>NC_141691.1:1102157331-1102784412 GCF_964263255.1 Lissotriton vulgaris | reverse complement strand
GACTGGTGTCCCATGGAACTTGGGGAGGCACCCATTCCAACAAAGCAGGCAAGTAACCTGGGAATCATGCTCGACAATAAACTTTTGTTGGAAGATCACGTGAAGACACTCTCGGGCACATGTTTTGGGATTATGCGGATGTTGAGGAAGATTTTTCCATGGATCCTCCTTGAATCCAGAAAGACCTTAATTCAGGCACTACTAGTTAGTAGATTAGACTACTGCAATGCTCTACTATTAGGCGTAAGGAAGGACCTATTTTCCAGGCTGCAAGTGGTGCAAAACACTGCAGCGAGGCTGGCTGTCAATAAACAGGGCCGTACCCCGTCTCTACTTCTGCTGCAAACACTGCATTGGTTACCTACTAGAAAGAGAGCAGTGTTTAAGCTTTTGACAATAGTGTTTAAATCACGGGATGGGGTATACCTAAGGAATAAGGTAATTCCCTATGTCCCGGGTCGCCAGCTCAGATCGAGCAATCATAAACTACTTTGCCTGTGTAAAATCAGTAAATCTGAAATGAGTGGGCATTCTTTTTCTCATCTTGCCCCTTTCCATTGGAACAGATTACCGGATGATATCCGAGCGTGCACCACGTTTGAGCAGTTTAAGAAACAAGGCACCAAGAGATCCTCCTGGGGATGATTTGTTGCGATATATAAGTTTTAATAATAATAATAATAATACCACCACCAATGCCCCCACCACCAATACCACCACCACCAATACCAGTACCACCACCAACAATACCAGTACCACCACCACCAATACCAATACCTCCACCAATAGCCCCACCAGCAATACCAGTACCACCACCACCACCACCAATACCAATACCACCACCAATGCCACCACAAATGCCACCACCACCAATACCAATACCACTAATACCACCACCACCAATACTGCCACCACCACCACCAATGCCACCACCACCAATACCACCACCAACACCACCAATGCCACCATCATCACCACCAATACCAGCATCACTAATACCAGCACCACCAATACCACCACGACCAATGCCACCAATACCACCAGCACCACCACCAATACCAATACCACCACCTCAGCACCTCTCGCTCACTAGTAATAGCAGGGATTCTGTACGAGGCCGGAGCTGCAGCCGAGACCATCCCTCCCTCCATGCCTGCCCTAAAGCACAGCCCGCCCTAACCAGGAGTTAAAGCCAGAGCCCTACCACAGCTGGACTGTTTTTTTATTAGGCCAAAGTTAGCAATGACATTACGTAATGCCACACTGCTCACTCAAATCACGGAGAGGGCAGGAAATAGCCCCCCTTTCCGCCCTTACTCCTGAGTAATGACAGTGTAATCACAGAGCGAAAGGTGTTGGAGCACTTTGTTAGTGTTTATAGCTTGGATTACATGTAACTCTCACTTCACACTTTGTGTCTCTGTAATTTACAACACTTACACATCTTCTTCACTGCACTATTTATCAATACTTTGAACACATCGCAGGCTGGTCTCTTCCTAGAATACTTGGTTGGGGTTTCACGCACCTCTCGGTAGTGCTGATGTATCATAAGCTGAGCAGCACTGTTGGTGAGATATTCCTTACATTGCCGGATGCGACTGCGAAGTGGGAATCCACATAATGAACCTATGCCTTTCAGGGCTACTACAAATATGTAAAATGTGTACTGAATATCCCCAGGAAGGAGCACTTGCCAATTAGGGATTAATGAGATCTGGGACACAAGATCTCGGGAACCCAGTAGGCTTTCCGCTGTGAGCAGATGAAAGAATTCCCCCCTGATGGAAGCTAAAGGCTAATACTCCTCACATTTATTCACAGAGAATGTTACAATCCTATTGGTGTGGTACAGTGTATCATGGCTGACAACTCGAGCTCCCGGTGATGCGCTGCACCTGTTTCCTCCAATTAGTGCCTATTGGTCAGAAGTATTTGATGCAGTAAATGCAGCCCCAAATCATACAGGGAGTTATTCGTGGTGGCCATGCTGCGGATTAAGTGAAGAGTTCCCGTGATATGGGGGAATCCTTAGTTCTAGGACTGGCTCAAACATGTATCTCTGTGTAAAGCACTGTCCGAGGTGTGGGCGCCAAAGGGACATCTGGAGCCCTTTTCCAACTTCCATATCTAATCAAAATGGTTTACTGTAGTTCTGAGGAGCGGTGAGTCGAGAAGCAGATGGTAATTGTTTGGAAGGCTGATTCATGTAATGAGGGGACGTAATGTTGTTGGCATGCCAACCGGAGGTTTTACACCATTGTTAACTTACATCATGTGTAAAATGCAACAATGTTTAATTGTTTAATTTCTAATGTCTGGTTGAATTCCATTCTTACCCATTTGCCTAAATTAAAAATAAAATATCCAAAGCTGGAGAGAAGACCGAAAATGGAGATCTAGTCGAGAAGACAGAACATCGACAAATTACCCCCAGATATCCACTCACTCACACAAAAGATAGCCATTTCACATCTCAGTGACTCACTTTCTACTCCTAATTTACAGTCAGAACTCGGCTCCATCACATCCCCCAAAAAATCAGCAATCCTTTTAGTCCCGGCTTCTTAAGCATCCCGTAGTTGACTGTCCACGTTTGGTGAAGCGCCTTCAGGAGGGAGCTGTGATTTACAGCAATGCAGGGCAAAGGGTTCCAGACAAGCAACCACAGGTGCCTTCTTCATGGTAAACAGTATATCCATATACTCAAAGTCCCACATAGCAATTGTATTCTGATATGGCTTGTGCTCTTCTGGTGAACTTGATCTGCCACTACCATCTTTTCATATTCATTGTAGAGATGTACTGGAAGAGCCCCTGCTTGGTCAAGATCTCATCTACTTTGGGTGCAGCCTAGGCATCATTCTATGTGATCTGGTTCAGGCTCCTTCCTAATAGCGGTACAGAACCTGGTGGTCCTATCTTCCTTGTGAGGCAGGCGTAAAGGGCTCACCCAGTCATGGTGGAACTTTATGATACAACAAAGGGCCCACATCTAGACAACCTGTGACTTTATGTCTACCAGGACTGCTGCTTATGTCCGGTGGAAATGGGATAGCAGTAGCATGGCATCCCCAGTGTTCCAGTTGTAACTTCATAACCTTCACAATGCCAGGCTGGCTAGAAAATGTGCTGAATGTGTGGATGATCTTCTGCAACTGCTTCCTCTGTTTCTTTCTGACATGTCATGGGTGTATTCTTGTTGGCATCTATCCAGGAGGACAGGGTTCTGGCCAACCACTTCATCTGCGTCTTCCATGGATGCTGGCAAACAGGGCCTCCACTCATCTGTAGGAGGGCTTCATCATGTTCAAATGGTATATGCTGTGGGCCCAGGTTTGTCTTCACGTGGTACCACATAATTGATGCAACTGAATTGACATAATACCATGCGGGGCCCATTCCAGACAGCTTGCATCTTATTTTTTCATGCAAAAAGTTTAAAAGTCCAATTTCAACATTTTTCTTTGAAAAGTGACAAAGCCCAGTTCTGAGATGAGACTTAGAAAGAAATGTCACCTTTTGTATCCAAAAAGTGACAAAAAAGTGGCACAGTCCTCTTCCGAGATGAGATTTAAGAAAAAAGTAACGTTTTTTATCCCAAAAGTGGCAAAGTTAAACTTCAACCTTTTTGTTAAAAAAAAGTGACAGTCGTATTCCGAGATGAGATTTAGTAAAAAAAAAAAATGTTTTCTTCAAAAAAGTGTCAAAGCCGTATTCTGAGATGGGATTAATAAAACACTAACTTTTTGTCCAAAAGTGACAAAGTCCCATTTTGACATGTGATTTAAAACATTTTTTTTCCTCTGGTATTAAGTGCCACCCACAGATTCTCTCCTAAGATTGGGGACAAGCATACGAGCTGTCTCATGTATGCTGCTGATTTGGTGGTGATGAACCTCATGCCCAATTGGCCCAAATTAAATGCATTACACACTTGGGCCCTGATAACGATGTTGGTTGGAGTTGCCTCAGACCGACATTGTTTCGGTGAGGGAACCACCCGACCATAGGTCAGCAGTTCTGCACACCTGATTGGAAACTGCCCGCAGCACTAGCCCCCATTGAGAAATGGGAGTTTGTGAAAATCCCTGCACCGTGTGACCGGCACCTCACGGTGCCTGCCACATGATGCAGAGATCCCCCGCATGCCCAGATGCGTAGGCCCAGGGGCGAAGGGGGCCCTGCTAGGGGCCTCCAATGTTGCTTTCTGACAGCCTTTCCCTGTCGGAAACGCCGACATGGAAAGACGGTCAGAAACTGACATTATAATCCCGATGGTTGAAACGCTGTCTTTAAGGGATTAAGGTGAGTTTCCGACCTACTAACGGGCTCCATGAGCCTGTCGGAAGGCATCAGTCGTTCCCTCCAACTGCTGTCTCTGACCGCACACGACCTAATGGTCGGTAGTTTGTATTGAGGCCCATATTGTACAGAAAACTATTTGATGATCAATATTTACGAGACAAAAATGTTGCTATTTGCAAAGCTGAAAAGAAGGTTTTCTTGGTTCCTAGTAACTAAATATGCGGTTGGAGCAGGCAGGGGACCTTAAATACTTGGGGATGATTTTTCCAGATGGTTTAGGATGGTACAAGTCCTTGGCCAGTCGGAGGTTTATATTGATGGCAGAAGTGAATGGTCAGAAGTGTTTGACCGCAGATATGGTAGTTACGCTCATAAGTAACTTACTAAAGTTATTGTGGGCAAGATAATTCCTCAGCCTTCTGTGGAGCGGAGGTGCTGGCAATAGATTGATTAGTTATACACAAGGTACTTAGGGGTCTAGGAGCTGAAACCAGAAAAGTGTTTGCTGCTATAAAACCTAAGTCTAGTTAGTACTACAGGAATATAAACAGTACCAGACCGAATCGCCAATAAATGAAACACCTGTAATCGTGAGTCACCCCAGTTGTTTTGGATTCCCATCAAAGTCTTACAAGATCAATATTATCATTTGGTAATCCCTGGCGGGTATTGTGTCTCCTGACCATTGAGATCACAAGCATACCCTCTCGGCGTTGGCCCCTTCCTGATTAAAAACAAGAACAGACTGGTAAACTTATCCCCCTGACTCAGTCACAGCTCGAGACAACGACTTAGGTTTTATAGCAGCAAACACTTTTCTGGTTTCAGCTCCTAGACCCCTAAGTACCTTGTGTATAATTGAGTCCTTTGGGGACATTACTTAGGCATCGGTCTTTAAACGTCCCTCTAGCCCTCCCCTACTGTTTGTTTTGTTAATAGATTGATTAGTTGCATTTGAGGCTCTAGAGGTAGTATCCTGAAATCAGTGCTTGATCTGCCAAAAAATGCAATGATTCAAGCAATAAGGCGTGACAGAAATCTGTAGCCTGGGGTGCTTTGACAGATGCAAGGACCCTGCAATACTATTTTTCAATTAATATTTTTCAATTAAAAATAGAACTCCTAGTGATAAACTATCTGTGCAAATCCTTCCTGAGGTAATGGCAATCTTCCCTAGTAAGAGGAACCTAGTGAAAATCAGTATGGATGCTTAGGTGCCCCAAATACGCAGCTCGAAGGGAGTGAATAGAAAACAATTAGTCAAATAAAGCTCATTCTCAGATGTTGTGCCGAGGAAAACAGCTGGAATGATGACCTACAGTACCTGAGGAATAGGAGGTCTGTTGCCCCCTTTCATTAACCTAGGAGGGCCTGACCTCTTCCCGAATCAATATAGAATACCAAACAGGATGCTGTAAAATTGAATTCTTCTCTGGAGGGTGGGAATTGGCCCTGGGTGGCGTATGCCAGGTTTAAAAGCGCAGATAGCTGGGAACCATGGTCAGTGTCCATGCAAGCGGGTTTGAGCTATTCAGGGAGCCACCTATTAGTGAAATGTGTATTTTTCCTTGAGGAAAGGAAGAAGATCCTGTGACCAATGTATAAAAAATATGGGTTTCGGTCATGATTTTATGGTGTGTAGTATAATACATCAGGATGTAGCCATTGCTGTTGGCCATATCTGTGCAAAGCTGTGTCATCTTCTGCTAGGACATTTGTTTCCCGAATTCCCTTTCGAATAGTGTTTCTGTGTCTTGTCGTGGGGCATAGGGATGATCTTCGAACAAATTGAGAACATGCAGTCTAAAATAGGATGACGTGGCCTGGGTTCAAAATGTACCTGTGAAACTGTATGTATGAATTTTATGAAATTCGAATAAAGGTCTTTTGAACTTGAAACTGTGTAATCAGGGCCCTTTAGTACTGCTGTATTAGTCTTTGAGGCCTCCTTCAAATTTGGCTTTGCACAATGCACTTTATTATCTGCATAAGAAGTTGAACTCATTTGCTGCTTTATATTTCAGTAGAGCTTAAATGTTGTATATCCTGAATATGTTATATGTATGTTTATGAATAGGTTTTGCTGCAAACTCACTCACGGTGTACTTTTCTAATAGGTATTTTAAATATGAATTTGTGTTCACTTTTAGGCCTGTGTCATGTCGGTTCTGCATGATGTACTTCAGTATCTTCACAAGTAACTGACATTATTTTGCTGTTCCTATTTTAATATGCCTAACTGCTGTACATCCTGAATAAGATATGTATGTTTATGAATGGGTGTTCCAAACATAGATTTATGGCTGTGTTATTTGCCATGATGCTATTTAGCTTCAATTGTTGGAGATTTTATGATATTTTAAATGTTATGTATCAATGAATTGGAAAATTAATGTTAGATTTCTCTAAGAATGTATTTCTTAGAAATGAAAAATTTGACTTGTCTTGAATACATCATCACGTACCTGTTTGGTGAAGGCAGGCTGCCCCTCCCTCGAAAGATTCTGTGAAAACCTCAGCTAGGTTATCAGCCGGTGTCCTCTGTAGAAAAAATGTCACGGTCCAAGCTTTTGCTTGCTTCTTTCTGCCTGAGAAAGCACATACGTTGGTATCAGTACTGCTTAAAGGCAACTGTGGGAAGGTATCTCTCGTGATACCTCATGTATGTCTCGTGTTAAGAATAGTGTGAAAATTATTAGTCTTATGTGTGAATACAAACAAGAAAATACGAAAGAAAACAGTATATAATGTACATGAATGTGGAACACTGTCATACTATATAGAAACAACAAAAATCATACTTTAAAAAAATAATAATTAGCCGAGTGCTATGAAATAATCAGGGGTTGCCCTTTTCTATATAAGTATGAAATAATCAGCAATGCAATGAATAATTATCAGCATCATCATTGAACTTTATTTCGGTTCCAAGAACCATAAAAGTGCATAATTACGGTAAAATTCAATACATCTCTGCAGTTAGCAAAGAACTTAAAAAGATATATAGAAACCTTAGGCAATGATTATTTTCGTGGCAAAATAATTTAATTATGATCAATTGATGGACCAATTAAGATATGCATCTTATAACAAGCATTACATGATTCAATGTCTCAGGTATGCTATCTATCAATATATACATAGTCAAGATTACTCAAGGGTCCCCTGCCTATAAAATTCATCGTGCATAAATAAAAAAAATAAAAAAATTAACACCCATGATAGTTTTATCACAATTAAAACTACCCTATAAAATCATTAGCATATATCATAAGTTACAAATATTCACATCCATTATTCAAAGGGTCAATAATCGCTATTTTGCAGTACAATGTTCAAATAACTGTCAATCAAATGAATGCTGTGATCTGATTTCTGGCACTAACATTTTAGGCCTTTCTTTTTCCGTGAGTAATTTACAGCAATTAAAAACTTGCTAACTCCAAATACAATCAATCTTGAACTACCGGTTTTCAGGGCCTCTGGGAACTACCCAGTCATCAGGGCCAAGGACAATGGTTTTATCCATTTTCTCCTAAAACTGGTGTATTCTGGGCAAAAAAATAAAATGTGTGCAGTACTTTCCTCAGCATCTCGCAAGCATAAAGTGCATTTAGGTTCCTTCCCAGTTATTGGACTGTTTATCCCCTTAGCTGTAAATGAGTTAATCTGGAGGGTCTCATAGCGGCTTTTCTAAATGACAGTTTTAGCTAGTTGGGATTGGATTTCATCCAAAAAGTGTTCAAAGCTTGGCATTGGTCTAAATGCAAACAATTGTAAAGTAAGTCTTCCCATCCTACCATCTACTGTGGGTTTGTCCAAAATGAAATCCCAATAAATACGTTTTAACACATTTTTCGAATTTATGGTCCATGAGCTAGGGTCTGTCTCGAATCTAATCAAACCCAACTTGGGAAACCAATTTTGCAAGTGGCTGAACCTGGGATAGGTGAGCTGGCCATCAAGTTCAAGTAGCTCTCTCAGGCCTTGTCTGTAACAATTTAGTTCTTCTGTAGTCCAAATTCTAATCCAATACAGTATGGGTCTTGATATGGCTAAGTGCTCTAATCGCTTGATGCCAATGCCATAAAACAAGGGAATCAAGGGGGTATTTTGGGGTAGGGATGTTTACATGCGTATCCCTTTATTTTCCCTCTGAATTATTGTTTTCAGATTCTCCCCGCCCCATAGTTCGGCCCAGTAAAGAGATGCTGTTTGGGCTCTACATCTGTAAACCTCTAATGCCGGGTAGTTTGCCTTGGTCTTAGTAGTTTGGTGTTTTTTTACAACTAGCATAGCGTTTTGGAGCAAAACTGTCTTGGTCTTATTTATGTGGGATTTCCAGGACAACTTCGAATCTATTGTCATGCCAAGATAGTTAAAATTAGCTACATACTTTAGTGGTGTATGTTCAAATACAATTTGGTTGTTAAAACATTTATGTGGTCCAATGGCCATATATTTTGTCTTACTTGCGTTTATTTCAAGCCCCTTATGTCTGTAGTTACGAATGAAGCTATCTAACAATCTTTGTAGAGTGACGGAAAAATCCATTTATGAATCTAGAGGGTGCCCGAAAAAATGGATGCAAATATGAGGGCAGTGGAATGTTTACAGGGGGTGATTTGTGAACCACCAAGAGTCGGAGAAGCTATCACTGTTGGGATTTGAAGGTGTGCGTCGAATGTTGTTAACCCTATGTTGTGATGTATACACTCTGGGGAACCGTTAATTGTATGAACAAAAATGACAATCTGCTTGCTATTGCCTTACACATGTAACATGCCTTATTTTTCAAAAAAAGAGTTATAAAAAAAACACAATCTTTGTAGCCCTCTAGGGGTCTTGGAGAGCAGGATCGTATTGTCTGCAAATATGAGTGTGCATATATGGGCCTCTCCTAGCCTTTGTGAATCGTGGGTACAGTTTTGTAGGTGTTGGATTAGATCGTTCACGTACAGTAGAAAGAGGGTGGGGTGAAGACGTAACCCTGTCTCACTCCCCTCCTAACAGGAATAGCATCTGTCAGTTCCGCCCGGTCCCCTGATCTCCTTTGCTTCTCCCTGTTGTCTTAAGGATTCGCAGAGGAGGTCTCTTGATATCAAATCGAACGCAGCTTTCAAGTCAATCAATGCAATATACAAGTGGCCAGACCTTTAATTTAGCGTACTTCCAAGCTATGCATGAGAATCTAAAGAACTGGTCAAAGGTACTTATCTTGGTTCTGAAGCCCGCCTGACATGATGAGAGGATATTTTTCTCTGCTATCCAATTGTTTAGTTTGTTCAATATCTGTTTCATGTACACTTTTTGGACAGTGTCTGTTAGGCCTGTAATTGGCCTGGTCTTCCTTACTGTCCTTCTTATTGAAGGGGACAATTTCTGCCCCTTTCATGATTCGGGGATAGGGGCCCCTGACGCCAATGCATTACTTTGAAGGTTAACATATGGCACCCATATTTCCAAGTTGTGTTTCAAGAGGTCCCCAGTATTTTGTCCTGCCCTCGTGCTTTCCCTAGGTTGATATAGTCTATTGTTAATCTAGTCTAATTTTTACTAAATTGAATGGTTGCCTTTGATTGTGATGGGGGAATTCTAGAGGGTGCAATAGAGTTTGCCCAAAGCTCTAGGGCCCTTGTATATAGGTCAGAAAAGTGCCTGTGCCATGTGCTAGGATCCAGATAATGATCTGTGTAGGTCCTGACTTTTTTATGACCATGTGCTACTATTCTCCAAAACGAAGAGTAGTCTTTTGATCTGGCTGCAATGATAAAATCATCCAAGTAGTATCATCCTAATTCTTGTGTGCTACCTTTTGTGTCCATTTGTATTCTATCCCTAGCTGCCCGATTTGTGCCACATTGTTGGTATTAAGGGCCATTAGTAATCTTCCTTTAGCTAGGGGCCTTCCCTGTTGTACCAAAGAGTGTTAGAAAAGCTGCCCATTTCTGGTTTTGGGCCTGATATTTGTCATTTAGTTAAATAGGCTTCTATACTCCCAGTCAAACGGCAATGGATTTGTACTATGGGTATGGAGTCCGGTTGTTGGCTGCTATAGGGGTTAAGAGCAGCATAAAAGGCACTGTAAATGTGTATGAGGGTCTCAATTCTATCGACAATTGTGAGGGCGTACTCCCTCTACCAGCAGTATGAGTGACAATCAGTCTCCCTGACTTGGATGATGGTCACTTTCCTTTCTATTGCCCACCTTAAAATCATTTAGGTATCCCCAATGTGCTGTGCTAACCATAATATAATGTTTTCTAGTTGTGGTTCTACCCCTTCTGAAGGTATGGGAGCATCGGCTGTCAGAGGGAAACCGACCATTACAAGCTCTTAGGCCCTCGCTCTGTGGTGAAATGTACTAACTGCCCCGCTGTCGTAGTACACAGCACCGAAATGTCTACACTTAGTGGCCGATTCGGGTGTCGGATGGACCTGAGTTCATCCGACTCGGTTTGGAACGGGAACCAAATTACCTACTTTCATCGGTTCCAGCATAGGAATTTGGATGCAACCGTACCCTGTTCAGTTGCATGCCTATTCTTTACAATGGAAGCATGCATTCCGAATGAAATGAATGCTCTCATTGTAAAGAGCAGAGGTGCATTTCATCCCTGCAACTCGTGGCAGGCACCTCAAGGTCCCTGCCACCGGGTGCAATGATGAACAGGGGGGCACCATAGGTGTTCCCTAGGCTGCCATTCGCCGGCCTTGCACCCATGGGGCCCCCAAAGACACCTTCCCAATGCCTTTCTGTGTCAGATAGGCCGGCACCGACAGGCAGTGGGAAGCTCCCATCATAAACCCTCTGCTGGAAAGAGCCGGCTGAGGGATTACTTCAGGTTTTCCAAATGACAACGGGCTCTCAATCTTGGATTCCCTTCCAACCGACCCCATCGCAATGGGTTGGTAGGAAAGGAATCCAAACGGGCAATTATGATGCGGGCTGGAGGGCTTCGACTGTCGGTTGGAGCCGTTCAAGCCCGCATCGAAATCGTGTGCCCATAATTGTGTGATTCCTCTAGCCTAATCTTCCTCCTTGAAGATTGATTCTAGCCCCAATACGGGTTCATATCTGTAACTAAAGTCTCCCCCAACAAGAACAACTCCATCTAGCTTCATGGATTGGAGGGCCCCATCTAGCAAATGTACCACTGGTGATTCTATAGAAAGCAATCTGTCTTTTGTATACATTGAAGACATATAAATCCATTTTGTGGGACTTTCTCAGTTTCAGCCCCAAAATATTCGGAGAATCAATGTTCATAACATCTATGGTAATGTTTAGATTAATCTTTACTCATATCACCAACCCACCAAAGGGTCTTCCTTTCCTTGAAGGTGTCGCACTGACACTAAATCTCCTATACCCTAGTTTAAATGGAGGTCCTATCAACCAGGTTTTTAAATAAGCAAAGATCGAATCTCTTAACATATTCCTGCTAATCCGGGTCTGAAGGTTTTTGTTTCAGTTCAGCAATATTTCAAGAAATTACCATGATATTTTGGAGGCTACCTCGAAATTCGAGTCAAGGATAAATTCGGATTGCATGTTTCCATTATTTACTATGTCAGAAGGCATTCCACTATCAATCTGGGTTTCTTGCATCTCTAATTGGCCAAACGATGGTACTATATGTACTTAAGATGTTTGGTGTGGATCCACTCTTGTCAGCGGCATTAGCCCGTTAATTATAAGCACTAAAGTTGCAACCCAATGGACGCCTGAACAAAAATATAGTCAAACTAAGTCCGTGAATGTTCGGAATGGGGAAGGGGACTCTAGTTTTTGCTGGCTACACCCACAGTTGTGTTCGGGTCTTCAAAGAAAAAAGCTTTCTATGATACTTTGGGAGGGATGTAGTGGAATTGATGAGAATTAAAATATATATCCGAGGTGGTGGGGGGAAGGTGCACGGAAGGTGGGTATGGAAAAAAGTAAGGTGTAAGTGATAGATTTGCTGTAGAGGGGCCTGTTCAGGGTCTGTTAGCTCAGATGACTGTTGGACCCACTTCACATATCTGTCTTTGATCCCCAGAGCACCGGTTTGAATCCCGGTGGGGCAACTTAGTCTTTCATCATTCCTCAGATGATACAATGGGTACCGTTATGTCAGGTAACAATACACAACTGTTATCTAGAAAGAGAGCCAAGGGACCTCTGTGGGTTTAATGCAGTGCTTAAAAAATAAGCATTGCATTAAATGAACATGTTAAGGTTCAGTGGAGATTAGAGCTGCATTGAAGAAGTAGAAGTGAAAGGTCGAGAAGAAAGCTACATTAGGCAGACGCAGAGAGGTGAGACATGGGGCGGAGTTGACCATTGCAGGGCAGAGGTAGTGGGAGATAATCGAACAAAAGAGTTAAAGGGCCAGATTATCAAGATACCCTTTTGCGAATCTCAAATAGCAATTTTTAAGGAATCGCTATTTGAGAATTGCAAAATGGTATGTATGTAGAAATTCGCTATTTTTTAGCAATTTCTTAAAATTCCTTAATTGCGATTAGCAAATTGCTAATCGCAATTAAGGAATAATTTCCCATTCTTTCTATGGACCAGGAGGCCCATAGGAAGGAATGGGAAATGATTCTCAATTTGCGATTCGCAATTTGCTAATCGCAAATTGAGAATAATTTCAAGGGTGTCTTAAGGACACCCTGCTGCACCCCTGAAATTGACATGTGTGCGCATATGGCGTACATACATGCCCTAAGGGCATGTATGAGCGTCACATGCCACCTTTACAAATTGCAAAAAGTGCATTTGTAAAAGAATTCGCAAATTACCACCAACTACAAGTTGGTGGTAATTTGCAATTTCTTAGTGTGAATTCGCAAAACTTTCTTGTTTCTTACATACCATTTAAGGAATCGCTTTTTGCGATTCCTTAAATGGTAGCACAAAACTAAGGAATCACAAATTGTGTGATTCCTTATTTTTGCGATAGGATTTTTTTCACACATCGCATTCCCCGTTTTTTTTGTCGCAAACGCTGCTATTTTGCGATTCACAGCGTTTGCGACAAAAAAAAGCTTGATACATCTGCCCCATAGTTAATAGTGGCAAAGCTAGGAGAAGCACATGAAGCTGGACACTTATAGGGGAAAGGTGCTTAGGGAGAGTATTAAGATCCAATAAAGTGATGAGGGATAAAGGTTAGAATTAGAAGGCAAGTTGGATCACACATAGAAGTGCAGAAAGGTGCAGGGAGAGTGGACCTGATGAAAGAATAGATGAGAGGTTCAAATGTTAAGTGGAGCAGAGATACAGAGGAGAGGAGCATGGGAGAATATGAGTTAGCTGAGTGTTACTTTCAGTGATAATATTTATTCAACATGCTTTTAAAACTTTAAAAGTATAACATCTCTTTTTCTTTCAGCCGGATCCAGCAGGCAGAGACATAGCTATCCTACCCTTTCTGGAGCACTGTGAAAATTCCCACATGACTATTTGGCTTGGCATAGTCTATGCCTACAAAGGGCTTCTTATGGTAGGCACAATCTTCTTTCTTGTTCATGGTATATGTTGGTAATCAATGTACATACTAGACCAAGCATTATTAGTGACAATTTCTCAGTGTGTGCTACGTGTTGTCATGTGGTGGGGGCAGCTTTGGAACTTAATGGCTATTTTATCTTTGGTGGCTACAGCTCTGAATGTTAATAGCTAACAAATGTTTTTTGTTGCACTTTTAAAATTCCATAGTTTTAACCTACTATCTTGGCATGGTCAGCCCAGGCGTCGAGGCTAAGGGCAGAGAGGACATGTGTAGTTGCCTGTTTGAGCCTGTTAAGGGCGGAGCGGACAAGGGTAGTTGCCTGTTTGAGCCTGTTCGAGACTAAGCAGGACCAGGGCCAGAAATGCTGCCCTTTTGCTCATTTAGCAATACCCAACCCACACCATCCACATCCACTAACAGAGCAACACACTCACACCAAATGTACACCACGCACACCACTGTGCACAGATTAATGTACCAGCATGCACCACCAACCCAACCAAACCACATCTACACACCCTACTATCCCAACTACCACACATATCCACCATCACCCACAAACAGTGCACAACTCTATCCTATACCACTAACCAATACACTCATCACTAACACAACGCCAATCAACACCATACATAACTACATCCCCTTCAGACACACTCTCCTTGCTGTAATTACACCTAACAGACCACCTTTTATCACTAACAAACATATAATGATCCTTCCATCAGTTGTCCAACAATTCACTTTTTTGCATTTTTCAAAGTACCATGTGCTGCACATACAAGCCCTAAGGGCCACGTGTGCACCCATGCTTATTTCAGGGGTGCAACAGGGTGTCCTTTTGACACCCTTGCACCCTTGAAATTGCATTCTCAATTTGCGATTCGCTAACTGCGAATCGCAAATTGAGAATGTCTTCCCATTCATTCCTATGGGCCTCTAGGCCCATAGGAATGAATGGGGAGGTATTCCTTAATTGTGTATCGCAATTTGAGATTCGCAATTAAGGAATATGACGGATACGCAAAATGTATTGCAAATCCTACATACATAGCATTTTGCGATTCTCAAATAGTGTTTCGCAAAAAGACACTTTGAGAATCGCAAAATGACTTTTTGATACATATGGCCTTTAATCTAACTGTGTCTCGCAAAAATGAATGTGTCCTCTTGTAACGCAACTGGTGCTCATGTAAAGCGCTCTGATACCCGATTTCGGGTCAATTTCGCGCTAAGATGTGCTTTTCTTTTCTAGTACATTGACACTATTGAGTATGTTAAACAAGACTGAAAAATGGAAAAAGTGCTGTGTGGGCAGTTATGGAACTTTTTGTTGAGAGTTATGCATTTAGAATGCTTACTGTCACACTCTAGGGAGGAATCATTGGCACATTCTTGCATGGAGGAGCACCTGCAAAAATAAGCTTGTCATGTTTGCTGATTAATGCTCCGAGATCAGCAATGTCAATTGCATTGTGATTTAAAAACAAATTCATATCGACTTTAGGTAAGCGAATTTCCTGCAAAGAAACACTGAACTATACAAAATGTTCATAGGGAGGATTTCTTTTCTGTGAAATACGAGCTTTGAAGACAGCCATTCAATTTAAAAGTCCAACAAGTACAATAAATGAATGGTTAACATGGGAAATAAGGATGAAAACCTGAAACCGCAGCAATTGCTAAACAAGCATTGGCAAAGAGCAGAGTCTAGCAGAACCTGTGAAAAAGGAGCTCTGCAGAGAGACTTATCCAGAACAGCTGCTTTCAGAGGGAAGGGCCTACGTGACTTCAGCTAGGGGTCCCCAGAGTGGAACTCGTACAGGACTTCGGACGCTTCTTCAGACAGATCTGCACTGGCTGCATGTGCTGTAAGGAACCAGGCCACATCAACAAAGACAAAGTACAGTCAATAACACAGTGTAACAATCTGCAAAATACAGTCACCCTGTACTGATCACAAATTACTGGCAACAGACAGCTAAAGTTGTCTGTAACCAAACGCTAAAAGGACAGAGAACCAACTATTTAAAACCCATGAAGTAGTCTTTACAAAAGGAAAATAAACTATTTTGCAGTATATCCTGGAGCTTACAACAATTTTTGATCTGATGCAAGGTGAGAGTAATTTCGATCTGAAAATAAATGCTGTACAAGCCTTAGACAAATTCTTACTAACACAATTTGTATGAATCGCAGATAGTATAAGCTAAAACTACAAATGCAGTTAGAATACAATCTGTTTTGACAAGAGGTCGATAACAATTCATATCCAAGTAGGTTGAACTGCCCCTGTGCTTTCAAAAATTCTTACATTATGCATATGATCTAAACATTGTGTTGCCCCTCTACTTGAGATATACAAAGCACGTGCGGTCCCTGCGTCACTCTATGGAGCGGAACTGTGGGGTTTGGGTAAAGTCGACTCACTGAGCAAGGCTGAAAATAAATTCATCAAGGATCTCCTTGCCATTCCATCGAGTAGCCCGACCATCCCAGTGCTCATGGACACTGGCTGCAAAGCCATAAGGGACCAGGCTCGGCTTCGACCCCTTTTGCTTTGGGCACGTCTGTGGAGGGTCCCGGAGCTAAAATCCTATGCCAATGGTCTGGCAGAGGTGATGCATTCTGACGGTTGGCGTAGCATCAAATGGCTGAAGGATATAAAACAACTTTTAGGGGACCTAGGCCTGGACTCATGCTGGCATAGCCACTCCGCTCCTCCGAAGGAGACCTTAAAAAAACTTTTCTGGGAGTGGGTCTGTACGAAGCGCTTGAGAAGCCAGCAGCATTGCAAAACCACCGCAGCTTTTCTGCTGTTAAAAGACGATGTCATGTATGAGCCGTACATGGACATTATATCAGTGGCTATGGACAGGTCCCTGTACATTAAATTCCGGTTAGGAACCCTACCCTTGGCCGACTTCTGCTCGAGGTGGAATAAATCCCAGTCTACATCAGGCTACTGTGCTCTTTGTCAAGACAAGCCAGAGACGGTGCCACATTTTCTTTTTGAATGCCCGGACTACGGTCGCCCCAGATCACGTTGGCTCGGTCCCATCTGTAGAGAACTGGGTACTCGTCAGCACTCCGTTGCACTCCGGATCCTCTTAACTAACACAGCCCCTCCCATTGTTTGTGCTGTCGCTAAGTTTTTAAAATGGGCTTGGTTGATTAGAATTAGAAGACTGTCCATATCAATTTAATTCTCTTTTTATCTAATTTATGCTGACCTAATGTGTTTTATCTTTTTACTAAATGTACAGTCTTACTTTTTTCGACATGCTGTTTTTATCTTTTGTACTGCTTTTATGATATATGCATATCGAAATAAAGCATCAATCAATCAATCAAGCATATGATCTAATTACAAAATTAATTTAGAAGTTACAGTTCAATTTTGCACCAATATGAGCTTCAAAAGTAGTAGACTTTACTATATATCTAATAAGCAGGCAACTTCAAATGCTGATTCTCCGTACCTCCCAATTTGTTTCAAACACAGAGCAAATCAGTCTGTGGTGCCAGCATAGATAAACGGATACCAAGATCCGTTGATAATTATTATAATCAACTTATAACACAGCTGAACAACTATCCTTTTAGTAAAAAACAGTCTATGCTGCACTGGAGCAAATCAATCTCAAAATAGTTTTTAAACATAGAGGCACTGGAAGTAGGCACTCTTCTTTTGCCGCATCAAAACTCTATTTGTTTTTATCAACATCTTGTTTGGATAAATAAGAAAATCCAGCATTGGAGCAAGTTCATTACCGACAAATGTTTCAAGCCTTCCAAACGGCTGTTCCTCAAAACTTATGGGCCTGCCATTTTACATCATTCACAGTTTTTCCTTGATTCTTTTTTATAGCACTAACATAGGACCTTGAGTTATTCACACTCGGTGCTGGAATGCTGTAAAAACTGGCTAGATTCTGCTTCCAGCAGGTATTACTGATCAGGAGCTGGGTTCTCTACACTATGTCCCCTGCCAGTGATACAGTTTGTCCTTGACGAAGGCAGGGCTTTTATTTTATTTATTTATTTATATGCTTATATCGCGCCTGAATCAGCCCCGAAGGGGTATCTCCGCGCGTAGCTTCTGGAATGGTATTAGGGAACGACCAGGAACATGAGACTGCAATGGTTACGAAGATGTCATTAATCTTGTGAAAAAAGGTATGTTTTTAACTTCTTTCTAAAGGAGAGAAGATTAGGGGTGTGTCTCAGCAGTGGGGGCAGAGAGTTCCAGAGCATAGGGCCTTTAAGTGAGATGGCCCGTCCTCCCTGTCTTGCTCTCGTCACCCTAGGAACCTGAAGCAGCATAGTGCTGCTGGAGCGTAGGACACGTCCAGGTGAGTAGGGGCCAAATATGTCTCTTAAGTATTGAGGGCCGGACCCGTAAATACATTTGTGCATTATACAACATACTTTGAAGTTAATGCGTTGTTTCACCGGGAGCCAGTGAAGGTGAGAGAGGAGAGAGCGTGAGGGAGTTCGGGGTAAGGCATTCAAGATGAGTCTTGCTGCGGTATTCTCTACCACCTGCAGTTTGCCCAGTTGTTCTTGATTGGCAGAGATGAGGAGTCCATTACAATAGTCTATCCGACCGATGACCAATGCTTGTACCAGCGTCTTCCTATGGATGTCGGGCAGGAAGGGGAAAATGCGTCGTAGTAACCCAATTACTCGGAAACACGTTCCCGTAACTTGATTGACATGGTCTTTTAGTATCAATGCTTGGTCTAGGCGCACTCCCAGATTTTTGACAGTCTGCTTAGGTACTGGGACAGGTCCTAACTCAGGTGGCCACCAGTCGGGGACCATAGCAGGGTGGCCCCTCCAAACAACATGACTTCAGTCTTAGTCACATTGCATTGGAGGAAGTTATGGGCCATCCAATCTGCCACGGCTCTCATACCATTTTGAAAAGATTGTACAACTGTTGGTGTGAGAGTTTGGAAGGGAAACAGCAGCTGGGTGTCATCAGCGTAGGAGATTGGGGTGACCCCGTCAGATCTTATGATGTCAGCCAGGGGGGCCACATATACGTTAAATAACGTAGGGCTTAAGCAGGAGCCCTGTGGCACTCCCTTGGTGAGCTTCCTACAGATGGAATTGTGGGAGCCTAATTTGACACCTTGTTGGCGGTCCGCAAGAAAGCTTTCTAACCAAGCCATGGCAGCCCCTTTTATTCCCACCTCCCTCAGGCGGCCGAGAAGAATGTTGTGAGACACCGTGTCGAAGGCAGCAGACAAATCCAATAGCACCAGAATCACTGAGCTCCCCCCGTCAAGTGACATCCTGATGTTATCAGTCACTGACAGGAGAGCTGACTCTGTGCTATGGTTGGGCCTAAAACCAGATTGAGAGTGGTCTAGGCCGCCTGCTGCCTCGATGTAGTTGGACAGGTGCGCGTTGACGTGTTTCTCTGCAAGCTTACTAAGGTAAGGCAGGAGGGAGATGGGCCGGAGGTTGGAAAGTTCCGTCCAGGGGAGAGCAGCATTCTTGCGGATGGGGTTCACCACCGCTCTCTTCCACTCAGTAGGCACGTTTCTCTTCTTTAAGGACTGGTTTATTACATCTTGAATATGAGGGCCCAACAGAGGACTCAGGGGGACTAAAATTTTGGCAGGGATCAGATCCTCCGGAGACCCGGATTTTACATGGGTCATTAATATTTGGAGTTCCCTACTATTGATAGGGGGAAAGATGGTCAGTGAGGAGTTAGGGTTCTTAGTGGGTAGAGGTGTATTCAAGGTGCCTTTTTCTGTTTGGGACACTAGGATCTTATCATAAATGGAATCGATTTTATTTTCAAAGTATAAGGAAACTTCCTCACACATACTTTGAGAAAAGTCATCAGGGCTTACACAGGCCGTGGGCTTGACAAATGTCTCGAGAATCCGGTATAGCTCTTTAGGAGAGTTGCCAGCTTCCGTGAGTTGTTGGGTTATGCAGTTTTTGCGAGCGGCTTTAACATGTTTGTAGTAGTTAGTTTGTGCTACACAGTGGGCCTTCCTATTATCCTCCGAATGGCATTTTCTCCACCTCTTCTCTATCCTCCTACATTCTTGCTTCTCCGTTCTAAGAGCCTCTGTGTACCATTTTTCCTGTTTAGCTACAGGAAATTGCCTGAATGTTTTTAGGAGGGCGATTTTATCTATGGCTACAGTAAGTGAGTTCTGAAATGTTGTTAAACTTTGTTCCACTTCATCTGTGTCCTTAATGTCAGGTTTTTCCCAGATCTTTTGTAGTACCTCCAATGTGAGTTTATGCCATTGTCTGCGCATTACAGGGGGTAGGGGTTTCTTGCTGGGTCCTTTGTTGATTTTGAGGATATTAAATTCTAATAGAAAGTGATCAGTCCACTCTAATTGTACCGGTTTATTGCAGGATATATTGTCAAAATTAGTGAATATCAAGTCAATACAGTGTCCACCTTCATGTGTGGGGCCCTCATTTTTTTGTGTAAGGCCGTTGGTCGCTAGGTCAGCGGCCAGGCTCTTAGTGTCTGATAGTTCGGGCTGATCAGTGTGGATGTTAAAATCCCCTAAGAGTAGGAAATCCTCTTTGGCCCGTATATGTGGGCCAAGTATTTCTAGAAGGGATAGGGAGAAACTAGGGCATGTTACTGGTGGGCGGTAAATAAGAGCTCCCTTACTGGTCTTTCTATTAGGGAAAGTAATTCTGTAAATCATTATTTCCAATTGTGTGCAGCATTTCCTGTCTAAAATATCTAATTTAAGGTCCTCTTTATAAACTATCGCGATGCCGCCACCTATTTTTTCGGGGCGGTCTGCATTGTGAAGTTTGTATCCCTCTGGTACTCCCAGGGCAATAGCAGATATCGTATGGGGTTTTAGCCAGGTTTCGGTGATGAAGCAGATATCCGGGGTTAAGGTGTCTATCAAGTCCCAAATAGCGATTTGGTGCTTAGGCATCGAACGGGCGTTGATTAAAATGCAATGCAGATTGTCAGTAGACATACAGGGTTTGCTCAACTTCAAAGAATTAGTGGTGGAAAAATGACAGTTTAAGCATGAAAAGGGTCCTTCAGGACAAGGCCAATTATCACATGTATAGCAGGGGGTGACAGGTTTCCTTAAGTGCAATAATGACGACGCCTCATACCTGATGCTTTTGGAAGCGCAAATGGACGGCATAATGGAGCCCCTAGCCCCGTCCTGTCGCGGACGGGCGCAGACGGGCAGCTCTTTGGCTGGTCTTCGGCTGAAATGAGGCTGCGCGCAACCGCTGCGCGCTTCCGGAGAGGCGAGGGCTAAATAGTCCCCTTAAACAACTAGAGCGCTAATCGCTCCCAGAAGTGCCTGGCCCTCACCTGTCCGCCCTCCGCACAACGGTAACGAATTACCGAGTCGGAACGAGGCGGGCAGGAAGTGGAATCGAGACCAGCACTCCGGTGGGATGTAAGGCTTTTAAAAAGAGTATTACATGCGAGAGAAGGTGCACATGTATTACAAAAACACGTGAAATATTAAAATTATAAAATGCAGCTCTGAGATGTCAGATTGGTTTCAGGAAGTGCGTGTTACCAGGCAGCGCGCTAGCGGTATGGAGACACTGCCACCGTCTCGGCTTTCACACTCTGGGGCATATTAGCAAGAACCTCGTTAAAATTATCGCTGTTTTAGCGGCAGGAAACTGCCGCTAAAACGGCGATAATGGGCTTGACAATGCGTTAATGAATTCCAATGGAAGCCCAGGTTAGATGTGCAGGACCTCTAACTTGGGCTTCTATTGGAATTCTATAATGCATATTAGCAAGCCCATTATCGCCGTTTTAGCGGCAGTTTCCTGCCGCTAAAATGGCGATCATTTTAACGAGGTTCTTGCTAATATGCCCCTCTGTGTGTTGTTCTTCCAGGAGCAGCTGCCTGCAAGGGGGCTGATGGGCTTTTTTCCTCCCTCTCCAGTGCACCAAGCTCCATTGTTGAGATAGTTAATGTCTTTTCACTCTGAGTTGTTGCTCCAGTATTTACATAATAAATGTATTTTTTCCAAGTTGTTCATGGCCTGGGCAATTATTGCCTGGCTGCATAGTTAACAGACAGTACCTTTTAACAACAGAAACCGCCTTTACAATATAATGCTTTTACCAAGCATGTCTTTACCACTCAGATGCCTTTACCATGCATAACTCTATCCAACCAAAGTAATTATATTTAAGGTAAACATATATATATATATATACGCGTAGATGTAACTTTGTCAATAATAAAATAGACTGAGTGTTTTTAAACCTACCTCGGAGTGCCGGATGATTGTTTAGATAAGTACTGAATAATCTTACATTGTATATATACATATATGTTTAGTAGAAGGGGGTTCCCCAGGGTTTTTTTTTTATAGTGGGCAGGAAAAAGGGGGAATCAGTATATATAAAATAGAACAAAATTTACCCTGCCACACGGATATATGGGGTCCTATTACAGGATCCAATCAATAAACAAATGGGGTGAACATGAAAACCAGAGCCATAGACTTCACCATTCCTTTTTTTTAGTACATATTTTTATTTTTTTCTCTTAAAAATGATTTGTCTTTTCCCAGTGGTGTTCTTGAATAGAAATACTGGTGATACATAATTCATGTTAAAATGATTACATCTGGGGTGAACATGAAAACCAGAGCCATAGACTTCACCATTGCTTTTTTTTAGTACATGATATTTTAATTTTTTTCTCTTAAAAAATGATTTGTCTTTTCACAGTGGTGTTCTTGAATAGAAATACTGGTGATACATAATTCATGTTAAAATGATTACATCTGGGGAGAAGACATAATTCATCCAAGATAAAGGGGAAATTGGATATAATACACAAAAAAGTTCCTCACATTCCCAAACACTCAAGGAAATTTATATATACATCATCACTCAAAATACTCATTCACTTCCTCATTCATTCAAATTCACTCACAGACAAGTACATCTGTGCCTGCAACAACAGATGAAAAATGGTT
This sequence comes from Lissotriton vulgaris, assembly GCF_964263255.1. Lineage (NCBI taxonomy): Eukaryota > Metazoa > Chordata > Amphibia > Caudata > Salamandridae > Lissotriton > Lissotriton vulgaris. The sequence continues at coordinate 1,102,761,616 of NC_141691.1, read as the reverse complement.
GCATGGATTAAAGGTGGAAGGAGCGGACAAAACTAATGGGAAAAGATTTTATAGGGACCCAGAAGTTGCCGTCCAATGGCGCTACATATTTAGAACAGTCTGGGACATTCTGTCATTGGGCTATAGTTGGGCTACATCTGGCTGATATTTGGGCTACATTTGGGCTCTTTTGTCTCTGGTGGCCATCTTGGGAGACTGCATATCAGAATTGTGGCAACATGGAACGTGGTTTCTTCTGCGAGGACACTCCAAGCTTGCAACACACCCTTGTGTGTCCCAGCCACCCACTGTGGTAAGATATTTCAATGCGGACTGTGGCATATGCTATCACGTAATGAACTGTGAATACATAGAACTCATTATACCAGCATGCACTATGCAGGGATACGCCCACTATATGGAGTTACACTTGGTATAAGAGAAGCAGCCACTCCTCATTGCCAGCACCTGTGAACAAGGGCGCCGTGACGCCCGAAACACGTAAGGAAATGTTGGCGAACTTAAGTCTGTGCACATGAAGGCTGTGTGCAGGGTTGCCTTTCAGATTAATAAATGACACCACGATGCAGGCTTTCCAAGTTGGGTGCTTTTTTCTTGGATATTAATTGCGGCCTACCCAGGTCGCGGAAAGCCCTCCCGCGGATGAGCGGGTCCTGTTGCCGATGATTCACGGCTCAACATGGAACGTGGTTTCTTCTGCGAGGACACTCCAAGCTTGCAACACACCCTCGTGTGTCCCAGCCACCCACTGTGGTAAGATATTTCAATGCGGACTGTGGCATATGCTATCACGTAATGAACTGTGAATACATAGAACTCATTATACCAGCATGCACTATGCAGGGATACGCCCACTATATGGAGTTACACTTGGTATAAGAGAAGCAGCCACTCCTCATTGCCAGCACCTGTGAACAAGGGCGCCGTGACGCCCGAAACGCGTAAGGAAATGTTGGCGAACTTAAGTCTGTGCACATGAAGGCTGTGTGCGGGGTTGCCTTTCAGATTAATAAATGACACCACGATGCAGGCTTTCCAAGTTGGGTGCTTTTTTCTTGGATAGATATATATATATATATATATATATATATAAATAAAATTTCTATGGCAAAATGAAACCCCTCATTTTGTTCCTTTTCAAATTAAATGTATTAAGTGTTAACACTTTATTCCAATAAAGATGACTTCAGGTGTGCCATACTTTTGTCATAAGTAAGACTGTTAGCGTTCTAGTTGTTCTTTAGAACAGTCTGGGACATTCTGTCATTGGGCTATAGTTGGGCTACATCTGGCTGATATTTGGGCTACATTTGGGCTCTTTTGTCTCTGGTGGCCATCTTGGGAGACTGCATATCAGAATTGTTTTAATGAAATATAAGAGGATTTGAGAAGTCACTCAAAATGTGCCCTAATTTTTCTTTCTTCAGCACTAATCATAATTTCTATGGCAAAATGAACCCCCTCATTTTGTTCCTTTGCAAATTAAATGTTTTAAGTGTTAACACTTTATTCCAATCAAGATGACTTCAGGTGTGCCATACTTTTGTCATAAGTAAGACTGTTAGCGCTCTAGTTGTTCTTTAGAACACTCTGGGACATTCTGTCATTGGGCTATAGTTGGGATACATCTGGCTGATATTTGGGCTACATTTGGTTTTTTTTTGTCTCTGGTGGCCATCTTTGGGCTACATTGGGCTACATTTGGGCTCTGACATATATATAGCCCAATGTAGCCCAATATATATTTTTTCAAAGTTAATTTTCGTAAAAACCACTGGAGCACATATCTTGAGACATAGCAAAGGCACATCGGGCTACAAGTCCCTACAATTTTGCCAAGTTTGGTGCAAATCCATTCAGCCGTTCGGGCTAAAAGTGAGTTTGACTGCCCTATGGAAATTAACATGGGGAAAACACGTTTTGGGACCCCCCTTTTATCTCGGCCCCCGCTTGACGAATCCCCCCCAAACTTTCAGGGAAGGACCGGAGCTTCGCGAGGCAAATTGGAGGAAATTTTCAGGCAAATTCGTCAACCGACGCCAAAGTTGCTCACAATAGAATTTTGAGATTTTGCATTGAAAAAAAACCTAACTATAACTACCTACTGGCGACCGCCAGTAGGTAATATATATATATTGCAACAGCAAACTCTTCACAAAAGACACCGCAGGTGAGGGTCATCGGCCATTTGTGCATCACAAGGTTAGCGATATGGGTAAAGACCATGAACTGCAGGCATGGCTTTGTGCACACCCGGATAGCATGGCTCGGATTTCCTGGCATGTATTGGAGCAATTTGGTAGCCAGACTTCGCCAGAGACTAGGAGGGGAAGGCTCGCAACCCCAGAGTCTAGCAACAATGGTGGAATTAAGCAAGTTTATGGGGCAGTGTAATTTATGGTGGTCAGAGATTCCCCCACGCAGGTTATGGGACGGAGTCACATCGGAGGCGGCAACAAAGCACTGGTGCAAAAGGGTTAATTGTTTCATGTGTAAATTTACAGAAGAATGATGCTTTGATTTTATAAGACACAGCTTTCTAAACACAAGTACAGTGGAGTAGTTTGACAAGGATGGTGCTCACTTATCGAAGGTGGGCATATGGTTGTTCTTCCTTTACTAACGGGAAGATCTGGAGGTGGCAGGTTGCAGGCAAAGGTGTCTTTAGGAATGTAGGTATGGCGGGGGGGGGCCCGGAGCCTTCTGTGGCTAACTCCGAGGTGGAGGTAAAGGGACATTGGGTGGTATTCTGGTACGATAATCTACCATCTTTGGGAGCACAGCAGGGGTGCAGGATGCCAACTCCTGCAAAGTCTTTATGGCAGGAACCCGTGATGTAAGCGACAGCACCCTGTTAGTCCCACCGAGCAGCAAGGGGCTTGCCTGGTTAAACACCGGAAGAAGAGAGAGTGAGTTTTACGACAGGACTGGCGGTCCAAAGTCATGCTGGAGGCAAACCCTCCAACTGGAAGTTAAGCACTGAATAGTTTGGCCACAGTGCATGTCATATGGAGCGGCATCTTGGGTCACTCAGCGCTGCCCATCCCGGGATGGCTGTAATTTAACCCACTACATAGCCTATTTCATGGTGAAAAATTAACCTACAACAAATGTTTATCAACATATAAATGTGTGGGCTCATTTATTTAGCTATGGTTTGTTATGGCATGCATGTGTGTGGGAGTCGGCTACCGTGTATCTGCACTATATTGCTGTCTGCGGCTTGCGTAGCATGACAATAGAAGGGGGTAACCCCATTAGTGTCACATTGAGGGTCATCCTCGCTTTCTTCCTGTGCAGCCATGCACTCATCTTGAGGGGAGGATCGCAGGGTCCAGCCATCCGGTCCACAAGCGCTGTGTCATGTCCTACATGGAGGCGGTAGGATCCAGGTATTGATGCCTGTCCTCCACCTGCTCTGCCTCTCTCTTCTCTGCTGGCAATGCAATAACCTACCGAATTTCTGACCCAGCAATGCCTCAGGAAGAACACAGGGTTCTTATCTTGTGTTGCAGGCGGTGTTATAGGGCAATCTGGAGCACTTTTGGTACAGGGGTGCTCTATGCAAACCTCCCAGGAGTCTTTACAGCAGGACCCAGGGATGTAAGCAACAGTGCTTTGTTAGTCTCACCGGTAGTTGTAAGCCTAAACAGCTGGGGACTTGCTTGGTTACACACCAACCGAAGAGGGTGTGAGTTTCACGACGGGACTGGTGGTCCAAAGTCTTAGTGGATGCATACCTTCCAACTGGAAGTTTACCCCCAAATGGGTTGCCCAAGGTGCCTGTTGCCTCATCAGGTGGGACAGCAGCTTAGGTCACTGAGCATTGTCCGCCTCATAGCCTACTTCATGTTAAAAAATAAACTTGCAACAAATGTTTATTCACTTACAAATGTGTGGTCTAATTTATTATAGTAGTACATGCGCTTGTAAAATCAATTATTATTATATCTCACTCCAAATTAATTGCATACAATTTCTTTAGGAGGTCCGTGGAGTTTTTTTTAGAAAGGAGGGTAAGTTAACCACATGCAGAGTTAGGAATTGATCAATAAAAAATCATTACATTCTCAGTTACATTCCCTATACGTGCCACAATTTGTCTCCTGGGTGGAGTCTTACTTGTTTATGGATTTTGGCAATAAATAAAAGGACACAGTTCACGGTTTTAGTTTCTACTAAGGATTCAAAATCGTTTTTTGAAAGAATTTGTGCCTCAAGATATGGCTCTAGCAGCTCTATTAGCACTGTTAAATCCCCACATTTTCTATTGACAGAAGATTTCTCTAACGTAAATGTAAACAAATCAATTTTACAATCAACCAGGTTTAATAACCCTTTGAGGAATAACTTGAGGCCTTTTCAAGAACTTTTAGTTCTTCAAACGAAAATTGCCCTTTTTTCCCTAATTTCATTTTTTAGGCCGTTTAAAATCTTGTTTCAACAATGTCAATTCTCATTTGAATTTTTCAAAACGTTCTCAGCAAAATTCACCAATAGTCTAATTTGTTGTAGTGAAGATACATTTGTAACTTCTTCCCATTCTTTTTGTAATTCAAAATTAGGATTTTCGTACGTGGAACACATGAGAATCTATAAACCTCAAAGGATATGTTTCAGGATCAAATAGGAAGTGAGGGTTTTATGTTCCCACCATTTTCGTTTTCTTGACTCCCATTCAGTTGCCGCTAATTTCTTTAGGAAGTCAGTTGTGTCTTTTAGAAAGGAGGGTAAATTAACCACATGTACAGTATGAGGAATAATCAAGAAAATAGATACATTCTCATATGTCCCTACGCCTGCTACAATTGATCTCCCAAGTGAAGGTCTTACTTCTTTATGCATTTTTGAAAACAAATAAAAGACTGCAAATACTTATAAAGATATATAATTGTATGTATATTCCTTATAATTGAATTATGTATCCCAGCCGTTTTGATTTCTTCATTTCCGAAGCAAAAGTTTATTCTGTGTGCTATTTACAAAAACGTAAGCTTCTCACTTTCTAGTGAGGCTCACATGTGCACTGCTTCACAAGTAGGCCATTAAAGGCTTTCAGGCGACTCACACATTGGCCAACAAGAAAAACATCTTTGGAAGCCCGATTGGTGGGATTTCAAACTTTGTAAAACTAAACCTGCAAGTATGAATTGAGGAATGGCCCACGCATTCACCTGACGTTCAGACCATAACTATGAAAGGAATTGGATTAGAGGGCATCCAGACCACAATTGCAGTAATTAACCTTTAAGTTAATCCAAACAAAAAGACAAAAACCGCAAAAAACAGGATGATCACCGGACTGATTAGAGGATATCTCTATGAGAACCCAGGGCATGAATGTATTATTACCGGGGACTTTATCATGAGAGATCTGTGCCCCCAGGAACAAAGCCAAGGGGATAGTGGGCGGAATATCATGGAAGCCTGCATCAATGAGTTTAACCTGGAGTCTGTGAACCAAGTAGGGCAGCCAAACAGGAAACTACAATCTACATTTAAAAACATCTCCACGCTAGATTACATCTTCCTGAGCAAGAACCAACTGAAGAGGTGTGAAGAATATAAGGTGCTACACACTACTGCAAGAGATCATCATCCAATATCCATCCTCGTTAATATAAGCACCATGATGCATGAGGATCACTGACCTGCTGGTAAAATGCTTAATCCAAACAATGAACCAGCACAGATAAAACAAATTAAATGGGGAACCATAAGCCAGGCCAAATACAACAAGTGGAAACAGGTCCTCAGAAAAGTTGGCCAGAAATCATGGCCTCGCTATCCAATGCTTTGATTGCAGGACGGTAATCCACATATAAAGGCAAACGCACTGGAAATAGGCCAATCAAGCTCCTCGACAACAAAGTATTCAGAGAGAGTAAAAAGAGTGCCTCCTTTCAGAGTTACAATACATAAGCGAAAAGTGCCCACAGATGGAAACATTTTTGAAAACATTTAGAAAACTGAAAAAAACTGCCTGGCAGTTGAAACAAACCTACACAGAAGAAAAATGGAAACACATCTATGCACTGCTAGTGATCCAGCGGGCCAACAGAAATGCTGTCTCATATGCACAACTCTTCACCCCGATACTTACCATTATTCATACATTTCATCACTAGGCCCATAAATGTCTGAGACATGAATTGACCAACTGAATCATGTGACCTAATTAATCAAATTATTCACAAAACTATTTATATTTATATACATCTGCAGTTTATCATTTGTCATTCTTATAATATGTACATTTAATTAAGCCACCTAGGCAATGGATTAACTAATGGTAACTAGACTCGAAATAACTAAGACCAGCTTGTCATTTCAAAATCTATTTTATTAACTATATTATCAAGTAAAGAGCATTTTCAAAATATTAATTCTTTATTTGCATTTAATAAGCATCATTTATTTAGTAAAGGCACATTAGACTGTCAGTTCAAATCATATCAGCATGAAAAGTATTTAAGCAAAAGTCTCATCCCCTAAACCCTAATTCCCTGACTAAACTAAATGAAACCTAAAGGGAAAATATCAAGTTCAGAGTTCTCTTACGTGAGTCAGAAGTCCGACAGCATCTCACGATCACAGGAACGAGCCAACAAAGCTCCTCCCAAGGGGCCAAGTTTTATACCTTTTCTCTAACTAAAACTAGCTAAAAGAATACAATTAACAAACCATCTCGCGAAATGATTGGCTGACAGGCGTCAGTCCATGAAGTCATCGCCTTTTCATTCAAAATTATATTTTTTCAAAGCAGCCTTGTCCATTGTCTACGTGTGACATTAGCTTCCGAGGATCTTCACAACATTTTATTGAATAACAGTTCGTTGCTTCCTCAGCTTAAGCTTTTCCGCTATGTCCTGTCCTTGGAAAACAGTTATACAACACTAGGCACATCCTGCACAGTTCAGTTCCACATATTTGTTTTTCGAAGATTATGAACAATAAACTTCTTCTATTCATTCTTTGCTGTGCATGGCCCATCACGACAGGACTTCGGAAACATCCATTTTAAATCAGGCCTCAGGCCTCTTTATCGAGACTCTAGTATGCAAGGAAACACAAAACATCAATTAATTTGAGTAATGAAAGTCATTCTGTTACCCACCCCCTTCACTTATGTTAACCCATTAGTTTATGTTACCTAGCTTTGAGCACAAGAATGAACAAAACTTTGTCACATAAAAGACACGACATTGACAAAAGCACATTTAAAAATAAGCACATGCTATTATTTAATCAGCCCCAGTTAATGTTGACAAAACGAAAAGACAAAGTTAATATATTATTTGAACGTACTAACAAATGCAACAAGAGCACATAATGTTAATCCCGCGTGTTTATGAAAGTGCACATTATTCTAGGTTGAATTAATACAAAAACATGCAAAACTCATTAATATTATTATTAATTATGGAAGTTCAAATCAGCAAAACAAAAACGTAATTAATTTTAAAAGTTCGCTTCATCAACTAGCACCCAATAAGAACAGGGAGTTTTGGAGCTATGTTAATGGTCTAAAGCCATATCCATAATGCTGTACCAACCCACAATCGGGCAGCCCATGTAACTAGGCTTCATGTTGAATAAGACAACCCCATGGCAAAAACCATGGAGGTAGAAGGCAATTACCCACAAGAGAATGAGGCAGAGGACCTTGCCCCAACAGAAAAATGTATTCTAACTACCTGGAAGGAGGGGTCTCCCGGGCCTAATGGGCTACAAGGCAGCATCTTCAATGAAGAATGAGATTTTTGGGCCCCTTACATGCATAGCCTATTTAAACAATGCTGTAATACCTCAGTAGTACCGTACTCATGGAAAGGTTCCATCTTGCAAACCATTCATAAAAAAGGGTATGCTTCACATCCAGAGAACTACAGACTGATTGCATTATTGGACATCGATGGGAAGGCATTTGCTAAGGTGCTCTTGAAAGAGTTAGAGGTATGGATTACAAAAAATCAAATCATACTGCAATACCAGACAGGATTTTGGCCGAACTCATCAACGATGGACAATGCCATTGTGCTATCATATCTGACAGCCAAGGCCACAGAGGTTGCCACTACTCCACTATATGCATGTTTTGTCGACTACAGTGCCGCCTTCGATGGCATCGACCGTAACATACTGTGGGCAAAACTCGCAAAGTGGGGTATTCCGAGGAAACTCCTGGCGGCCATCATGTCACTTCATACCGGCACTTGGGTTCACACCAAGCTCACACAGACATGGGACACAGCCAAATCTACACAAACAAAGGGCTAAAACAGGGTTGTGTAATCGCTCCCACACTGTTAACACTGCGGCTCTGGGAGAGGCACTTTTAAAACCCAACATCTTTCTGCCCAAACTGGGCCATCTCAGACTTCCGATCATGCAATATGCGGATTACCTTGTTCTATTGGATCAAACTAGAATAGGCATGAAAAGGGCATTGGAGACATTACATCTTTATAATATGGAAAACAAGGTGCTGGTCTTGGGCCACAGACCAAATAATCACTATTGGGTTGGCATCTCGGCCTTTAAGGATGGCTACTGCTAACCCGTCCACAACCACCAGCAGTCGCCTGAAAACTCCAACATGCGCCGCCAGCTGCACCCTGACTGGAGGTACACTCTAACAGATAACCGCTGTACGCTCTATGCGCCCCCCCTCCTGGCTTGTAGCAGCTGCTGTCCAGACATTATCCATGATCCTGCATTCCGGACCTTGTCTCCACCCCTCTTCTTCTTCCCCTCCCTCTCCCTCCCCGTACCAAGGCCACGGTTTATTCCCCCCAGTTTTTTCCTTGGACTCACATCTGTACAATGTCAATTGTACTAGCATCCTCATCGTTCCAGGCATGTGGAAACAGTCTATTTTGTTTGTCTTTCTTTCATGGAGTATTCGTCCCACTGTGACGCTACCAAATGCCTCATGATGTACTGTGAGTACTTTAAAAATGTTAATACAAATATTTTACAAAAAAAACAAGTATATCTATCTGGGAGTACAATTCTCAGACACCGGCACACAAACACTGCAGACCAAAGCACTTGAAGCTAAAGCGGCTAAGGTTACACATGTCTTATGTAAATTAAATCATAAGCTTCTAAGCCACTCAACGGAGGGCATTCGACAAGTAATGCAAGCAAAGCTAATTCCAAAACTGAGCTATGGCCATCTTGCTTTTCCTGGCCTACTGACTGACAAATTGGAGCGCTTGCACATCATGGCTTTTAGAAATGTTTTTAAGCTTCCATACTCCACAAGGCGTACACTGATTCGCCTAGAGACAATATTCCCGCAGTGGATATAGAATGTAAAAAAGATAACGTTAAATTTTATCATCACGTGATTAAGGCAGCTCCTGGTACAATCAGGGAAGCATTACAAATAGTTTTCACAGATAACACTAGTCGTTGGGCAAGGTATCTCGTGACAGCCAACAAGACATTGGGTCTGCCAGCTGATCTTCTAATGGACATACCACTAACAATGGCCAGCCTAAAAAGCCTGCTAAAAAAGCAGGGAAAGAACACCTCAAGGCAACCTGGATCTCAAACGGATTAGATCTATTCGTGGCACAGAGGGTCTTGTCTACTCACACAAAGCTACCTCATGTCATCCATACCTGAAAGCAGGATTGGAAAGGCAAGCCCTACAGAATGTTCTGAGGAGTAGGCTCCTAGCATTACCAATACAGGACTACGGGGCTCACTTAAAAAATACACCGTTAAGAAGCAGTGGATGTTGTTTGTGCCAATACCATATAGAATTTGCTGAGCATGTTATCTGCTGCTGCCCAGTTCTGTTGACCCTGAGGCGCCTATCTTTAAGAACAACGTTCATTCAAAATGGCGCATTATTATGCAAGGAGGCTCTAATGTTCATCTACACCACCACAGTGCCGATGGAGCTCGCACAAATTGGGAAGTTCTATGCGGTAGCCTGAATGACTCTACGATCAACACAAGAACTGATGATGACAGCAAAATAATACATGAGCCACAGATCATCAAATGTGGTACCAATTTTGGCATCACGATTTTATATTTCGCCCACTTGCACTATAATTCATTATTTTAGATTGTATAGTTCACCATGGGAGAAACACTGTCCCTCAATTTATCCCACGCATATAAAATCACAGCATGTCTCTACGACACTTTTTTGCAAGCTCACGCACTCATGCCTCTCAGTTCTATCCGGTGACGTCGCTCCGTCTTCCTTTCATGTTCTTTCGCAGTTCTTTTATGGCTCACATATGTTCCATTCCATATGCCTGCCTAAGCCCAAAGTAATTACACTTATTCCTGCATGACATCTTATTGCACGTCCACGCTCCCATGCCTTTCAGTCTCGCTCGGTGATAACCCTCCCCATTTCTGCTGCATTTTTTTTAGACGTTCCTAAAAAAATGTAGACCTTTTAATCAATCAAATGTATTTGTTTACAGTATAACATGTACTGTATTTGTAAATGATTTTAGGTAATCATACAATAAAAAATGACTTACTTAAAAACCAGTATACAAAAAGGTGAGCAACCCAATATACCCTTGCGGGCTTGGGCAAGGTTTGTAAAAGAAAATGGCCAGCAAGGGGTTTTATTTTTTCTAGGATTTTTACAGCACCGTTAGGACTTGTTAAGGTTTAATCACAGTACCTAAACATGAATTCAATCAGTGGCTGTTAAATTTAATTCCAATACGATCGAGGCGATGTACTCCATTGACGTTCCATTGCGGATTATTCCCAACTTCTATTCTGTGACAGCTGATCTTCAACTAAAAGTGGACTAACTGTCAGATTTCATCTACTGCTTCGTTTAACTCGTTGCAAGTGTATTCTTGGCACTACTGATTCACTTCTGTGCCCAACCTCAGCGCCACTATTTACAAGCACCGGTGCCACCAAGATTCTTTAACTGACACCGTCTCTATTGTTAAAAAGGGTCATCAATTGTATATACCACTTTGTAGTCCTGATGATGGTCTTAAGAATAACCATAATAAGACCGAAACGTCGACCTGTTCAGTCCAATTCTGCCTAGTTTGTCTCAAGTCATCTTTTGATTTTCTTCTGACATTGAGTTATAACCAATCAACTACTGTGACGCAGCAGTCTGGACTTAAATTTGGATATGTCCAAGGAAAAGCAACCAAGGCCTTGAATATCCTTATTATATCCATGTATGCACCCTATTTTTCATGATTGCTCATTGTTTTTGTACAGAAATTTATATATTTTGCCTTGAAGTTCAATAATAACCTTCAGACAATAAACCCTGGTTCTTTGTTTTATTGAGCATTCTTGCTTAAAATTGATGTTAGTGTGGTAACATCTTATGTTTATTGGAATTAAATTTAACAGCCACTGATTGAATTCATGTTTAGGTACTGTGAATAAACCTTAACAAGTCCTAACGGTGCTGTAAAAATCCTAGAAAAAATAAAACCCCTTGCTGGCCATTTTCTTTTACATTACTTAAAAACCAAGCAATAAAGATTACTTTCCCGCTGCATTGTATTTCACCTGGTGTAATTGTTAATGTACAGTTGCACATGCAGAGATTACTCTGCATCGTTGGACACTGGAATTCATGAAAGTTGCCCAGAAGGATCCCTGGAACTGGAAACCTCCAACTCTCATGTTATTGTTTCCCGTTGGAATGATAAGAACCCTATGAATTACTGAAAGCCATACATCTGCATCCTTGTGAGGCAGTCAGGCTATAGGTGTAGATATACAGCTTCGGGAATTAGGCCTATGACCGCACCTCACAAGTCTCTGCTGAGCTCGTGCAGCCATTCACAAACTGCCTTTTGTGACCACACTGGGGACCGTCATTCATGACCAAACCACAAGGGTTTTTTTTCTCTCTGGTTCTCAGGAAGCCCTCACAAGACCATTCGACCGACCAACTCTAAATTATGAAACGTAATGAGTGAAAACTAGTAGTTAAAATTGCCTTAACGTTCCAGAACATAGCAGTATTTCCCATTAAACATTTCCCGAACATGCTTTGTATGTATGTGATATTTCTATAGCACGAACCTAGTACAAAGGTGGGGTAGCACTGTACAACGCAAGAGATACTCGCACGTTCCCAGCCACCCCACCTCCTCTCTCTGTATAAATAGGAAAAATATGTTGTGTCCTCTGACCTCTTCATGAAAGGTAACATCTTCCAAAAAAGCTCTCTTGCGCATAATCACAATGAGTAGCAGTACATTTATCATCTTTCCTGCAGAGTAAGGAGTTGTTTTACTCACAAAACATTTGTTTATGTCAAAAATAAAAACCGTTCTAAATGTATGAACAGTGTGCAATTAAAGAAACCTTTAATGCAATCCTGCATACTTTTCATTGGTAAATGTGTATTGCGGGAGTTCTGGGAGCATGCATCGAGATACATGTCAAATCACACTTGAAGGTCTTGGGCTTTGCCAAGAAAGGTTAATATACCCAATATTCTGCTGACATGATTGTAAGCTTCCCCACGTATAAGATATTTATTTTGCTTTCTGTTATCCACTATTACAACTAGTTATACATGTTCATCTCTTTTGTTTCTTGCTTCAGTTGTTTGGCTGTTTCTTGGCTTGGGAGACCAGAAATGTAAGCATCCCTGCTTTGAACGACAGCAAGTACATCGGAATGAGTGTCTACAACGTGGGCATCATGTGCATCATCGGAGCTGCTGTGTCCTTTCTCACTCGCGATCAGCCCAATGTTCAGTTCTGCATTGTGGCGCTGGTCATCATCTTCTGCAGCACCATCACGCTGTGTCTGGTGTTTGTGCCAAAGGTAAGTGGCCACTATGTTTTCATTTGTTACTAATGCAAGGGGGCTTGTAACTTTCAAAACTTTGTCATTTTCTTTACCTGTTTATAGACTTTTCCAATAGTGCAAACCAGTCTAGCTATGGTGTGAGAGCACTAAATTCACGCAGAACAGCAAACATTCTAAGGATGTCTGTAGCTTCATCTGGCCAGTTTGAAAATGTAAGTGAAGTGACTGAAAATTAAAGAAAAATGAGAACCAGGTTTGCCCTGGCTTACGAAACCTTTGAAACATAATACACATATGGTCCCGAGTAATATTGTATTTTGCACTGTGTAGGAAAGTACATCATGTTATTGTGGTTCTCCCATTTTCTCTTGTCTGGTTTGCTGGCTAAAGGATGGTATGCCCTATACAACTGCTAAACAGTAGTATAGCACCTGTGCTTCCCCTATAAACATGAATGGGATGGGGCATTGCTTGGATTTACCTAATTGACCTATTTAACTTCCCTGTAAAACAAGATGCAAAAATGTGGAAAGAAATGCATCAATGGCATGGAGCTTAAATTTCATGTACAGGCTACATACAGTGTGTGTTCTTACACCATCCACATATATGACAAAAATATATGGCTGCCAGGCGCACCAGAGGACTCTGCTGGGATGCCGTTTAAAAATATTGCAGTGGCACATGTCTGGGAAAAATGCATTTGCCACATTGGACACACCTATTTTTATATCTTGGAAAAGTTGCTTCCAAAGTATGCTTTGCAAGCCCACATGACAGGGAGCGGAATATATTAACCCTTTCGCTGCTGATGACGAGCTCAGCTCGTCATCACCCACGGGTGTCGTGTGCTGATGACGAGCTGAGCTCGTCATAAGTGAAGCAAAAGAGCAATTTGCAGCACAGCGCAAAAATCCCCGCAGCAGCCATGTGGTTAAAACATTGGGAATGGTATGCAACCATAGTGAACAATAGTCCAAAAGCTGGTTTCACTGTGTAGGTAAAGCTTAATTTTCCAGGAGTGGGAATAGCTGAATTTCAAAAGCCCAATTCATTGTTGAAAGCAGATGTTTGATAACTTTCTGGAGAGGTAACTATAAGAAAATCTATGTTGTGCTGGCAGAAAAAACACAGTTTAAAACCAGTTTGCCTGGAAGTACTGCTGTGTTGGCCAAAGTGCTTTCTTGGCTTTCTGTTAATTAATCTTTTTCTGGAAGGCATTGATTTACTCTGAACCTTGGATGATAAGGGCGTTGTCAATAAGTGGGTAGCTTGCAGGAATTAGCTATGTTTCTTTTTTTGTTTTGGTAATACCAAGCTGGGCTGGCAGGAAGGGCTGCAATTCATTGCCAGGTCCATCCAAGACTCTCTGGCTCCAACCCCAGCAGTGTATAGGGCTCATGGGAAGGTTTGCAGGAATTAATACTAAAGGAAGGGAGTTAGAGGGAGGAAAAAGGCTAAGGCTCACCCTCCAAATACTATATTCAACATAAGGTCTCTGTTACCAGATACCTGAGAGCCTTACCGGTCACTATAAATCCATTCACAACACTCAATGGGGTTGGTCTGGAAGGTATAGTAGATAGAAAATGAGAAATTGCTCTTTTTCTAGGTGTCCCCTCACTCACCAGGGTTGCCCCATGGTGACATGCTTCATCATTGGGGCCATCCCAGTCCTCTATGGGCTGGGGCGTGCTGCGACTTGCGAATTACGTAGGAGCACTTACAAATGACTATGTGTGGTGCGGGTGTGATAGTGGAGTGGACTAAGTGATGTGTTAAAAATACCTGCCCAGTAGGTTTTCAATAGACTTTATTCTTGCCTCTAGGTGGTAATATTAAAAATGGGGTGGAAAAATAGGGGTCCTAAACGTTATGTGTTAAGGTGTACCTATCAACTCCGATAGGTACACCTTAACACATTACGTTTAAGACCCCTATTTTTCCACCCCATTTTTAATATTACCACCTAGAGGCAAGAATAAAGTCTATTGAAAACCTACTGGGCAGGTATTTTTAACACATCACTTAGTCCACTCCACTATCACACCCGCACCACACATAGTCATTTGTAAGTGCTCCTACGTAATTCGCAAGTCGCAGCACGCCCCAGCCCGTAGAGGACTGGGATGGCCCCAATGATGAAGCATGTCACCATGGGGCAACCCTGGTGAGTGAGGGGACACCTAGAAAAAGAGCAATTTCTCCTTTTCTATCTACTATACCTTCCAGACCAACCCCATTGAGTGTTGTGAATGGATTTATAGTGACCGGTAAGGCTCTCAGGTATCTGGTAACAGAGACCTTATGTTGAATATACGGTTTGCAGGAAACCAAGAAAGAATGTGCTGCTGAAGGAGGCGTGGAATTGGTGAGAAAATATTTAGGACTGTGTGGAGGGGATTCACCAATCACAGCCTAGTGCACAGGATAAAAGAGGCACCTAATCATCAACGTATAAGCACACTTATGAACCTGAGAAGAAACCATCTATACCATGGAAGACTTTGTCTGACTTCAGGAAGCAGAGGACTTGAGAACTTCTGACTCCTTTGGCACGGAGGGACTGGAACTCTTTGGGTTTAAGAGTTTGACCTCCTTTTTGCTAGCTCTAGGTATATAAAAATAGAAGGACTTCTGATAGAAGAGGACCCAACTGACTAGTGAAGGCTGAGCCCAACAGGAGCCCTGGTAGAAAGAGATTTAATGACTAGACGTCTGTCCTGAGGACTGCAGGAATGACCCGGAGGAACTTTCCAGCAGTTGGACGAAAGTGGTACTTAGGGCCTGATTTGGAGTTTGGCGGTCTTGGAGTGAGCCACCATGTCAGGGCCGTATTCAAAGACCGCCAAAATATACGGCCGCCCACCTGCCAGATTACGAGTTATCTCCTGGTCTGACGGGCGGTCCTTTGGTGTTCCCAGGGCAGTGCACATGAAAAAAGGCACAGCAATGGGTACGCCACAGCCCGTTCCTGCACGACAAAAGTGCAGGAAAGGGGGTGACTGCACACGGGGGGCACAACATGTGCCCCCTCTGCAGGCACCCATGGCTCTAAAGTACCGTTGTTTCCCCACTGTGAGAAGTTGGCCTGGTATATGATGTCCACTTTTCTAGTGAACACCTTGCACCAGTCCAAACAACCCTTATGGTGATGGTTATAAAGTCAACCTTATAAACCAGCTATCCTAGAGGTAGCGTGGACAGAACAGTCTTAGGCTAAAAGACTCTTGAGTGCGTGTAAAGCCAGCTGTTTTACCATATGTAACCCCTTGAATACCAAATTAAAGGACACCACACAGGATATGTATAAAATATATATGTATTTATTCACTAACACACTCCTCTGAACTCTTTATGAGGTCAGAGGCAAAAGCACATAACAAGTTACACTTAGAAATACTTTAAATAGCACAATTTACAGTTAGGCCCTATGTGCGCGTAAAACCATATACTAAGTAAGTGGTATAAGAATCACGACTTGAAAAAGGAAGATGCCTAGGGCCTAGGGAATTGCAGGGGCTACACTATCTGACCCTTAGGGTAGGAGTAGGAGGCCCACAGGCGGCGCGTGCAGTGTCAGTACACTCACGCGAGAGTCAATAGAAAGTCAATAGGAACTTAAAAAGGTAAGTAATGAAGTTTTAGGACACTTCCAGTCTAACTAGGATTACACAACTAACAAAACTAGACACTAGGATAGTCAATCCCTACAGGAGCACTGAAGTACTCACGTTACCTCACCCACGGGCTGCGGGTGCATAGGTGTCAAGTGTGTCGGGTTTTCTAGTTTTTTCCTAGGGAGCCTTGGAAGAAGATGCTGCACGCGACCAGGAGGAAGCTGTCCGGGTGGATCCAAGGGTGGATCGGAGTTGAAGAAGACCTGAAAGCAGAGGGGACAGAGTCTAGGTCACTAGCCAGTGACCGGGTGGAACCAGGAAGGAACCAGATGTCATCGAGGAGCAATCAGGTGCTGTCGTGAAGCTTGTTGTTGCAGCCACGTGGACCAGGAGGTGTTGAGGATGACCAGGTGCTGAGAGGAGCTGTCCCACGAAGGTTCTCGCAGATGGAGGGGTTGGCTTCAAGCTCGGAGCCAACAAGCCTAAGCAAAGGCAACCCGCGCAGGATACACAAAAGGCTTCTGGTGCAGACCAGGAGGGTCTGAGGTACTTCACCTTTGCAGGGAAGCAAGGGCCAGTCTGGAGCAACCAGACCAGTGATGGGTTTTCAAAAGGATCGTCGCCACAGGGCTACTAACCAACTGGCCAGCAACCAGACAACGCGTCGAGCAGAACACAAGCAGAAGGGCCCCACGCAGATCTCGTTGAGTGTGGAGGGCTGGTCTTCGATGCAGGTGGAGCTCGGTGTCGTGGTGTCTCAGTCCCCAGTGCACAGCTTCGAGGATGCCTCAGGAGCTGCGCTGTTAGCAAGTTGAAGACTTTCCAAGTTGCCTGGTTCCATGGGTTCCGACGCCTTCCACGGGGCTCAGCTGTGCTGGAGTCGTGCAGTGGGGTCAGAGAGGTCTGGGAGTCAAGGTCTTGTCGGGCTCTGATCTCGGGTTCCGGCGGGAACGGGGACAAAGCAAGCCGTCGAGTTGCTGGATGGTGCCTGGTTGCCCAGGGTGGTCACTCCTTGGCCACAAGGGAGATTCTTCAGTCTTTAGCTCAGGTGAATGTCGAAGGGTCCAGAGTTTCATCTCAAGTCGATTCCAGGATTAATCTAATCTCTCATGGGTCAGATCCTACCTTTATACAACTAAAGGGGGCTGGTTTGTTCACTAGGTCCCTCCTATGGGTGGGACCAGGAAGGGGGTGGTTACACCCCCTCTCCTTTGTCCAGTTTCGCACCAGAGCAACCGGTTTGAACTGGGGTATGCATGAAGCACCTAGTGTGCTCCAGGCAGTGTCTCAATCTATTCAGCCCTCCCTGTCCCAATACACATCCTCCTGTCTGGGATGGTGCTCGCACCTCCCCAAGCAGGAAACCTATTGTCCAAACCTCCGTGACTGGAAGGACTCCCAGCAGCAGGAGGTCAGACTTGTGTCTGTGGCAGCAGCATCCATTTTGTAACGCTGGGGCTCTTGTTAACTTTAACCTGGATAGTCAGAACTAACATGTCTTCTCCCTCTAGAAGGGTGGAATGCTACCTCCGTCACCAGAATTGGCAAGGGGGTAGTATTCCAAAGCATATGACACCTTACACGACATGTTTGGATAACGCCAAACCAAAGTTAGCATTTAACCGCGAGGTTCATAATGCACTTAAGAGTATATGGCATGGCAATATCATAGAACAGCTATAAGGACATGGTTCCGAAAGCTGCAGACAGGCTCAGCTCATGCTAGAGCACCATCTCACACATAACCAAGCACTCTGCCTCCAGGATTGTTAAGCCCTGCCATAGGAGTGACTTATAGGTTACTATGGGTCTATATGTAGGCAGGTATAGGAATACTACACCTAAGCAAGGGGTGATTACACGACCTTGCCCCAGCTGAGTGATCAGCTAGTTGTGTCAATTTAGGTGGCAAGCCAGGGGTGGCATAATATATGCTGCAGCCCCTGGTAGGCCTTGGGTGCACCTATGCCCTGGGTACCTATGGTACACTATACAGGGACTCACACGGGTGACCCAATATCCAATTTGGTATGTACCTACAGTACATGGAGTCCATTTTACAGAGAGAGCAGATAGCCTGGGGTCCTGAATAGCAGGATCCCAGGCCAACTAAGTCGAAAACCAGTTAAACACTAGGCAAAAAGTTGGGGGCAACCATAGTCAGGTATCCACCTTCCTACACTCACCACCACAGTATTCATGGCAGCCTCACTGCCATGAAAACTGTGATTGTGAGGAAACTCCTAATATGCTTGGCTGTGCCGCAGCAGCACTGCCAGCATTTTGGGGCCTCTGACCGCTGCACCACTGCTGCGGGATCATTGATATGGCGGATGGAGCGCCATTCTACACATGCTGCCAAACTCGCAATCAAGCCATTAGTCATTTTTTCCACCTCAGGAGGACCCTGGCAAGGTGCTGCTACTTCATCAAGAAAGGCATACCCTACATGGCCAAGCAAACCATGCTTGTCCCACTAGGAGCCTGCTGCTTGTGCCATAGTGACCAGGGCTGAGGTTCACTGAGAATTTTGTTGGGACCCAACTAGGGTGTGTGTATTGTTTTGGTAAGGATACCTTGTTCCCCAACTTATATCCCACTTTTCCATAGTTATGTTGTACTGTACTATTTTATATTATCAGCGTTTGTATAGCGACTTACACAATTATTATTTTAATTTCAATCCATCCGTTGTATATCACTGTTTAGCTGTGTTAGAATGTTTATGGTTTAAAAAAAATGTGCACATTTTCTAATATAGTTATTGTTTGCATTGGGTAATTTGAAGCAAAATTAGTTTGATCTTGTCAAGCATCTTTGTGTGTGTATTGATGGGTGTGCCACATGACGGTGACATTTTTCCTTGAGCTGAGTGGCTCCTTGTCTCTTGACAGGCTGATACAGAGTATTGTTTAGATTGGATTGTTTCCTGGGTAGATAGCTACAATGTGATGTGAGTATGAGGGTGATGTATGCTTAAAACTAACTTTGTCTGATTGATCTTGAGAAAAATGTTGCGATGGCGTAAGGAAAATAATGTTCAGCTGTCAATGTTTTCCCAACTATATCGTCGTGGTAGCGTGTTGTGTACATGAGGACATCAGGGTTATGCCTGTGTTTTCTGTTGGAAACAAGTGAAATATAAGCTCGACTGAAAAGGTGTTTTATTGTGAGTATTGTTAGTGTGAGAAAATGGAAGGATCAAGCCTTATCGCAGAAATAGAGAGGTTTTTGGCTCCTACTTCTAGTTCACGAGTTGTCAATCTGTACAAGAAAGAAAGTATTTTAGTCACTCATTGCTTGCCAACTGTGTACTTTCCTAAGATGTGTCACTATCACTTCAAGTTTGATCACTCAGTCTTCCTGTCCTTCACATTGTTTTGTTTTTCTCATACTCTGTTCCTCAGCTCTGTTCTTCCTCCTTAGAACGGCAGGATGTTTGTGTGCTCTCTTGCCACTTCCCCCTTCCTTTACTTCTGGCTCCTGTATTGTGACTTTCAACTGGTTGTTAAGAATGTCTCTTGGTCTTCTTCAACAATCATCAAAGCACCAATGGATGACGTGTCAGCAATTGGTTCGCTGCTGCTGTGTCAATGTCTTTTCATATTTAATGCGAGGTATTCACATTACTTTGACATCTGGATTTTTAATGTTCGTGTTCTTCCGAGTATGTACTTACCTTGCAGCCACCAATCAACATGAGGAATGTTTCTGACTAACCAGTATGTGCTCATATTATGAAGTCCTCCAAAGGAAAGTCTCTGAATAAACCTATGTGCACTTACCTTAGGAACACCAATCCCAGAGAAAGAACCCTTTAGCCATTCTTGGTGTTTAGTTTTTATTATGAGAACTACAATAGTAAAAAAGAGGATTGGGATTCACATTGGATTTGAAGTTATTTGAACCTTGACAATTTGACAGGCCTAAAAAAATATTCCAGATATAAATTCTGTACAGGGTATGGCTCAAGAAATATCCAAGATTCAGGATGAATTGTGAACCAGAGAGAGCTTTAGTGATCAATAATATAAGTCAATTAGTAGGGGTACTACCTTCTATTAGTACAAGTGCTCCAAGGGTTATCTTGCAGTTTGAAGTCGGCTCTAGTCCTCATTATTCAACAGAAACTATGGCTATATCGTCTTAACAGGGTAACAGGGTGCTTGCCTAAACTAATAAATATGGAGGTGATCTACATACCTTCCAGACTTTTCTCGAAAAATGTATGCTCAATTTTATGCCACAACCATATTATTTCCAATTGGTCAAGATTAAGGTTGCATTTGTTTCTGTCCTATTTAACTAACGATGCAATTTTGTGGGTGATGCCCCCGATTTTGAACAAGAGTTCATGGCTGAAGAATTGCAAATACATTTATTCAACAATTTTGAGTTATATTTGGCGAAGACAAGAATATTGTATCTGCTAACAATTGGCTCTTGATGCTATATCAAGGGTCGACAAACCCGTGAGCTTATATAGCTCATTTCTAGCTACTGAAGCAACATGGACTCAAGAAGCAGCTACTGTTTAATTTGACCAAGAATTGCTACAAAAATGCTTTATCATTACGTTATCACTACATCAACAGCTTTGTTCGGCCTTACTTCTCCAATCGATGGGCAAAAGAAAAATTCATGAGGAGAATCTTAAGAACAGGGTATAAACCACCTGGGCTGTTAAAATGGAGATGTCGCCAGTAGAAGAAATCAAAGATTACCTTTGAAGATTTACAATATGCAGAAACATTTAACTAAGACTGAGAAAGAGACCTCTGAAGTAATGTTTTTAGGATTTGTGATATTTGAAATTGGCATCAACATGGATCCTAGCCAAATCACAACAATCGAAGAGTGGCCTCCGCCCAAGAATGCAAATCATTTTCCAACTTCTACCATCATTTCATACCAGACGTTTCCGATATCATGAAACACATTATGACTCACACTCAGAAATGAATTTCTTTATTTCTATGGATTTCATTGTGATGCTCTCGTTGTCTATTTAATGTCACTCAGAACCTGTAGGAAATAGGGTTATTTGTTGAAAGGGATGGAAGCCCTGCTCAGGCAACAAACAAAAGTCTTGTCAGGGTGAACCACAAAAGTCACTAAATTAACCTGTGCTTTACCTTCTGATACCTTGGCACACAGCAGGTAGGTTCACTTAGAGCCAAGGTGTAAAGTATTAATCCATGAAAGGGTAAACAACAAGCTAAACACAAGACCCAAAACAATTATTTGCAGTGAACAAAGCCAGGCCTTAGCTAGTACAAAAACAGTGCATATTCACAGTGTTCATATATCAATTAATCTGACCGGTACAAAAGGGGGTGGTGATGGACGGAGCATCTGAACCAATCAAACACTCACAACAGATCTGAGTTTAATCTGTCATCATTCTTTAGGCCACTCTGCCACCCCAGTTCAGACATGGCCATATGCAAATCAGTCTGACCCTGTGCCTCATGGGAACAGTCCAGCCCGAACTGCCAAACCATGCCTTCCCTGGACCAGAAACAAGCTTCCTAGGACCGGTTTCTGGCATTACAACCGTCTTCAGCCGGGCTTGCTTGAATCCAGTGGCAAAGTGAGCAAGGGACTCACGTCTGAGCATGCTCTGCCAACTTATGGCAAACAAAGCGGTACAAAAGCGGTACACCCATGGCTTGGCAGTTCGGGCTGGACTGTTCCTATGTTTTTTTTCCATATGTCTAGGAGGTAGTCTCCATAGTCCTTATGTTTCTAGCAACTATTTTTAATAATAATTGTATTTGCTTTTTATCTATTCACTTGATGTATCTATTTAAAACTTTCTTTCCTGACATTTTACACTAGCCTTCACAAGATAGCATAAGCATCAATTTATATCTTAGTTATAAATTATGCATCATAACATTATAAAACAACATTACCCTGTGGACACATTTCTCTTTACATGTACATACACACATTCATCACCAACATATTTAGAATATAAACACTTTAACTATTTCTACAACAAGCACAGTTTTTTATTTACTCTAGACTATACACTAGGTTGGTAGCTATTGGTCACTTCCCTCTACGCTCAAAAGGGGATAATCCTCAAACCATTCACCTCAGATTCCATTGAGTGACTTCCAGACATTAGTTCTGGGATAGCGATTTGAGTGTTCAGTTCTTACTGGAGGTAGTTAAGCGTCCATTGGACTTTCAGCCGTCTCTCTATGTCAAAAGTTTGCACTCCCAACTTCGAATCACCCATAATTGAGCACTTCCAACTTTATGCTGAGAAAAAATCTCTACGGACTATGTTTCACCTTGGCTTGTGCAATGTTCATACACAATCTTGCATTCAATAACCCATTTATATTTCATCCAAGTTTACCATTGCCATTGAAACAAGTCATATAATATACAAACATGGAACGAAGTCCACATTGTTTTCACCTCAAAGATGACGAACTCTGGGTCCTACCCGTCCCCTGTGTATAGGCAGAACTTTAGATAACACGGTGTCCTATTACCTTGTTATAAATGTGCAATATTCTATAAGTGGTGTTCTAATGACAGCATTCGGTCAAGGGCAAACATGTATCTTGGCTGGTTCACCAAATGTTGATGGAAAACTGGAATAAAAAAGAGACAAGACATCTCTTGGCAAGGTAAAAGTAGGTTTACTTATTATGGCCAGAAGATTGGTCACCTCTGTGGAGCTAAAAAAGCTGATCTC
Source organism: Lissotriton vulgaris (assembly GCF_964263255.1). Classification (NCBI taxonomy): domain Eukaryota; kingdom Metazoa; phylum Chordata; class Amphibia; order Caudata; family Salamandridae; genus Lissotriton; species Lissotriton vulgaris. Next base: position 1,102,738,483 of record NC_141691.1, on the reverse strand, counting down.
AATTTGCTGCTTGCATGCGCTGCCTATATAATTGAAAACGTGATGACCTAAACACAATTGTCTAAAAAATCCCTCACATTTAATTTTCTCCTTAACAGTTATCTCAAGGAAGTGGCACATTTCCTCAGGCTTTGTCTGAGTATGTGAATTGGAAACCTACATACCTGAAAACAAATTTGATGTGCTTTGCATTCATAGGTGCTTCTTCATAAGCTAAGCATGAAATAAATAAAATGTGTTTTGAAACTCAAACTAAGGATTATATATTCCACCCTTTAAAATTGCAATGCTATTATTGGAGGTAATCATAAATAAGCCAAAGCTCATTGTAGTTCACCCCAGAGTAGAACATAAAAACATCAATACTGTATTAGAAAAGTTGGAAGATACACACTCTTGAAATAATTTCAATGTCAACAATATCTCTGCCTTATACAGCTAATTACACTGAGGACGAATCCCGATGCAGCGACTCAGAACAGAAGGTTTCATTTCACCCAAAATCAAAAGAAAGAAGATTCTAAAACATCCACATCCGTCACCAGTGTGAATCAGGCCAGCACATCCAGATTAGATGGACTGCAGTCTGAGAATCATCGCTTAAGGATGAAAATCACAGAGGTATGTTTATTTTTTCACCTGGTTGAGATGTATAATTCCTTGACATTCTGTTAATTTCAAGATTGTCTCTAGATGTGGTCCCAGGTTGTACTTCATAATAAAAGGTCAACATTAAAGAACTGCGTTTGTTAAACCTATGACACACCTACTTCATCTGCATATTTTGTGAACAATGGCGGAATTTAAAAACAGAAAGTGGTTAAGTGCAATCTACATCCTTACCAACTCTAATGGCATTGAGAGCCACTAAACCTTCTCCTGTATAATGGGAAGCAGAAATAGAGAGCAATTGCATTACTATTATTAAAAATAATAGACTGCCTACTGCCTACATATACGTGTAATAAGTATGTTTCAATGCCAATTAAGATTCTTTGCAATCTAGTGCAAAGGTACACTTTTCAGCCACAGAAATGCAGAATAAAATTGCAGTATTTTTCATGTATCTATTTTTATGGAAGGTTCCCTTTAGTGTGATGCATGATGGGAGTTCATGCAGCAGAGCTCCATTGTTGGGATGGAAAAGTCCTCTGCTATGCGCAAAGACGGATACTCCTGCCTTGAGTACCTAACTATACTGTTGTCTGGATACCGAATGCTGATTTTTTTGTCATAGGTAAACATGGATCATGCATGGGCATATGCAGCACAAGTGCAGTGGTGGCAGTATACCATGAACTGAACAGTAGTAAGGCACAGGTCCTTTTTAGGTCGAGCTGCAGGCAGCACGCATGAGCTGTTGTCGCTTGGTGTAGGAGGATGTCTCTCTTTATAGTGCACTAAAATGAAGTACAATGTAATGAGTTGTTGGACAGGCCACGTGAAAGGCTTGCTCCCTCCCCGCACGACCAGGCCCGAGCCCGGCCCTTCAGGTGTTACACGCAACAACCACCCGTTTCCCGTCTCATATGGGACCCCTGCCCCTGGACATCTCCCCATCATGGGCCCCATTCCCTACCGGCCCTCTCGCCCGGCATGGGCGCCATCTTGGACACAGCACCACGAGGCCGCCTGGCCTCCGATCGACCCCAACCTGGGCCTGGCCAGGCCCCGACATTCCGGCACCACCATCCACCCAGGGGGTGAGCGGACTACTTGGCAGGTCAATGGGAGAAAGAGGTGTCGATGGCTCTCCCCCGCCAGGTGCCGATCGCCCCAGCTCCCCCGGGCGCTGGCTCCACCCCCCTGCTGGGTGTCTGGACTCCCTCATCCTGGACCCCCCGACCTCCAAGTGCGAGGGTCCGGACATCAAAGGGCGCCAGACCTATAACTGGGGCAGCTCCAGAGCAGGAAGGCAGTTGTATCCTGGAGTCGAGAGACGCAGTGAAGAACTCATCCTTGACGGACTACTGGCGCTGCCGTAGCCCTGCCTTGTGAACTATCGACCTGCCTGCTGGCGCTGCCGCAACCTTCGGAAACCTTCATCGTCGTCGGGACCTGCTGGCGTGGCCGCGGACCGTTTGTAACTACCACCTTCATCGGGACCTGCTGGCTCCGCCGCGGACCGTCGCTACCTTCAACCATCCCGGGACCTGCTGGCTCCGCCGCGGCCCGACCATCTAGAACGCCGAGCTCGAGGATTGTGAGCTATTTCATCTACCAGATTGGTAACGAGACTGTCCCGCTACCCTTTCCCCAACCAAGAGACTAGAATAGAGGGGACCCCTGAGTCCAGACCTCCTTGTACCATTTCACCGTACTTGAAGTTTTGCTTATAAAGAACGTTGAATCTTATCCGTGTGTGGTGTACCTCTGTGGGGGGGAAGTTACTTGTCTGTACGATCGCTGGAGACGGCTCTCCCCGGAGACCTCTCCCCTTGTCCTCGGCCGACCCTCCAGGTCCCGTCTAACATGAGTATATAGTGATTTCCTTATTGATTGACAGAGGCAAAAACAATAGGGCTAAAGGTCTATTTTGTGGTAGTGTAGGCGAGCAGTTAGGCTTATTAGAGAGTAATGTTAAACATTTGCTGTACTCACATAGGCAATAAATGAGACACACGCTCAAAGAATAAATCCAAGACGAAATTAGAAAAAGAACTATTCTTTATATATAGTTTGTAAAACCAAGAAATGTGTTCAAAAGTGAGTACTGTTTAAAATACCAGGTTTGAAGTAAACAGCTGTTTGATATTTTCAGTTGTCATTAAAGTAATTCACAGCTATGTTAAGCTATGGAGAAAACACATGCTGCATGCAGTCACTTAACAGCGACTTACCGGACCCTTCCCCTGGACTTGGGACAAGGTCCAAGGCAGCACCAGCAGGTCACCTTGATAGGCACTGTGGCATCCCGGTGCAGTGGTGTGTTTTTCAGCATTGGGAGATTTTGAGTGATTTTGATACTTAAAATTGGAATTGAAAGCTTTTTGCGTGACGTTAACTTATGCAGGGCAAAACACATGCAGCATACAGGTACTTAGCAGCGACTTATGGGACCAATCTTCCAGACTTAAGGTGATATGGGGCAAGGTCCAAGGAAGCACCAACAGTTCACTTCGGGAGGATTTGAAGCATCCAGGTGCTGAGGTGCATCACAGCATCAGGTGCCTCATTCACTTCAATGGAGGATTGGTCCAGTCACAAAGAGGCTGCAGGGTTGGACTGGGGACAAGTCTAGCGGAACTATCTAGGGGGCTCGACTATTGCGATGTGCAGGGACATGGGGCACCTCAGGTTCTCTTCTCCAGGGCCCAGGGGCCACGGGAGCAGAGGTGTCCACAGGCATCAGGTTTTTGTCACTGGTCGCGGTTGAGGGGCCTCCACAAAGAGGCTGCAGGCACCTCAGGAAGTCCACAGTTGGTGAGTTCAAGGTGGGCTGTGTCTCTGCTGGACTGGGGGACCACTTTGGCACCATTGGCCAACTTAAAATCAGGCTTGGAGCGATTAGAGTAGTGGTGCTTTGTCTGGTTTCTGGCAGTCCCGAGGCCGGCAGTGGTTCTTGGGTGTCTGTAGGATGCAGGAGAATAGCTCCGCTACTCCACATGAGACTTTTAGTTCTTTTTCAAAGGCAGGCAGTCTTTCCAGGCTTTTGAAGTCACAGCTGCAGGCTGGGTCGACTTTGGCGCAGTTTTCTATGAGAGATGCAGACAGGCCGACGGGGCTGGTGCCAAGTCAGCTGCTTCTTATCCTTACCTCGGCTTTCACGCCTCTTCAGTCCTTCTTCTTAGGTTGGCAGGAATATGAAGTTCAGGGTCCAGGGGTGACACCTTAATACTAAATTTAGGGGTATTACAGGGAGAGACAGGTAGTAGCCAATGGGCTACCTACCTTTAGGGTGTCTACCCCCTCTATATGACCACTTCCTTTGTGGAGTGGGCACAACCCTGAACCTAATTGGCTAATTCCCTCTAAAACAATGTGAAGAAACTGAAAAGTGGGCCCACACCACCTGCCCCACCGTTGGGGTGGTGCTGGATGAATGTGGGCCCACCTCCTAATCTAATATTCTCGCCTGTCCTCTAGCCAAATATGTAGCAGGACAGGGGGGTTGGTATCCTCCTCTATCTGGAGATGCCTGTGTTGCATTTCAAATGTGGCATTACCTTTGAAACTTCCCACTATGGAATGCCATTCCTGCCTGGAGGAGGTGTGAAGCACCTCCACCCAGAGCAGGAATTGTTTCTGGTCTTGAATTATTGGATAGATATGTAGTAAGATGCAACCATAACAAATCATTACTAATTTTATTTTTAGTATCTAAAAAAGAAGCTGTTTCTATCCTGTGATTATCACATATAGGATTCACTAGAACGGATGAGACAGTTTTGAAAATCCTTCCAACAAGACGCTATTTGACAGAAAGCAATGACAATATTGAAGACTAATAGCTTGGCATTAAAAGCAAAGTTGTATTTAGAAAGTAATAATTAACCCATAATATATGTTTTTAAAGAAAGGAGAACATTTCACTGCAAATTGTTAGAACATTTATGCCAAAACATGTTCCAAAATGCATTAGAAAATTACATAGAATAGCATGCGAAGCAGTGTGTCATCTTCACTTTTGCATGAACAACATAGATTAGAGTTTAAATGATTAATATTAGAAATACAGACTGGGATAAGAAATAATATACATTAAATTAAAACACGATTGAGTAATTTATTGTGGCATAGATGTTTCAAATAATTTGCACCAAATACTGTTCCCTATTTTACATCAACGTTTTAGACTTTTTAGATTTCTATGATGCAATGCTAGGAGTGTTATTACTTGATAGAAATTCTGAGCAGGTCATCAAATTCAAGTACTGAAGGTAACATAAAAAGAATATGTGGGTCAATCATCTTTTTAATGGTGTCCAATCGACCTCCTATCCCCAGGAGAGGGAAATGGGCAACAATAAAATTCAATTAAATTCAATAAATCTTTATTCGGATATAAAATAGCCATAAAAGCACAGCTCAAAGTACCAGCAAGAATACATACAATTAAAAACAATATACAATTTAAAAACAATAAGTACACAGGGGCTTGTCGTATACAACACGGACAACGATAAGAAGAGAATACATATATTATAAAGGGGTCAGAGTGTGTCTTAAAAACGTATGACAAAAATGCCCATAGCAAGTAGCAGCATAAAATGATAAAGTGCAATTAGATGATTGACAAGTAGCAGCATAATATAATAAGAGTGCAATCAAGTATAAACAGGATAGCAGCATAATATATTAAAGTGCAATCAAGTAAAAACTTTAAAATTTAGACCATAATATATGTGGCAACGATTTCTGCTAAACACCATCCGGAATCCAAGCTTAAGATCCATGTCAAATAGCAAAAAAATTTAATTTATAAAATACTCATTGAGGCACATGAACAAACTGCCACTTTCAGAAAAGAACTTACACAAAAGATCAAATCTTCCCTATTTAGCTTGAGAATGTCCATATATGCTGTTCTATAATCAATAGTGGCAGTTGCCTTAAAGAATGGAATCAATAATTGTTTGGTGTATTTTTTGTAAAAACTACAAAAGAATAAAAAATGTAACATTAATTGATTGCAACGCTTGCACAGGGGCAGGGCGTTTGCTCAAGGTTGGTGTTAAAGCCTATAGGGAAGCACAGTAGATATTTTAGGGTGCTTGCCCTAAGGCGAAAGAGCATGATTCTCTCCCAGCGTCTTATATTCTTTAAAAGATAGCTGGATGGCAAATGTAAGGGGGGCAATTTGCATTCACCAAGGACATATACCTTGCAACTGACGATTTCAAAAGTTCTGTTGCATGCCTTGAGTCACTATATCGTTCATACAGGGCCTCTTGGAGGGTCTTTTTATTTATGCCCTCCATGTCACTTGGATTCAAAAGATATGGTCAAGATTCACGCTGTACAAGCTTTTTCTAACGCCTGGCAAGCCACGGTATTTCCCCACCTTCATCACATTTAAGGCACTCAGCTATAATTTCTCTTGTTAAATTCGCTGCCGGATTTTGCCAGACTTTTGGCCAAAATAAGGCCAGGCAAGACCTAATATAATCTTCAATATAAAATAATTTTAATTCCTTATGGCAAACAAAAATTGAAGAAGAAATTGGAGCCCCCAAAAGTTTTCGGCAGAATCTATTTTCTTCTCCCTGAATGCTACTGCATTTGGTGAACCCTCAAACTTCAGCACCGTATGTCGCAGTGGGAATACACTGTGATTTAAATATTTTAATTATAGGTAGCACTACCTCAGATCTTTTAGGTTGGGGGAGGCAGAAGATTGAGTTTGTGGCCTTTAGGAATTTACTCCGACTGTGCGCCAGGTGGGCCGCCCAGGAACCATTGTCTGAAAATACTAGCTCCAAGTATGGAAAGGTGCAGGTGCATATCCAACGTTCAGATCTTGGTGATTGAATGAATTAAGTTCTTTTTGGGGGCACAGCTCATTATAAATGATTTTTTGAAATCACTGCAGAGATCTAGGCTAGTTTCGAGTAATAAATTACTCAACCTAAAAACTGCCATTGCTCAGCACCGGTGAGACCCGGCCCTTTTAGCCCTGGGTATAGATGAAACTAAGGAAGATAGCGCACGTGGTTGCTCTGTTTAGGAAGAGATAAGTTAGGGAACCTTACTATTAGCCATGAAGAAAAAATAAGAAGAAATATGTGAGCGCCGTTGAATAGAGGGACGTCATGCTATTTACTCCTGTAGGTTTCACAGTGAGAGAGCAATGAGAAGGCGCCCTCATGTGTTTTAAAGTGGAAATGGCTATGAAAGTTGTGATTTTCGTGACATCTTTTAAGGCATTTAGAAAAAATTCAGAGTATAATTCACAAAACTGTATGTTATCTTTAAATGGAGGTTGAATATCCTCAATAGGACGCAAGAATGGTTTTGACGATCCTGGAGAAAATTATTTGATAAAAGATAAAAGTTGTAGGGAAATAGTTTCCTTTGCAGGAGATGACATGGGAGGTGAAATGCAGAATCTCTATAAAGGGCTTTCAAATGCGGTTTACCTTGGTGACGGCCGTCTCTGTAGGCACTACTGTAGTCGTCCTTCTTCTGGATGTGTACAGGGAGGAGGGGAAGTCGGAAAAAATACTGCAGCACTGACTTTAATTTGAACTAATTAAGTGCAATACAGAACAGGTGTGAAGTTCTAGGACTGCAGAATGAGATGTGCTGTCATCCACAGACTATTTGCCTGGATTTACACTGAAATCATCTCCCGTTGCACTTCCAGCACGACTTCGGATTCGGTCTGGGTTGGATCTACACCAGTGGTTCCCAAACTTTTGACTCCTGAGGACTCCCATTGAGTCACCACTTCAAGCCGGGGACCCCCAAGCAATTTGTATGAGTTAAATTTCAAACATTAAAACAGTAATTCGAATAAAATACACATGTGTGCACACAAAGCAAATACTCAAAGTACTAAGGATTTTGGTGCCAGATGTACGACCATTTCATTTAGCGCCTCGCAATTGGCGACACATTGCGAATGGCAAATTGCGAGTTGCTAAAAGAAATGTACTCTGTTTGGGATTCCCAATGGGGTCGCCAAATTGCGAGGTTCATTAATATTAATGAGCCTCTCGCAATTTGCGAGCCCATTGGGAATGCCAGGCCTCCCAGCAATGGTGGCCTGCTGGGCTCTGCAGGCCACCATGTAGGTGGTAATTGTGACTGTTTTGCGACCGCAAAACATTTGTACATGGTTTTGAGACTCGCTATTTGGAAAATAGTAAGTTGCAAAACCTATTTAGAAATTCGCAAACAAATTGCGACTCGCGAAATAGGCTATGTACATGGCCCAATAGCTTTTTGCATGCGCAAACGGGTTCGCAAACCCGTTTGCGCATATAAAAACAGATCGTACATCTGGCCCTTAGTATTTTATATTGAAGTAATAGCCCCTCTGTCACATGTATTTCATTTGTTTTGTAGCATTTCTCATACCATTGTAGGATTTCAGAGCACTTTACATCACACACATATAGAGACATTGAATCATACATGTAAATCAGGGTGTATATAAAATGTTTAAAGAGTGCTTGGTCTGGAAAAGCACAAACTCAGGATTCAGAGCATAACACAGTGGCTAGCATTGACTTTAACATTAAAAATGTATTTCCACCCAAATATATCTTTTTAGCAGCATCAGGATAATGAATAACTGGGACAAAATAGAAGTTACTAACTGGTACCATGCAGTTTGCAAGCAGCTCTTTGATGACAGTTTATAGGTCCCTCTGCTAGATTACGATTGTCACTTATGACATGCACAGTAATAAAGGAATCTCTGTGACAAAAGCAGTAACCACGAACCTAGGCACATAAAATGCTGCTTTTTAAGATGCATGTTAAAGTAGGCACATTAACACTCTGTGCTACATTAGTTAAATTACAGCTGCCACTGAACAAAACTCTCCTCTCTCTCCAGCAGGTACATTAATCACTGGCATTCTCTTGACACTTTTATTGTTGCTGGAAAGCTGCTAATTATACAAGAAATGTTTCTGTGCTTTTAAAACTGTTGCCTACGGACCCCCTGGGAATGTGTCACGGACCCCTGGGGGTCTGCGGACCACAGTTTGGGAAACACTGATCTACACCGTTGTGTTGTTTTAAAGCGGATTTATTCCATTTACCTCATCTCAGAGATTTTACTACGACACCTTATTAACGCATGATCAGGGTCGAAATGTCGACGTTAATACATGGCTCAGTCTTAACAAATCTCTTGCTGTATATTATTGAGCGGTCCTGCCACAACCAGAGATATTTTCTTAATTGTTGTTCTGACCATTCTTCATCTTGTACATATTTATATATAGCGTCACTCTTGTATATATGTACTGCACTACCAGCACTGAACACTCACTGTCACTTTGAAACACTTGTCACTTTGGAATTGCGCCTCACTTTGACAGCCCTTGATTTTTTTTTTTTTTTTTATAAAAATGTGTTTCTAAAAATGTTTTGTGAAAACGCAAAAGTAACAAATAATAATCATTTTTGCAAGTAATTTTGAGTCTTTTTCTGTATTTTTGTGTTCCAATATCTGTGCTGTTGCGTGCTGTGAATTATCCCATTTGTAGTACTCTCTGGCATATTGATTACGCAGAGTGCCACATAAAGTACTCTTAACAAGATTCACCCTTATTAGCGATGTAATTACTTTCTTCCCGACAGAGCCACTGTAGCTTTACTCAGTTGTGAAGTTCGTCACATTTTATTAAACAAGCACCATTATGATAGAGGGCACGAGAGTTGTCATAAGGCAGAGTGTTTCCTATAAATTGAAGGTGGAGTGATTTGTACTTTGAAGCAAGCTCTGACGAGCAACGGCTGAAACGAAACATTTAAATCAAGCCAGTGTGCTTGGTTTGTTGGTGTTGCTCTGCAGGACTTCAATGCCCAGAGGGGAGGAAGGGCTACTATGGCTCACTGTACGGGGAGGAGGATGGCCAATAAAAACGATCCCTTAGTGAAGTCGCCTGAGCTGAAACAGGCACCCTAAGAAGGGACAGTTGAGACGAATAGACCAATAGAAGGCCAGCATTGTGGAATGACACCAGAAAAAACCAATGGCAATTGCTGAGTTTGCTGGAGCCAATAGAAGAGGATACAACAGGTCGATCAAGGCTGGACCTAAAAAGGGACTGTTCTCCATGGGAGTGCAACCCTGAAATAAAAAATTCAGGCACATGGAAGCTGTCTCTTTACTTATGTGGGGAGAATAAGCATGCCGTTTCTTGACTTCTACAATCTGTAGGGTGGCATTGGAATGGTAGAATAGTAGTAAGTTTGGTTGAGGGAACTCCGCACATATCTATGGTACACTGCCATTTGTTTTTTTCTACCTTTTCTTATTTATATACAGGGGCGTCATTAACACCTCACTTTGGCAGCTGAGAGGTAGTTGTCACGGGGCAATACTTTGCAAAATGACAATTTTAAGTTGATATATGACATTTTGAAGTCGAAGGCAGGGAGGGGTGAAGCGAAGAAGAAAGACGAAGGGAAGGATGTGGAGAGGATGAATAGATGCAGAAATGGATGGATCGCGCGAGGATGGGTGGATGGGTGGATGGGTGGATGGGTGGATGGGTGGATGGGTGGATGGGTGGATGGGTGGATGGGTGATGGATGATGGATGATGGATGATGGATAATGGATGGTGAGAAGAAAGGATTATCGATAGATGAAAAGTAATGAAGGGGAAAGACAAAACGATCCGGCTAAGTGTGAATAAAAAGTAATAAAGATAGGGAGAAGGAATGATGCATGGATTTAAAACAAAGAAGGTTGGATGAATTAATACCTGCTGGATGGGTCGATGGATCAATGGATTGTTGAATAAAAGGAATATGTATAGAAAGGAAGGAAAAGGGGAAAGAAAGCAAGATAGAAAAAGACAAAAGGGTAGAGAGAAGGAAATGTGGATAGAAACGACAACTGGATGATGAAAAAAGTACCGAAAGTTTAGAAAGAAAGAAGGAAAGCAAGATGTAAAAAGGCAGAAAGAAGAAAGGAGACAAAGAATAACAAAAAGCTGAAAGAGGGATATTCGAGCATTTCATAACTGCCTCAGTGGGAGCAATCTATGGGATGACTGCTGAATGTGCTTGCCTCACCCCTTCGCTCAGAGCTACTAGGGGTATAGTTCAAAGTGAGTTTTGTTTCCATTTTTTCTGGCCACTCCTTGTTTATATAGCACATTTTTAGCTTCATACTGTGGTTCTGGTTCCGTTCCATTTCATTTCTCGATGTTTCCTAACACTGTCATTGTATTCAATCTGTCAGGTGTCAAGCGCTGGAGAAGCGCTGATTCAAAGGACAAAGTTGCCATTTTTACGATGCATTCAGCATAAAGGAACAATAAACCTAACCTACGTTAGTAAAACCCGAACGACTTAACTAATCGGCATACGGTTTGAGAAATAACGAAACCGCTTCCACATGCTGCAGAACTGTTGGAATTCAGAATGTATTTTACAGAAGTCGACCACGCAGAGATCTCATCAGCCGTGGCCACCTGATTCAAAGAAAGAGCCCGGCTGCAGTATTTGTCATCATTATTGCTTTCATGGCGTGGAGGCCGAGGAATGGATCACCTGTAGAAATAAGCAATCGCCGAAGCCAGCTGAAACACCTGAGCCACCACTCTCACGTGCCAAAGACCGTGATGCAATAGCAGTTGCATGCTGAATAGAGAAATGGGTGCACAAATCTGGCTTTGCAAAATAAATGTGATGGCTCTATGAATTCCAACGCAAATCCTAATGTCGAAGGTATAGTTTCATTCGAAGAATACTTCATACAGAACACTATAGACGTCATGATGGTATGTGAAGAAGCCATGGCAAGGTTATTCTATGGAGACTCTGCGAAAGCAGCATAGATTGATGTCTTCAAGAAATGGCAAATCAATCTGATAATGCGGTGCAATTGGATGGAGCTTTGCCCTTCTTTTGGGATTCCCAGGCGAGTGCAAGAGGGAAGAGAGAGGATTACAGACTGCATAGAGATGTCGCCACTCGTCAATAGACTGCAGATCCTTAAAGCTATGTTACCTCTTATCTTGTAGTGGTCATCGACAACCATTTGCGGATCCCCTCTAGCTGATTGCCGCCCGCAGACTTCCCACTGTAATGGCTTCGCCATGTGCTGCACCTGTTGGAGGCACACTGCTGCCTGCTGCAGAGGTCCAACAGCTGCTTCCCTGGATACTGGGGTAACAAGGCCTCAGATTCGCCTTGGAGATGGCCGAGATTTAAAAACGGTCTCGAAACGGAGAAAAGAGCTCATAGATTGCTTTTACAATTATTAACTTTCAGGTGGGAGGCGATAACATTCACAGCAGTACATAGATTCTAGAAAAGGATTCACAATGAAGCTGTGAGCTCTTTGTGACAGACACAGATCAAATTAGTGGGTACTAAGATTGAAATTTAGCATGTAGGCTTGTATACCTACGTAGATTTACCCTAACCAAAATCTACATGTGTAATTTTCTATTGTCCGGAATTGTATTGATTGCAGACTATTAGGCACGCACATTATCCAGTTGCAGAAAAAGCCAATTGCAGAAATTCTGTATATGTGAACTTGTTCAATAGAACTCTGTAACCCTTACCACATAAGTGGCAATGAACCACTGCAAACTGGCTTTTGCGTTGTAGCTGCAGTTGACTGTTAGCTGCGACCAGGGAGCTTTTAGCCAAATTTAATTGGAGACATTAAAAAGAACGAGTGTTTAGATGAGTAAGGATTATCCCCTGATATTTGGTGATGCATTTTGCTCAGCTCCACTTTACGTTGGTGTCCACAGCATATGTTTAGTAGCCAAGCATATTAAGTGGGAAATAGTCAGTAACAGGATCATTTCATTGGGGATAGAAGTATCTACTCTGGGTTAAATCAAAAAGATTAGGTAGGACAGGAAGTAGTGGATCAAGGAGAGCGTTATGAGGATGTAGGACACTGGCCTGTAGGTGGCCCTCAGACTCAGTAAACTTGAGCAACATCGGCTCTCCATTTTCCATTTTTCGGAGAGGGCATTTCATAGATGTCAGTTGTGGACAACAATATGCACTAGCATATGTACATTTTTTTTTCTGTCATGCTGTCTCTAAACACCCATGTCTCAATGTCCCGTGACTTATGTCCAAGGGTTTATCTACTGACATACCTTTTCTCCATGTGCCCCTGTCCACATCTATCCCTGCCTCCATGTTTCCATAGTTCAATGTTTCCTGCATCCTTTTCCATGTCTTGCTGTCACCATGGACTCATGCACCACTTCCTCCATCCCCCCTGTCCTGTGTCTCAATGCCTCTCTGTCTCCGTCAGCCAAGCACCCAAGTGTTGTCCTCCATGTCCCCCCTGTTCCTTTGTCTTTATTTACCCAGTATGGCTGGACAGTTACTTAATAACTCACTTATCCCTTGCAAGACTGCACTGAATAAGTGTCTCTAGAAAACTTCACCTAGGGATTCCACAGGCTTTGTCCCCTAGATCCCTTCTTTCAATGTGTACATGAAACACAGGGCAACAATAATCTCTAATTTTGACTTCAGATATTTAACTCACACTGGTGATTCTCCATTGTTTCTCCACATTGATCTAGCCAATCCACCTAAAGGTGAAAGACTCTATAGTTGTTTATCAGCAATGAATGAATGGCGAGGGACACCTTCCTGCACAAAAACAACCCTTAGAGACATTTTACTCTTTCTATGTGTGCTACAGAATGGCACACACTTTAGAAAGAGGAAACAATGTGGAGATATAAATATATTTCTCCTCGTTGCACCTCTAACGGGAAGGCATACAATTCTGATGCATACTCAGGTCTACCACTGTTGGTAAACCTGCAGATGCGTTCAAATGCATGGGTGGATTGGGAACTCCAACACTCCACAAATGTAACACGCTCGCTATACTGTGTAATGCATGGCAGCAAATTGTGTTGCCTTGCGTTACACCAGATCTGGCAATTCAAGCAGGGTGGCCTTGTGTGGCTTGTTAGATCTCATTCTAGATTTTAAGTCACCCTGAGACGACGCAAAACTATGATAAACCTGGCCTTTGATATCTTGACCAATAACAACTTTTCTTTTTGTTCTCAAAGCAGTGGCAACACATAAACTTCATGCTCCTAACCAGATTTTGACTTTCATACAAGAGAATTGGCGTCTTTTTGTGGTAGGAGCCTTCATACTGCCAATGTTAGATCTACCTAGGAGTTCTTAAATTTAACTTGAATAAAGTCATAATTCCACAAGAAACGGGCCCCTTTAAGTTGAATAAAACCTGTAGCAGAGTTATTGCGTTTTGTATTCTTGTATTCCCTTTTTAATGCAATTGATCACTGTTGGATTAATTGCATCAAGCTTCTAGATACATCAGACAGGTTGGTCAGTATAGTGCAGCAATAGCTGGCTGGTTCAAAAACATTAAAAGTGGACACTTACTTGGAATACAGAGCCGAAGAATGAGAAGCGTGCTCTCTCCACAACACTATTTGTTGTATTGGAATGCCTTAAAAAGCTGAAGGACCCTTGCTTGCTTCTTGCAAGGATGGCTGATACAAAAGTGGTGTCACAAGCCCTGTTGTATTTCTTCACCAGTGAATTTGCAAATAAAATACTAGTTGCACTTCTGCTGCCTGAAGTACACTAATCGTGGGCTAATCATAGCGCAGTTACTAAAGTAAGAGGGTCTGATTATGAGTGGCTCCTTCTATCTGATCCGTGCATAAGCGGCTGCTTACGAATGGGTCAGAATCACAGGTTAAAAGGAATTTGACACATCTGATAATTATAAGATGTGTTAAATACCTCAAGCTTCATTACATTTTGACAAGTTAAACCTGACGAAATTTAACAGGGAAGATGTGTGCAGTACATACCGTACCATGCAGATTTTGGTAAATCAAATCACAAAATCCACTTGTTAGTCCCCAATAACTCATGATAGGTGTTATTTACCACACCTGATAAATAATGCACTCTGTGGCATTATTGTTTATTAGGTGCGATAAATAGAACCTAAACTTGAAATCAGGGCTCGTTTTTGGAGTACCCTGTCCTTCAAATTCTAGGTCTGCCCACTCTATTATGAGTCAGGTGGATAGTCATCTTTACGATGGTGGTGCCCCCACTGGCTCTGCTGTCAGAAAGCTTACTCCCGTGGGCCAACAGGGTTGGGGCAATCAGAGTAAGGACATCAGACAGCCTATCCTATTCAGAATAGGCAGGCTAATGTATTTCCTTGACTGTCTCAAGCAGAAAATGAAGAAAAGTGCCCCCACCCGTCTTCTGAGAAAACTCTGTTTATGGGGGTCATTACTTTTTTGTTGTTTAGTAATAATCTCCCACTCTAGGAGCTTTTGTTTGAGAAACAAAAAACTGTAGTGTGTGTCCACCTCAAAGAGAGCCTTCAGAGGACCAGCCATGATGGCAGTTGATCTCAAGTCACAGAATTCAGCACTGGGCTGATGCAGATGTCTAAATATGGTGGTCTTCTGTCAGTCTGAGTGGCAGATGTAATATCCTCCTCTCTGACAGAGTAAAAATCCTCACTCGAAATCAGGCCCTTAAATTCTGTAGAGATCAAGATAAAAAGTCCATAATCCTCATTTCCCACCATATTCTATGATGGTGGTGCAAAATAAGTATGATTCTTTCCTCAAGATTAAACAGAAGCTGCACCAAATGGGATTGAAATACAAGTTGATTTCCTCGCCAACCTGAAAATTCTGAATGGTAACAAATAACGCTTCATCCTAGAGGCCACGGAGGAGGGTCATTGGAGGAAGAGCCGTTGAGGCCTCTGGGTCTCCCTTGTTGACTGAAGGCATAAACCAAAGCTACTGCTCTTTGGAAACACAACAAAACCTATTTCCCTAAAGGATCAATGAATCTGGGTCTCCCTTGTTGACTGAAGGCATAAACCAAAGCTACTGCTCTTTGGAAACACAAAAAAACCTATTTCCCTAAAGGATCAATGAATGTCCAAGCTACAGAAGAAAAAGATGGAAACCGGGCATACATCCAATATGGCAAACTGTGGCAGCATATTGGGAAATAGGAGACTGGGAGAGATTCAGACACTGAACTCACAGACTGGCTTGCACTTAATGACAGAGTTATCCCAAATTACTACAGACAACATCATTTGAATATTTGTCCTGCTCTGCACTGTGTATCACATTTAGGGGAGGTCAGGATACCATTATCCCTTCTGGAGGGAGACTGAGTACTTGGTACTCCGTCTCTCCTTGGTGTGCACTCACTGCTTGACAATTGAATTGCTGTAGATGGCATGTGGAGAGAGAGAGACTGTCTCCTTTTCTTCTTTGCACCTCTCTTCACTCCTGACCCACCAGACAGGTGATGCAGCAGAAGTGGTGGATATTTTTTAAACCATTTATAATAACACTAATTTCAATATACCAAATTATTTTATAACTAGGAGTTTTGGCCCATGAGAACTCAATATTCACCTACAAAACCAAGTCCTACGATGAACCTTATTGTAGAGCTAATAGGGACTCTATAATGAAAAGACGGATGAATTTCCCTTCAAGAGGACCTAAATGAAGGAAATGCCTTACTACAAATCATTGTCACAATAATACAATTTTGTCATAACTCGTCAAAAATGACAAACTCTGATTACTTATCAAGTCGCTTTTATCTAAGATTTCAGAATATGAATGGTCAATACACGAATACAAAAAGAAACATCATAGATTTCTTCATTAGTGCAATGTTACTGGCAAAATAACAAGTCAGAGAAATACAGATTATAATGATTTCCTTTCAATATCAATGAGAGGTGTGAGTGGAGCGAAAGAGACAAAATAAATAGTTCATTGCAAATATCAATATGTAATTCGATTTTCATACGAACCTAGAGAAAGAAACTTCTCGATCAGGATTGCTAGTATCTGGAGTGGAAAAGATCTGTGGATTTCATGATTAAATCATAGAAATCTTATCAACAGTTCACGTACATAGGATATATTACCCAATCGCTACCTTACAAACAAAGTATTAAGAATATGAATACAACTCAATCCTTGTTAGGTGAATGACGGGCTAAAAAAGGTTATGATGGATTCCAAAGGAAAATGTACCTGCAACTCAGGCACAAAGGGCCAGATGTACAACCGTTTTTTGCAGTCCCAAAGGGGTTTTAGGCCCCTTTGCGACTGAAACAAAGGTGTAGCCCATGTACCAACCCTGTTTTGCGAGTCACTAATTGATTAAAATTAGGGGTTAGGGTTGGAGACTTGCTATTAGGAAGGGGCGTTCCAAGGGTGTCCCTTCCTAACAGTGACTCCCAAACCTCTGTATGACTGTTTTGCGGCGGCAATTGTGGTTGCAAAACACTCGCAGTTTACCAAACTTCTCAGGCACTCACAAATGGGAAGGGGTCCCCAAGGGACCCCTTCCCCTTTAGAAATGCATGCGCAATAGTTTTATAAGGGAAGGCAGTGGTACCAGGGACCCTTACAAAATGAAACTGAAAAGTTTCATTTTTATTTTAAAAATGCATCCCGTTTTCCTTTAAGGAAAACGGGCTGCATTAAAAAAATAAAAACTGCTTTTTTTAAAAGCAGTCTCAGACATGGTGGTCTGCTGAGCCCAGCAGGCCACCATCACAGGGAGTGCTAGCCATTACCAATGGAGTCGCAAATTGCGACTGCTTCATTAATATTCATGAGGCATGCAATTTGCGACCACATTGGGAATCGCAAACAGTGTCTCAGACACTGTTGTACATAGCATTTTGCAAGTCCCATATTGCGAGTAGCAAATTGCGAGCGCAAAATGCTATGGTCATACATCTGGGCCAAAATGCGATATTTTGCACATATTAGATTGTCTCAAGGTTCTTGATGCACACAAACTGTTTTTACAACCAATATTTGTAAAATATGATATTAAGAACCGTGCACGGGTAGGAGAATTGTTAGCAGAAACGACCTACTTGGACATAGCATGTGCACTTTGGAGATTTATGCTTGAAGCCCAAAAGGTTTTTAAGAATTCAGAAATTTGGGAATTTTATGAATTATATTTTAGGATAAAATGAATTAGATTCGCAAAATGAAATGACTATTTATTATGTATTGTAATTTTATTGTATATAAATGATTTAACAACATTGTTTTCTGAAAAAGACGCTAATGCTCATTTATGTTGAAGGACCAAGGGTCTAAATAAAAATTTCTTTTGATTGATTGATTAAGAATACTCTATACTATTCATGCTTTCTGCATGTCTTATGCTACATTTATTACAAAATGAGTTGTGCTTTGTTTTGCACATTTAACACGTAATCTTCTAAAAAGTCACCCATGTTAAAACACCATCGCTGCTGATGGTATTCCCCTCCTGTGCTGAGGGTCAATGATTATGGGTGTGTTCATGACGAGCTCAGCTTGTCATCAGCACAGCTCAACCGTGCCTCATGACGAGCTGAGCTAGTCATGACCATCGAAGGGGTAATAGTTTTTTTTCCCACACCATTAGTCATCTGTTTTCGTTAATAAATACGAGCATTAGCAGATTTGCTTAAGCAGGATTATTTCGCACACATCATGCTTCATCAATCCCCCTTCTGATGGCGACTCAAGACATTGCACAATCTACAAAATCTGATTAAAATCTGATTTGTTTCAGAATGAAGTCAAAGTACTACTCAAGTAGCTTGGGTTGTATATTGACTGGGCCAGGACTGGTTCTGTTACAGGAAGAGATGTTGCGAGATTCAAGTTTTGTTCTTCTGATCGTATTGCATTCTGTTTGAAAAGACCTCAATGACAAAGGCCCAAGACTATCACAACAAGGAACACTGGAGTGACGTATCTGTGAAAGGGTTGTGCTCCACGTAAAAATGAGGGGCACTGGACTTTTAAACCCGACTAGTTTTGATCCTATTGTTAAATTTGACCTCCATTTGTTCATGTGTTGAATGTGTGAGGCATCTCATCGCCTACCAAGCACCATGGAATTTATGTTTATTTGAAGTGTAGAGACATTTACATAGCTTGATAACATGAGACATATCTCACAAAAGGTGAAGGTAATAAACTTAATAAGTAATGGGGAATCCTGCTATAGATCTTGATATTCTCTGCTTCTTCATGGGGTTCACTGATCCCGATAGCGCTCAGTGTCTCCTATGTACCATTCACCTAGAATATTGACACAGAGAGGAGATATGTCATAGTGAAAAAATTAGATATGAAGCTTTTAGTTTTGTGTAGCGTGTATGCACCAAATTCCAACCTATAGCCTTTTTTGTTCT
This sequence comes from Lissotriton vulgaris, assembly GCF_964263255.1. NCBI lineage: Eukaryota > Metazoa > Chordata > Amphibia > Caudata > Salamandridae > Lissotriton > Lissotriton vulgaris. The sequence continues at coordinate 1,102,719,589 of NC_141691.1, read as the reverse complement.
ACTATCCTCCGTTCTAAGGGCCATAATAAACATTCCCAAGCTGTTGGGTGTAGGCTACAATTGCGTAAATGATTTGGCCCTCGACAGACACTTTCCATCTCTACCGTGAACCCTCAGTCGCAAAGAAACTTGGGACATATTTACAAGCCCCTATCACCACAGGAACGTCACTTTTTAGAAGTTCCTGTGGTGATAGGGGTCTCGCCTTATTCACAAAGTGGCATTAAGCCCCTTAACTTGGCATAACACCGCCTTGTGAATAAGGCAAGCTTTCAAGCTATCCTTAGCGAGAAAGGGGTGGGCAGTGGGTGTTGCAGAGGGTGTTCTGTCACAACACCCATTGGTTTTGACACTGCCCCATATTTACAAGGGTCACGTTAATATGGGGCAGTGCCAAAATTAAGACTATTAAAAACCTGGTCTTAAACAGACTAAACAAGGAAAAATAGATTATTTCTTCTCGTTTTTGCTGTTTCTATGGGTGCTGTGTTCAGCACCACACATAGAAACATCAAAACGCCATGTATGATTGTTTATGTGCAGGAAGTTGTCCCTTCCTCCATATAAACAATCATTTTGAACATGATGAGTTGCAACTTCTATGTGTGCTGCACAAAGCTGCACACATGGAAGTTACAATTTGCCATTTATGAGTATTTATGTGCAGGAAGGTACAGCTTCCAGAACTTAAACAATAATTCCCACAACGCAGACACCCTTGCACAATTGTGCAAGGGTGCCTGCGTTGGTGCTTGGCAGCTAAATTTAGCGCCAGCACAGGGAGAAACGGGGGGCTGCACCGTATTCTTGTAAATACAGCGCATCCATGCATTTTTAAAGTGATGTGCGCAGCGTTACCCTTCTTGGCTTACCGCAGAGCTCCACCACTTTAGTTGTAAACATGCCCCTATATGTTTTAGGGAATGACTGTCAAAGTGGGGGCTATCTGATATCTGGTGTGAAGTGTATCGAATTCGAGAGCACTCATTCTATTCACTAATTCATGATTTCCATACCCAACTAAATATGTTTCTGGACATGATTTACTTATACTTTGGGAACCTGATGTACAATTCAGAATATCTTGGCCAGACGTTGACTAGCTACAACCCACAGTGGCTAGCATTGAAATAGAGAAGGAGAATTTCTGTTACATCGTTGTGGCAACTACAAGCAATTGCACTTTAAGATGCTTTATTAAGACCTCATATGGGGCTTAGGTTATCCCTAGACAGCGGGCATCAACACCTGAAGGAGCAAAATAGGAACTTTAGAAACGATTGCTGGTAAAGTCGCAGTTACAGTGCAATAGATCAGATGAAATTGCGGCTTTAGAGAACATAAGGTGACCATGCTACATGAATTTGTGCCATGTTTAATGAAGGAGGAGAAAGACCAGATAAGCTTCTTGCCTGGCTAATGTCCCCCTAAAAGCGAAAGCACCGAGTAACTGCTATACATACCAAGAGGAGAATATTGCTAAATAAACTGGGTAACACTAACTCTGCTTTTGCTGAATATTATGATTATTCTAAATGAGCCTCCCACCCCCAGTTCTGAGAAAAATATACTTCTGCTTGGACAGAAAAATGGCACCCAAGTTGGTAAAACCTCAAAGAATTGCACTGGGTCCTCCCTTAGCTCTAGATTGTCACAGCCATTAACAATTGTTGAGGGGTAGATATCCTAGCTCCAATGGGTTGTCTATTGAATGTTGTGTCATGTTTTGTGGGTTTCTCTTTATTAAAGTCCTCACAATTCATGAAATCGCAAAACAATTGGATTCCCTACCTCCCTGCGCTGGAGACTCAATAATTGTGGAATTGCCACAGCCCATCTGAGGTTCCCTAGTTGTGAGATCATATTGCCTGCTATCCATGTTAAATTTGTATTGCAAGATTCTAGGGAAATAATAGCTAATCAATTGCTGCCGCTGTTCCAAAACTTGATACACAATGATCATCATGGACTGATAACCATCTGCTGCACCACTCATAACTTATGCATGTTGTTCCACATGATGACTTACATCGCCATAGAGGAAGCCTTAACCCCTTGGCTGCAGCAGTAATTCTGCCGCAGTGCTAGGGGGGCCGCGCGGCTCCCCCATGCTCGTGACGGAACCAGTCCGTCACGAGCCTCGGGCGCGCTGTGCTTGTGACAGAGTGGTTCCGTCACGGCCCCGCCCACTCAATACAATGCTCAGTGCAGACGTGAAATCGCTGCCACGCAGGTGTGGCGGCCGGGCCGTGACGGAACCACGCCGTCATTAGCACAGCCCGTCCGTGGCTGGTGACGGAGTGGTTCCGTCACCAACATGCAAAGGGTTAAATACCCTTCATTTGCAAAATAGGTTTTGGGGGACAGATACTAAAATGATTGAGTCTATTATATTCACCCTATACAGCAAGATTCTGCCTGCAGTGTGGATTATTAAAAACATTGCCGATAAGCAAAGGCATTAGACAAGGATGTTTCGTGTCGTCATCCTTTTTTCATTAGTTCTGAAACTGTTGGCTTGCTCATTGAGAAAATAAGGACTCCAATATAGGATATTCCTGTTGGGCAGACACCACATCATGCTGTCATATGCAGGTGACGTGCTGCTCTACTTGTGAGATAGCCAACACCATTTGGGGTCTGTCATGGAGTCCTTAAAAGTATGAGCCACATCTCAGGTTTGTGTATTAATGAGGGGAATACTTTGTTGCCCTACTCAAGCCACTGGAGAACTAAGAACAAAAAAGATTGCCCTTTTTTAGGTAATTCTGTTAACAACATGCATTCAAATATCTAAGGATATAAATTCATCACAACAATGAAGAAGAGATTTTTGGCATTGTTCCTAAATCGTAGCAACAACATGAAATTCATTGTCCTTCTGGTACAAATATTCATTCTCAGTTCTGATAGAGTGACCATGCTACTTAGACTTTTAAATTAATTCACCAACATGGCCATTATCCTTCAGAGAAAACTCTTTAGAGACACGTATTACATGCTTGTTGACCTGAGTTCGAGCACTGGAAGATGAAAAGTGACAATCAGCAAACTGATTGCTGTCTGTTGTGGGTGGTTAGCGTGCCCCGGATTATGAACTCTAATACTTAGTGGAACAATTGGACTTGTCTACCAGTTGGTTGTCAGTGGACTCCATTGAGGAGGCCATTCACATAGGCTTGGAAATGTTTCCAACCAAGTTGCACAAGGCTCTCATGAGTAATGAACCAGTGGCCTCCAACTGTCCCAAGTTAGGTAAAATGGTTCAGCACTGCTGACAAAGATGTCAGAATCATTTTCATTTGATGATGATGTGCACACTATGTAGTAGTGCCTGACCAAATTCAAAGACATGTCTCGGTTATTTAACAAGTGGACTTGGTTGGAAGCTGGGCTCAAACGTGTGCAATATATAAGGCAACGGTTCTCTGCATACAATTAAAGAGCAACATATGGCATTGCAATAGGACAATTCTTTACCTTTGGTTTATTGCCAAGTTTCATTTGTTTGACCTGGGATGTGAAACAAGTGTACTACAAAGGATACCCTACTCTTGATGGTGACACATGGAGACAGGATGGAAATGGTATCCCTTCTGAACAGTTGTTTCTTTGACATGTCAATTGTAGATGTTACATTGCTGAGGACGAGATAAGACTCAAACCTAAATGAGGAGCTGAGCAATACAGAATGAGCCTTAGCTTTGGAACATACAAAAAGTGTGTACTGGAATTCGAGATTCAAAGTAACAAAATTCCACTTTTTGCTCTGCACCTATTAGTCCCCTAAAAGTTTTAGTAGAATTGTGAGAAATTGGGTTGTTGATTGACTGGGGCTTGAGCCCTGGTCAAGCAACAGCCACAATCCCTTGCAGGGTGAACCACAAAAAGTCACTAAATTAACCTATGCTTAATCATGGCTAAATTGGCACAAAAAGCAGTCAGGCTTAATATATAAAGTGTTAATGTATCGCACAAACAGTAATGCAGTAAACACACAACACAGCAAAACCCCCACACCAATTTAGACAAATCGAGTATATTGTATTAAATAATTTCACACCAAAACAACAAAAATCCAATCAGTAGAACAGGGGTTATGAATTTTAAACAATTTATTAAAACTATCACCAAAAAGATTAAAGCGCGGACAGTGGACAAAAGTGGAAAATATGGCAGACCGCGATGGAGCGATGTTCAGATACAACAAGTGGAATGCGCCCAGTCAGCGCTTGCCTTTGGACTTAGAAGAATTTCTGAGAAAACTTATAAGAATGTAAAGTTTAGGGGGGTAAGGCTGCAGGAGGTATGCGAGGAGGGAGCCTTGGGTTGAAGCCACAGTGAGGATTTCTACGTTCTGACTTATTCTCTGAAATGGAAGTCAAACATCTTAAGTGGAACAAGGCAGAAGGCTGTAGCTGAAGACAGTTCCATGACGCTGGATACTCTTTTGGTGAAGGACCGCTGAAAAGGATTTGCTGCTGCGGAGTAGACCATAGCGGGAGAAGCAGCAAAGTCAATAGGACTGGCGATGCACTTTGGTCAGATAGGTGTGGAGTTTGGTCCCAGTCTCATCCTGGTTCTCAGAGCAGTTTCTGGCCAAAAATGTTTTAAGTTCTCAGTTTGGGGATTTGGCCATCTGGGCACCTTTAGCACGACATCCAAGGGCCAGGACTCTCTCAGGCTGGGTCCAGTTGTGGGTTCAAAATGGTGGGAGCCTTTTGTGTCCCCGGGTCTCTAAACAGGAGGCCAGCAAACTAGCCCTTTGAGTCATTCTGGTAGTCCTGGGTTCAGGTGAAGATGCAAGGCGAGGGTGGCATCTGAGGGTTCATGGCAGGCTCCAGGCAGAAAAGCAGTCCTTCAAGGTACAGTAATGCAGTCTTACAGCGTGCACAGCAGATCACAGCAGCAGGTAGTCCTCTGAGAGTCCTTCTGCAGGCTCAGGAGTGAACTGAAGAGTGGGTCTGAAGGTTCTATTATAACACTCTGGTGTCCTTCTTCTAGAAGGTGGGAAAAGTTTCGAAAAAGGGCCTTTGAAGTTAATGACATTTTCTGCCATACCTTCCCTAGCTCCAAGCTGGCTGCAGTGACAATGAGTGGGTGTTAGGTCCTTTGTGTGAGGCAGAGCACCCCCATTTAGTTGCAAGTGTGGCCATGGTCAGCTCCGCCCCCACCCTGCCTGCAAATGGCCCATTGAGGCATATCTCATCCCTCTATTGTGTGACTGTCTGGGAGGAATTCACAAAGTCTAACTCCACTACACCCAGGACAGGCTGCAGGCACAAAGGGCTAAGGGCACGGAAATGACAGCTTTCTAAACGTGCACTGTATAGACCTAGGGAAAACTAGGCCTGCAGGGTGCTCAACCTATGTCCATAAGGCTTCAAATATATAGTCTACTCTTATTCATTTAGTGTAAAGTATCAATCATACAGTAAACAAAAATCAATTCAAAAAGGCTTTTTTCACATCTTTCTCTATTTGACTAAATGAGTAATTCTCAAAAAGATTTTTTAAAGCATAATATTTCCAGATCATACATTTCCAAAATGCTTTTGTTCCATAATCAAAAAATACAATCAGTACACAAGTTGTGATTCCTAAAACACCCAATGCATTTCGGGTTGCGTAGAACCCTTCTTCAGGGGTTACAAATTTTGCAAATTATTGTCTTGTACTTCTTCTTTGATTCACTTTCATTCCACAAATAGGCACTACAACATAAATGATACACATTTAAAATGAATGTTTTGTTATATTCTTCATTATTACAGTGAGATAGCACTTCTACTGAAATGAAGAGTAAAAGGTATTGATGAAATGAGCCGAAGAGTGCAAAAATAAAATAAAATAAAAGAAGGGAAGAAGTGATACAAAAGTGTGAAAGCTTGTAACTCGCAGGAGTTATTATCCACTGTATTCTATATTAGTGTTCTCCTTTTGGTGCTACCAGTGTCCTCATCCCTGCCCGGTGTAACTCGAGCACGCTACCACCCTCTAAATTCAGACATGTCTACTCACGTTCAACCCTCGCGTTCGCTGGTCGGAGTTTCGATTTGCTCCGTACTCGGTCCTGTCCTGAATTTGTCGAGTGATCAGTTTAACTGTAAAAGTAAAATTCCCCTTGTTTTTAACTGATTTGGCACCCGTTGTATTTCCTGCAAAATATGCAATCCACACATCTCTGATTAACGCTTACCCCTCTGTGTGCTCAGTCACTCCCTTCCTTCTCTAACGTTCCATAGGTGACCTCGGCCTCAATACTTGTTTTTCACTCTGCACTCTCACTGTCCTGATGGTAAACAGAAATCACGCCCTTAGTCAAACCATCCTCACCCCGAGTGGGGCTCTGATAACGTAAAGTCACCAAGTTTCCATACCTTCAAACGCTCGATAACCGTACCGCCTCTGCCGAATCTACTTCCGTTTGTTACGTGATGGGCGCGCCTCCGTGCTCTTAAAGCGAAAATGCTACTTTGTAACTTTATTAAGATTGTCCCGTGTACAAGCAAACAATCATGCCCTGAACCTTCTGTTCTCCACGTTCATTTACTGTTATGCCGTGTTCTCTACTATGGCTCCGTAAGTTTCAGTAGATTATAACTTAATACGGACTGTGGATTTATCAGCCTCGTTTGTCCCAGAATACTGGGAGTGACTCCATAATGAACTTCCTCTTAAGTGTGAACTGTGCGTCCTAAATGAAGTGTGCATATCGAAGGAAATGAAAGAGGAAAAAAGAAACAGACTGAAGAAATGGAAAAATAATAGATTAAATCCCAAAAATGAATTAAAAGAGTAAATTAAGTAAATTAAGAAGTGCATATACAGATCCCTTGTTATCACTGATGTTCAATGTCTCGCATGACTCATATAACAATGTTTATACATTAAAGAAAGCATAGTAATTCATAATGATCATTGAGACCCCCAGGGTTCATTATCTCAAGATGTGTAATCCAAAATGTTTCCCTTTGTGATAAAAATGTATGGTGGTCTCTCTCTGTGTGACGCTCTACTACTTCCAACACTGTTATGTTATGTTATGTTATGTTATATATTGTCTTGTATAGCGCACAGCTACTCAAAAAGAGTGTCCCGGCGCTTTTATTGAGCCCTGTAGCAGAATAACACAACACAGTGATGTAAAAACAGAATAAAAGAAACAGAATCAGAGGGAAAATGGCCTAAAGGGCAAAAAGCCAGGTTTTAAGGCCCTTCCTGAAGGCAAGCAAATTAGTAGCACCGCGTAATGTCAACGGCAAAGTGTTCCACAACTGTGGCGCCAGCAACCCAAAGGCGCGGCCTCCAATGCGGGCTCTTTTTACTCGCGGGACCACCGCAAGAAACAAAGATTCAGATCTTAGAGATCGAGCCGGTGGTAAAAGGCTTGGAGATACTTTGCTCCCACAGCATGAAGAGCTTTATAGGCCAAGGTCAAGGCCTTAAAGGCAATCCGCTTCCGGATAGGCAGCCAATGGAGCGACTGCAACAGGCCGGCAGCGCTGGCGTGCCTATTTGGGCCATAGGTGGCCCTCGCAGCCGCGTTCTGAACAACCTGCAGCCGCTGCAATAGATATTCCGGCAGGCCCAGATAGAGGACGTTGGAATTATCCAGTCTTGAACCGATCAAGGCCTGCACTGTCATCTTCCTATGCTCCTCTGAGAGAAGAGGCAGAAACTTCCGGAGCATCTTGAGGAGACCAAAACATGTTCCCGTTAAACCAAGGATCTGAGATCTCAACGTCAGACCCTTGTCCATCTTGACCCCCAGGTTCTTAGCCAGCTGGGACGAGCAAGACGGGGGGAACATATTAATAGGCCACCATGCCTGCCAGTCCGGATCCGATGAACAGCCGAAGAAGAGTACCTCAGACTTATCTGAGTTGCACTTGAGGCTGTTCAGCTGGAACCATTTAAAAACAGCCCCAAGGCATTCCCGGATACTCTCTCTATCAAAATCTCCTCCTTTCTTACACGAAAAGAGTAGCTGGGTGTCATCGGCATAGGATACGATCTGGGCCCCGAAAGACTCCGCCAATGCCGCCAAAGGGGTCATTAAGATGTTAAAAAGAGTCGGGCTCAACACAGAGCCCTGCGGAACTCAGACTCCCAGAGGCTCCCTGTGTATCTGAGTTGTGGAATGGTGTGTGCTTCCTTTACCCAATGTGCTGCCAGATTTGATGACAATGTTTTGTTCCGTATTGTGCTTTTATGTGCTATGATTCTGGTTTGAACTTTTCTTGCTGTCCTCCCTACATATACCAAGCTGCAGGGGCAACGTATCGCGTAAATGACTCCTGTTGTGTTGCAGTCAGCGTTGTGTTTGAGTTTGATGCTCTGTCCCGTGTTAGGGTGTCCAAATTTGTCCCCCACTATGACATTGCCACATTGTCCACAATTCATACATCTTCTCATACCTTTGAAATTTTGGGCTCTGGCTCTTTCCTTCTTCTTTAGAATTTCACTGAGAATCTTGCCTCGTCTGTGGGCAAAAATAGGGGTGTGTTTAAATAAGTTCACAAAGTCTGGTTCGTTTGCAATGATTCCCCATCGTTGGCGTATTATTTTCTTGACAGTTGCTGCTTGTGATGAATACTTCAAGATGAATACTATGCGTTCGTTTGTTGATTTCTCAGATTTTTTCAATAGACTGTTTCTGTTCAACCTTGCCACCTTTTTTTCTGATTCCTCAAGTACCTTCTCTGGGTAGCCCCGTTCTTTATAGCGTTCCACCTGTGCTTTGATCAGTGTTTCACATTGGTTTGATTCTGATGAAATCCTCTTGATCCTAATCAGTTGTGAGGTGGGCAGGTGGTCCTTCAGAGTTTTTGGATGAGCACTTTCATAATGTAAGGTGTTGTTAACATCTGTTGACTTCCTGAACACTGTTGTTGATATTCCTTCCAAAGTTTTATAAAGTTCAGTGTCCAAAAATTGAATTAGCTCTTTTTGAATATTGTATGTAAACTTAATGCGTGGGTTTTTTGTGTTCATTTCACTGATCCGTTCTTCCAGTTCCACAGTGTCTCCCTTCCATATAACAAGAATGTCATCAATGAATCTGACTAATAGTAATGTGCTCTCCGTCCATTTGCGATCTTTTAAAATGAATTGGTCTTCGAAGTACGCCATGAAGGTATTTGCGTATGCTAGGGCCCCAGGGAACCCCATAGATGTACCCGTCCTTTGTAGGAAGAAGTCAGATTTCCACGAGAAATAACTGTGGTATAGGGAGAAATGTAACAGTTCTAGTAATAACACACAAAATTCACGATCCAGCTCTGAGTTCAAAAGTCGCCATTCCATGGCCTCCATGCCTTCCATGTGGGCAATTGAGGTGTATAGTGCTACTACTACATCAATAGTGCAGAATACAGTTGTTTCACCTACTAAATGACTGATAGCAGCAATTCTTGCCAAACAATCTGTTGTATCTCTGATATATGTTATCCATGATTGCACCAGCTTTCTAAACGTGACATTTTCAAAATTGTAATGCGAAATCCGACTTTATCTTTAGAAGGTATCATTATAATTCCATAGCTACCAAACATGACATAATTTCCTGCTCCCAATTGGAAATGACAGCTTATTAAATGTAATAAGGAATCTCTAATGCTATTCTGTGGGTGGGGTAGGACTTACAGTAGTGAAAAACAAATATGAATGTTTTTCACTGACCGGACAGGTAAAACTTAAAAGTACATGTCCAGCCTTTTGATTACATAGGACACTGCCCTATGGGCTACCTAGAAGTGACATATTTAAAAAAAGGGAGTTTAATGCTTAGCAAGGGGTTTAAATGCCAAGTTGACATGGCAGTTTAAGACTGCATTCAGGCTGCAGTGAAGGCCTGGGACATGTTTTAAGGTGCTATTTATGTGGGTGGCATAATAGGTGCTGCAGACTCACTTTTAGTATTTAATTTACAGGCCCTGTCTTTATGGTATACCACTCTACAATGGACTTACCAGTAAATTAAATTAACCCAATTCTACATGTTTTAGGGGAGTAAACACAAGTACTTTAGCACTGGTTAGCAGTGGTAAATTGCAGAGAACCGCAGGGCCAACAAAGACGAATTCAGCAAAGAGTTGAGGGGAAAATGCAAAACATTTGGGTATGAACCTAAAGAGAGAGCCAGGTCAAACAAGGGAGTATCATGGAGATGCTAGTTTCAGACATAAAGTAGGTAAAGCCATTTTTAATCATATAATACGGAAATGCTAATAAAATAAGAGAGTTGTGGAAGTGCATATTTTCAACAGTAACTGTACTTATTGGACAACCTTTCACTAGCCGACCTAAATTGCTTCTACTAGGCTTACTACCTAGGTTAGGAGCTACCGGCCCTGTAATGAGTTTGCTTTTCTAGTTGGTGTCTAGACCAAAAACACATTGCTATGTCTTGGTGTGTGCCACTTAAACACCTACGGCCCCTAAGTTACCCTGTACTAAGCAAGATAGAATTGCAGTTTAGGAGGTGACAGGCATACACTCTGCTATTTCTGAAAAGAACACAATTTATTAATAGATTATATCTTAATTAAAATGGGGAGTCGCAAAATGTATTTATCTGGCGCAATGTTTCATAGGAAGATTGAACAGCAGTACCGCAAAAACAGCTGCTCGGAATTGCACCATATTTGGCAGAAAGCTAGATTTTGGTCCAACAAGCATGCTTTATGTGATTTGGTTGAATAGTTTTGGGAAATTTAGGTTCCAAATGTGTATATATAAAGGGACGCAGATCCTCCACTGATCCAAAAGATCTCAAAGTAAGATCTGATTGGCTGCCACCACATCAACAAAGATGTGGTGGGGATATGTTAAGACTCAGGGATTCAGTCAGCATCCTGTAAAAAGTATTTTTTAAATACCATATTTGGCACCCTCGAGACTTAGGGTGGGCAGAGTATCACTCCGCTGCCCCCCCCCCCCCAAGCCTAGTGAGAGGGGGCAGCAAAGTTTTTTTGGATGGAATACAGATCTGCTGAAGATCCAGGGTTGTATAGAAAAAATGGCATGTTCCCACCCTTTTCAGCTGTTATCCCACCACCCCTCCCCCAGATGGACCAGGGCTGGAGGTTTGCTTTAATTTAATTTTAGGGGAGGGGGAGTGCAGCCGTCCTAACCGAACCATTACCAGGTTCCAGGGACCCCATCCCCCTTGGCCGCATATTTTTCAGGGGATATATAGTTATCTTTCTCTGAGGTAAATAGATGTATTTTATCATTTTATGGTAGCAAACATTAGATATTTTGGTTACCACGATCGAGCAGATATTTTGTCACTTGATATTGTGAGATATTTCCACTCAAATCTCGTGATTAGCTCATAAACCCATGCCCACTGTTTGATCTGTGACACAATTATTGTCTTTTTTCAGCTGGATAAGGACTTAGAAGAGGTCACTATGCAGCTTCAAGATACACCTGAGAAAACAACTTATATTAAGCAAAATCATTATCAGGAACTTAATGCCATCCTAAGCATCCGAAACTTCACAGACAGCAAAGGTAAGAAACGTGTGATATAGCTGCAATACCTGTTATTATTGGGGGGGGAAGACCTCTGTACCCAGTAGAGCAACGTGGGGAATTGGGAGGGAATGGTTTTGCCTAATTAGGCACCTTTCATATGAAATGCACAAGATTACTTTAATTGTCAACCTATGTTACCCCATATGTCTTGCCTGATCTTACCATGCTAGATATCACCTAATGTTTCAGCGACATATCCTTAACACTTTGGCCACTACCTATTACCCTTGCTTGGTGCCATGTTGACATCGTCTGGAATCCAGCAAGAACTGTGGTCTCCCTGCCTGGCCTTCCCAACTCTGTGTAATCCCCTCGCAAATTCATACTTTACACACAATGCTTACACCTACCTATAAAATCCCAGCTTTTTGTATATTTTCTATAGCTCCTATTCTGTAATATCCTCTTCTATAATGCGTCTTTAACATTTGCGTCAGAAATGATATTAGACATTGCATGACCCTGCGTCAACTATACATAGGGATTAATTTAGTCATTGTGATTCGTGATCCCTTGCTTGATGTCCCCTACATAGATCATCCTTTCTCCAATTTGTTATCATGTACTTTACTTTGACTCACACTGGGCCCCGGTCCACGCCTGGAAAAAATACAGATTCAATTAATTCTAGGGATAGGGGGCATATAACTGGCACGTTAATTATCCCAAGTACCTGATTCGTTGTTCGTTTTTATTTTTGATTAATATTTAATGTATGTATTGTGTTAACTTGAACCCTTGTTAGGATTCCAGTATTGTTTGTCCATGGTTCAGGTTTTTAGGGCTGCCCCTGTTGTTGTTAATTACTAGTTTGAGTGGCCAACAAATTGACCACATCCAACTTCAAAATTTGATTGTTGATATTATACACAGTTCGTTTGTGTTTGTCTGCAATATTCCTTATGCGGTGGTACTAGACCTAGTGCCCACATTTTTACACAATGGTTTTAACATTTTTTTTCCAGTGGGGAGGACCTTCAAAGCAGTACAGATGAATAGAATGTGAGAGTAGGTCTCCTCGTGTTCTACACATGATGACATCTGCTGTCATTAGTATTATACTATTTGTGAGTGAAAGATTTGAATGCTAGTGTCCACCCGAAATTGGAAATAAAGAATTCTGTCTCTAGGCTTGGATATTACTTCCCAGTATGGTTCGTACTGGGGACAAGGCTTAAACTCTATAAATTTGCCTGACAATGTTGCACTCGTGATGATTTGTGAACTATTCGTTACGACCATGGACCAATATAGTTACTTTATTTCTATGTTGGAGAGGAACAGTTGGCCCACTGGGTTTTCTCTAGATGTCTCAAGCCCATATTAAACAATAAATCACACCCTACACAAGAAGCGAATAGATGTCACCTGCCTATGATGCAAAGTGAGTGCGTTGCGTCTCTGAATAAAAAACACAACAAGGAAATATCCCAAGGGAGAAAACAAGAGATTTGCTGCATAACCCACAATAACATAAAATTGCCAGAATATCAACAATACTATATAAACGTGTATTTTTTTTAAAGTGAAAAAATATATACATTTTTTCAATTCTTTTACTTTTTTTATATATCATAGAACAAATCAGTTTGAGTTGATAGCATGATCTTTTTCAGAATGAGACCACATAAACATAAATGCAACACAAAAATACCCCCCATCACAAGTGAATCAATACAAGAACATTAAAGAATATCAAAGGCATATCAAATTCCACAACACAACTCTCTCATTAAATCAATCATACTTGAGTCATGCCCACACATCTACCATACTGTCAAAGCACACCAGTAACAATGGTGGTTAAGGACAAGAACCACTACACAGGCTAATAGTGGGGTCATGAGCAGAAAAATATTGAAAAGTAAAATATTGAACAGTAGTAAAGAAGTAGTTTTTAACAAACGTAATACAGTGGGTGTCTATGTAGACTATATTGATTACAAAGCATTTGTATGTACATTTTCTTTAATTGAGTAGCATTTTCATAATGTGCTTTATTGGAAAAAGAGGTAAGTTGAAGCTGTTGAAGTAGATCAGGTTCTTTTTGCTCAGTCAATACACCACTAAGTCACTCCTGTCACTGGGTGTGCTGATGTGCGTTTTGATGTCAGGCTTCAATGAAGCCACCACCTTATTCAGGGCACAGAACTGGAAGGATAAAGGTGCCACATGGATGATGGCGGGGTGGAGGTGTAAATAAAACGAGAATCAAGACACCATTCTACAAATAGAAAAAGGAAACAAAGGTTGATGGCAATCTTGTTCCCCAAAACAAAAGGGAATATTAAAGAGCGGACAGATAAAGCATAACTGATAGTGATCTCCAGTGCCTAGGCCACACCTCGTGTAAGAAATTAGAATAGTCCACAGTGTGCAAAGGACGTAGCTCAAGCTAGATAGAAACCATGGAAAGACCGAGAAAACCATGATACCGGATGCACGAGGATGAGGAGAGCAATCCAGACAGGTTCAATAACCGAAACCGAAAAAAAGTGATGTCAAGGAAGAAAGGAGGGTGTGAAGGAAGAAACTGAAGCAGTGAGCAAGACTTACGGGAGAGCAGAGTCAACCAAGGCGCCACAGGCAGGTAATTATCAGCAAATAATGAAGATCCAGGAAGGAAAGATAGGTCGCTGGTATGTCTCAAGCAAACAACAGTAAACAGAAACACCAATTAAAATTTCAGGGAAGAAGGAAATGGGAAAAATAAGAATAGAGCATAAAGAAAAAATACCTTACAAATGGAGTACTATGTCTGCTCTAAAAGTGAAACAAGCAGCTCAGGGCGCGATGAATCCCCAGTCAGGTAAATTATGGTCAGCCGTGTCACGAGACCCAGGAAAGGTGAACCTGTGGAGAATAAAGTAACAATAGGCAGCGCAATCTCACTGATTGAAGTAACCAAATTGGGAGTAGGGTAGGCAACCGAATGCCGTAACGCATTGTGTCCTGTGTGTGTCATTAGAAACGACAAGCAAAAAGAATAGTGCCTATGAGAAAGGTATTAAGGTAAGTAAGCCATGAGAAAATATTGGGGGCCTCGGCAGAATACAGACTGTAGTAATTGAATGCATGTCCGGTCCAAGTGGTATCTTCAAGAGGTATATTAAGCAAGATGAAGATGGTGAGAAGGATGTACAAGGTAGAGAAAAGAACGAAGTAACGAACCCCAACAGGAGCAGCCGCCTTGCTGCTCAGCGCAACACTCAACTGACACTCACCCACACATCTAACACTCCATGGCATCATCACTCATACTAACATTCTACACACATCCACTGGCTGAGCAGCAAGCTGGAAGCAGACACAACACATCTTCCCCTTTTAATAATAAAAGGAAGGAAGATACAAGGAGTGGGCATAATAACAACATTACAATGGAAGATACCAGTAGTAAGCATGTAAATAACATTAGGTATCTCCAGTAAGAACATACCATAATAATGGGCAGACATGCAAAGAGAACATAAAGCACCGAATTATAGAAGATGGAGACCATGCCTACATTGACAAAGAAAAACTGGAATAACCCACACTCTTCTTCCCCCTTTAATAGAAACAACGGTATACAGACAAAATATTGAGTACAAAATATCGAATTACACAAATATCGACTTCAAAATATAGAATGGACAAAATATCGAATGAACAGAATATAGTCATCAAAAATATCGTTTTTAAGGTAAGTAATGTAATATCGATTTTTTATAAATATAGAAAGTCAAAATATCGAAGTATATAATATAGGTTATTAAAATTATCACATTTTTAATATCGAATTTTTTAAAGTGTTTTGTATGTTAGTATGTGTGTACAAAGTGTATATTTTTTATAATTTATTTTAAGTGATTAATTTTATGTTATTTCATTTTTGTGTAATTTAATTCTGTAGCGGGTTGTGGGTTTATAGGGGAATAGGGTGGGAAGTAATTTAATTATAATTAATTAAATATGTTAATTTATTTTGTTGGTATTTATTTTGAATACATTGTTAATTAATTTTTAATTGGTAATTAATTCATTTTTAATTGGTAATTAATTTTTATTAATTTATTAATTGATGATTATGTGAATTTTATTAATTTATTTTCTGAAGCGGGTTGTGGGTTTATAGGGGAATAGGGTGGGAAGTAATTTAATTTTAATTAATTAAATATTTTAATTTATATATTGGTATTTATTTTGAAAAAATTGTTCATTAATTTTTAATTGGTAATTAATTCATTATTAATTGGTAAATAATTTTTGTTAATGGATTAATTGATAATTAAGTGAATTCATTAATTTATTTTCCGTAGCGGGTTGTGGGTTTATAGGGGAATAGGATGGGAAGTTATTTAATTGTAATTAATTAAATGTTTTTATTTATTTAGTGGTATTTATTTTGAATTAATTGGTAATTAAATTTGATTTTTTAATTCATTAATTGTAAATTGGTAATTAATTTGTATTAATAGTTGATGAATTTTAGTAATTAATATTTTTTTAATTGATTAATTATTATATTGTATTAAATTGGTATTTTCCTGTTAATTAATTTTGTATTGGTGTTGATATTTAATTTATATTTATTAATATATAAAATATTTACTTTCTCTACAGTTAAGCTCACTAGAGTGGGAATAGTAATTTTTACCCCTACGCTATCCAACGCTTTCCCTACTGTTGCACTCTCTGGAGTGGGAATAGTATTTTTTACCCCTACGCTATCCAACGCTTTCCCTACTGTTGCACCCTCTAGAGTGGGAATAGTAATTTTTACCCCTACACTATCCAACGCTTTCCCTACTGTTGCACCCTCTGGAGTGGGAATAGTAATTTTTACCCCTACGCTATCCAATGTTTACCCTACTGTTGCAGTTGCTGGAGTGGTTATAATACATTTTAACCTCTTGCTATGCTACAGTAAAAATATTGTATATTTTCTATTAATATGTTAATATATATATGTGTTAAAAAATCAAGTTGTATTTTTATTTTCTTAACTTGAATTGATTATTTAATAATGTTTAAGTTATTTAAATATTTTTAAGTATGTTTTCATTAATTATAGTTATTATTTCATTAATTTTAAAGAATTTTTATAAATTCGATATTTTTATTAAGTATATATATTTATTCAATATTTTTATTCTATATTTTTGTACTTACCTGTTTGTAGATAGGATTTCGATATTTTGTCTTTCTATATTTTTACTTCGATATTTTTTTCGGCTACATTTTTGTATTCAATATTTTTTCAGTGATCCAGAAACAACACAGATTTGAATTAAAATGTAAATCATGTGGAAGGCAGAGGAAGAAGAGAAGTAGGAGATACTTACAAAGTAAGGAGATATTAACAAGGCAAAGAAAGACAAAAATAGCACAGCAATAGTAACACAACACACAGAGAAAAAATGAGTTGACGCTCCTATTCCCCACCAAAATACACCAGTTGGCCAGACCAATGTGGAGATGGCAAGCAGAAACAGCAATTGAAAAAAACAGATAGTACATGATAAAGCCAAGAAAAACACTCTCAAAATGTAAAAGATATGTATAAGGAAAACTCATTTGGATAAAGAAAATACACATGAGAATAATAATGTGACACATGACAGTAATAAAATGTAAAATCAACGCACAGGTACCATGTAAGAGGAAAATACAGACTGTCATAGATCTCATGAATAGGGTATATGTAAATAAAGTACAAAAGTTTAACGTAAAGTACTGTAATATAAATTGTAAGAAACAGAACAAAGACAGCTCTCCAACAGGAGCTTGGAAAGAAAGTACTGTAGCGTTTCTGTAACTGTAAAGTAATAAGCACTGTAATGCAAATTGTACAGCCAATAGGCATTGTAACATATGCCTTAAGGGAAGGCACTGTAAAGTAACGTTAAGTAATGTACCTAGTAAACACTGTAATGGATGTAAGAAACATTGTGAGTGACGAATCCGCAGACATGAGGATAAGACACAAGGCAGGCAATGTAACGTAACATAATGTATAGTAGTGAAGGCGACCTAAAAAATCACGTAAAATGGCACAGTAACGTACAATAAAGTATAACAGTACAAGTGATCTGAAAAGCCACGTAACATAGGAGCAAAATCGCTCATAAATCTCAATAAGGAATTCCATGTGGAATTTGTCATTAAAGTAACGTTGCAAGAATTACTATAATAGGAACAATGAACATTATCCTACAAGAAGTTGAGAAGGAAGCACTGTAATGTAAAATATACAACCAGTAGGCTGTTGTAATAGATGCTTTAAGCAATGTAAATTCTGGCACTCTAAAGTACTGTAACATAATGTATTAACATCGTAGGTGACATGACTATGGCTCATCAATCATAATCAAAACTTCTGGCAGTGTCAGGTAAAGTAACGTAAAGTATTAACAGTGTAGCTGACATGAGTCACTTAGCATACGAGCAATATCGCTCACAAATCTCAATTAAAAATTTCTAAGGAATTTGTAAGTAAAGTAAACTTGCAACAGAACAACAAGAAATTGTAAAGTAAAGTATTACTGCCACTGGACAAGTGTAGCATAAGAAATAAAAATGACAACGCACTGACAATATGTGTAAATTTCATATCGCAGTAAATACATGACAAACTAAAGCATTTTAAACTCTAAGAAAGGTTCCCAGAAAAATAATAAAATAAAACAAATAAAGTGGTCACCGTAGTCATCGTAGTGTGCAGCTGATGCATAAACGGAATGGAACTATACCTTGCTATGAATTTAGAGGAAAGTTGACCAACAAAGGCATCGTCGAGTACTAAACAAAGGTTTTGAAGGACATGCAAATACATGGACTTTTCTTTTTCTAGAACAGATGCAGTGGTGCTAGATGACCGCTGGATGGCACTGTTCAATCATGTCTATACAATCCAAAGTTAAATGTCGGCTCCGAGACTTGAAGTATAGTAATGAAGAAGCCGAGAAGTAAGGAATTCTTGGAAAGATGGAGGCATGTAGAAACTAAAAGAAGGTAGAGACAAGCAGACCACTGAATTCAACGACGTTCCGGCTACATCTGAAGAGAGGATCTTGTGTGGCAAAAGAGACAGGAATGCAGTGTAAAACATTGCGGCAGAGCTTGTGGTGTACATCAACCACAAGATGGAGGCCCACCGACGTGAGAAATGCTGGGTGGCTCCCGGCACGAACATACACCAAACATTGCTGCGCAGCTGTACAGCCACGGAGGGAAGGAGGAACATACACCGAACATTGCTGCACAGCTGTACAGACACGGAGGGAAGGAGGAACGTCACAAAAGAAAATGAGGAGTTATCGCAGGAGCGCGGAGCATAGGTAAGGCTGCACGCACTCTGTGTATACATTCAAATAACAGCAGCGGTTCAACTGCCGTGGAGCTGACACACGGAGTGCCAATGCACAGCTGTTACATAAAGGTCATGAGACTTGCGTAGGTTGTAGTTCGTAGGTTTATTCTTCAGTTAAATTCCAAAGTGAAGCACCCACAACCAGAGCCGTCCAGTCGTGAGGAAGCCAACGTCCAAAGTGACGTGCAAGGAATCCTCACGACTGAAGGACAGGATTCCAGAACCATGAGGAGGTGTCTCGTGCTGCAAGCACGAGGGAGCAAGGGGAGGAAAGGTAATCACGATATATAACATCTTCCCCACTAAGAAGGGAAACAAAGCAAACATACAAATGCAAACAAGAGAAATTGCAAGAACAATGGTGAAAGGGTACAGTGTAAAGCAAACATGAGAAATTGCAAAAACAAAGGTGAAAAGATACTGTGTAAAGCAGAATTACTCTAAAACATAGTCTCTCAATCTGCAGGACAACTGTTTCAAACGAAAAGCCCTTTTGGTTGCCACTTCAGGGGGTTCCTGAGGAATCGAATCATGTGGTAGGGAAATTTCCTCGGAAACGGAGGATTGTTGCACAGCGGAGGTGGAAGGGAGAGTGACGGGGGAAAGGGGACAAGGAGCAGGAGCGGTGTCCGCAGAGTGCGTAGAAGATTCAGCAACGGGGTTAGAGGAATGTGGTTGGGAGTAAAGAAAATCAAACCAATCACAATGCTCAGAATCTGAAGTGGCATGTTCCTTGATGACATGGGCTTGAAGTGGAGAGATCTTGACAAGAGCTCGCTTGTTCCACCATCCACTGTCATCAAGAAGAGCTGAGGTTTTACTAACTTGTGTAACCAAATTTGGAGAGGAAAATTTAGACATACCTTTGGAAACCCTTTTTGGATTTTTGACAAGAACCATATCCCCTTTCTGTAAAGGTTGATCAACAGAATGTTTACCTTGATCAAAACGAGATTTCATTGACAATTGTTTAGCAGACACGTGATCTTGAACAGAAAAAGAAGAATCAGATAAAACAGAATTCTTATGCAACCAACTGGGATTAAGAACGGAATGAACTCTCCTTTTTCTAAGTAGGCTAAAGGGTGAGACCCCAGTGGTCGAATGTGGAGAAATATTGTAGGCCCACACTTTGTCATGAACGAAGGGTAGAGGGTCGAGCCGAGAAGAAATGGCGGTTTGGACACCCTCCTTGATAATGCGATTGCATCTCTCAACAAGGCCATTTGAAGAGGGGGAGTACAAGGCAACTTTGTGATGAAAAATATCGTTACGTTTGAGAAAAGAACACATCTTTTGGGAGACAAAATGAGTTCCATTGTCGGTAACGATGGATTTGGGAAAACCTTCAATGTCAAAAACAGACTGCAAGAAATTAATGGCATTGTCAGTAGAAGCAGAATTGCAAAAGGAATAATAAAGCCATTTGGAATAATAGTCAATCAGGAATTTGAGAATCTTGTGTTCGGAGGGTAAAATATCATAGGGACCAGAAAAGTCCAAGGCTACTTTGTCCCACGGACCAGCCGGTAGAGAGACAGGACATAAAGGTGTGGAAAGAGTCTTCCAATGTTTATCAGAAAGGATGCACTGGGTGCAATTGTCAATCATCTTTCTAATATGAGAATCCATAGAAGGCCACCAGTAAAATTGTTTGATGCGCTGACAGGTCTTAAAGATGCCGAGGTGACCCTGATGAGCAGAGCGAATGATATGATCACGAACAGACTGAGGGGGAACAAATAGATCATTGCGCATGACCATATCATTGACCAAAGAAAGTTCTTCAGAGACATTAGCAAAACCTTTAAGATCAGAGGGTAAGGTTCTACATTCGGGCCATTTGTTGACAATAAAATTCTTAACTTTACAGAGAACAGGATCATTGGCATAAGCTGTATTCCATTCTGCTTCAGAAATGGGTTGACATTCGGCAACTGCATCAATGGTGGCAACAACACACTCAACATCATCATTAACAATTGAATCATCAGTTAGAGACATTCTAGAAAGGCAATCGGCCCTGAAATTTTTACCTCCGGGAATGTGTTTGATGACAAAGTGAAATTCGTGAAGCTTGGAAAGAAGACGAACAAGTCTAGCGGAAGCTCTATTGGAGGCGCTGTCAGAGAGCATGTGCATAAGTGGCTTGTGGTCTGTGTAAATTTCGAACTCGCGACCCCAAATGTAGAATTTGAACTTTTGAATAGCCCAAACGCAAGCCAGGGCTTCTCTTTCAATTGTGCTGTACCTGGTTTCAGCAGGAAGAAGGGTTCTGGAAGCGAAGGCAACCGTGTGTTCTTTGCCCTCAACCCACTGACCCAGGACAGCACCCAAACCAGTAAGACTGGCGTCTACTGTGATAAAGCACATAGAGCCGTCACAAAAGGGGTTCAAAGCAGGTGAATCTTCGATGATCTTTTTGACTTGCTCGAAAATTCTTTGCAAGTCTTGGGACCAAACAAATTTTACACCTTTTCTTAAGAGTGTTCTTAAAGGTTCAACAATTTGAGCATAACCATGAACGAACCTGGCGTAATATTCAGATAAGCCAAGGAAGGAGCGAAGTGCGTCGCGATCCTTGGGAGGCTCAGCGTCACGAATGGCTTTAATTAAATAAAACTTGGGTTTAATGCCATTGGGAGAAAGGGAGTGACCCAAGTATTCCAACTCTTGGACACCAAATTTGCACTTATCGTGTCTAACAGTCATGCCAGCTTTTTCTAGGACTTGTAGCACGGTATTAAGAGTTTGATTATGCTGAAAAGAGTCATTGGCGTAGACCAAGATGTCGTCTTGGTACGCTTGTACGCCAGGGATATCTTGAAAGAGGTTGTCCATTAGTTTTTGGAAAATGCTGGCTGCAGAGGCCAAGCCAAAGGGAAGCCTAAGGTACTTGAAAGCACCAAAGGGGGTGACGAATGTTGTTAACTCTTGGGACCTGAGGGACAAGGGAATTTGGTGATAGGCAGACCTGAGGTCAAGGAGGGAGAAGAATTTAGCCCCACCCAGATTAGCCAATAGGTCATGAATTTTGGGGAGGGGATGACAATCAACGATGATATTATTATTCAGGGAGCGTAAATCGGCACACAACCTAACCTCTCCAGTCTTCTTGCGAACTAGGACAATGGGGGAAACCCATTCAGAGGAATCGCAGGGGGCAATGATTCCTTCGTCACAAAGATTTTTAAGAACACTTTTGAGTTCGTCTCTAGCGCTCAAAGGAAGGGGGCGGACCTTGTGAACGACTGGTTGAGCATTGGGTTTGAGACGAATTTCATGTTTAAAACCAATCACAGTGCCAACCTTGTTTTGAAATAAGTTTGGGAAAGAACTCAGCAAGGAGTCAATTTTGACAATGGGAAAGGAAAGATCAGAAATGTCAAAGTTCCCAGAATCATGACTGGTATAATAGTCATGAGGGATGTCACCTAAAGCAATGGGTTGGTCAGAACCAGGCTTGAGGATCAAGCCCATTCTGGCTAAGTCAAACCAGCCTACGACATCCCTGCCCTTAATGGCAACATAGACTTTGGTGAAAGTGTATCTTCCAAGACAAGCAATGTTGGAATAAAAGAAACCCAACATATCAATGTCTTTTTCGCCAAATGCTTGGAGATGGAGATCAGATTTTGACAGAACAACTTTAGGCCAATTTGCAAAAAATGTGAGATCAGACAAAACGGTGATGGGAGAACCGGAATCAGCTTTAACCTGGAGAGTGATTGTACCGACTAGCAATTCACACAAAGGACTCTTAATTTTGGTAAATTCAAGAGAATCACATTCAATTGATAACATGACATCATTGAGTCTGGAAGAACAAGACTCTACATTTTCCTGGATCTCGATATTATTGACTCTAGTGAATCTCTTGCGACCCCTGCAGACAGAAGGAAAATGACCAATTTTCTTGCAGGAGGAGCACTTTTTACCAGAGGCAGGACACGTGGGAGAATTGCCAAGATGGTTCCTGGATCCGCATCTGTAGCAAATGAGGGGTTTTCTATTTGGTTGTCTTGAAGAACTGTTAACAAGGTCAATGGAAGTGAAGCCAGAAGATTGTTCAACTAAATGAACAGAGGGTTGAGAAATGCTCTCTTGTAAAATCCTAGAAGAATAAGTTGCACGCTCAATTCCCTTGGCAATATCAATAGTTTCAGTTAAAGAAGGATTTTTGCAACTTAAGAGACGCTCCTGGATTTTTTTTGAATGGCAAGCAAATATGAATTGATCTCTGATAGAGGTATCTGTACTAGCATCAAAGTCACAAGTAGAAGCTAAAATTCTAAGTTGAGCGATGTAGTCCTCTACCGATTCATCAATACTTTGTCTTCGTTTGAAGAAGTTATGGCGTTCTAAAACAATGCTAGGTTCATCGTCATATTGTTTATTAAGACGAGCAATGGCTTCTTGGAAAGCATCCCAGTTGTCACCGGATTCACCAGCGGGAGAAGCAACAAGCGGCAAATTTTCAAAAACTTGTTTGGCAGCAACTCCCAGACAACCATAGAGAATGGCAACTTTGCGAGGAGGATCGTACTTAGTGGCATCAATGGCTACTAAATAATTTTCAAAACCTTTTAGCCAATTGCGCCAAGCGAGAGTGGGTTTACCAGGAGTTTGTAGGAAAGGAGCTGGTGTTTGAAACTGTTGGCCAGAAGCCATTGTGTTGATGAAATGAAAGGAGAGCGTGAAATAAAATTGTAAAATGAGAGGTTGAGATGAGTGATAGGCAGAAAGCGTGCCTATCGCTGATGCAAATAAACGTGGTAGGCAATGAGCGAGCCTATCGCTGTGGCAGGTGAACGTGGTAGGCAATGAGCGTGCCTATCGCTGTGATGGATAAACGTGGTAGGTAATGAGCGTGCCTATCGCTGTGACATATGAGCGTGAAAGGCAATGAGCGTGCCTATCGCTGAAGTCACTTGAAAACTGTGAAATGAATGAACATGTTAGGCAGGAAAGAGTGCCTGTCGCTGAAGTTGAAAAACGATTAAAATGAGTAAATGAGGGTTAAGAAAACATGGTAGGCAATGAGCGTGCCTATTGCTGAAGTGGTACTTGAAACTTTGAAAAGGCGATGAAATCGCTGTGAAATTGATGAAAGCGCTGTGAAATTGATGGAAGCGCAGTGAAATTGATGGAAGCGCAGTGAAATTGATGGAAGCGCAGTGAAATTGATGGAAGCGCAGTGAAATTGATGGAAGCGCAGTGCGTGTGAAACGCAAAGCGGTGGACGAAGGCTTTAAAGAGCGCAGAAAATGGCCGCCGGCGTCGTCGTCTAGGAAACAGGAAGACGTGGTTTTCTAAATGCGGTGGAGCTGGTCCTGAAGCGTAGCGCGCGAGTGCGCGAGCAGGAAGTCGGAACGTTGCGCGCGTGAGTGAGCGCGAGGCAGCAACCGACAGGCAGAAGCAGCGCCAAGGAACAAGCTGAGAAACCAAGTAAATTGACGCCGGGAGGCAGGAAATGGACAGGAAATGTGTCCAGAAGCATACGACGTGGTGTAGCAGGAAGCAGACTGGAGGCGAGCTCAGCTGAGGAGGCACAACGAGCAGTGGTCGAGTTTCGGTGAGTAGGCTGGCGGTGGGTGCAGGAAAATCCCGATCGTCGCCAAATGTTACATAAAGGTCATGAGACTTGCGTAGGTTGTAGTTCGTAGGTTTATTCTTCAGTTAAATTCCAAAGTGAAGCACCCACAACCAGAGCCGTCCAGTCGTGAGGAAGCCAACGTCCAAAGTGACGTGCAAGGAATCCCCACGACTGAAGGACAGGATTCCAGAACCATGAGGAGGTGTCTCGTGCTGCAAGCACGAGGGAGCAAGGGGAGGAAAGGTAATCACGATATATAACAACAGCAAATAAAATAAATAAGAAAAAACTCAGTCGCAGCCAGTAGACTTTAGATAGTCGCATCAGCTCACCGGGGTGGCAAATTCTTTCCGCTGTAGGTGCCGGTGAACAATCGCGGCACCAGAGGGCTGATAAAACAAGTATAATGCTCGCACCCCAGCAGGATATCAGGGTGGCAACAAGACTGTGAAGAACAGGGAATCACAGAGAGATATGTGGCACACTTGGGTAGAGGCACATGCAGGAACTGTAGATCTTCTCCCCTGACGGAGGTCACAGGGAAATGTAAAAGGTGAAAGAACCCCTTCAAAATGACTCCTCTTCCAAGGTTACAGTACAAGCAGACAGCAGGACAAGCAGGAAGGCAGCAGGAGAGTAGAAGTAGGCAGCAAACGTCGCTCTTCTAGGAAACTACAGTTTCAGAAACTCTGTCCGAAAGTGGCTGGACAGGAGGAAACAGGACAGTAGGCAGGCAGTAGACAGCAGGTAGAACGGAACTGGCACAGTCAAGTTGTGGGCGACTAGTGGAGGGTCACTGGTGGGTTTCGTAGGGTGCTAGAAAGCCTTAAAGTTCATAAGTAGTTTGTTTGTAGTTACAAGATGCTCGTACCTTGGAGTTTCTTCAAGCGTTTTCCAACATTCAGTTGTTCTTGAGGATTCTTTCCAATTGTCACCAGTGTAGTAATTGAATAAATGTCCGGTCCAAGTGGTATCTTCAAGAGGTATATTAAGCAAGATGAAGATGGTAAGAAGGATGTACAAGGTACAGAAAAGAACGAAGTAACAAACCCCAACAGGAGCAGCCTCCTTGCTGCTCAGCCCAACACTCAACTGACACTCAACCACACATCCAACACTCTATGACATCATCACTCATACTAACATTCTACACACATCCACTGGCTGAGCGGCAACCTGGAAGCAGACACAACACGGACATCTAAAATATAATTAGCCAAAAACATGTCGGTAGAATTAAATTGCTCTAAGCTCCCTATGATAATAACAACAAGGAAGGAACTTAGTCCACTGTACCACAACGTGAAAAAAATGGAAGTGGGTAGGAGTGGGGAGTAAAGGATAGTGACATAATGTAGGCAAATGATGAAGCCCGGTAGGGAAGAGACCCCTAGGACTAAAGTGATGGAGGCCAATAAAATGAAAACCCTTCGACATACTCACCAGCTGGGCCCTGCGGCAGCCTGCAACAAGACAATCCTGGGGCCGCAGCCCCTTCTTTAAAGGGCTGGCACAAGATGAGGCCCCAGAAGACTTCAGGAAGACGGAAAGCGAGGAGAATCTGGCGGGGGGAAGGAAAATGACTGTAGAACTCCGAGAAGGATGTCCAAAAACACAGGTCCACCAGGAACCTACCAGGGGTACGGGTCTGGGCTCTGAAGCACAAGATTATAAGCCCATCCCCGCACTGCGTCAGCTGGGAACATGAAAAAGCTGGAACGCTGAGGGTACTACACAGAATAGGACGAATCTGATTGCCATGTTGAAAAACTCTCCGCCTTCATTTTAAGGCCACAAATCACGTGGCCGGAAGGCTAAGCGATGAAACACCACAACCTCGGAAGAAGATTACTCCAATCAAAGTGGAGAAGCCTTAAGAGTCAGTAATGCAAATCTAAAATAAGGGCTACTGGGCGGAATACAAACAACCCAACAATAACACTAAATATAAAAAGGTACAGTAAAATAATAAAAATAAATGAAAGAAAAGCCACAAATTCAAGATAGGTGGCCACAGAAATTTGCTACTAAAGTCAAAAGGAATATCTCAGAGAGAACCCACAGGGGTACGATATGTTCACATGAGCACAGAATAGAAAATAGGTTAATACCAAAGGACCAAGAATTGAAGAGCAGTGCCAGAGATCCTGGAGCACAGTATAAATAGATGTCGCACACAAAAGGAACCTATAGAGCCCGAAATTAAATAGAGGAGTAGAAGCAAAGATGGAGGAGTAGATACAGCAATGACAGAGCGAAGTATGTGTAAATAAAAAAGAGGGAACCAGTCGGGCACAAAAATCAGAGGGCGTTTAGATGGCTTGCTCCCTGAGAGTAGTTTTGTTGAGTCCTCTAAGTTGGGTATTGAGAAGAAACATCCGGAAAAATTATATTTTTTTGCGAAGTTTGGTATGGTCATGTCCTCTAGCAGATGTAATTTTCTCCAGTATAGTCCATCTGAGGTCCCTGTCTGTGTGTCCTAGATCACGCCAGTGTTGGAACTGGGGAGCAGCGTTTTTTTTTGGTGCAGATATTGGACTTGTGTTCTCCAATGAGCATTCTTATTTCTTTTCCGGTTTCGCCCACATAACAGAGGTCAACTTGGCAGAGAACACAATACACCACGCTGGAGGTCCTGCAATTGGTCATGTTCTGAAGCTCAATGCTTTCGTGTCCAATGCTGATGTGGTCCGATGTGATCGCATTTTCGCATGCGTGGCACGTGCCACACCTGTGGTTGCCCTTGATAGGGTGGGAGCCTGTAATGGATTTCTGGCAGAATGAGTCCTCCGTTTAGGGTTTGGCTGCAACTAAAAGGTTACACAGGTTTGTATTCCTTCAAAGGCAAATGTGGGTTTGGGTAATTTGGGAACATCATCCCTGATGTTCAAGAGATGCCACTGTGAATATATGATTGTCTGATTTTTTTTTTTTATCTAGGTTAGAGTGTCGAGTAACACAGACCAACTTCTCTTCAGTAGTGTTCCTCTTGGGCTCAGACATGACTTCCCTGTTGTAATACTTAACCCTTTTAAAGGAATAGCAAATAAGTCACTTTGGGTATCCGCGAGATACAAACTTGCGTTTAAGAGTCGCAGCAAGCCTAATGAACTCATGGATGTTCTTTCAGTTCCTGTGAAGACGCAAAAATTGGCTAAAGGGAATGTCATCCTTTTGACAGCGCGGATGAAAGCTACTGTAAAGGAGTCGTGTTTTTTGCAGTTGGTTTAGTATAGAGAGACACGGAAATATGTTTATTTTCATGTTCAATCCAGATATCTAGGAATTCAACTCTTTCTCTGCTTTTGTTAGGGGCGAATTTAAGATTGTTGTCACACAGATTGATCCACTCCAAAAATTGATCTAGATCATCCTCTTCGCCATGCCACACGAGGAAGATATTGTCAATGAAGCAATAACAAGATGGTTTATTTTCAAAGAAAGGTGCGATTTCAGTATGAATTAACTGCCTTTCAAAATTGCCCATGTACAAGTTGGCTACACTGGGAGCACAGGCCACCCCCATGCTAACTCTCTTAATCTGTTT
Source organism: Lissotriton vulgaris (assembly GCF_964263255.1). Taxonomy (NCBI): domain Eukaryota; kingdom Metazoa; phylum Chordata; class Amphibia; order Caudata; family Salamandridae; genus Lissotriton; species Lissotriton vulgaris. The sequence continues at coordinate 1,102,691,545 of NC_141691.1, read as the reverse complement.
GTATAGCTTCAATCAATCAATCAGTCAGGGAATTGTAAGCACACTACTCACCCTTAAGGGTCTCAAGGTGCTGGGGGGTGGGGGGGAGGGGGTCCGCAAATCTGTTTAGCCAAAGAGCCAGGTCTTGAGGGTCTTCCTGAAGGTGTTCAGGGAGGGGGCGCGTCTGATGTCTGCCGGTAGCTCGTTCCAGGTCTTGGCTGCAATGTGAGAAAAGGATCTTCTGCCTGCTCTGACTTTGTATATAGATTGCCATCGAATTCGAAGAAATTTTCATGAAGAACAATTTCCAGACATTGAGTTAGGAAATTGCGATTTTTTTCAACACCAGAAGCAACGAGACAATCGTGGATGACTTCAAATGCCCGTCGTTGGGGCACATTGGTATACAAGACCTCGATGTCCATGGTGACCAATATTTCTCTCTGATTGTTTAATGGGATGCCCTCTATTTTGGAGATAAGATGGCCAGTGTCTCAGATGTATGAGGGTATTTGGCTCACCAAGGGCTTGAGGAAGATGTCTAGATATTGAGATAGGGGTTCTGTGGCGGCACCTATAGTGGACACAAGGGGGAAGGGGCAGGTCCAGGGTATTCATATGGATTATAGGAACCCCATATATGACAGGAATATGGGTGACCAATGGAGTAAGAAATTCAAACTCTTTTTTGCAGAATATGCCTTCCGATTCCGCTCTTCTGCTGATGTCAAATATTCTGATCTTGATTCTAGTTTCAAGGTCTCCTCTAACTCTACTGTAGTGCTCCCGCACATCTAGCATTGCCTTAATTTTGTTTTTGCATGTTGGCGTATCAAACATTACTATACTGCCCCCTTTATTGCAGGGTTTGATGTCACATTTGGTTTATCGTTGAGTTTAAGGAGAGCCATATTTTCCGATTTGGTTAAATTGGGAGGCGGTGGAGAAATGCATTTGGTAACTGTGTGGATCTTCGTGAGGACAGCCTTTTCAAAAATGTCTACCTCCGTCCCAAAAGGTCCAGACTGGGAATAAAGGAGGAGGGAGGTTTAAGGCCAGATACCTCATTCTCCTTGTTGAAACTTCTGTTGAGAAATATTTTTTTTATTTAACTCTACTACAGAATCCAAATAGGCCTCTGTGGAGTTCGAACTTCGAGAGGCCAGTAGAGTGAACAAAGGAAAGCCCTTTGGTAAGTTGTTTTTCAGTATTGGAGTCAACATTTTCAGAGAAAAGATAAAAAATAGGTATGCTGTTCTGGTTCACCAGTATTGCTGTCTCCTCGTTTGTATTTACTGATGAGGTTGTTCCAGATCCACAAAGTGATCCCTCTGTTGGTTCCGGTATCTAGGATGAAAATTGCCCCTCCGGTTCCCTACAAAATGGTTACTGGTATTGGGTCTGCCGTATTGCCCTCTCTTGTTGTTGTACGGATTACTGTGGTTAGATGGACCTTCCCCATCAGAGTTCGTGGTGTTGGGGAAAGTAAGTATCTTCCGACAGGTCCACGTTTGCTGGTCTGGTTGAGAGGTACCCTCTTTGATTTCTGTATAGTAATTTTCTGTCAGAAATGGATATACTCGCTCTTGGGAAAAGAATCTTATGTCTTTTCTTAGTTTTTCAGTTTTTTTCTTTGTTAGTCGCTGAACGAGTCTAATTCTGAATTAACCTCTTCTATTTTCCTTTTGGCCTCATCCAGAGGCTTGTTTTGCTTAAGTTTATCTTCAAGTTCTTCTATTTCTGTGTTAAGTGTGGTCACGATTTACCTAGCTGTTTCGATGATCAGTGTCATCCAGTCACGTGAGCAGTGGTTAGAAATAAGAGCCCACTTCTCCAGGAATTTTCTGATCTCAGTGAATAAACCTGGTATATTTATGCCTCTTAAACCTATTGGAATAATTCCTGCTTTAAGGTATTCCAACATGAAGTTGGCATAAGATTCAGTTCTCTTTGCTTTGTCCTTAAGGTTCAAGAGTTTAAACCAGTTGTCGTTTAGGCCTTTGGACAAAGTGAAGGGCTTGGTACCTGTGGACATCTGTCCTAATAACTTTGCAAAGTCCTCACCGGTGAAGCCAAATGTCTTGGTGCTCTCCATGGGACAAAAGTTGTAGAACTGCAGAATGAGAACAAAGAGAACAGTAACAAAACAAAAAATGAGAAAGTCCCTGCAATAGTGCTGAAGAGAACTGGGCGATTTGATACATATGTTTGCAACTTCCCTGGCATTAAATAGTCTGATAGGAGGCATCAGAGTTTTTTGAGGGAAGATTGTGCATAAGCATAGCACTCAACCCGCAACTTATATTACTGGGGGCTAGTAATGAGTCATTGTTTAGCCAGGCATAGGCATTTGTGTTTTTTTCTCAATGGAGGCTCATCTGCAATGCGTAGCTACGGCATGGTGGGATCCATCTCCACCATCAGTTCAACAGTGGGTTGCTCGTTTAATGCCTATTTATCACTCTGATGCAGCAGTATATGCAAAAAAAGGAATAGGGCCAGAAGGAAAGGGTCCAAGGTCAAGGCTCATCTCATGGGCTGGGTGGGTACACTCGAAGAGAGATAGAGGAACTCTTTCTTTACTTCGTATAAGATGTAGGGATGGTGGGCTTATGGGGGATACTTTGTGTTTCTACCCCTTCTTCAAGTTTTTATTTTGTGTTTCTTTTTTTTTTCTCTTTTCATAGGTGCATTCTATTGGGGAATGACAGAAATACACGTTTAAATGTTTGTTCATTGTACTGATTCGACATGAATTACTTTTTTTTAAGAATCTGTCCACTGGGGGGGGTTAAATGTGACTTATAAAATGACCAATTAAGATCTGTTTTTAAAAAAAAGGAGCTTCCCTTTTATTTCAGTAGTAGATGTGGAGACTTATTTTTTAGCATATTGCTAACACCTTTAATGTTTAATGTGTGTTTGTTGTATGCAGATGGGGAACAGGCTGTTTTAAAAAACCACCTTGATCAAAATCCACCAGCACAGTGGAACACAACAGAGCCTTCCAGAACAAGGAAAGATTCTATAGAAGATATAAACTCTCCCGAACAGTAAGTTTCATGTTTTGCGTTGTTTACTGTTTTCACTATCCAGTGAAATACTGTTGAAATAACTAGCACTAAATGGTTCAAATGTACATGTAACATATCATACTAATAAATAACATTTGTGAAACATCTGTTATATTGCACTTAACAGATCATTAGGTGCTTGCCTCCTTCCCAGAAATACATTAACTTCTATAGTGTGTATAGCGTTCTATAGTATAGCGTGAAAGGGTTCTTTATTTACAAGGCAGCGTGAAGCCACGTTAAGTAGCTTATCGCTGCCTTGTAAATAAGGCTAAGCCCCTATCGCCACCACAACATCAGAAAAAGTGATGTTGTGGTGGCAATAGGAGCTTGTAAATGTGCCCCACAATCTGTTATAATATAGTCACCCCGAAATAATAAAGTATTAATATATTCCCTCTGCTCAATGCATTCCTCAGTTTGCTGTTTAACACCTTGGCTGCTGTAGTTATTTTTCCCCTGTGCTGAAAAATGTAAGCACCAATGTTACATGACGAGCTCAGCTCGTCATCAGCACACGACCACCGTGGCTGATGACGAGCTGAGCTTGTCATCAGCATCGAAGGGGTTAAGAAGAAGATTGAATTCTCAGTGTCCAACTGCCCATCCCACTATGCCCTGCAGTCATTCAACAAAGTTAAGAAATTAAATGAGAGGTCTAAAGTTTTTAAAGGTAATGCCCTGCAAACATAGTTAAACAGATTTCCTTCTTAGATCCGCTGCAAGGAAACAAAATAATATTGAAATTCATATTTGGTTCCTACACAAAGTTAGCACAGGCATATACTTTACCTGTCGATGCACAGACCGAACAGCTAGGGCCTGATTCCCAAAGGTAAAATTAGACCATAGTCTAAGCTAAGACCTAAAGTCAAAGTTTAGACCTGGAGTCTAACTTTAAAACTGAAGTCTAAACCTAGACTTCAGATCTAAAGTTAGACTCTAGGTCTAAACTTGGACGTCGGGTGTAAAGCTAGATTTCAGGCCTACATTTCCCTTTGTTAATCAGGCCCCTAGAGTTTATTGCTAATGGAAGCACAGAAAAAACAAAAACTGGTCATCAGACAGCACACACAAGCATTCCCAGTCTCCAACTGATATCTTTAAATGTTCAATACACTTTCCCTGATTTTCCTTGTTTTTTGTTTGTTTCAAACAAAAGGCACATGTTACTTATTTGGCCCTTAATGTACAACAGATCTAACACTTTTCACATGTCTTTTGAACTGTCATGTAATTCCCACTAATCCGTAGGACCTGATCGCTTGTTGGACAACAGAAACTTTGGGCAAGGGCCTAGAGTGATTCCGGGTATCCCGCAGGATATGTGAGCCTAGAGACCAGCTAGCTCACAGTGCCACCATAAGACCCCTATCCTTATCAGGGAGCCAATAGTTTCTGGCAACCACTGAACATGACAACCCTGACCCCTCAGGGATCGTGGAAACAGATCAGGATCATTTTGCTTAGTCACTCATGCTTATTCGTTCTCTGAGAACTATGCAGAATACACAGTAGGACATTTTCAATATATTATTGAACCAATGTTATTCTTGTATGGAATACATGTGCTGTGAAAATCAGTAGACAGAAGCAGACAAAAGTGATTACAAGCACTGAAAGTGTAAATAGTATATACAGTTCTACCAAGGTGCTAAGACAGTGCATATATGCAGGCATTTAAACAAGGCAGTAATCTGGTGTACTCCTACTATGCAAAACACTACTCTTCTAGTGCCTGCAGTTTGTGTATGAGTGAAGCCAAAGATTCCCCCAAGGGACAATCACCCATTTACCTGGCGGAAAAGAATGTAGGAGCCTGCCTTGTTCACGAACTGGACAACCCCTCAAGGAGATTTCATATCGCTGTGTGGTGTAGTCTCAGCATCCAGGGATCATCTGTGTCAGCTGAGGTCCCTCCTCTGCCAATCTATCGGGATGCTCATTATTTATAATAGAAAGCAGCCTTGTGATGTACGTTAAGATTAGCTGTGTTATGGATATATAGGTAGCTCTGGCACCCCGTGGATGAAGATAGAACAACATTTGTACCTAGAGTGTAAAGAAGCCTTGTACATGATTTTCAAGGCATCGTGATAATGTTGTGCAAAGCTAGATGTTTACACATTGTAGTTTCAGAGAAACTAATCCAACATTGTAATGCACGCAAATATATGCAAAAGGTCACAGACAAAATGTTATTGTGAAAAATAGGACAATGTAAGAAATAGGCTGCTTTGCCAAATAGGACTAACCCCGGAACATAACAGAACGTGATTCAAGGAGTATGCTTCCATTAACATGTTTGTTATATTAAGTATCATAGAATGGAACAATGAGTTAGAGCTCGGAATTGAATATTTTAAAATGTCTCAGCATTCCTAATGCCTTATACATCTAAATAATAAAAATATATTGGCTATCAGTATTTTCAAAGTGTCCAGTATAACAATTCTGTACAGTGTTTTGCCCTTATTATTATTTCACGTATTCCTTGTGAGTGGTCAGGTCTGTACATTTATCCATTTATTCAATGTACTATTCCGAGAAACCTAATAGCCTGACAACTAAAATTGGTAATAAAGGTTGCTAGGTTATGTTTTGGTAAAAGATTAAATAAAATGTACTTTAAAATTTGAATGAGTAAGAGCTGTGCCACTCATATTCTTTTTCCACGTTCTTGAAAAAACTAATATAATATAATGTTACATCATATAATGTGTAATTAACACCAGTGAACCAAGAAGCACGGATTGTGTGGACAAGATAGAAGTTGTACTTTTGGACTAAACAAATAGTTCCCTCTCGATTATACATTTTTCCAACTGAATAATTGGAAATAAATAATGTCCCTTTATAGTGGGCATGACATTTTCTAAAGTCATATTATTATGTTGCTAGACATTGATTTACTACATGATCCAAAGTGATCTTTACAAAGGGGAAAGATGGAAAAAATGGAAAGATTATACTGGGTTTGGGATAATCAGAAGCAAGTCTTGTTTAATGTCCTTTAACAAGATATTATGTTTCATATAACCTTATTTCTACATATCAAACTCCTTTGGATACTACCAACATTATATTTTTTAATCCTACATTGACAACAGGAGGAACGGGCTACGACCTTTATTATATGAGGGCAAACAAGACTGTTCTTAACCTCTTTAACTTATTCACCATCCATAACACTATCGATCATACAACTGCTGGAAAGGCTAGAACTCGTGGTTAGTATATCCAGTGCTGCACTGCAATAGTCGGATCATGTCTCACCAACAGCCGCCGAAACGTGAGGATCATATAATTTAAATTGCCCACACATCCTGCATCTTGTGGCATCCCTTAAGGCTCCTCGATCAATACCAGGTGAACTTCCAAATCTATGCTGATGACACAGAAATCCACTTCCAGTTGGAAAGGGATCCAGATGATGTAACCAACATTACTTCACGCTTGGACTATATGTACCAGGGGATGCTGGCGAGCTTCATGCGCCTGGATAGTGCCAGTGCCAAGATTCTAATGATGCAGAGTCGAACCTCTCTCTGGCCTTTAGGGTAACCCTCACATCTGCCGCTTCACCAAAAGTAAGGCAAATGTGCATTCTCTTCGACACCTATCTCACTCAATACAGGGGCACATAGCACCCCTCTCTTTTGTAGAAGATCCTCCCTCGTGTACACTGGAGCTCAATGTAGGACTGAAGAGGCCCCTCTTCCTGGCACACCTCAGCTGTGTGAATATCATCAACACTGATCATCCCAATAGGTTGCAAGGGCCTCATCACCAGGTAACCGGAATGTACCTAAACCTTCACATCAACCTGCCCTTAGGGCACCTCAGTGGCTCCTCTTTGCCACATACCTGATGCGTCATATTTAATGTATGACGCATCATGTCGCAAGAAGTTACAGATACGTCAGTATTTCTGAGGTATCTGTAAGCGCAAAAGTGCCGCATTGCTGGAGTGTGTCACAAAAGTGAGCAAACTCCAGCAATGCCTCTGGAAGGGCCTGCGTCAGTCTTACGCCTGCTGTGAGGCAGGCGCAAGATTGTGACGCAATGGCGTCCTAGAGGTGAAGCAGTGAAATCTCATAGATTTCACTGCGTCACTTCTACAAGGCTTTTTGCGGAGGAACGCCCCCCTTGCATACATTATACCTGACACAGGTATAATGTAGCGCAGGGGTTTACAAAGTGACGCCTCTGCTACACGCGTCACTTTGTAAATAGTGCGCAACATGAGGCATGTTTTACGCCACCGATGCGTCACAAAAATTTACGCATCGGGAGCGCAAAACTGACACAAGTCCTCATAAATGAGGCCCCTAGATTCTTGATCACCTTTAACCTACGCTTCAGCTCTGAACCCCATCACTTGCAGTTCAGGAAACCTTTGAAAACCGAAGTTTCAGACTGGCTTTTTTAAAGAAACCACAACAGTAGAGGGGTCATTGGAGCTGTCTGTTCGGACTCCATTCCCCCGTCCAACACCCCTCCCCCCCCCCCCACCCCTGTGAGCCCAAGCTCATCAGCATGCTGCAATTTCCTTCTTGAACGACCTGAAGTAACTGTAAGACGAGACAGTCCTATGTATTTTATAAATGGAAATATTTGATAAATAAAAATATAATGACAGAACTATTATTATTAGGCTTTGTCAGGGACCACGTATTTCATTTGAGATTACACTGTGGTATTTAATCGATATCGTCTCATAGCTGCACACATCTTGGGCAGGGGAAGTACAATTTTCTTTATGCACAAGTACATATTATGCTCTGACAAGTCTACATAAGGCACGCTAACTCAAGTATGCATGATATGATGATACAAGTATATTAAATCAGTGGTGTAACATAAATGTAGTTCTCCCCCCCCCGCCCGCAGAATGTGATGAACCCTTAATTATGTGATACAAAAATAGCTGAGCTGTTCCTCAGAACAAAAGGAATGTACTAGTCGTGCCGGCAAGTGAGGATGTTGTAGAATCTCAATGGGACCTACAGTTGGGCATCCATAGTGTTAATGCCCTCACACACCCTTGCAGGTGTCATGCTTCATCATCTGGGCTGCTCCTCGTTGGGTCGGCTGTGCAATACCCAGTGGGCGACACCTCAAAGAGGGGCACTTTGGCGGAGATCTTTTATCCAACTGCTGTATGATGAAGTGGGGGTGTGGGGACAGAATAACATAGTCTTGGTCTGTGAGTTTAAAATAGGGCTAGGAGTACCAGGATCAGGTTTATTGTGGGGGTCCCCTGCTCTAATTAAAAACGAATAACTAACCGGTACTCGTTGGAATATTATGTTTCCTGTATCGAGTCTAGGTTTAGTATGTGCTCTGGTTGGTCGACATGTTTCTCGCCTATGTCTAGCGACTGGCGATTCTTCAGGACCCAGAATATCAAGAAAAATATTCTCTTGGAGTTACTGTCTACGTTAGTAAAATCTGTTCTAGGATATATTGTTCCGTGACTATTTAAACAATTAAAGTGAGTGTTGTACAATGTCTATACCTGTGTTGCGCGTCATCTACCTAATGGTTAGAGAATCTAGGCAACAACAGTATCTGGCGATCTTTACATCGGATTTAGACTTCCAGTCTCTTGGAGTTAGTCGTCCGTGTAACAAGCCTTCAGCACCTACCCCACGCTCCCAGGTCTTCATAAATGAGGCCCCTGGGGCCTCATTTATGAGAAATGACATCGCTGCGTGAAAGCAGTGACGCGTCACTTCTCAGTGCGCACTCCTTGCGACATACATGATGCGTCATATTTAATGTATGACGCATCATGTCGCAAGGAGTTACAGATACGTCAGTATTTCTGACGCATCTGTAAGCGCAAAAGTGACGCATTGCTGGAGTGTGTCACAAAAGTGCCGCAAGTCCTGCAATGCTCCCTTTCACATGTGGCAAGCCCCATGTGAAAGGGCCTGTGTCAGTCTTACGCCTGCTGTGAGGCAGGTGCAAGATTTTGACGCAACGGCGTCCTAGAAGTGACGCAGTGAAATCTCATAGATTTCACTGCGTCACTTCTACGAGGCTTTATGCAGGGGAACGCCCCCCCCCTGCATATATTATACCTGACGCAGGTTTAATGTAGCGCAGGGGTTTACAAAGTGACGCATCTGCTTAGATGCGTAACTTTGTAAATAGTGCGCAACAGGAGGCATGTTTTACGCTGCCGAAGCGTCACAAACAGTGACGCATCGGCAGCGCAAAACTGACGCAAGGCCACATAAATGAGGCCCCTGGTTCTTAAGGTGTGAAAATGGGCAAATGCAAATGTCATTAGTTTCCCGAATTAATGTCTGTTCTTGGCGCCTTCGACAATGGAATGTGTGTTGGTAAAACGTGCCTTTTTCGTTCATAGTAAAATAAGCTTCCAACTAGCTGCACAATTTCTTCCCCGGCCTCCTGAGCTTTTTACCTGAAACTGCAGTCTCGTAGATAAATTCTAGCACAATTATTAATCAACGCAATTAGTTTCCTCTGCTAATGTGCTTTTTCTCCTTTTTTTCACAGCATACAGCGCCGGCTTTCTTTACAGCTGCCAATCCTACACCATGCCTACTTGCCATCCATAGGAGGAGTAGATGCCAGCTGTGCCAGTCCATGTGTAAGCCCCAGTGCCAGCCCTCGGCACAGACACGTGCAGCCATCTTTTCGGGTCATGGTGTCAGGCCTGTAGAAAATGGAAGACTAGCGCTTCGCGGACTACTAACGGAAGTACTTGATGAGCGAACTGCACACGATTCCGAACTCTGCCACACACATAATTGCTCTTACCACTGAGGAACTGAATGACAAGGCCATCATCGTGGGAGGTCCAGTGTAACTCACGCAGACACCGAGAAAGAGACAGCGCGATGCATGGAGTAAGACCTTGAGCCTTATTTTTGAAGTTTGATTCTTCGCACAGACAACCTAGTGACAATATTTCTTCCCGAATTTTTAAAAGCAACAAAATAAGGCAAAAGGTATTCCGAATTTTGCAAAATAAAAGCCGGAAGTATCACTAGCAAGGCACTGACCTATAAGGCTGCTAGGGACATGGAACTGGACACTGTATTTTATATAAGTATGAAAAAAAGAATTGTGGATGCAAAATATGTAAGGAAATGTGATTTGAAGTTTACAGAGTGGTGCGGTAGTCTGATGGAAGCATACTACTGTGATTAACCAAGAACGCAGGGTGGAAACACTAGGGGGCGGGCTGTTACAAATGTCCTTAAAAAGCCAGTGCATTGTAACACGGAGGGCCTCCTTTGCACAGTACTGTACACGTGGCCACTGTTCTCGAATAAAGATGTATTGCTTTTGAGCCAGAGCGTTTTGCAGCAGCACTCCAGAGCCACGTGGTGAACGCCAGGTTTCCATGCAGACCACCCGGGACTTTAGTTTGACAGACTTTCTGCATCTGTCTATTTTTTACAACGATAACAAACATCCTGCGGTATAATAAAACCGATTTAAAGTCCTAGGGCTGAGAACTCAGGAGATAAGGGCAGGATGGTGGTAAAAGCCTCAATGTCGCTGGATGGAACTCTTTCTCACATGTTCTATGTTTAAGTTATTGTACACAGTGCCAGAACATAAACTCATTTCGCCGTCAGTACAGGGATATGAGCTACACTTGAAGATTGCCTGAGTGAAGCCATCCATCCCCACGGGCTGCAAATACTGTACACCTTTGCCTTGCACCTGTGTGTGAAAGTTGGTGTTGAATAAGCCAGGTTTGCTCATAGAGTATTCTGTATTAAAAAACGTAGATCCATATTGAGAGGTGGTTCATTTTATACACAGTCATTGGACGGTTCAGTTAATAAGCACTGGCTGTTTATACCGGACATAAAACTAGGGCTGTTCTAACCAAAGTGATTTCAAAGGCATTTTAATAGAAAAGGCAATCAATCAGCCCTGTGCGTGAAATGCCGACTGGATCGGCGAGACCAATCTTGTGAAACTGCTGCAGAGCATGCATTCTCAGTATGGCAAAGGAAAAACTATGAAGTATTTGGAATTTTCAATCCCGTAAAACGATATGGAATTGTGAGACATCATTTTTCGTGCTTCCGTGTGTTTAACAGCTTCAGCTTCTGAATCATTCTTAAGCGTCATCTTTTGCACGGGTCCCCCGGGTATGTCTTTATTTGCAGGGCTTCCTCTTGTCGGTATTAGTTGATCCTGCCTTTGGAAGCATACACATGCATAATGACTGCCCCTGAGCTCCTTACTGAATGGGCAAAGCATCTACAAGCAGAGGGTACTTGAAGTTCAAATTCTGGTACTTTTTGAGAAGTGAACTGGAAAAATGTGTATTAGGACATCTAAACCTTAACCTAGCTCCCTTAATTTACTCACACAACAGTCACTGCATTCTTAAAAATTCTATCTCCAAAAATAAATTGGACAATTCTGCAACTAACAGCGTGCACTCTAAAAGGTAGAGTTCATTGACAGTGGCAAGTATGATTTTGAGTGTATCTTATAAGAGGTTCGGGAGTGCGTAGCGGCACCAAATTCAAGACTTTTCCACTCTTTGAAGGTAGGCACAGAACTTAAAAGAACTTTTGTCAATTAAATGTCCAGAAACAAGTGTAAAACGTGCTCGCTGTTCGCCAAAATGTGGCAAGCGTGAAAGTACTTTGGAACTTTGTAAATGTACAGCACCACAATTATTCACAAGGAAGAAGTATTTTCAGCCAGAAATCTAAAGAAGAGGGCCCGTGTCTCATTCTTACACTAATGTATATCATGGTATAGGCTCAACAAAGCTCCTGTGGTGGAGGCCCTTCCTACTTCAAGATCCACTCATTTAATACCACTATCCTTAAAGTGGTGCTAAAGTGCCACTAAGCCAAAACTAAAACACCTGTGGTGACATGAGGCACAGATTAACAAAACCTTCACACAACGCAGGGCTGCACCCAAAGTTGCTGCGTTGCATTGCGTGAGTGAGAGCATGAAAGCTAAACAAAAATACAGCATTCTTCTGCTCTCTCCCTAGAGCTGGAGCACAATTAGACAGCTGAGAGCTATGCACGCAACTTTGCACCATAGTGCAAAGGTGTCTGCATGTGCCTTTCCATTGCAAAATACTATGCCTAGACAAACTATAAAACGTTTCTCATTTCAGATGTGTGTTTTACAGTACAACACACATATTTTGGGAGAATTAAAAGCATTTCCCCTTCTTAACACCTGCTTCAAAGTGGCTCAAAACCCTGCCTACTATTGCTAGTAGACAGGGTTTTGCGTCAACCTTGGGTTAATGCATGGTTACGCCTATTTATCACTCATGGAATGTCCCCTGGCACAGAGTAACACAAATCAGTGCTTTGCACTGCTCTGCATTACTTTCAGGCATCTTTCCAGCACAAAACAAATTTAGGGCTGGTAAGTAAATTAAAATGAAAAACGTTTTGCTCAAAAAGTGACGCAAACTGTTTGTTGATCTGGGTCTGAGTCTTTCTCACTATCCCCAATCATTCTGATCACTTGTGTGCCTCTAAATCTGACTAAAAGTGAACCCAAAGCCATCCCACATTGATCCCTTTGCCTCCTTAATATGACCTCCATATCCTTCCATCTCCTTATGTTTGACCTGTGACGAAACACATCACACTATGAGGAAACAACCTCGTTATGGTGTAAACCAGCATTGTGTTCATTAACTGAGGACATTACCATTAGCCAATGCAGGCTTTAGAAACATGTTTAAATATCGTTTGCTTGCAAGAGCCAATATACTGTACAATTGTGGAACCAACCTTTAATGTCAAAACATCTAAATGTTATACTATATTTTTATATGTATATATATGTATCTTATATATACATATGTGACTTTACATGGATATACGATGATGGAGGTAGTTTTTTAGATGAGCCTTTTAGGTATAAAACACAGCTAGCCTCTAAACATTTGCTCTGTTAAATCACTCAAAGATCAATTTGTCACTTTATGTGTGTTTTCCAGTATTTCCGTGCTCTGTTCGTTTAATCGGGACCGGGGTTACTTTAATGGACGTCACTTTAAAACAAAAGGGGGAAAAAGTATAATATTGTAGATAATGTAAACAAAAAAACAGACGTTGTAGAAATATTACTCTACCCTAGCAGGAACAAAATCAAAAGTATTGGACTGTTGGAGGTGAGTGTGTGTGTCTGTATCTAATCGTAAATACTGACATTGTGCAGTTTATTAGGTTTAAACCATGCAGTACGTTCTCTGACACAAATATATAGTTTTCCCATAAGGTTTTTGTTTGTTTATTTTTTGGCAAACAACAAGACCCACAATAAAGTGGCAATAGATATTTCTGTTCTTTTATACCGCAGCAATCATGTACTGTAAATTCATGACGAGGCAGTGCCCAAATGGAATTTTCCAATGATGTTAGTGCACAAATGCTTTAAACTAGACTGGAACGGCCAGGATAAACTGTAAATGATACATTTCTTGTACCCTTATACTGCATGATATACATTTTTAATAAATCGTTGCAAATCTGTTTTTATGAATAAAACATGCAAAAATGAATTGTTGTAGTTTGATGTCTAAAATGTCCTGTAGACAAGGAAATCAGTTAGTAACAGCTTTTAAAACAGAGCAAGAGGGAGGCGTGCTCAAATAATCTACAATTTTGAACAGTGACAACCACCATTTAACATTATCAGATTTTATTTTTACACTAGGCATAATAATAATTCCAGAAATATGAGCATGTTTTGTTTGTTTTATCCTGATAATAGCGTCTTCATATGCAGATGGTGCTATTCTTTTGAAAATATTCATAGTCTATAAAAACATGCTAATGTAGTGGTAAGACTATTTTTAGGGTTTATGGTGGGTAAGGTTTTTTTAGGTTTTAGGGGTGGGTAGGGGTATAAAGCGGTAAGTTATATTTAGGGGTAGGTAAGGGTATTGGGTGGTGAGGGTATTATTAGGGTTTGGGGTAGGGAAGTGTATGTTATGTTATGTTAGGGGTTTTTATATAGTGCTCGAATCACCCGGGGGCATCTCGGCGCTTCACCTAGCAAAAACCGTGAGGACAGGAGGTGGAACGAAGAAGACAGATGTGGTTTAGAACAAAAAAGTTTTCAGGAACTTCCTTAAAGTCAGACAGGAGGTACATTTTCGCAAGGGTAAGGGGAGCCGATTCCAGTATTTGTGGGCGACATAGGAAAATGCTCTGCCACCGGTACGAAAGAGACGAATACGTGGGATCTACAATAGAGCTAGGGAGTTGGACCTAAGGTTGCAACCCGAGATCTGATGGACAAGCAACTTTTGAAGGTATTTGGGGCCCCTGCCTTCCAAAGCTTTAAACGTCAGACAGCAGATCTTAAAGAAGGAACTTTTTTTATTGGCAACCAGTGCAGTTTCTTCAATAGGGGAGTGATGGGGAATCCGGAGAACAATTTAGCGTCATCCTGGCGGCCATGTTCTGAATGACTTGTAATCTGGCCAGTAGAGTCTCACCCACTTCTGACAGTAGGGCATTGCCGTAATCGAGACGGCTGACTACCAGCGTCTTGACCACAGTTCTGCGATGGCTGTCTAGTAGAAAAGGTATTATTCTGCGTAGAAGACGTAGGCTGTAGTAGCAGGAGCTCACCGTGGCAGAAATGTGGTCCTTCATCGTAAGGGCTTGGTCTAAGTTTAGGCCCAGATTTTTTACTGACGAAGCTGGAACAGGGGGTCGTCCCAGAAGGTCCGGCCACCATTCCTCTGTCCAAAAGGATGCTGCTTTGCCCATAAGCATCAGCTCAGTTTTTCCAGGATTCAGCTGTAGGCGATTTTCCGTCATCCATTTAGAGATGGCCAACATGCCCTGTGAGAAACGCACTTTCTCCTCTTCAGGTTTTGAGCCAATTGGTAATAAGAGCTGAGTGTCGTCAGCGTATGATATCATTTCGAACCCAAAAGGTTCAACAATGGAGACCAATGGGGCCATATAAATGTTAAAGACCGTAGGGCTTAGACATGAGCCCTGGGGCCCCCCTTTATCTAACGGATATTTTTTTGACAGATAAGGCCCCAACCTGAAGGTTTGACATCGATCTGTCAAAAAATCATTGACCCATCTTAAGGCCGCTCCTCGTATGCCACAGGCCTGTAATCTCTCCGCAAGCATTTCATGGGAGATGGAATCGAATGCTGCGGAGAGATCAAGGAGACTCAGAACCATAGACCCACCTGCATCTAGGGTCCGTCTCAGAGTCGGTTACAGCGATAATCGCTGTCTCTGTGCTAAAGCCTGGGCGAAATCCCAATTGACATGAATGAAGGATCTTATTTGCTTCCAGGTAAGAACTTAGTTGCCTGTTTATTGATGTTTCTAATAGCTTACCGAGCAGGGGCAGCAATGATATAGGTCTATAGTTACTGAGCACCTGGGGGTCTGCGGTGGGTTTCTTTAGGATCGGGTGTACAAATGCTTCTTTCCATACTGCAGGGATACTGCCCAATTGAATTGAACAGTTGAATATTTCTGCAATATCCTGCGCACAGCTAGAGGAAAGGAGGGCCATGATGTTTGGAGGGCAAAGGTCCCCTGGCGAGCCTGATTTTGCAGATAGTAAAAGGTTCTCTATCTCGTCTGGCAGGATGGTATTAAACTGGTCGAGACACCCAGCAGGTAAAGTTACCCTCTTCTCCTCAGAGCCAGTAGTAACGTCTATACTATCTGACATCGTGGAAGGGAAATTTGCATAAATCAGTGCGATTTTATTCTGAAAGAATTCCCCTATTGAGTCGAAGAGTGTCTGCTACTCCACATGTGTTTCCTTGCATGCATGAGTTGCCACAAAGTCTTTGACTATGTTGAACAGGTTGAAGAGTTGGTTTCTTGTTCAATTTGATTCAGGATATACGTAGGTCTTGCCTTCTTTACATTTTGATGATAGTTGGCGAGTGCCAGTTTATAGATTTGCCTATCTTGATGGCTTTTAGTGCTTCTCCAGCGTCTTTTTAGGCGATTACAACTTTATCTATCATTTTTCAGATCCCCTGAGTACCATGTGGCTGAAGGTCGTTTCTGAGTCGTGCTAAGATTAGATTGAGGGATAACTAAGTCAAATGATGTAATCAACTTAGAATTTAAATTGTCCAACTTGTCCGTAACATTTTCGTCGATATTGACTTTTTAATTTTTATTCTCTTCCAAGTTTCGTGACATAGCCACATTAAAGGCCTCCAGGGTAAGTTTATGCCACGGTCTGCCTCGTTGTTTCTTTTCCTGTTGTGAATAGTCAGAATGAATGGGGCTAGTCTGGTGTTTATCAATAAATATAATCATAAAATGATCCGTCCATGTGAGTGGGAAATAGAAGGACAGCTCAGATGCTCCATATAGGTGAAAATTAGGTCCAGCGTGTGACCCGCCAGATGTGTAGGGCAGGCGCGGTTCGTCCATTGGGGCGTGGGGGCGTAGCCCCCCCTGCCCGTCGCCGCTCGCAGCTCCCTCATGACAATCATGTCAATGAATCAACATGACGTCAGACCGCCGGGCGGGCGTCATGTTGATTCATTGACATGATTGTACAGACGGCAACACAAGTACGCATGCGTGGGGACGGAGGGTGAATTTTTACCCGTGCCCACGCATGCGCACTTGTGTTTTGGCGGCGTTGCGCATGCCCATCAGGAGCCCTAATGGGCGTGCTGCGGGCGAGAGGGTACCTGTGCCCCTGGCGCCAGGATTGGCCAGGGGCGCTGTGAGCCTGTGACGTGTGCGGGACCGGCAGCAAGGTAAGAGTGTGTGTTTTTCGGTATTCCAGTAAACTAGCTTGCACAAATGACTTGAGATAGTTCAGTGTGTTAAAGCATCTGCTGCAGAAATGTGTGCGTCTATTCCAGGTCACCCGTTTATTTCACGGCATGGGGTTTTGGAAATGTAAAAATTCTCAATTTCTTTTTTGATAGTTGCAACAACAGCCTTCAACAGATTTCATTTTATAAACATTTTCCAGAAAATGAGTTAACAACTGTCACCACAAATATAATGTACTCTTTGAACTAAGGTTATAAAATTTCAAAATGTTAACAAACGGTAAAGGCTGAATAGCATGATATATGCATTTATTATTGTATGCACGTTGGTGTATGTTTGTATGTGAATTTGTATAGTACATACCTAGGGCTTACAGGATGGCAAATACATGGGCGGTAGAAGGTTTCCAGCATAAACAGGTAGGTGTGATGTAATATTTAAACTGCCACATCCTTCAACATCGATCCTAAAGGCTTGTTAGAGTCCATAATTTATTTTTATATGGTCATAAAATACATGAATGATGGATGGATGCAGGGTGGGTGCATTAATGATTGTTCGGTGGATGGGTGGGTGGATGGGTGCATGGATGGGTGCATGGATGGATGCATGCATGATGGGTGGATGGATGCATGAATGATGGATGCAGGATGGGTGGGTGGATGGGTGGATGCATGAATGAATGATGTATGGATGCAGGATGGGTGGATGGATGGGTGGATGCATGCATGAATGATGTATGGATGGATGGATGGATGCATGGATGCATGCATGATTGGTGGATACATGATGGATGGATGGGTGGATGGATGGATGCATGAATGATGTATGGATGGATGCATGCATGATGGGTGGATGCATGATGGATGGATGGATGGGTGGGTGCATGAATGAATGATGTATGGATGCAGGATGGGTGGGTGGATGGATGGGTGGATGCATGAATGATGTATGGATGGATGCATGCATGATGTATGGATGGATGCATGCATGATGGGTGGATGCATGATGGATGGATGGGTGGATGGATGGATGGGTGGGTGCATGAATGAATGATGTATGGATGCAGGATGGTTGGGTGGATGCATGAATGATGTATGGATGCATGCATGCATGATGGGCGGATGCATGATGGATGGATGAGTGGGTGCATGAATGAATGATGTATGAATGCAGGATGGGTGGGTGGAGGTATGGGTGGATGCATGAATGATGTATGGATGGATGCATGCATGATGGGTGGATGCATGATGGATGGGTGGATGCATGATGGATGGGTGGGTGCATGAATGAATGATGTATGGATGCAGGATGGTTGGGTGGATGGATGGGTGGATGCATGATGGGTGGATGCATTATGGATGGATGGGTGGATGCATGAATGAATGATGTATGGATGCAGGGTGGGTGGGTGGATGGGTGGATGCATGAATGATGTATGGATGGATGCATGCATGGATGCATGCATGGATGCATGCATGATGGGTGGATGCATGATGGCTGGATGGGTGGATGGGTGAGTGCATGAATGATGGATGGATGGGTGGATGGATGGATGCATGAATGATGTATGGATGGATGCTTGCATGATGGGTGGATGCATGATGGATGGATGGGTGGGTGCATGAATGAATGATGTATGGATGCAGGATGGGTGGGTGGATGGATGTGTGGATGCATGAATGATGTCTGGATGGATGCATGCATGATGGGTGGATGGGTGGATGGATGGATGGGTGGGTGCATGAATGAATGATGTACGGATGCAGGGTGGGTGGGTGGATAGTTGGGTGGATGCATGAATGATGTATGGATGGATGCAAGGTGGTTTGGGCTCGCTCGCTGCGGTGCAATATGCAAATTAGTTTACGCCCACCACTTTCAAATGTCACCAGCCGCCCCTGGTGTAGGGCCCTCCACCTTTTGGACCAAGCCAATTAGGTTGAGGCTGGAAACTAATTTATTAATCTCTGGGTTTGCGCTATCTTCACTATGGAAGTTAAAATCGCCAAGTAAAATAAACTTTGTAGAGGCAAGGACTTGCATGGCTATAAGTTCAGTCAAGTAATTTGCAAAATTTGATTTTGGGCGTAGTGGATGGTAAACTAAGGCACCGTTCCAGACCTCCGAGGGGGACCAGGTGATTTTAAAGATTCCTAGTTCTAGGGGGTTGTTGGAGATGGAGGACAGCCATTGAACTTTAAAATGTTTTTTAAAAGCAATGACGATACCGCCTCCAGTTTTCCCCACTCTATCTAGATGAATTATTTTGTATCCCTCGGGAATCGCCAAATAGATCGCGGAAAGATTAGTAGATGTCATCCAAGTTTCAGTGATGAAACAAAGATCTGGGGAGTGAGTGGCAATCATGTCCCATACCTCTACTGAATGTTTAGCTAGTGAGCGAATGTTACATAAAGTATGTTTAGGGAAATTGGGAGTTCGAGGGAGTTTATTAAATGACCCATACCGCACTGTAGTGACCACAAGAGTGTGGAAACTACAAGTGCTGCAAGCTACTGGACCTTCGAGGGCTGCCGGGAGCTTAATTGAGCAGCAGATACTACGCATGGAGTCTTTGATTGCTCTAGCTCTAAAGTCATGTAAAGTAGAGCCAGAATATGTTAACCGGGGGGCACCAGGGGCAGGGAGACTATCTTGTGCAGAGTTTCCGGGCTCTGGGCTCGTCGGGGCGTGGACGGGCGCAGACGGGCTTGCCTTTGACGCGCCTTCAGAGCGCCATCGGCGCGACCGCTGCGCGCGTCCGCTGCGCGTACATGTTGGCATCCTCGTTTTATATGACGAGGCGCCAACAACTAGAGCACAGTGTCCCCGCACCTGCCCAATAAGTCCGCTGCCCCTGCAGCTGATCCATGGAGCAGGGTGAATCCCTCAGTGCCTACTCGGCTGAGAGGAAATGCGGGGTGATGAATTTAAAATAACCAAGTGAGAAATGCGGCGCAAATCAAAATTTAGAATGTAAATACTATTTAAAACAGGCTCCCGGCTTCAGCCTCAGGAGACGCAATTGTTTGGTCTGAAATGCTTGTGTTGGCAGCCTCGTTTTATACGCCCGAGGCGCCAACAACTAGAGCACAGTGTCTCCGTACCTGCCCAATAAGTCCGCCGCCCCTGCAGCTGATCCATGGAACAGGGTGGTTCCCTCAGCGCCTACTCGGCTGAGAGGAAATGCGGGGTGATGAATTTAAAATAGCCAAGTAAGTGAGAAATGCGGCGCAAATCAAAATTTAGAATGTAAATACAATTTAAAACAGGCTCCCGGCTTCCGCCTCAGGAAACGCAATTGTTAGGTCTGTATTGGGTGGGAAGTGTATTTTTAGGGTTTAGGGTGGATAGGGGTATTGAGTGGAAATGGTTTTGGGGTAAAGGGTATTGGGTGGTAATGGTGCTTTTTGGGTTTAGGCGTGGGCAAGTGTATTGTGTGGTAACAGTGTTTTTAGGGTTATGGGGTGGGTAAGGATATTGAGTTGTAAGGGTATACTTAGGGTTTAGGGGGCATGGTTATTGGGTGGTAACTGTGTTTTTAGGGTTTATTTGTTAATAGTGCTAAATGTGCCTTTAGGGTTTGGGCTTGGTAAGGATATTGGGTGGCAAACAAGTTTTTAGGTTTTTGTGTGGGTAGGGGTATTTGATTAAGGGCTATTTTTAGGCTTTAGGGTGGGAAACGGTATTTGGTGGTAAGGGTCTTTATAGGGTTCAGGGGTGGGTAGGGGCACTGGATGGTAATTGTATTTTTAAGGTGTGTGTGTGTGGGTAAGGATATTGGGTGGCAAGGATATTTTTAGGATTTAGGGTAGGTAGGGTTTTGGGTGATTAGGGTGTTTTTAGGTTTTATGGGTGGGAAAGAGTATTTGGTGTTAAGGGTGCTTTTAGGGTTTAGGGTTAGGCACGGGTGTTAGGTAGTAAGAGTACTTTTAGGGTTTAGGGTGGGTAAGAGTATTGGGTGGTAAGGATATTTTTAGGATTTGGGGTGGGTAGGGTAATGGGATTGTAAGAGGATTTTAGTGTTTAGGGATAGGTAAGGATATTGGGTGATAAGAGTATTTTTAGGGTTAAGGGTAGGTATGAATTGAATGGTAAATGTGCTTTTTGGGTTTTAGGGTGGGGTATGGGTATTGGGTGGTAATGGTATTCCTAGGGTTTAAGGGGGGTAAGTGTATTGGGTGGTAAGTGCATTATAGGGTTTGTGTGAGGTTAAGGATGTTGGGTAGTAAGGATGTTTTTAGAGGTGGTAAGGTTATTAGATGGTATGGTTATTTTTAGGTCTTAGACTGGGTAGGGGTATGGGATGGTAAGGTTGATTTCAGGGTTTAGGGGTAGGCCAGAGAATTGGATGGTAAGGTTATTTTTAGGGTTTAGGGTGGGTAGGGGTTTTGGGTGGTAAGGAAGTTTTAAGGGGTGTGTACAGGTATTGGGTGGCAAGGGTGTTTTTCGGGATTTGAGGTTGGTAGGGGTATAGGGAGGTAAGGGTATTTTTAGAGTCTAGGGGTAGGTAAGTGTATTAGGTGATAATGGTATTTTTAGGGTTCAGGGGTGGGTAAGGACCTTGGATGGTAATTGTATTTTTCAGGGGTGGGAAACGAAAGCCGAAAGAGGCAAAATAAAGGTCAGAAGCGAGAAGAAAGAGGCAAAATAAAGGTAGAAAACCAGCAGAAAGAGGCAAAATAAAGGCTAGAAACATGCAGAAAGCGACATAATAAAGGTCAGCACCAAGAAGAAAGAGGCAAAATAAAGGTGACAAACGAAGAGAAAGAGGCAAAATAAAGGTGAAAAATACGCAGAAAAAGGCAAATTATGAATTATAAACCAGCAGAAAGAGGCAAAATAGAGAACAGAAATGACCAGAAAGGCATAATAAAGATCAGAAACAAGCAGAAAGAGGCAAAACATAGGATAGAAACGTGCAGAAAGAGGCAAAATAGAGATCAGAAACAAGCATAAAGAGGCATAATAAAGGTCAGGAACAAGCAGAAACAGGCAAACCAGGGTCAAGTCAAGTCAAGTCAAAAGATTTGTATAGCGCGCTACATACCCAGAGGGTCTCAAGGCGCTTGAAGAAGGGTGGGGAGTTACTTGTCGAATATCCACGTTTTGAGTTGCTTTCTGAATGCTAGGTGGTTCTGAGTAAGGCGAAGGTGAGTGGGAAGTGAGTTCCAAGTTTTAGCTGCTAGGTAGGAGAAGGATCTACCTCCCATGGTGGTTTTGTTGATGCGAGGAACATTGGCAAGGGCTTGGTTGGAGGATCGTAGCTGGCGGGAGGGGGTGTAGAAGGATAGTCGTGTGTTTAGGCATTCGGGTCCGATTTCGTAGAGTGCTTTGTGTGCGTGGGTTAGGAGCCGGAAAGTGATCCTCTTATTGACGGGGAGCCAGTGTAGGTTTTTCAGGTGATCAGAGATGTGTTCTTTACGAGGAATGTCTAATATGAGCCTGGCTGAGGCGTTCTGGATGCGTTGTAGTTTTTTCTGGAGTTTTGCGGTGATGCCGGCGTAGAGGGTGTTTCCGTAGTCCAGTCGGCTCGTGACCAGAGCGTGGGTGACTGTTTTTCTAGTTTCAGCAGGGATCCAGCGAAATGTTTTTTTGAGCATGCGAAGAATGTTGAAGCAGGATGAAGAAACGGCGTTGACTTGTCTGTTCATTGAGAGTGAGGAATCAAGGATGACGCCCAGGTTCCGTGCGTGTTCCGTCGGGATGGGTGCTTTTCCAAGGGCCTCTGGCCACCAAGAGTCGTCCCAGGCGGAGGGGGAGGTACCTAAGATGAGGACTTCTGTTTTGTCTGAGTTCAGTTTCAGACGGCTGTGCTTCATCCATTCGGCTACTTCTTTCATTCCTTCGTGTAGGTTAGTTTTGGCCGTGTTAGGGTCTCTGGTGAGTGATAGGATCAGTTGAGTGTCGTCGGCGTAGGAGATGATGTTGAGGTTATGTTGGCGTGCGATGGTTGCGAGGGGGCTCATGTAAACGTTGAAGAGGGTGGGACTGAGTGAGGACCCTTGAGGTACTCCGCAGATGACTTCAGTAGCCTCTGACTTGAATGGTGGATGTCTGGGTTCTTCCGGAGAGGAACGAGGTGATCCATTCCAGTGCTTTTCCTTGGATTCCGATGTTTTTGAGGCGCTGTAGAAGGGTGCTATGGCAGACTGTGTCGAAGGCTGCGGAGAGGTCGAGGAGGATGAGGGCGACTGTGTCTCCATTGTCCAGTAGAGTTCGAATGTCGTCTGTAGCTGCGATGAGGGCGGTCTCAGTGCTGTGTTTGGCTCGGAAGCCGGACTGTGAGGAGTCGAGTGATTTGTTGGTTTCGAGGAATGCGGCGAGCTGGTTGTTGACAGCTTTCTCGATGACTTTGGCCGGGAATGGAAGGAGTGAGATAGGGCGATAGTTTTTGAGTTCGGTGGGGTCAGCTGTGGGTTTCTTCAGGAGGGCGCTGAGTTCGGCATGTTTCCAGCTTTCCGGGAAGATTGCGGAGTTGAGGGAGCAGTTGATGACGTCTTGGAGGTGCGGTGCAATAATGGAGTCTGCTTTGTTAAAGATGTGGTGAGGGCAAGGGTCTGTGGGGGATCCTGAGTGGATAGAGTTCATCAGACGGATGGTGTCCTCGGTGGAGATTGGCTTCCATTCATTGAGGATGTTCAGGGGGGGTGGGGGTCCTGCAGGGGATTGGGTGGGTTGGTCTCCGGGTTGGTTGTCGAAGCTGTTGTGGATGTCTGCAATTTTGTTGTAGAAGAATGAGGCAAGGGAGTCGCAGAGGGCTTGAGAGGGGGTGATGTCGTTGGAGTTGGCAGAGGGGTTGGTAAATTCCTTGACGATGTTGAATAATTCCTTGCTGTTGTGGGCGTTGTTATCTAGACGGTCAAGAATAATCCTGGGCTGTAAACTCCGCTCAGTGGGTGGAGTTTATGGAGTGTGTGCCGCTCCGCTTGGAGGGCAAAGTTCAGCAAAACCTCTGTCTATGCAGCGGAGCGCAGTTCACCGGTGCAGGGAAACTTACCTTCCTCCCAATTCATTGTCGTGCTGTCCTGCTCTTGCTACTGGGCCTGCCCAACTTCCACTGCTCCAGTTGAATTACAGGAAGAACTGCAGTGCGCATGGCGTACTGCGTGAAGGCATGCTTGACCCTATCAAATCCTTTGATAGGATCAGGCATGCCTTCACGCAGTACGCCATGCACACTACAGTTCTTCCTATAGTTCAACCGGAGCAGCGGAAGCTGGGTGGAGCCAGGCCCAGCAGCAAGACACTGATGGAGGAAGGTAAGTCTCTCAGTCTTCTTTAGTCTACTCTTTTGCTGGCCTTATTACTATGCTGTAGGGGAGGCGGGGGCCGGGGCTTTAGCCGGTGTGGGGCAGGGGCCAGGGCTTTAGCAGGAGGGGGCGGGCTTTAACAAGTGGAATATGGGGGACTAGGGCACTTCGCCAGGCCACGGAACACCGCGGAAATTCACTGAGTTTTCCAGTAACTCCATGAAATTCCATTGCGTACCACTACCCGAGCCCTGCCTACCCTTAGTCCAGATACCAGGAGCAAGAGGCAAAATAAAGGGGACAAATGAACATAAATAGGCAAAAATAAAGCTGAGAAACAAGCAGAAAAAGGCACATTAGAGATCGGAAACTAGTAGAAAGAGGCAAAATAGAGAACAGAAACAAGCAGGAAGGCAAAATGAAGGTCAGCAGCAAGCAGAAAGAGGAAAAATAGAGATGACAATCAGGAAAAAGTGGTAAAATTAAGGTCAGAAACTAGCAGAAATGCAAAATAGAGATCAGAAACGAGGAGAAAGAGGCAAAAAAGGCCAGAAACAAGCAGAACGAGCAAAATAAAGATCAGAAACAAACAGAAAGGCAAAATAGGGGTGAGAAACGATCAAAAAGAGGCAAAATAAAGGTCAGAAACAAGAAGAAAGAGGAAAAATAGGGATCAGTAACAAGCAGATAGAGGCAGATTAAATGTCAGAAACAAGCAGAAAGTGACAAAATAAAAGTCAGCAGCAACAAGAAAGAAGCAAAATAAAAGTGAGAAATGAGCAGAAAGAGGCAAAATACAATCCAGAAACCTGCAGCAAGAGGCAAAATAAAGGTGACAAACTAACAGAAAGAGGCAAAATAAAGATGAGAAACAAGCAGGACTGAAATGTGCAGAAAGGGGCAAATTAGAGATCAGAAACAGGAAAACGAGATCAAAACCAAGCATGAAGAGGCCCCCAATGGTACTCAGTAGCCAAAGGGGGCTTCAGCCCCCAGCCAGTAGTGTGCTAAGAGGCACGTTTGCAGAGTGGTTGATAGAGGGGGCGGGCCTCCAACGAGGTCTCAGCAATACTACTATGGAGGACCTACTGGTGGTAACAGGAGGGTTTCTTGGCCCCTAACTACTTTCAGCATCCAAAGGTACCTAACTAGGGGTGGTAGAGTAACACTCTGCCCACTCACGGAACTCTGCAGAATTTGGCAGAGTTTTTTGTTAACTCCGTGGAATTCCGCAGAGCGGTACTCCTCAAGCTCTTCCCAGGCCTAGCAGAAAGAGGAAAAATAAAGTCCAGCAACGAGCAGAAAGAGGCACAATAAAGGTCATAAGTGAGCCGAAAAAAGGCAGAAAACCAACAGAACCCACTCAGGCACTCATGCACCCACTGATAGAACAACTCAGACACTCACACACCACATAGACACTCACCCACCCACTCACAGACCCACTCAGAAAGGCACTCATGCACCCATTTACTCACCCAGTGAGGCACTCATGCATTCACTCTCACACTCACTGTCAAAGGTTGCATTAGGAAATAACATTTAAAACGTTTAGAAATTTACTGGAAAAATAAGATTACAGGAAGGTTATAGTTAGGAAATAGAATTAAAAGAAATTCAGTGAAACACCTAAGATTACAGGGATGTTGTGGTTAGGAAACATAATTTTAAAAACCTTAGAAATTCACAGCAAAATACAAAGGTTACAACGATGTTATGGTTCTGCTCAGATTTCATTCATATAAAACTATACAAATTCAACAGTTACCTGAGTTAACTATAACTCATGCATTGCTTATAAACTTACATATTGCATCACCCATGACATGGTCTGTGACATCACTGATGGCGTCACTGATTACATCATCCATAGAACCACTCACATGCCCACTCACAACCCCTGCAACATCTCATACACCCACTCACACTCCCACACAACCACAACTTACCCATTCACAAACCCATACAAATACTCAAACACCCACTCTCTCATGCATAGAGCCACTCACTCACTTGTATAGGTACTCGGGTACCCAGTCATTCACTCCAACAGATAGACACCCATCCACTTACTCACAGATACTAAACAGTCACTCAGACAACCACATTGTCTCCCATGGAGCCTCTCTCATACTCACTCACACAGGCACTCACATACCCACTCACTCAGGCAGTCATTCACAAACCCACTCACTCACCCATATATAACAACTTACACACCCATACAGCCACTTGTGCACCCTTTCACTCACCCATACAGACAACCATGCACCTGCTCACTCAGCCATACAACCACTCATGCACTCTCTCGTTCCCCATTTACATCCACTCACTCACCCGTACAGCCCTTCACACAGCCACTCACTTACTCATACAGCCACTTACACAGCGACTCGCTCACCCATACCAAAACTCACACAACCACTCGCTCATCTATACAATTCTCACATATCCACTCACTCACCCATACACCACTTACACACTCACTCACCAATACAGAAACTCACACAGTCACTTATTCACCTATACAGCCACACACACACACACACACACATACACTCACACACGGAGATACACAATTAAACAGATACTCACATAATCTGTTTTAAAACAGAATCACTCATTAGTAGAACACAAAGTCCCCCTGCGGAGTCCCTGAGCCCTACCCTCTTCAACATCTACATGGCCCCCTCGCAGCCATCATCCGACAACACGGCATCAACATCGTATCCTACGCCGGCGACACCCAGCTCATCCTCTCCCTCACCAAAGACCCCACCACTGCCGAACTCAACTTCCAGAAAGGAATGCAAGACGTCGCAGTCTGGATGACCAACAGCTGCCTGAAGCTCAACACAGAGAAGACAGAAGTCCTTGTCCTTGGTACCACCCCTCCTGCATGGGACAGCACCAGGTGGCCAACTGCCCTCAGAAGCCCACCTACCCCTTCAGACCATGCCAAGAACCTCGGCATCGTACTCAACTCACTCACCATGAACCGACAGGTCAACACTGTCACCGCTAGCTGCTTCAACACCCTCCGCATCCTCAACAAGACCTTCAAGTGGATCCCTCCTGAGTCAAGGAAGACAGTCTCTCATGCACTCATCACCAGCAGATTGGACTATGGAAACTCACTCTACGCCGGCATCCACAATTCGCTATTCCGCAAACTCCAGACAATACAGAACACCGCCGCCGGCCTCATCCTCGGCATCCCCCGACGCGAACACATCGGTTAACACCTACAAAGTCACCACTGGCTCCCCGTGGAGAAAAGAGTCACTTTCAAAATACTCACTCACGCCTACAAATGCCTACACAACAATGGTCCCAAATACCTCAATGACAGAATCAACTTCCATGAACCCAAAAGAAACCTCCGATCTTCCAACCTTACACTGGCTGAAACCCTGTGCATCCACAGAGCCAGAGCAGGCAGGAGATCCTTCTCTCACATTGCAGCCAATACCTGAAGTGAGCTACCAGCAGACATCAGACGCGCCTCCTCCCTGAACACCTGCAGGAAGATTCTCAAGACCTGGCTCTTCGGCTAAACAGATCTGCGGATCCCCTCCCCTCAGCACCTTGAGACCCTCACGGGTGAGTAGCGCTCTTACAATTCCCTGATTGATTGATTGATTGAAAGTAAACTAATTTACCTTATGTGATACTTTTGTATATATGTTTAACACTCAAACATTTAGAACACACTAACAATCACTAAATGATATCAGTGATGTCACTGACCATGTCATGAGTGATGTGATATGTGAAGGCATAAGCAGTGCATTGTGGGGGTGTAAGTCATAGTTAGCTCAGTCAACTATAACTCTGAATTTCAATGGTTTTGTACAAGTCTAACTAAAATGTCCCAGTAACCTTTGTTTCTTTAAGTACAAAATATATATATTTCCTATGGAAATTAACATGTGGAAAACAAGTTTTAGGACCCCCCTTTTTTCTCAGCCCCCGCTTGACGATTTACCCCCAAACTTTCAGGATAGGAGCTGACCTGGATAGACTTTTACTTTGGAAGAATTCCACCAAGATTCATCAAACAACGCCAAAGGTATTAGCAAATCAAAAAATGCTTTTCCTATGGAAACTAGGTTGTAACTTGTAAGCAGTGCATTGTGGGGTTGTAAGTTATAGTTAGCTCAGCCAACTATAACTCTGAATTTCAATGGTTTTGTACAAGTCTAACTATAATGTCCCAGTAACCTTTGTTTCTTTAAGTACACACCCCAGATAGGCCCAGAGAGAAGGCATTTGCAGCCGCTTCCCCCAAGGGTACCAACATAACCACTGCTGTCGCCAATAGTGACCTAGGGGCTAACCTACCCAATATAGTACCCCCTGCTACATCCCTGGGGAACATAGAATTTCTACTAAGATCACTCTTATTGCCTATTAGTGAGAGTCTAAAAAAAGTAGAGATCAGGCTCACTATCCTTGAAGCTACCTTAACTAGTTTGAATGCCACGGCTAGTAAGCAGACAAAAGCTGCTGGGCCTAATCTTTCTCTAGGGACCCTTACCCACTCACAAAAACCTTCTCTCAACGCAGGACCCACACAGGGTGCCGCCGTTGCTACCTCTCTGCAACCACTTATGTCTATCCAAGTCCCAGTTCCATCGAACATTCCTAATATTATGCCGCCCCAGATAGTAGCTCCAGCCTCTCATAGTCCAGCTCCAGGCATAAATCACAGGGCCCTACCAAACGTTTGTATCTCCCCTCCTCAGTCGGCAAAGCCTGCTCCCAGACCTCGGAGACCAGACTTGCCTCCGGAAGTTAACAGCCTTATGGTGGTATTGGCGGGTGCCCCCCCTCTTGAAAGGGGTGAAAATGAAAATTTCCTATCGCTCAAGAGGATAGTCATTAAGTGGCTCAATTGGAACAGACCCTTACCGCCCCACTTCAACAACGAGATCATCATGGTCAGAAGGGTACCATGGCTGGGGAGGACGAAGAAAACAATAATAGGGGATTGCATTATGGTGTCCTTTCGAGACCCTGGCACTGTCTTACAAATTTGCGCAGGGTCAAATAGAACACTGGATTCCACCATACAGTCTTTGCCAGTCTCCTTCTTCTCCCCCCCCACCCGTATGCACCATGAGCCAGCACAAGGCAACTGGACAAGGGTAGAACGGAGACACAGATATAAGGAACATGCTGCACGTCCAGTCTACCAACCGCCTGACACTCCCTTCTTTCACTATAATCGTTTTAACTGTTTGGGCGGGTTGGACGGGGTTGATTGACTGTCCTCAAACCCAGCCCCCAACCCTGTGACCCCGGACAATGACCCATGTGTTGTCACTGAGCTAGTTGGATCTACTGACGACAACGTCCCCGATGGAGCAAACGTTGGGGCATCTGGGACTGCTCCCCCTGACACTTCCTTCTCTGCAACTTCTACTACTGAGCACTTGAGACTTATCTGGTGGAATGTGGCCGGACTTGCCAACAAGTTGATCACTCCAGACTGGATAGCATACATTGAGACTGGGGATGTTTGCATGTTCCAGGAGACCTGGGCAAGGGAGGAACACACGCATCAGGGATACCAGTCATTCTTTATCCCGGCCAGGTGGGAGGGCAAAGGTCGCCCTTCAGGTGGACTAACTACGTGGGTGGCATCCCACTTAGGCTGCGAGGCCCAACGCTTACCGGTGCCATCTGACGATATTCTTGTGGTTCTACTGTCCTGGCCGAATCAAGCAAAACTTGTTCTGATTAACATCTACTTGAGGCCAGTGGGAGTTGCCAGGGAGTCACCCACTATTGATGAACTCTCAGCTTATCTAGCCGAAATACTAGGAGATCTACCCTATATAGTGGGGGGGAATCTAAATTCTCATTTTGAGCCGCTGCCTGGCCTCCTAGAGGGATTCCCGATGGAAGAAGAGGCCAGGTGGTTAGTACCTCCCGTAGAAGCCCCTCCCCCGAAGGCATGGACCCTCGTAGCATTACAGATCACAGCCCTCACCCTAAAAGTCGGAATTAGAGCCTGTAACGGGCGCACCAATTCAGATGTACCCAGCAGAACTACCTATAATAGAGCAGGAAGAAAATCCCGCTTGGACTACGTCTTGGTACAGATAACGAACTGGCCCACTATTAAGGATTTTAGGGTTACCGAAAGGCTAGATAGCGATCACGATGCTTTAGAACTTTATCTCATCCATCCTGGCCTCCAAACCCCTGCAACAATGAGCGAGGAAAACAAACCTGAACTTCTACTGGCTAATAATAGAAGAAGAATCAGGTGGGAAAAAATAGCCTAGTGCCAGGAGAAACTCCCGAAGCTTTATGCAGGGTTAATCCCCATTCTAGAGAGTGTAGGAGATTTAGCCATCGAGGTGGGCAATAAAGGCACACTGGGCAAATTATACCAGGCACACGAGGACCTCATAAAGGGTGCGGCCCCCATCCTATTCAGTAACGCACAAAACTCGAGGAGGGGGCAGCCATATAAATCCTCGTGGTATAACACAGCCTGTAAAAAGGCAAAGGGAGAACTTCTTAGAAATATTAAGGAGGGCCGTGGTGGAGAGAAGGTAAGAGAAAGCAGACGGGCATATAAAAAACTACTTGCCCATGCTAAAACTGAATGGGAGGAGAATCAATGGGAGGAGATAAATAATTCCCTTGCAAAAGGAGATCACAGAATGTTCTGGAGAGTAGTGAATGGGGGGTCGGGGAATCTCCACTCAGCCATTGAGCCTAACATCGCAGCAGGGGTATGGCAAGCTCACTTTCAAACCCTTTATAGCTCTGAGTTGGGAGAAACCACGAACGACATTGGTTGTGGCCAGGTGGTATATGAGGGGGAACCAATAACAGTGGGAGAGGTTAGGGCAGCAATAGCAGGTCTGACCTCGGGTAAGGCGCCAGGATTGGACGGCCTACCTGGGGACTTGTTTAAGCAGGAACCCGACGTTTGGGCCCCCTACCTTGCCGTTCTGTTTAACGGAGTTCTGAGCGGCATGGAAGTTCTGAGTACTTGGCTGGGGGCAGAGGTGGTTCCCATATTCAAGAAGGGCTCGCCCCTGCTCCCAGCCAACTATAGACCAATCAGCTTAATTGATGTACCACAGAAGCTGCTTGATAGGGTACTGTTGAATCGACTTCAGGACTGGGCAGAAGAAATGGGTGTCCTTAGCCCCTATCAGGCAGGATTCAGAAAGGGAGTTTCAACAGTAGACCAGGTCTTCCGATTGAACATCATCTATTGGAGGGCAGCGATATTCGAAGGCGGCAGCTTATACACAATATTTGTGGATCTGAGGGCCGCCTTCGATCTGGTGCCCAGAGGTAAACTTTGGAGTGTCCTGTCAGAGATGGGTGTACCCGCGGACATCTTGATAATCTTACAGAGATTACATCACAATAACTATGCCCGATTGAGGTGCGGGAAGTCAGGGGAATTGACGGATAGATTCCCCGTTGACAGGGGGGTGAGGCAGGGCTGTGTGCTTGCACCGACCCTGTTTTGCCTCTTTGTCAACGGGGTAATCGCCCACCTGAATGGCACTGAACACACTGACGCCCCAAAATTGAATGGTAGCAGGGTGCCTGCAATCATGTTTGCAGACGACACCCTGCTGCTGTCTAAAACCCCAATGGGGATTCAGCGGATTCTCGACTCTTTTGTGGCCTTTTGTACAGATAGGGGCCTAGAAATTAACGCCGCAAAAACTAAATTTATGGTCCTGAATCCAAGTCAAAAACTGCGCCCGAATCCACTCCTGGGAGGGTCACGGCTAGAAAGAGTCTCCACCTTTGAATATCTAGGTGTAACCCTGAACGAGACTATGTCATGGGGGCCACATCAGACTAGGGCCAATCTTAAATTAGTACAGCCCACTGGGGGCATCGCGCGGATGATGAAGAGCTCGACATACCGGCCGTTGGGACCGCTCATCCAGATCTATAAGGCACAGGCCAGGGGCGCTACTATGTATGGGGCGGAACTGTGGGGACATACAGCAACTCGCAGTCTGTCGGCAACTGAGAACAACTTTATTAGACAGATAGTTGCACTCCCGGCCAGCACTCCGCTCCTTCCCCTGAGGCTGGATCTGGGACTGAGACCTATAGCTGATGAAGTAGGTCTCAGACCCATAGTCTTCTGGCGAAGACTATGGAGTAGCGAAGAACTCTCTGCTTATAGGGCGGAACTGAGGGAGTTTCTAACCCATCCTAAAGCGTTACAGATCCCTTGGGTAAAATACATTCAAAAATCATGTACGACACTGGGGCTTCCCGATCTCTGGTCTGATCCTGCTAACGCCTCATTAAACATCTCACGCAGAACTTTGGTCAATGTCTACCACGACCAGAAACTATCAACTGCCATGGACTGTCAGTGGGAGGGATCACTAACATCTGTATTTATGCTGAGCAAGGACTCATATAGGTTGGGAAGGGTTCTGGACGCCATGTCCCCCGTGTTGGCCAGAAAGCTGTTTCTCCAATGGAGATATGGAACATTGCCCCTGCGATCTTTTACCAGCTCCTGGACAACCCCGTCCTCCTCTAAGCAGTGTCCGACATGCTCTTATGATGAGGAAAGTGACCTACATGTGGTCCTGTTTTGCCCAACCTACATGAAAGCTAGGAAATACTGTCTTCTCCCACTTATTAGAAACTTTGGTTGTAGGGAGTATCTCCCGATGTATAGAATTCTAAAAACCGATGTTTTGAGTCTAACCGTGTTTGCACTGGCAAAATTTCTCACTAATGTCTGGCACACCCGCATTCGTATTTTGAAGTCGCAGGCCCTGATTTAATTTTAAGTCTCTTCAAACGTAACTTTGGTAGTTTTAATTTTCAGAAATGAATGATTTTATAGTGTATAAATATGTACTGTTTGTTATTGCCGGTGATTTTATCATGGTTGCATATGTTTTATTGCTGTTGTACATCTTTGATGGCCATATGGCCGAAATAAAGATTAGATAAATCTAAATATAATTAATTTTTAATTGGTAATTAATTAATTTTTAATTGGTAATTCATTTTTAATAATTGGTTAATTGATAATTATGTTAATTTTATTTTTAAAAAATCTGTAGTGGGTTGTGTGTTTATTGGGGAATAGGGTGGGAAGTAATTTAATTGTTATTAAATTAATAATTTTTATTTATTTATTGGTATTGATTTTTATTTTATTTTTAATTAATTGTTGATTGGTAAATAATTTGTATTTTTTTACCCCTACGCTTTCCAACGCTTTCCCTACTGTTGCACTCTCTGGAGTGGGAATAGTAATTTTTACCCCTACGCTATCCAACGCTTTCCCTACTGTTGCACCCTCTGGAGTGGGAATAGAAATTTTTACCCCTACGCTATCCAACGCTTTCCCTACTGTTGCACTCTCTGGAGTGAGAATAATCATTTTTACCCCTACGCTAGCCAACGTTTTCTCTACTGTTGCACCCTCTGGAGTGGGAATAGTAATTTTTACCCCTACGCTATCCAACATTTTCCCTACTGTTGCACCCTCTGGAGTGGGAATAGTAATTTTTACTGCTACGCTATCCAACGCTTTCCCTACTGTTGCACCCTCTGGAGTGGGAATAGTAATTTTTACCCCTACGCTATCCATTGCTTTCCCTATTGTTGCACCCTCTGGAGTGGGAATAGTAATTTTTACCCCCACGCTATCCAACGATTTCCCTACTGTTGCACCCTCTGGAATGGGAATAGTAATGTTTACCCCTACGCTATCCAATGCTTTCCCTACTGTTGCACCCTCTGGAGTGGGAATAGTAATTTGTACCCTTACGCTATCCAAAGCTTTCCCTACTGTTGCACCCTTTGGAGTGGGAATAGTAATTTTTACCCCTACGCTATCCAACGCTTTCCCTACTGTTCCACCCTCTGGAGTGGGAATAATAATTTTTACCCCTACGCTATCCAACGCTTTCCCTACTGTTGCACTCTCTGGAGTGGGAATAGTAATTTTTACCCCTACGCTATCCAATGTTTACCCTACTGTTGCAGTTGCTGGAGTGGTAATAGTAAATTTTAACCTCTTGCTATGCTACAGTAAAAATATTGTATATTTATAATTAATATTATGTTAATATATATGTGTTAAAAATCAAGTGTTATTTTTATTTTTTAACTTAAATGAATTAATTAATAATGTTTAAGTTATTTAAGTATGTTTTAATTAATTATAGTTATTCCATTAATTTTGAATTATTTTTAAGTTATTTTAATAAATTCAATATTTTTATTAAGTATATATATTTATTAGATATTTTTGATTCAATATTTTTGTACTTACCTGTTTGTAGATAGGATTTTGATATTTTGTCTTTCTATATTTTACTTCGATATTTTTTTCGTCTATATTTTTGTATTCAATGTTTTTTCATTGATCCGTTTCCACATGCGCTATTGAACCCATACAGCCACTGAATCAATCACTCAAACATGTATGCACAGAGTCACACGCCTCCCACGCACCCACACACACACACACTCAGGCACCCATACAAATACTCCGGCAACCAATCAATAACCCATATAGACACTCATGTGCTACTAACCAACCCATGGAGCAGCTTATACAACAGCAGACAGACTAAACAGACATTCACACAGTTTAGTTACTAACCCATGCATTCAATAAGACACATGTAATAACTCACTTAAACAGTCAGTGACGCACCTACTAAATCGTCCATCCAGACACTTATACACCCACTCATTCTTCAATACGCCTTGGCATATATATAATACATATTTAAACTTTATAGAAACACACAGTCACTGGATGATGTCATCAGTGAGGTCATTTGAGATGTCATCAGTGATGTCACTGACCATGTCATGAATGATGTAATATGTGATGTCATCAGCAGTGCATTGCGGGGGCGCAAGTTATAGTTAGGTGAACTAACTATAACGGGGGAATTTCTATGGTTTTGTACGAGTGAAATGTCCAACTAACTATAACGTCCCTGAAACCTATGGTTTTTTCAGTAAATATATATATAGATATATCTTTACCACAGCAAACTCGTCATAAACTGCCGCTCCCTTCAGGACGGGTGCTGCCGCCAGCAGTGACAAACCGCTATATATGAAAAGCACTCTGCGTACGCAAAGCATGAGGTGCGCTCGTGAGCTGTTTTAAAGTTTTATTACATCAAAGCCATCGTTGCTGACAAACGCGTTTCAGCCTAAGCAGCCTTTGTCAATGTCAGCGCGTCTCCATTTTGTAAAACCTTAAATACAGCACAAACTACTAGGACTACTAGGAGGAACTACTGACCCCTACTGGTCTGAAAGTCCTGGGGCATGGAAAATATGTGAGGCATTGTCTAGAATCTCATGGTGCTAAGCTGAGCTGCTGCCAGACTCGGGCATGAAAGCGTGAGTCCAAACTGTTTGTCATATGCTGTGAAGTCATGTGCTCTGGCTGCTGTGCCACATCTGTCCAAGTAGTGTCAGCATGTAGTTATACCTACTCGGAGGAACTTTTTTTTTCGATCATTGTAACTTGTGTAGGGTGTTTAGGGGGTGTTGTACAGGGAGTGCAAAGGTAAATTTGCGCGTATCAAATCAATTTGTATTGTATTGTATTGTATTGTATTTATTATTTGTAACGCGCAACTGTCACCCTACGGGTATCCTGGCGCCCAACAGGAAGTAGTCAGATGGTACTACAACACACTAGCTGTCAAGACCTATAGAACAGCCGCCGGATCTATTAAATAAAGTCACGGGGATTAGACTTTGGCGAATAGCCATGTTTTCAGGCTCTTTCTGAAACCCAGTAGGGTACCAATTTGTCTGATGTTCTGGGGAAGCTCGTTCCACAGCCTAGAGGCAGAGATGCAAAAGGCTCTGCCTCCCATCATCGACCTCCTGATCCTGGTAGTAGCTGCCAGACTCTGGCTAGAGGAGCGCAGGGATCTGGGGGGGCTATACCAGGAGAGCCTTTCCTGTAGAGGGATAGGTCCTGTGTTGTGCAGGGCTCGGTACACAATACATAGGGATTTAAAAACAACTCTACTCCCGATTGGTAGCCAATGTAGATCTCTTAGCGCCAACGTAGTGGAGGAACTGCGAGGTCTTTTAAGTGCCAGCTTGGCAGCTATAGACTGGACCCTCTGGAGCACCTGTAGGATGTATAGGGGGGCCCCTAGATATAGAGAGTTACAGTAGTCCAGTCTGGCCAGGATCACACTCCTCACTACTAGTGGCCTGGACTCATCAGGCAGAAGGGGCAAAATCTGTCTGAGTGCTTTCAACAATCCAAAGCAGACACTGATGGTTTTATTGGTCTGAGAGGTCATTTGGAGATCCGCATCAAACAGTACCCCTAAATTGCGCACGGTATTAACTGGGATACAGGGTTTAGCTCCCGGCGCAAGCCTGATCTCATGGGAAGGTTGTTGATTCAGTTTGGCTGACGAGCAATAGACAACCTCTGTCTTCCCCTCATTAAATTGAAGGGAATTTATGGTCAGCCACCTGGAGACCCTGCTCATGCAGTTCTGAAATGTCTCCATGCTCACCGCCTGTCTTCCTTCTAAGGAGAACACCAGTTGTGTATCATCGGCATTGTTTATCAAATCTATGCCGAAGGATTTAATCATGGGAATCAGGGGCTGCAGATAAAGATTAAAGAGAATAGGGCTGATCGAGGAGCCCTGAGGTACTCCATGACTGACCAGGGACTTGGGAGATGAAAAGGGTGCTAGGGTCACCACCTGTTGTCTACCTGTCAGATAGGATTGTATCCACCTCAGGGCCTTGCCCTTCACGCCCAGTTTTTCCAGCCTACTTAGCAGCATTGCATGGCTGACCGTGTCGAATGCGGCCGACATGTCCAACAGCACCAAGACTGAGGAGTTGCCGTTGTCGGCTCGCATTCGAAGGGTGTCCAACATGGTTGCCAATGCCGTTTCTGTTCCGTGGCCTGGGCGGAAGCCAAATTGGTCCTTATCCAACAGACAGTTGTCTTCCAGATATCCTGACAGGGACCTACTGACCACCTTTTCCACAATTTTTATCGGGTAAGGCAGGAGTGATATGGGCCTAAAATGCGCCGGATTAGTAGGGTCCAGTGAAGGCTTTTTAAGCAGGGGAGTAAACACTGCCTGCTTCCATGCATCCGGCACTGTGCCTTCCTCAAGAGATTGGCGACAAATCTGATGCATCCAGGGGAACAGCTCTGGCCCATATTCCTTCCAGATCCTGTGCGGAAGGGGGTCTAGAGGTGACCCAGATGACACATTCTGGGCCAGACTGAAAAAGAGCTCCTCTGTAAGAGGGGTGACATTTTCCAGTGATGACAATATTGGTAGAGGTTCCTCTTCTTCTGCCTGTGCCACTGCATCTTTGCAGCTGTCCCTTTCTCCTTCAGCCCCCCCACAATTTTAGCAATCTTTTCCTCAAAGTAGATCGCGATCTCATCGCATAGTTCTTGAGTAGCGACCACCTTATTACTCGCACAGGTGGGATGTGAGAGATCCCTTATGATATTAAAAAGGGTTTTGGTACTGTTAGGGGACTGAAGAATAGTAGTGGCATAGAAGTGTGCCTTGGCTTTGGCGATGGCTCCTTTATATTTTGCCTGTTCCACTTTCAACAATTTTTTATCCAACTCTGAATAGCATCTACGCCATTTCTTTTCTGCCTGTCGGCGTGCATTGCGTAGGGATTTCAGCTCCTCATTAAACCAGGGAGCAGATGGTTTTCTCTTATTCTTTATAATTTTTAGAGGGGCAAGTCTATCCAGGGTCTTTGTGATGTGATTACAATATTTTTGATAATTCAGATCTACCGATTCTTCTGGATCATAGGAAACATTGCTCATAAAAATAGGCTTTGTTTTATCCTTTGGTAATTTAGACCAATTCCGTCCCTTCCTATAAGTCACCGGGCGCTCATTTCCATTCCCCTCCGTGGGTATGGAGATCTGGAAGTGGATTAGGGAGTGGTCAGTCCAGTCCAGTACTGAGGTAGGATATCAATCATCCTAGTCTCAGTTTGGTTAGCGAAGACCACATCTAGGATATGTCCCCCTGAATGGGTTGGTTTCTGTACCAGCTGATCCAGGCCCCAGTTTCCACAGTTGTCCTTCAGATCCCTCAGGTGACTCCCCAGGGATCCATTGTCCCAAAGATTAAAGTCTCCCAGGATCAACATTCTGGAGTGGGACAAGGCAAGGGCAGCAATGGTGTCAAACAACTCCTGGTATTGTGTTTCCGCACCAGGTGGTCTGTAGCATA
The DNA here is from genome assembly GCF_964263255.1 of Lissotriton vulgaris. NCBI lineage: Eukaryota > Metazoa > Chordata > Amphibia > Caudata > Salamandridae > Lissotriton > Lissotriton vulgaris. Next base: position 1,102,653,179 of record NC_141691.1, on the reverse strand, counting down.
TCAATCCAGTCAGGATCCTACCTTTTGGTTCTTGTAGGGAGAACCCCAGTAGCTCTACCCCCGCCACCCCGTTGATCTGTAGAGGGGTAAAGTCCCACTTATCTTTATAGATCACTCCAAGCCCTCCTCCTCTTCCCAGTGGCCTAGGTTTATGAAATAGTTTGTATCCTTCAGGGCATGACGAGCCCAACTCAACAGAGGTGTCCACAGTAGTCCACGTCTCCGTTATGAATAGGGCATCCAGGTCCATGTCATTTAGCAACTCAGACACTTCCAGGTGGTGTTTTACGAGGGATCTACTATTGATCAACCCACAATCCAGCATTACAGCAGACTGTAGTAGGGAATTTTGGGGTATTCCCTCTGCACTCTTACCTATGGCCAATAGCGTGTCCCTAGAATACCTACAAAAGGCAGCGGACTTAGCCATAGGCCCGTCCGGAGCACGGACGGGCACAGACGGGCTTTCCTCTGGCGCTCCTCCGGCGCGACGCTGCGCGCGTGCGCTACGCGCCTGCATACTAATCTTTAAGTAGGGTGTGGCTAGGGGCACTCGCAAACACTAGAGCACTAGCCCCTATAGGGTTTCAAGCCTACACCCAAAATGGCAGTCGGGAGTGAGGCAGCACTAGATTCACCCGAGTAGTGAGTCTTGTGGGGTCTTTGTTGCTTTGGGGGCAATGCGAGCAAAGGGGGAGCGAGGGGGACAATTAAGGGTTCTACACAATCAATTAGCACGATCAATTTAAAAATTTTAAAAAAACGAGCAAGTACTTCTAAACAGTGCTTAATTTGTAAAATATGAAGTGCAGGTGCTCCAATTTTTTTAGGAGGCCCACCTACTTCCCTCGGCTCCACCCACTTCCACCAGTGACTCCTCCTGGGAGTAAGTGATGTCAGATTCAGGAAGCGCCGGCACTGCTTTGAGGCGTGCGCTGGCAGTTACAGTCTTGTCATCCAATTGCATACAGTCAGCATAGCTGCCAAGGTTTCAGATTGCCATGTGTGACATTTTCATCATTTCCGTGTAATTATGAGTGACATTCAATTACTACGAGTGACACTTTCTCCCGAGCAAAATCAAGCAATGAAGACGGTGGTAACATAAAAATCTGAAATTACACCCATATGAGCAACGAGAAACTCTAAGATCTTCAAACTGCTGCAAAGTGGCAGAAATGGAAGGGCACTAACCTACTGCCCTGCTGTAATTTTTAAAGAGACTTTACTTGTGCTCATGTTGACGAGCTCTAAGTTAGTAAATTAAATTAGGATTCATCGGTGAAGAGTGACTGCTTCATTGTCACAGGTGGTTAAAATGGCTGGTGATGCATCACCCTACGAGTTAGCAGGCGCTGGTGTTGGCCATCTGCATGGTGGCCACGCTGGGTTGTTAGGCTGTGTCAGATGATGCCTACTCACAAACACACCCATTACAGAGTGCACAGCCTGCATTTGAGCACCCTTGCAGCTGGGGGCATAGCACATACAGGATAAACCTACCACAGCACAACAGGTGTTGCGACCGAGGAACTACCTGCTGCATAAACCCACCCGAGGAGACACTGCTATCGTAGGGTGAGACAGCATGTTCTGTTGGTGTCAGCTGCTGCGTTGGCTAGGATGATAACAGTGCCCAGACAGTGCACGCACGCTGGTTTAAGTTGTTTTGCATTCAAGTGTTCGTTTTTGAAATTCTATGGGTTTTTAATTTGATGCAAACAAACATGCACATAGTTACATTTCCGATATGCTACATGCCTTTTTCTTTTCAAGCATGTGTTTCAGCTGTCAGCAGCTCTGGAGCCTCTGCAGACTCTTGCTTGAACAGAGAAGCACACACGAGGATAAACTTTCATGCGGCTACATACATACATACATACAGTGAGTGGCAATCGGGCAATGTGTGGGGTGACCACTCGAACTCACGCTGGAGGGCCCTGGGTACGGCCATGTCTCCTGCGCTGTAAAAGCCATGAATCACACGACTACCTCAGCAGATTCTGGGATGGGGCCGGAAGCGCCAGAATTTCCAGAAACTCTACTGAGAAGGAGCAGAGGTATGCCAGACTGCATTATTAGCATTTTGTTTTGGGCTGCGTGTTCCGCTAACAAGTACTTGCACAAACAGCGCATAGCTGCCAAGGTTTTAGATTGCCATGTGTGATATTTTCATAATTTCATTGGAATTATGAGTGACATTTCAACGACTACGAGTGACACTTTATCGCTAGAAAAATTAAGCAATGAAAGGTATAGAGAAACATATAAAATATCAGAATTTACACCCATTTGAGCAACACAAAACTCTAAGAAGTAATTGAAATAAAGTGCGCTAACAGAGACCTGCCTGCGAAGAGCGCCAGCGAGCTGCTCTTGCAATCCATGCAAACATAAGCAAATGTTCACTGAATGTGTAGAGATAAGATCCAGAGTGGAAACTAGCATATTCTAAGCATGGTCCAATGTTGGCAGCTTACCCCCCATTACACCATCCCTAAAACAAATAAAAGTTATCCTCCAAGCAAACTGATAACAAACTCGTCATTAACAATACAGGTGGAAACAATCCTTTTAAAGATGCGGCAGAGTTAATTTACAAACACGTGTCAAAAAATATAAGAAATACGTGACCCTTTGCAGTGAATCATACTATGGCTACTCACCATGCCTACGACGTGAAAATATAACCAACGAATAGACTCCTCAGTCAATGCACATGAATAGTGATAATCACAATTGTAGCACAAAATGTAGTGATAACTGCCTAGATTAACAAAATATTAACTATGTCCTTAAACCCGATGATCGAGTTCAGACACAAAAGTTTAACATGCACCCAGGCTGTCATTGAAAACAAAAAGAAAAAAGAAAAATGAATCAATGCTCCATGAATAATTAATCGCCATTTGCTGTTGTAAAAAGATGGGCAACAGCATTTCACTGCATGCGTGTGACACTTATGTCCTCTTATTGGAAAATGCACCACATTTCTGTTACATTATGACTTACGTATTTCGTCTCTCCCTGAGAACCCCTTAAAGCGCAACTCCTGGAAGCCCGCCATAATCCACTGTGTGTGTTCTGTTCTTCTTCTACCAGCCCCCAGGCTGAGGCAGCGTCTCCCTCAGTGACGAGCGGCCCTCACACAGCTGTTGCATAATCATGCAGCACTCCTGTCTCCCTCACCATGTGGCCTCGAGTCCGCCGGCCTGGGCTGCTCTGTAATTCACCTGCGGGCGGCGTGGCCAATAATTCAACTCCTGGACCTGCGTGCTCCAGCGCGGGCAGCTCTGCAGGGCAGAACAGGGTCTTAGGTGCGAGCAGCACAGTGGTGTGAGCCAGCGGCCGAGCACCATGATGCCCGGGCCCCTGGCCAGGCCCGCAATCCGCAAACCAGTGAGGCTGAGCAAGCAGTCGAGCCACTCCATTTGCAGAGTCTTTACAAAATATAACTTCCTGCTCACTTTGGTAGCTGCACGTCACGTAACGTGCTCCTACGACGCTACGGCAAGTCTCCTGTCCCTCAGCCTCCTGGCGCCACGGAAATCAAAAAGGTTGATACATTGTAGCAGCACTGGCTCAGGCTGAGCCTGCTCAGCTGCTGGGAGCCCCACAGCTTGTGAGAGCAATCAGCGCAGGCACTCGAGCTCACTGCCAACTTCCACACACAGTTGTTTGCAGGGCACTTTTTGTGACAGCAGAAACGACTGCATTTTCGGCCTTTGGATCGTGGAAATAAACTGCTCCACTGTGTGCTCGCTGGCAGTCCCAGGGAAGCGGAATGTGCCTCTTATAAGGCATGCGTCGATGAGAAATGTATTTTACGACATACACCCGGCCCCGAGAAATAAGTGCCGGTGCTAAGCACCGGAAAGCACCGGCACAAATTAAGCCCTGCTTCTAAATATATTTTTTATAATCAGCAAGGTTCTATATTAGCAGCAGCAGCGTAACCAACCTATTTGTTGTCCGCGCGAGGCTAAACTGGTTCCCTAAATAGTGTTTGTCCAAGGGCACTCGCAAACACTAGAGCGCTAGGTATATAGGGTTTTAAGCCTACACCCAAAATGGCGGTCGGGAGTGAGGCAGCACTAGATTCACCCGAGTAGTGAGTCCTGTGGGGTCTTTGTTGCTTTGGGGGCAATGCGAGCAAAGGGGGAGCGAGGGGGACAATTAAGAGTTCTACACAATCAATTAGCACAATCAATTTAAAAAATTTAAAAAAAACAGCAAGTACTTCTAAATATATTTTTTATAATCAGCAAGGTTCTATATTAGCAGCAGCAGCGTAACCAACCTATTTGGTATTTGTAAAGTGCAAATTACTCACTCCTATGGGTGTGATGGGGCTGGGGGCATAAGGTGAGCGGCTGATGGACTTGGGGATAAAGCCGCTGAACTACTGACCCCTACCTGTCTGAAAGTGTGGGATACGGAAATTAAGTGAGGTACTGCCTAGAGTGTCATGCTGCTAAATTGAGCTGCTGCTGGACTCGGGATGAAACCGTGATTCCAAACTGTGTGCCCTATGGTGTGAAGTCATGTGCTCTGGGCGCTGTGCCACAGCTGTCCAAGTAGTGTCAGCAATATTTTATACGTAGTAGGAGGTTTTGTTTGGAACACAGTAATTTGTACATGGTGCTTAGGTGGTGTTATACAGGGAGTGCGAAGGTAAACCAATACAGTATTTTTAAAGCGCAAATTACTCACCCGTATGGGTCTGAAGGCCCTGGAGGCTGTCGTGGAAATGATGTGAGCTATTAAGCGAGATATTGCCCAGAGTCACATGGTACTGAGCGGAGCTGCTGCCTGAGGCGGGAATTAAACCGTGAGCCCTGTGCTCTGAACTCATGTTTTCAGACTGCTGCGGCACACCTGTCCAAGTAGTGTCAGCATGTGTGCATACGTACTAGGACGAACTTTTGTTTTAAACAGTGTGACTTCTGTAGGGTTATTTGGGGGTGCTACAGAGGGAGTGTGAAGTTCAATTCTGCTGTTTCAAATCAATCCTGTATTTGTAAAGTGCAAACTGCTCACTTGTACGGGTCTGCAGGCGCTGGTGGCTGGCATGGAAATTAAGTAAGCTATTGCCCAGAGTCACATGGTGCTATCCTGAGCTGTTGCTAGAGCCGATGATCAAAGCGAGAGCTCTGTGCTCTAAAGTCAGATGGTCTGGCCGCTGCGCCACAGCTGTGTGGAGAATACATTTTAACGAGGGATCGGGAGTTGCTGTCACCTTGCCCTAAAATAGCGGGCCTAAGTTGTCAGATATAGGGTGGCTCTAAAAAGAGCCCTTGTATTCATTAGTTAAAGCTACATGAAGGTGCGATGCACAACTTCAGGTTATTCAGAAAAACTATTTTACCTTGATCTGTGAAGTGTACTCCATTACTTCTGTAGATATCAGCCATATCAAAACGTATGCTCTTGTTGTAGATCTACCCCATTCTATGGTCTCTGAGGTATACAGACACAGCTTGGTTAACATTCTTCCTAGATTTTTCAATCAGAAGTCAAAATAGTTTTGACCATTTCCACTTCTGTCTTTGGCATATATTGGAATATACAAAGACAGTTTGAGGGAAAAATAACATCAATTGTCCAAAGATGTCGTTCATAAGCATTTCCAAACCTACCCCAGTCTATGTGCCTAGGTCATTTCCACCACAATGCACTTTATGAGGTCAGGGTGTGGAAGATGCAAAGAGGTTTTAAATCCAGGTAGCAATTGGTGTCACTTCAATCCTCTCTGTGCAAACCATTTAATGTCCACATTTTGTAAACCTAGGTCTAAGTCAATACGTCTTTGTTCTGCATACTTCTTGCACCAGAAAACATAGCTATGTCCTACGATCCATCCACACTAGCATTTTGAAGATATGTCTGGAAGGTATGGAAAGATGTCTGTAGCTCATGCAGTTCATTTGTAGAATAAGAGATATGTTTAAAGATGGAGAACTACTTTATTTTGCGATACAAAATGATAACTGATTTGGAGATGAAACACATTGTTTTTTAAAAGTAGGGTGCACATTCGTTATGTGGAAAAGCATCTTTATTATTGGTTAAGAAAAAGCCGTTTCAACGTGGAGTACAAATCATAGGATAAAATTTGCTCAACTCAACCACACCTGCTACTTGCATTTGGAAGGCACTGTTTGAACTTAAGACAATCCTGAACTTTTAACCTGCATGCATCGTTAAATGTTCGAGAAAATGTTGCAAAAAAATATCATTAGGTTAAAAAAATTATGAACTTTTAACCTGCACGTGTTGTAGAATGTTCTAGAAAGTGTGTTGATAGAATACGTTGCACTGCTGACTTTTATGTGTCGTTGAATATGAGAAAAACTGTTTATATGGAAAATTAAAAAGAAACTAATAGAGAGAAGTTTTGAAACCTAAAAGAATTAAGGAACTATTCTAATTTGTTCTTTACATGTATTTATGTGTGGAGCAACAAAATTATAGACACAACAGCACCAGAAAGAGGAAGAAGCAGGGAGTGGGGGGACAGGGGGGACAGGGGGAGATGGGCACAATGGGACACATGCATAATTAAGTACAGCACAAGTATAGAGAAACAATGGCCAAAATGAAACACACCAACAAGGAGGACAAGGCACACAACCCGCCAACATCACACCACTGAACAAGTATAGAAGTGAAAACCACGCTGCATTCATACAGGATGTGTAAAAAGGCCGCCCGTGGGTGTTGTGGAATGTCTGCGACCGTGGTAATTATGGATGAGATGCCCAGCATGTGACACATGGGTGGGTTTACTGTGTGTTACATTGCCAAACAGCTGCTCCTCCCTCCCACGAGCCCCCACACTTTTGTACGCTGCGCTGTTGTATCCTATGCACTGTACAGCACACCATTGTAATGCCTATTCACGCATGTCCTGCTGCATTCCAACTACACAATGACAGTGCCGTTTGGAGATGGTGCATGCCACTTTACAACAGCAACTGCTGCGGCCCTTGTGGCAGGCCACACCAGAACACGGACACGCACTTACCGCACTTCCTGTACACCAGGGGTCTTCAAACTGTGGGGCGCGACCCCCAGGGGGGCTGTGGAGTGGTGTGAAGGGGGTCGCGCATTCACAGTCACACGTCTGCCCTGGCCTCCAGGGCTTCAGCCCCCCTCTTCCCCCGTCCTTTGTCTCAGCCCAGGCTGCTGCAGTGAAACTCGAGCTGCTGGGGGCTCGGCTGGGCAGTGTCTGGCGTTTTATCTCCGGCACGCCCGAGTTTTTCACAGGTCTTTAAAGACCATTAACATATTTACATGCCTTTTGTAAACTGGTTTACAAAAGGTGGAAGGGAGTCTTGCCGGTGGCAGTGGCAGGCTCTTTCCGCTCGCGCTGGCAACTTTTACAAGCTCTCCCTGTCTAGCGCTGATTGCAGCGTCTTTTAATGTTTAGGCACTAGCCTTTTGTAAAAACTTTTAAAACTGTTTCTGTTGCACTGTAATTGCACTCACCTACCTGCCGACTCCCGCCCCGGTCCGCCGCGTCCATTTCTGGGCGTTTGTTTGCGGAGGGTGAGGAGGAGCCTAGCACTTCCGGGCTCGGGCGGATGGTCAGCGCTCTAGTTGCGCTGTAGGCTAACTGCATTTAAACTTCCTGTTTGTCCAGTCGCGTTGTGGAAGGGAGTCTTGCCGGTGGCAGTGGCAGGCTCTTTCCGCTCGCGCTGGCAACTTTTACAAGCTCTCCCTGTCTAGCGCTGATTGCAGCGTCTTTTAATGTTTAGGCACTAGCCTTTTGTAAAAACTTTTAAAACTGTTTCTGTTGCACTGTAATTGCACTCACCTACCTGCCGACTCCCGCCCCGGTCCGCCGCGTCCATTTCTGGGCGTTTGTTTGCGGAGGGTGAGGAGGAGCCTAGCACTTCCGGGCTCGGGCGGATGGTCAGCGCTCTAGTTGCGCTGTAGGCTAACTGCATTTAAACTTCCTGTTTGTCCAGTCGCGTTGTGGAAGGGAGTCTTGCCGGTGGCAGTGGCAGGCTCTTTCCGCTCGCGCTGGCAACTTTTACAAGCTCTCCCTGTCTAGCGCTGATTGCAGCGTCTTTTAATGTTTAGGCACTAGCCTTTTGTAAAAACTTTTAAAACTGTTTCTGTTGCACTGTAATTGCACTCACCTACCTGCCGACTCCCGCCCCGGTCCGCCGCGTCCATTTCTGGGTGTTTGTTTGCGGAGGGTGAGGAGGAGCCTAGCACTTCCGGGCTCGGGCGGATGGTCAGCGCTCTAGTTGCCCCTACAGCCTATAAATGTGTATTGGTCAGCGACCGCGCAGCGGACGCGTGCAGCGGGCGCGCCGGAAGCGCGCCGAAGTCGAGCCAAAGTCAAGCCCGTCTGCGCCCGTCCGCGGCCGGACGGGGCGCGGGGCCACAAACCCTGGTCAACCACAGCCCCCTCGATTACGGTATGATAAACATACTCTGCTCAATCTACGCCCTGCCCACATGTCATCTTGCTTACACTCTATGGAGGCGCTATCAGTACACGATTGTTCAGTGTGCCATTTTACACCTAGCACCGGCTCTTCTGACACCCCCCATAAAAGTGTCTTAAAAGCTGCACTACTTAACTGTCGATCTCTAAGCAAACATAACATCCAAATCTATCACCTCCTTGAGGATGAAGCTCTTGAGATCCTATTTCTGACCGAAACCTGGCTTGGTGAGCACTCTGATCCCGATATCATCGAGGCGATGCCTCCAGGATACTCCCTCGCCAGGCTCGATAGGCAGGATGGTAGGGGAGGCGGAATAGCCATTGCCGTCAGAGCCCCCCTGGAATGCTCTTTATCACCGGTGAATATCGATCACTGCGAAGCTGGATCTTTCACTATTATAGTGAGTCCTAAATATTCCCTATCGGGCATTCTCCTATACAGACCCCCGGGAAGACTATTTGATTTTACATGCAGCCTTATAGAGGCCACAGCCCATCTTGCTTTAAGGAAATCTAGACTTCTGGTGCTAGGTGACATGAATATACACTTTGATGATGCTGGGGACAAAGACGCCATCAGCATACAAGCAGAATTACTGTCTCTGCAGCTTGATCTTAAACATCAAAGCCCCACTCATAGACAGGGCCACCTGCTCGATCCGGTATTCAGCAACTGGAACGGAATAAAAGTGCTTCCTCCTATTCCTGTGCCCTGGTCTGACCATTTTGTGATCCCCTTACACATATTAGCAACTGAAACTGTAGTCAAAAATGAAAACCTGCAGACCTATCGCTGTCGCAAATGGAAAAATTTCAATCCTAATACGTTTACTGACAAGCTTGAACTGGCTGGACCCCCCAAAGGCTCCGACTGTGAGACCGCCTATACTTGTCTAAAAAATACTATCCTCACTGCCCTGGATGAAACTGCCCCCATCCGTAGATCAGTGACCAATAAGAAATTGAGGAAACCTTCCCCATGGTTTACATCTGAACTTCAAGATGCTAAAACCGCCTGTAAAAAACTGGAACGAGATTGGCGTGTCAATTTCTGCCCCACTGCTAAAGACCATTATAAAAAGGAGCAAGCAAAATACTATAAATTGATCCGTTCCGCTAAAGCTCTACACTATAAGACCCGTATAGGTGAAGCAGAAAACTCCTCTAAGGAGCTTTTTAAAATTTTTAAGGAAATCTCGGTAGTCACCAACGAGAGCAATGCCCTTAATGACTCGGTGGCGAAATGCAATGATATTGCCAAATACTTTGCTAATAAAATCACTACCATCTATTCCAACTTCTCCACCGACCTGCCATCAGGATCTGATTTTACTGAAAATTTGGAGCTTATCCATACTAAAAAATGCCTGACCAGTTTCTCTGTTCCTCACACTACCGCTCTTACCAGCATCTGTAGGAGCATTAAGTCTGGCTCTCCCCGGGACCCTGCCCCCCCCAGGATACTTACAGCCAGTTTGGAAGTCCTTGAGTACCACTTCAGGCACATCCTCCAACTCTCTTTCTCTACGGCCACCCTCCCTATGGAATGGAAAAAAGCTATTGTGTTGCCGATAAAGAAAAAACCCAACATCAGTCAGGACACTCTGGAAAACCTTCGGCCCATCTCGCTACTACCTTACTTAGCGAAGGTGGCTGAGAAAATAGCTAATAGCCAACTTATGGCCCATCTAGAATCCAATGGTGCGTTTCACAGCTCCCAATCGGGATTCAGGGCAGGCTATTCTACCGAAACCGCCCTACTGAGAGCGACAGAAACCCTACGGGCGGGTGTAGATGCAGGACAGACCATGGCACTTATAATGCTGGACCTGAGTGCGGCGTTCGACACTGTAGCACACTCCATCTTGCTACAGTGTCTGAACAAAGCCGGGGTCACCCAGGAAGCTTTGGGCTGGCTGAAGGCTTTTCTCACCAACCGCTGCTTTCAGCTTCAGAGAGGTACTTTTCTCTCTGACAGCATTGCCTTGGATCAGGGGGTGCCTCAGGGCTCTGCCCTGAGTCCCACCCTCTTCAACCTGTATATGGCCCCTCTGGCTGAAGTTGTTCAATCGTTCGGCATTGAATTAGTCTCATATGCCGACGATACCCAACTTCTCATCTCCCTATCCCAAGCTCCCTCTGTCTCTCCAGACAACTTTAAATCCTGTATGCAAGCTCTGGCAGGTTGGATGACCCAACACTGCCTGAAGCTTACTGGCTCGAAGACAGAGGTTCTTGTTATGGGAGGTAGGGATTCGAGCTGGACCAAGGAGTGGTGGCCTTCCTGTCTGGGACCGCTACCCACCCCCTGTGAAGCAGCCAAAAATCTGGGGATTTGGGTTGACCCTAAACTCTCCTACGACTGCCACGTGAACAGGGTGGTCGGTAAATGCTACGGGGTCTTGAAGACCCTTAACCGTACCCTGGATCTCCTCCCTCTGGAAGCAAGACGCACTATGACACAAGCGCTTGTGACTTCCAGAATAGACTATGGGAATGTGCTTCTGCTCGGAACATCGCAAAACAACATCAGGAGACTTCAAGTCCTGCAGAACACAGCAGCACGTCTAGTCCTTAGACTTCCCAAGAGAGCTCCTTCCAAACCCTCTCTAGATACCCTCCACTGGTTACCCATAAAAAAGAGAATCCTCTTTAAAGCACTACTAATATGCTATAGGATCATCTCCCAAAAAGCTCCTTCCTATATGAAAGACCTAGCCATTCCTTATGAGCCCAATAGAACTCTTCGCTCCAGGGGAACTGGCTTGCTCACAGTACCCCGTATCAGGAAGGCCAGAATGGGTGGCCGCTCTTTCCGGGTTATGGCCGCCAAGGAATGGAATGCTCTCCCTATGGAGATCAGACTAGCGGACTCGGAAACCGCTTTCAGGAAAAGCTTAAAAACTCACCTGTTTTCCCTGTAACTCCCCACTTGCACCTGACTTCTTTCCACAGCGCGGGGACACGCCGTGATGGCGTCACCAGGCGCTTTATAAACTCCTTTGTTGTTGTTGTTGTTGTTGTTGTTGTTTCAGAGGCTTAATGTTTTTTATGGTTCCAGTACCCCCTGGGCCCCCACTCTGCTTATCCCTTACATTTGTATTTTTACACTTCTTGCTGTAGTGTGAGAATGCATTTAATGAAAAGGAATATAAAGTTGGGTTGCCAAAAGAAAAATGCCTGCTCTTGACACTAAATAGTTATAAATAAAAAAGTATGTATAAATTAGTTATGTGACTTTTATGTCTTTGTTCTCTTTAATTTTCAGTCATGGATCATTGAGGCAGCCCTACACAATTAAAAGTGACACAATTAAAAGTGCTTTCTATTTAAATTTGCTGTTTTAAGTATTCACAGATAAGTGCTAAAAATACAGCTTTTGGTGACTGCTTATTTCTGGGCCATCAAAATAATGAGCTGATAACCCTAATCATAAGACTGGAAGTTTGTTGCAGGATCAGCACATTATTTATTTCCTCCACCCTCAATCCCTAATTAATGCCATTATAGCAATAGTTTAACTTATATCTGAAACCCTACACTTTACGTTTCTGGGAATTTACCCTGCTTTCAGACAACTCACTTCTCGTTCTCGCCTTCACTTTCACGCTCACCCTGCACTCGCAGCAATCACAATGCACTCACACTGATCACCATGCACTCACACTGATCCCCATGCACTCACACCAATCACCAGGCACTCACACCAATCACCCGCTCACCCTGCACTCACAGTGATCATAATGCACTCACACTGATCACCATGCACTCACAACATTCAACCGCTCACCCTGCACTCACAGTGATCTCAATGCACTCACACTGATCACATGCACTCACAACATTCACCCACTCACCCTGCACTCACAGCAATCACAATGCACTCACACTGATCACCATGCACTCACAACATTCACCCGCTCACCCTGCACTCACAGTGATCTCAATGCACTCACACCGATCACATGCATTCACAACATTCCTCCGCTCACCCTGCACTCACAGTGATCATAATGCACTCACAGTGATCACAATGCACTCACACTGATCACCATGCACTCACAACATTCACCCGCTCACCCTGCACTCACAGTGATCACTCTGCACTAAAAATGTGCCTGCATTGTTCACTCTGTACCTCACCCTGCAGTCACATGAGCACAATTCTCATCCTGCACTTATGTGACACTTCACTTACCTGTCCCCCCTCACTGCTCAATCTGTAGCTCACTCAAACAAGGCCATCACTAACCATGCACTAATTTTTCCCACTCTGCACAAATTCATATGGTCACCTCACTCAACCTGTAGTACTCCCTTTACCCTACTCTCACACTGTTGCATTGCTCTCCTTGCAGTCACATGGGCACTCTTGTCACCCACACAGTGCAGAAGGTTAAAGTACCTGGTACACAGAAGATGTACCATTCACATCACAGAAGTGAGTGTGAGTAAACTATGAGTATTTTGTCAGACAGGTGCTATAGAGAGATGGGGTGTATTGTTGGTGAGTGGTAGTGAGGGAATTCATGGAGAAGGTGGAAAGACTGTTGCACCATGTGCGACTAGTGCTAGGGCCAGTCCTGGCTGGGAGTGTTAAACCCCCCCCCCGAAGTCCGGGTCTAGTGGATCCCCTGCTTCTGCCTATTATTATTTACATTTGTAGTGTGCTACTGTTACTAAAAGGTGTCCTGGAGCTAATAACCATCTGCCTGCAATGTGAGAGAGCGATCCGGGGTTGGGAGAGAAGAGAAGAGAGGGATGGAAGAAAGGGGTGAGAGGAAAGGGGCATGGGTAAACTGCTTAACTCTGCACAAGACCGCCAGGGTTTGAAGGGACACTTTCTTCTCCCGGCCATGGCCAGGTGAGCTTCTAATGTGGCAGCGCGTATTCCTGCGGAGTGGGAGGCCCTTCACAAAGGTTGACTAGACATCTTTCTGATGTTAATTGCTGTATTTTGGTTATAAACTGGCACTGATGGGGTGAAATCTTTCCTCAGTGTTACTGTGTTTAAAAAATTTCAAAATAATAAACCAATGCTATCCCAAAATACGCAGCATCACAAAACATTATTTACATTTTCTACTCACACAATTTAGTCAAGCCTGTCGCATAATTTGGTTCTCACCTGCCTCATAATTCTAGTAGCCCTGCCTAGAGGTTTAGACATTTTTTTTCAGGAGTGGGTCCTTACGCCTGTAAATGTTGACAGGGGGGTCTCGGCATCCAAAAGTTTGAAGACCTCTGCTGTACACGGACCTGTCCGAGACACCCTCTTCCCCTTGCCGGACAGGCACACCCCTGCGCTGACCTGTGTACGCCCGACCAGCACACGCTGGTTGGGCATGCAGGAGGATGTGTCCGTAGCTACATGTCCAGGGTCACTGCCAAGGCTGAGGTAACAGCACACTGTGATGTTGCAGGGCATGTGCCTATTATACTAACACAATGACCACAGGGACACACTTGCTCAGTTGAGGGTTTGGGGGCGTTGGCGGTCCTGGGGTTGTTGCGATGAGTCTTGTGGCCCTCGTGGGTATCCCTGTATCATGCTCATTGACTCTATGGCACCTGTGGGTGTTCTTGTGTGGCTCTTGGCTGTGTTCCCTTTAATGCTGCAGGTAGTCGTCCTGCTTAACACCAGCAGAAAGCAGGTGTAAAATCCCTGGTGCTAACGTGGCTTATCGCCGGAATTTGTTTCGCATTGCAGTTGTTGTGAAACTTGTGATGTGATTTTTTTTTGTGTGCAGAACAATATACGAACTGGGCAGTGTATCCCGTCAAGATCCAGCATCTGACGCTTTATTCCCAATCAATATAAATACAATGAGATTTCTTCATTGAGTTTGTGTGTACACTGTGAGTGCAGCCACTACCTCAGTGCAATTCAATACAGGATTTTAGTATTTCGAATAAATCGCAAAGGGGCACCTCTTGTCTTTTTGCACGGGAACGGCTAGTCTGCATTTCATTATCCTCATTTTAATGCAATTAAAGTTGAGATAAATCGAACACACTATTCAGAAGTTGGTGCAAACTGCAGAAATCACCAGTATTCCCGCAATAAGTGCCCCACAATTTAACACCATGGTGGACACCATCAAATAACAGTAATAAGAACAAGAAAGAGTCACACAGCAGTTAAGAAAACAACAAAAAACTTTATTCATTTTTTTTCCAAACTTTATTTTTTATAAACATATATATATAAACAATAAACAATTTTCAAACTTTATTTTTTTATTAACATATATATATATATATATATGAACGATAAACTAATAAACAACATTTTACAAAAAATAATACAAAGCAACAAGGCGGACACTCCTGTGGGGACCATGGATGTCGACGACAGAGCCTGAGAAATAAAGCACAAAATAAGGACGTGTGACATGCGCATATCAAAGGAGTGAGATACAGAGAAGGAAAAAAAAAGCCAGAGAGGGAAGGAAAGAAAGAGAGTGAGAAATGGAAAAGGAAGAGAGAGAGATAGAAGGAAAGGAATGAAGAGAGAGGGAGAGATAAAGAGAGTGAAGAGAGAGCGAGAGAGACACTGCAGCCCCTGCGCATCCATGAGCAAATGATTACCTGGTGCCACTGGAGTGTGCAGCAGTGGGCACTCCACGTGCCCGTCTAAACTCTGCGGATCTCAGAGATGTCGCTGAGTTCTGAGTCATGAATGGCGGAGACCACATCAGCTTCTCCACGGAACTCACAGATGTTGCTGAGTCCTGAGTCATGAATGGCGGAGACCACATCATCTTCTCCACCGCGCGGCAGATCTCACACATGTTGCTGAGTCATCAATGGCAGAGACCACATCAGCTTCTCCGCTGCCCGGCAGATCTTGCACATGTTGCTGAGTCCTGAGTCATCAATGGCGGAGACCACATCAGTTTTTTGTGCTGCTAAGCATGTGGACCTCAAGTCTGTGCCACGTGGTGGTAGGCCCCTGATGGCCACATGAGCTTCGGGTGGCACTAACCCTGTGCATCTAAAGTCCGCGCCATGGGGATGGTAGGCCCCTGACGGCCATACAGATCAGGGTGTGACCAACCTTCTGAGTAAATTTTCATGGTCTCTTTATGATTGAGACTCGTGGTGCGTCCGCCATCCAGGCAGCACCAGAAATAAAAGATGTGACATTGTCGATCTATTATATTTGCGTGGTCACATGGCCTGTGACGCATGTGCTGGATGGGTGTGGTGTGTGTGCAAACCTGCCCTCAGGGAGTGGCGGTGAGATGGTGAGAACGAGACCACTGACCTGCACACCAACAGCGAGTACGCCTGCGACAGGCAGCTATGTGGGGCCAACGTCAGAATGTAATCGGAGTGGCGTGGCGTATGACGGAACGGGTCAGGAATAGCTACAATGACGCAGACAGCTCATAGTACTGCGTCTGTGAGTCGAGCGGACGGGCCGTAGCTGTCCCTCTGCAGGCCTAGGCGCGAACTGTCCATAACTCACACTACATAAATATTGAAAAATCATTTTGTGATTCAGTCCGTCAGCTGGCATCTGTCCGAGGCATTTGTGAAAAATTTTTGAAGTTCTTTCAGTGATAGATACCCCTTTGACGCTGCCTCTCCCCTCATCAGCAGGTAACGCACCCTCTTCCCACATTACCAACATACCCCCAACAACCTTCTTGGGCCCGGAAATGTCCCTGTGCGGTTGGAAGAATCTAGGTCATGTATACATATTAAAAAAATGATTTAAAAAAAAGAGCAACAAATAAGACTCAAGGGAGTCTGGTGCTGTGGTCGCTGCCACGAAGTTTGTGTCACTGCCATTCAGGACTCAGGACACAGTTACAGATGTGGGATCGGCTTGTGTTAAAGAAGGTTAGTTGGACTACGTGTCGCCGGCCTTGCATATCGAAATATGCCTCACTGATCGAAGGGAGTGTGGTGCTGTGGTTGGTGCCACGGACTTGGAGGTCACTGCCATTCGGGACTCAGGACGCAGCTACACATGTGGGATGGGCTTGTGTTGAACAGGGTTGGTGGGAATACATGTCTCTGGCCCTGCATATGGAAATATGTCTCACAAATCAAAGGGAGTATGGTGCTGTGGTCGCTGCCATGGACTTGGGGTGACTTCCCTTCACGACTCAGGACACAGTTACACATGTGGGATCGGCTTGTGTTCAAGAGGGTTAGTGGGACTACGTGTCGCCGGCCTTTCATATGGAAATATGCCTCACTGATTGAAGGGAGTCAGATGCTGTGGTCGCTGCCACAGACTTGGGGTCACTGCCATTCAGGACTCAGGACACAGTTACAGATATGGGATTGGCTTGTGTTATATAGGGTTAGTGGCACCAGAAGCATTGAGATTATATGAGCCTGTGATGATGCTTGGTGTGGACGGCCGCACTGGGAGCAATGTGTCTTGCCTACTGGATTAAGTCATGTGGAATCAGGACTCTATCTGAATTGTGAGGCGTGCTGACCGTAGTGTAGGCCAGAGGTAGCGATGATCAAGGGCCCACAGCCACGTGCATACGTTGGTGGCCCTACCGGCCTGCGTAGTGCAGGTTCAGTGGCACCACGTGTCGCCGGCCTTCCATATGCAAATATCCCTCACTAATCGAAGGGAGTGTGGTGCTGTGGTCGCTGTCACAAAGTTCGGGCCACTGCCATTCAGGACTCAGGACACAGTTACACATGTGGGATTGGCTTGTGTTAAAGAGGGTTAGTGGGACTACATGTTGCCGGCCTTGCATATCGAAATATGCCTCACTGATCAAAGGGAGTGTGGTGATGTGGTCGTGCCACGGACTTGGGGTCACTGCCATTCAGGACTCAGGACACAGTTACACATGTGGGATCAGCTTGTGTTCAAGAGGGTTAGTGGGAGTACGTGTCACCGGCCTTGCATATGGAAATATGCTTCACTGATCAGAGGGAGTGTGGTGCTGTGGTCGCTGCCACTGACTTGTGGTCACTGCCATTCAGGACTCAGGACACAGTTACACATGTGGGATCAGCTTGTGTTCAAGAGGGTTAGTAGGAGTACATGTCGCCGGCCTTTTATATAGAAATATCCCTCACTGATCGAAGGTAGTGTGGTGCTGTGGTCGCTGCCTTGGACTTGGAGTCACTGCTATTCAGGACTCAGGAAATAGTTACACATGTGGGATTGGCTTGTGTTGAAGAGGATTAGTTGGAACCACATGTCTAAAATGTTAATTGCGAGCTCTGCTGGCCGCAGTGTAGATTGCTAATGAGTGTTCGCTTGTACTTGAAAATGAATTTGGTGATTGTAGTAAAGCTATAACTGATATAAAAAATGTTCAAGAAGAAAGGATACTAAAAGGATATTATGTAGATTTGAGTCCTGTAATAGTTACTTGCCTAGTGGACTCTGTAGTTAATGAATAAGGAAATAATTTTAATTGTGAGCCCTACTGAGTGCAGTGTAGGCGTATCATGAAAAGATGAAATAAGTATAGAATACACTGACGAAGTGTATTTTCTGAGTACATTCTTGTTGTTTGAAATTAGCATTTAAAATTGGAATTGAGAGCTGTACTGCCCGCAGTGTAGACTGCAATTCCATGTTGGTTTGCACTTGAAGATTAATTTGGCCATTGTAGTAAAGCTATAACTGATATAAAAAAAGTTCTTGAAGCACAGATACTAAAAGGATAATATGTAGGGTGTAGGACTGGGATAGTTACTTGCCTACTGGAGTCTGTAGTTGCATATGGAAGTACCCCTCACTGATCAAAGGGAGTGTTGCTGTGGTCGGTGCCACGGACTTGGGGTCGCTGCGATTCAGGACTCAGGACACAGTTACACATGTGGAATCGGCTTGTGTTGAACAGGGTTAGTTGGCCCCACATGTCGCCGGTCTTCCACAGTGTAGGCCGGAGGCAGCGGTCAGCAAAGGCCCACATGCATGTGAAGTTGACTTGAGCTGTACAGATTGGGAGCATTTGGTCTTCTTAACCCATTATATTCTCTTATACAATTTGCGTCGCTACTAATCTTGTGTGAACCGTGTAACCCCGGTGTAGGGCAGAGGCAGCGGTCAGGATGGCCGCACAGCCACGTTTCATTGAGTTGAGCTGCACAGTTAGTGGCACCTGGAGTACTCAGTGTGTGCGCACCCTGCGATGATACGCCGTCCCGGCGGGCCGCACTGGGAGCAATGTCTTATGTCTAATGAATTCTGCCTTAATAAAGGTACATGGCAATGACTTATGGTGCAGTGAGTTAGTAGCACCTGATGCACACAGCTTGTGTGCAGCCTGCAATGATGCGTGGTACAGAGGGGTCGCACTGGGAGCAATGTCTTTTGTCTAATGAATTCAGCCTTGATATGGCCATGTGGTGATGACTTACGGTGCCGTGAGTTAGTAGCACCTGAAGCACACAGCGTGTGCGCATCCTACGATGATGCGTGGTCCGGGCGGGCCGCACTGGGAGCAACATGTCATGCGAACTCGACTGCGTCATCTGCAATCACCACTGCATCTGAATTGTGAGCCCTGCTGTCCGCAGTGTAGATTGAAGGCAGTAGTCGGTACAGACATAAGTCTGCGGTGCTGTGCTGCTGGGTTCGCAGGGGCCTGTGTCGAGGAGGCCCACAGTCATGGTGGCAACCACGTAGAAGGGGGGGCCCCTGCTCTGGCAGAGTTGTTGGTCTTCCCACAAGTGAACCACGCCCAGGACCTGGCCTATTTATTCATACTCCTACGCTGGAGTGGTGTACGTTGGACCAGCCCACTCCTCTTCCGCTTCCAGGGGGGGGGGATAACACAGCTACATGACTTACCTGTCCCCCCTCACTGCTCAATCTGTAGCTCACTCAAACAAGGCCATCAATAACCATGCACTAATTTTTCCCACTCTGCACAAATTCATATGGTCACCTCACTCAACCTGTAGTACTCCCTTTACCCTACTCTCACACTGTTGCATTGCTCTCCTTGCAGTCACATGGGCACTCTTGCCACCCACACAGTGCAGAAGGTTAAAGTACCTGGTACACAGAAGATGTACCATTCACATCACAGAAGTGAGTGTGAGTAAACTATGAGTATTTTGTCAGACAGGTGCTATAGAGAGATGGGGTGTATTGTTGGTGAGTGGTAGTGAGGGAATTCATGGAGAAGGTGGAAAGACTGTTGCACCATGTGCGACTAGTGCTAGGGCCAGTCCTGGCTGGGAGTGTTAAACCCCCCCGAAGTCCGGGTCTAGTGGATCCCCTGCTTCTGCCTATTATTATTTACATTTGTAGTGCGCTACTGTTACTAAAAGATGTCCTGGGGCTAATAACCATCTGCCTGCAATGTGAGAGAGCGATCCGGGGTTGGGAGAGAAGAGAAGAGAGGGATGGAAGAAAGGGGTGAGAGGAAAGGGGCATGGGTAAACTGCTTAACTCTGCACAAGACCGCCAGGGTTTGAAGGGACACTTTCTGCTCCCGGCCATGGCCAGGTGAGCTTCTAATGTGGCAGCGTGTATTCCTGCTGAGTGGGAGGCCCTTCACAAAGGTTGACTAGACATCTTTCTGATGTTAATTGCTGTATTTTGGTTATAAACTGGCACTGATGGGGTGAAATCTTTCCTCAGTGTTACTGTGTTTAAAAAATTTCAAAATAATAAAGCAATGCTATCCCAAAATACGCAGCATCACAAAACATTATTTACATTTTCTACTCACACAATTTAGTCAAGCCTGTCGCATAATTTGGTTCTCACCTGCCTCATAATTCTAGTAGCCCTGCCTAGAGGTTTAGACATTTTTTTTCAGGAGTGGGTCCATACGCCTGTAAATGTTGACAGGGGGGTCTCGGCATCCAAAAGTTTGAAGACCTCTGCTGTACACGGACCTGTCCGAGACACCCTCTTCCCCTTGCCGGACAGGCACACCCCTGCGCTGACCTGTGTACGCCCGACCAGCACACGCTGGTTGGGCATGCAGGAGGATGTGTCCGTAGCTACATGTCCAGGGTCACTGCCAAGGCTGAGGTAACAGCACACTGTGATGTTGCAGGGCATGTGCCTATTATACTAACACAATGACCACAGGGACACACTTGCTCAGTTGAGGGTTTGGAGGCGTTGGCGGTCCTGGGGTTGTTGCGATGAGTCTTGTGGCCCTCGTGGGTATCCCTGTATCATGCTCATTGACTCTATGGCACCTGTGGGTGTTCTGGTGTGGCTCTTGGCTGTGTTCCCTTTAATGCTGCAGGTAGTCGTCCTGCTTAACACCAGCAGAAAGCAGGTGTAAAATCCCTGGTGCTAACGTGGCTTATCGCCGGAATTTGTTTCGCATTGCAGTTGTTGTGAAACTTGTGATGTGATTTTTTTTGTGTGCAGAACAATATACGAACTGGGCAGTGCATCCCGTCAAGATCCAGCATCTGACGCTTTATTCCCAATCAATATAAGTACAATGAGATTTCTTCATTGAGTTTGTGTGTACACTGTGAGTGCAGCCACTACCTCAGTGCATTTCAATACAGGATTTTAGTATTTAGAATAAATCGCAAAGGGGCACCTCTTGTCTTTTTGCACGGGAACGGCTAGTCTGCATTTCATTATCCTCATTTTAATGCAATTAAAGTTGAGATAAATCGAACACACTATTCAGAAGTTGTTGCAAACTGCAGAAATCACCAGTATTCCCGCAATAAGTGCCCCACAATTTAACACCATGGTGGACACCATCAAATAACAGTAATAAGAACAAGAAAGAGTCACACAGCAGTTAAGAAAACAACAAAAAACGTTATTCATTTTTTTCACAAACTTTATTTTTTATAAACATATATATATAAACAATAAACAATTTTCAAACTTTATTTTTTTATTAACATATATATATATATATATATATATATATGAACGATAAACTAATAAGCAAAATTTTACAAAAATAATACAAAACAACAAGGCGGACACTCCTGTGGGGACCATGGATGTCGACGACAGAGCCTGAGAAATAAAGCACAAAATAAGGACGTGTGACATGCGCATATCAAAGGAGTGAGATACAGAGAAGGAAAAAAAAGCCAGAGAGGGAAGGAAAGAAAGAGAGTGAGAAATGGAAAAGGAAGAGAGAGAGATAGAAGGAAAGGAATGAAGAGAGAGGGAGAGAGAAAGAGAGTGAAGAGAGAGCGAGAGAGACACTGCAGCCCCTGCGCATCCATGAGAAAATGATTACCTGGTGCCACTGGAGTGTGCAGCAGTGGGCACTCCACGTGCCCGTCTAAACTCTGCGGATCTCAGAGATGTCGCTGAGTCCTGAGTCATGAATGGCGGAGACCACATCAGCTTCTCCACGGAACTCACAGATGTTGCTGAGTCCTGAGTCATGAATGGCGGAGACCACATCATCTTCTTCACGGCGCGGCAGATCTCACACATGTTGCTGAGTCATCAATGGCAGAGACCACATCAGCTTCTCCGCTGCCCGGCAGATCTTGCACATGTTGCTGAGTCCTGAGTCATCAATGGCGGAGACCACATCAGTTTTTTGTGCCGCTAAGCATGTGGAACTCAAGCCTGTGCCACGTGGTGGTAGGCCCCTGATGGCCACATGAGCTTCGGGTGGCACTAACCCTGTGCATCTAAATTCCGCGCCATGTGGATGGTAGGCCCCTGACGGCCATACAGATCAGGGTGTGACCAACCTTCTGAGTAAATTTTCATGGTCTCTTTATGATTGAGACTCGTGGTGCATCCGCCATCCAGTCAGCACCAGAAATAAAAGATGTGACATTGTCGATCTATTATATTTGCGTGGTCACATGGCCTGTGACGCATGTGCTGGATGGGTGTGGTGTGTGTGCAAACCTGCCCTCAGGGAGTGGCGGTGAGATGGTGAGAACTAGACCACTGACCTGCACACCAACAGCGAGTACGCCTGCGACAGGCAGCTATGTGGGGCCAACGTCAGAATGTAATCGGAGTGGCGTGGCGTATGACGGAACGGGTCAGGGATAGCTACAATGACGCAGACAGCTCATAGTACTGCGTCTGTGAGTCGAGCGGACGGGCCGCAGCTGTCCCTCTGCAGGCCTAGGCGCGAACTGTCCATAACTCACACTACATAAATATTGACAAATCATTTTGTGATTCAGTCCGTCAGCTGGCATCTGTCCGAGACATTTGTGAAAAAATTTTGAAGTTCTTTCAGTGATAGATACCCCTTTGACGCTGCCTCTCCCCTCATCAGCAGGTAACGCACCCTCTTCCCACATTACCAACATACCCCCAACAACCTTCTTGGGCCCGGAAATGTCCCTGTGCGGTTGGAAGAATCTAAGTCATGTATACATATTAAAAAAATGATTTAAAAAAAAGAGCAACAAATAAGACTCAAGGGAGTCTGGTGCTGTGGTCGCTGCCACGAAGTTTGTGTCACTGCCATTCAGGACTCAGGACACAGTTACTGATGTGGGATCGGCTTGTGTTAAGGAATGTTAGTTGGACTACGTGTCGCCGGCCTTGCATATCGAAATATGCCTCACTGATCGAAGGGAGTGTGGTGCTGTGGTTGGTGCTAAGGACTTGGAGGTCACTGCCATTCGGGACTCAGGACGCAGCTACACATGTGGGATGGGCTTGTGTTGAACAGGGTTGGTGGGAATACATGTCTCTGGCCCTGCATATGGAAATATGTCTCACAAATCGAAGGGAGTATGGTGCTGTGGTCGCTGCCATGGACTTGGGGTGACTTCCCTTCACGACTCAGGACACAGTTACACATGTGGGATCGGCTTGTGTTCAAGAGGGTTAGTGGGACTACGTGTCGCCGGCCTTGCATATGGAAATATGCCTCACTGATTGAAGGGAGTCAGATGCTGTGGTCGCTGCCACAGACTTGGGGTCACTGCCATTCAGGACTCAGGACACAGTTACAGATATGGGATTGGCTTGTGTTATATAGGGTTAGTGGCACCAGAAGCATTGAGACTGTATGAGCCTGTGATGATGCTTGGTGTGGACGGCCGCACTGGGAGCAATGTGTCTTGCCTACTGGATTAAGTCATGTGGAATCAGGACTCTATCTGAATTGTGAGGCGTGCTGACCGTAGTGTAGGCCAGAGGTAGCGATGATCAAGGGCCCACAGCCACGTGCATACGTTGGTGGCCCTACCGGCCTGCGTAGTGCAGGTTCAGTGGCACCACGTGTCGCCGGCCTTCCATATGCAAATATCCCTCACTAATCGAAGGGAGTGTGGTGCTGTGGTCGCTGTCACAAAGTTCGGGCCACTGCCATTCAGGACTCAGGACACAGTTACACATGTGGGATTGGCTTGTGTTAAAGAGGGTTAGTGGGACTACATGTTGCCGGCCTTGCATATCGAAATATGCCTCACTGATCAAAGGGAGTGTGGTGCTGTGGTCATGCCATGGACTTGGGGTCACTGCCATTCAGGACTCAGGACACAGTTACACATGTGGGATCAGCTTGTGTTCAAGAGGGTTAGTGGGAGTACGTGTCACCGGCCTTGCATATGGAAATATGCTTCACTGATCAGAGGGAGTGTGGTGCTGTGGTCGCTGCCACTGACTTGTGGTCACTGCCATTCAGGACTCAGGACACAGTTACACATGTGGGATCGGCTTGTGTTCAAGAGGGTTAGTAGGAGTACATGTCGCCGGCCATTTATATAGAAATATCCCTCACTGATCGAAGGTAGTGTGGTGCTGTGGTCGCTGCCTTTGACTTGGAGTCACTGCTATTCAGGACTCAGGAAATAGTTACAAATGTGGGATTGGCTTGTGTTGAAGAGGGTTAGTTGGCACCACATGTCTAAAATGTTAATTGCGAGCTCTGCTGGCCGCAGTGTAGATTGCTAATGAGTGTTCGCTTGTACTTGAAAATGAATTTGGTGATTGTAGTAAAGCTATAACTGATATAAAAAATGTTCAAGAAGAAAGGATACTAAAAGGATATTATGTAGATTTGAGTCCTGTAATAGTTACTTGCCTAGTGGACTCTGTAGTTAATGAATAAGGAAATAATTTTAATTGTGAGCCCTACTGAGTGCAGTGTAGGCGTATCATGAAAAGATGAAATAAGTATAGAATACACTGACGAAGTGTATTTTCTGAGTACATTCTTGTTGTTTGAAATTAGCATTTAAAATTGGAATTGTGAGCTGTACTGCCCGCAGTGTAGACTGCAATTCCATGTTGGTTTGCACTTGAAGATTAATTTGGCCATTGTAGTAAAGCTATAACTGATATAAAAAAAGTTCTTGAAGCACAGATACTAAAAGGATAATATGTAGGGTGTAGGACTGGGATAGTTACTTGCCTACTGGAGTCTGTAGTTGCATATGGAAGTACCCCTCACTGATCAAAGGGAGTGTTGCTGTGGTCGGTGCCACGGACTTGGGGTCGCTGCGATTCAGGACTCAGGACACAGTTACACATGTGGGATCGGCTTGTGTTGAACAGGGTTAGTTGGCCCCACATGTCGCCGGTCTTCCACAGTGTAGGCCGGAGGCAGCGGTCAGCAAAGGCCCACATGCATGTGACGTTGACTTGAGCTGTACAGATTGGGAGCATTTGGTCTTCTTAACCCATTATATTCTCTTATACAATTTGCGTCACTACTAATCTTGAATTGTGAACCGTGTAACCCCGGTGTAGGGCAGAGGCAGCGGTCAGGATGGCCGCACAGCCACGTTTCATTGAGTTGAGCTGCACAGTTAGTGGCACCTGGAGTACTCAGTGTGTGCGCACCCTGCAATGATACGCCGTCCCGGCGGGCCGCACTGGGAGCAATGTCTTTTGTCTAATGAATTCTGCCTTAATAAAGGTACATGGCAATGACTTATGGTGCAGTGAGTTAGTAGCACCTGATGCACACAGCTTGTGTGCAGCCTGCAATGATGCGTGGTACAGACGGGTCGCACTGGGAGCAATGTCTTTTGTCTAATGAATTCAGCCTTGATATGGCCATATGGTGATGACTTACGGTGCCGTGAGTTAGTAGCACCTGAAGCACACAGCGTGTGCGCATCCTACGATGATGCGTGGTCCGGGCGGGCCGCACTGGGAGCAACATGTCATGCGAACTAGACTGCGTCATCTGCAATCACGACTGCATCTGAATTGTGAGCCCTGCTGTCCGCAGTGTAGATTGAAGGCAGTAGTCGGTACAGACATAAGTCTGCGGTGCTGTGCTGCTGGGTTCGCAGGGGGCCTGTGTCGAGGAGGCCCACAGTCATGGTGGCAACCACGTAGAAGGGGGGGCCCCTGCTCTGGCAGAGTTGTTGGTCTTCCCACAAGTGAACCACGCCCAGGACCTGGCCTATTTATTCATACTCCTACGCTGGAGTGGTGTACGTTGGACCAGCCCACTCCTCTTCCGCTTCCAGGGGGGGGATAACACAGCTACATGACCGAGATCTTCCCCACTGGCTGAGGTAACATGGTTGCATCCACTGTGCACTACAGTACAAGTATCAATAGTATATCTCCACATGGAGAGGTTTGTGCTTTGCATAGTGAGGTCTGTGCAGCACATCAGCGTTACACTTGGCATTGTGTGCATTGTTATTGATGGGTGACTTGCCTCCTTCATACAGAGTTGGTTACCATATCTCTCAACATTCAGCTATTGTGCAGCTGAGGGGCCATGGTGTTTTGGGAAGGTCAGTTGTCCTGTTTTGCGCTGCCTCAGTGGTAGTAGGGGGGTGGTCCGGGGGGGAGGTTCTAGTGGTGCTGGCGCTGGGTGTTGTGGCCTTGTTGGGTGTCGGAGCTGCATGATCAGTAGCTCTATCACGTGTTGGTTTTTAGATGTGGCTATGAGTTGGGTCCAATTCACGCAGTAGATAGTCAACCTCCTTTCACCAGTTAGAGGTTGATGTTAATTTGTTACTGGTAACTTGGCTTATCGCCTGCTTTTTGGATCGCATTGCAGATTTGGCTGGTCATTGAAAATAAGGGGAAGTGGTGTTTTTGTGTTTCTTTTGCACTGGAACGCCTACTATCATTAGCAATAGTTGTGGTTCTCGTTTATGGCGATTTTGTTGGCGGAAGGTATCGTTGGAAGAGTGGTGAGATTTTCAGTTTTCACCCGGTTGAAAATCTGATGATAATTAAAAAACACAGAAAAAAAAGATAGGTTTAATGAACATTATAGTTAGACATTAGCATTTAAAAACCCTTTGAAATTCACTGAAAAAAACAAAGGTTTTAGGCACATTATAGTTTGAAATTAGCATTTAAAAAACCTTAGAAATTCACTGAAAAAACCATAGGTTTCAGGGACATTATGGTTACTTGGAAATTTCACTCATACAAAACTATAGAAATTCCCCTGTTATGGTTAGTTGAGCTAACTATAACTCATGCCCCTACAATGCACTGCTGATGATGTCACATATTACATTACATTACATGGTCAGTGACATCACTGATGACATCATCTACGTGAAAATCTGATGCACCTCATCAGACCCTAATATAACACTTGATACACCTACTCTAAAATACTGACTATAATTGTCAAAACCATGACCACACCAATACCAGTTATTACATATCCACTCACTAATTCCTAGGTCTACACACACATCCATTTATTCACCCATACAGTCACTCATACATACAGTCAGCCATCAATACAGCATTATCATATCCAGTCACATATCTATACAGACACTCACAAACCGCCTCTCATCCATAGAGTTATTCACACACCTAGTCAGTAATGGAAATAATAAATCACACTTTCATTTACTCACCTGTACAGTTATACACATACCACCTCACTTATTTAAACATATACTAACACATACTTACACTCTAATACAATAACTAATACAAGCACCCACTGATCCATACAGGCACTCTCACAATCACTCACTCTCACATATAGTCATTTATACAGTCCAACACTCACATATACTGCCTTTCACATATGCAGTTACTCACACATGTACCACTGACACATCCATTCACTCACCAACACACCCAAACACACACTCACCCAGCCATACAGCCCTTCACAGATACAGACTTGAACATATATACCCAGTGAATTATCCACTTACACATCTATGCACAGAGTCACACCCCCACCTACACAGACACTCAGGCACCCATACAGATACTCAGACAACCAATCAATAGGCCATATAGATCCTCATTTAGCTGCTAACCAACCCATGCAACCGCTTACACACCAACTGACAACATAAGCTGTGTGAATCTCTGAATCAGTCGCTAACACATGCATTAAGTAAGACACAATTAATCACTCACTTATACAGTCAGTCACACACCTAATTCATTATCCATCCTGACTCTTATACACCCATTCATTCGTCAGTACACCTTGGCATATATATATATATATATATATATATATATATATATATATATATATATAAAACATATTTGCATTTTATAGAAACACATAGTCACTGGATGATGTCATCAGTGATGTCATTTGGGATGTCATCAGGGATGTCACTGACCATGTCATGGATGATGTAATTTGTGATTTCATCAGCAGTGCATTGCGGGGCGCGAGTTATAGTTAACTCAACTAACTATAACAGGGGCATTTCTATCGTTTTGTATGAGTGAAATGTCCAACTAACTATAACGTCCCTGAAACCTGTGTTTTTTTCAGTCACACACCTACTAAATCCTCCATCCAGACACTTATACACCCACTTAGTCTTCAATACACCTTGGAATATATATAAAACATATTTAAACTTTACAGAAACACAGTCACTGGATGATGCAATCAGTGATGTCATTTGAGATGTCATCAGTGACATCATCAGTGATGTCACTGACCATGTCATGAATGATATAATATGTGACATCATGAGCAGTGCATTGAGGGTGCGCAAGTTATAGTAAGCTGAACTAACAATAACGGCCGAATTTCTATGGTTTTGTAAGAGTGAAATGTCCAGCTAACTATAACGTCCCTAAAACCTATGTTTTTTCAGTTAATTTTCAAGGTTTTTTAAATGCTAATTTCTAACTATAACGTGCCTGAAACATATGGTTTTTTCAGTGATTTCAAAGGTTTTTTAAAGGCTAATTTCTAACAATAACGTCCTTGAAACCTATTTTATTAGTGAATTTCAAAGGTTTTTTAAATGCTAATTTCTAACTATAACATCCCTCAAACCTTTATTTTGTTCAGTGAATTTTGAATTAGAACGTTTCATTATTTTTTTTAATTTTTTTTAATTGCAGATTTACAAGCACAACATCGAAACAGGTCACCCAACTCCGTCATGGTATTGCATAACACATCCACTTGCCGTTAAGATTGTACACAGCCATTCAGCCCACATCCCTGAGGCTGGGCGGCGCAACAACTCCTTCCTGCAATCCATCATATTAAACATCTCAGAGTTGACTGGGTGTCAGCACAATTTAGTATCCGCTTTTTACCCCAAACTCCCCTCCCCCCCACTAGCCGTTGACCTAGTCGGTAATGCCCCCTGTGCGGGCAACCCCAGTGGTAGCAGTGCGCACTGGAGCGGGTCCGGTCCGTACCGCACTGCAGTGGATAGCTCTGATGACCTCCGACCGTAACTCACTGCTATTCCCAGGATGTTGCTCAAAGCCTCATACCCCGTGTTCACAACCCCCGAACCCTCGCCACTGGCACTCCCCCTAACGTCCCCACGGCGTTCTAGTAACTCCCCTACAAAACCCCACCCTCCCAACTTGCTGCTGATACTGGTTACAACCGTCAATTGTGAAAGAAGGGTTCACTATTAGTCGGGTATTTGCAATCTACCATCCTGTCTCCATGTAACTCCTCGCTCCTAAAATGCCTATTCGTCATCCTCAATCAGGTAGTCTCTCAAAGCCTGCACAACCACTTCCCAAGCCCTCGCCATCTCTAAGCACTTCTCGTTGTCCATCCTAGTAGCCTGCCGCATTCTGACCACACTTTCACAGCTGGCCCACTTCAACAATTCATTCGTCCATCTCCGCATTGACGGTCCCTCCCTAGATTTCCAGTGCCATGTAATTTCTCTCTGGGCCAGTAGAAGTCCCAGATCAATAAACTTACTCGTAACCTTAGTCTTTGCTGTGTGGGGGAACCAGAGCAGCAAGCACGTTGCCATATCGAATTCCACCTCTAGATCTGTAACTGCATTCAGCAGCTCTCCCACCTCGGGCCAATAATCCCCCAACTTTGGGCACCCCCACAACATGTGATCCAGCTCGACCTCCGATGCCAGACACCTTGGGAAGACTGCACCCTGCACCTGAAAGTGTCTCCTGAGTTTCCCCGGGGTCAGATAGGCTCTATGTAGTATGAAGAAGTGTATCTGTTGGAAGCGGGCGTTCCTGCTACCCTTCCATGTCCGTTTCAATATGTGACCCCAGACTGTATCCGGTATGGGTTTTCCTATGCTCTCCTCCCACTTTGATTTCAACGTGTGCAATGGCTCCAGACCCTCGGTCAGCATTTCGGGAGTGAAGGCAGGTCACTGCTTTAACTGTGCCCGCAGCCATCACCACGTACTGACAGGCCATAGTTACCTCCGGTTCTGCCAGCCCTCCTTTCCAGTGCTTTTGAATCGCTGCAACTACCGCTGCATGCAGGAGAAAGTGCCCCTCCGGGAGACCGAACTGATCACGTAATTCCCCAAAGGGAGCCAGCTCCCCATCTACATAAAGGTCCCCCACCATCTGTAGTCCCAGCTCTTCTAATAACGGAGACCAATCGCCCCCGTGCGGAAGTGCCGTCAGCATTCCAAGAGGGATCTCCGGAGCGTACGGCCTAGCCACCTTCGCCTTTGCCAGACTCATATGCCAGCACAACCGAAGCATCTTTTCCTCCATGGTTAGGGCTCCCAATTCTAGCTTCTGCTGCATTACGATATATGACAATACGTGCCGCTGAATACCTGTCCCCTGCAAGTGGTCCGGACCTCTGAATTCCCTAGCAACGCTTTGGGTCAATACCTATAGCTGTGCCGCCAGATAATATAGCTCGAAGTCCGGCACCGCCAGTCCCCCGTCCTGTTTAGGCCTGATCAGGGTGTCCAATGCCACCCTACGTCGCCCCTGTCCCCAAAGGAATCCTATGACCATTGACCTCAAATCCTTAAAAATCCGCCGAGGAATCCGGACTGGTAGGGTACGGAAGTAGTATAGGAGCCGTGGCAGTGCCACCATCTTCAACAATGCCACGCGGCCTTGCACTGATAGGGGGAGGGAGGCCCAGAAGGACATGCTACCTTTCAATGCCCTTATGCTTCGTCCGATATTCCCTTCCAACAGGCTGGCGGCGTTGTGGTAAATCCGGACGCCTAAATACGTGAAGGACGTGCCTTCCCAGACCACTTCCACCGCAAGAGGAGGGTACAGTACCCCCGCTCGCAGCGGGAACACACAAGTCTTGTTCCAATTCACTTTGAGGCCCGAAAGCCTCCCAAAACCGGACAACATCTCCACTGCCCCCTCCAGTGCCCTCTCCGTGTCTTCCAGGTAGAGCAACAGATCGTCTGCATATAAGGAAATATAATGTATGTCCTCTCCCCCTCTAACCCCGCTGTACATTACCCCCCGCCGTGCTTACGCCGCTAGCGGCTCCATCGCTAAAGCGAACAACAGAGGAGATAGCGAGCAACCCTGTCTCGTCCCTCTACATACCGGGTAGGCCTCGGAAACCACTGATCCCAATCGCACCCTGGCCGTTGCAGAGGAGTACAGAACTCTCGTCCAACGCCCAAATCCATCTCCCAGTCCGAATTTCTTCAGGACCTCATCTAAATACTTCCATTCGAGGCTATCGAAGGCCTCTCTCTATATCCACCGACAGCACCGCTGACTTCTGGTTCGAGTCCTGGGCGGCATCTAAAATACGGATCAGGCGGCGTATGTTTATGGAAGTGTTCCTCGTCGGGATAAACCCGGCTTGGTCTTCGTGGATCAGAGTGGTCATGTGTGGCAGCAACCTAGTAGCCAGTATACGACTTAATATCTTGTAGTCCACAGTCAACATGGATAAGGGCCTATAGGATTTCACATCCGAAGCCCCCTTGCCGGGCTTCAGCAGCGGCACTACCAGGGCCTCCCTCATCGATTCAGGCAAACAGCCCAACCCCATAGCCTCCGAGTACACCGCCAGTAGTTTGGGAGCAAGACTGTCTATGTATTTCACATAGAACTCGATCGGGAGGCCATCCACTCCCGGTGTCTTATTTCTAGCCATTTGTTTGATGGCCACTCGGATCTCCGATAGGGTTATTGGGCCTCCTAGATCCTTCGCATCCTCACTATCCAGCACCGGAAGACGGACTGCCTCAAGGTAATCATCTATCTCTGCTACTTCCACCCCAAGCTGACTCTCGTATAGTGTGGTGTAATACGTCTTGAAGCATTTCAGAACCGCTGATTGAGAGTATACCATCTCCCCTGATGCCTCTCTAAGGCTCAGGACAGGACATCCCCTAGGTTCCGGCGTGGCCAGTTTCGCCAGCAGAGTGCCCACCTTATCCCTTTCTGCATGTACCTTGATATTGTAAAGCTTGTAGTCATAACATTGCAGCCGCTCTGTCTCCTCTGCTACCAATTCCTTCGCTTCCATCAGCCGATCCTGCAACTCCGGCCGTTCAGGTCTACACCTCTCCAGTTCCCTCAACTTGCATTCCGCCTTTTCCAGCTCAGACAGTACCATCGTCCTCACATTCGAGAACCGTCCCATGCAGACACCTCTCACCACCACTTTCATCGCATCCCATTCTATCTACCTCGTAGCAGCCGAGCCCTCATTCTCAACAAAATAGTGCTCAATACCCTGCTGGATCGCATCACTAAACACCAAGTCCTCCAGCGTGTCAGGCCGCAGCCTCCATGTTGGGACCGCCGACCTCGCCTGTTGCCATTGCATCCTGACCAATAAGGGGTTGTGATCTGAGATGGTCCTGGCCAAGTACTCCGTGTGTGTGACCAGTGCGGTCATCGTCCCTACGCACAGTACCGAATCTATCCTGACATGTAATGCATGAAGAGCCGAATAAAAGGAGTAGTCCCTAACTTCCGGGTGCTGCGTTCTCCATACATCCACCAGACCCCACCTCTCTTGCCAATCCCTCCTGTGTGTGGCTAATCTGCGGACCGGGGAATCAGTCAATGGCGGTTGCGACCTGTCTAGCGCCACATCAGCAATTGAGTTAAAGTCCCCTCCTACGATGGCGGGCCCTGCCAGGAAGTGTGCAAGCGAGCCAGTGAGGCCATCAAAAAAGCGGGCCTGATCAACATTGGGAGCGTACAAACTGCATAAAACCACATCCCTGCCATAGAGTCTCCCCTCCACTGCAACATACCTCCCCTCAGGATCCACTAATTGGTTCGTGACCTCACCCAAATCAGCACCCCTCTAGCAAAGGCAGAGTATGCGGTGCCAAACACCTGCCCATGCCAACGTTTCTGTAACGCCATACATTCTTGTTTAGTTAGATGAGTCTCTTGCAACATTGCTCTTTGTACACCCCGTCTCACCAAATAGGCATGTACCTTATATTGTCTAGACATTGTTCGAAGTCCTCGGACATTCCATGTGACACATTTCAAATTAGGTAATGACCCCATAGCAGCAAATTTCCCGCCAGTTCCACCATGTCCGTTGAACACTCATATCAGAGCAGCATGACCCCCCACTCAAAACTCCCCAGAAAACTTCCCCAACCCCACACCCCAGAACAGGACCTAATAACGTAGCATCAGCCCCAATCCAGACCTGTAACACCACACTCATTCTACTAACCTGTAGTCGCCACTACAGAAAGCCTTAAGGGCAATAGGAGGGTACCTCAGGGCCGACCAGGGGCAAACCGGCACCCGCCCCGCGCCCACGATCCCATACTGCTGTTGCAACACAGTACCTGTCAGTGCGCCAACCAGTAAGGTAAGCCAGTCCCACGGGATCAACCAACAGAGTCCTTATCCCCGCTGTCATTCATTAAACAGTCCATCCGCTGTCTGCGGGGTGACCTTTGGACCCATCGAACTGTCCACTTCCGAGACGTCACCTCCCTATTTCCTGCTGTCGTCTTCGGTGTCCGAGCCCATCGATATGCTCCCCTGTTGCGGCCCTGTGATGATAGCCATCGCCGCCACCGCACCCTTCCTGTCCGCTGCCAGTTGATCGTCCCGCATCGCCCTTTTGAGTCTGTTTTTCTTGCGGATACGTTGCGATTTCTGAGTAGGGACAGGTTTCGGGCGCTCTCTCTCACCCCTGTGCTGTCGGTCCGTGCCAGCACGGTACAGTTTAAGCCATGACCACACTTCGTTAGGTGTCTGAAAGAACTGGGTCTTGCCATCCAGGATCACTCTTAACATTGCTGGAAAAAGAAGAGAATATTGGATACCCTCTTCTCTCAGTTCCCTTTTGACGGCCAAAAAGGACGCTCTGTTCTTCTGGACCTCCTGGGTGTAGTCCGGGAAAACTGTAACTGATCTATTGTCCACCTGGAAGGGGCCCTCCGAACGCGCCCTCCGGATCAGTAAGTCTCGGTCTTTAAAGTGTAACAGTCTGACAACCATTGGTCTAAGAGGGCCACCGAGCGTGGGTGGGCGGGCCGGGACCCTGTGCGCCCTCTCCAGGGAAGGGCGAGAGACCCTCCGGGGCCACTACTGTTTTAAACCAAGTTTCCATGTAGGCCACTGCGTTCTCCCCCTCAGCTTTTTCCGGCAGGCCTACGACCCTCACGTTGTTCCTTCTGTTGCGACTTTCGGAATACTCGACTCGTTTTTCCAGTGTCGACAAGCGTCCCAGGATGTCCGATAATTTATGTTCCGCGGTCACCACAGCTGGTTTGAGCTCCTTCAGCAGCTGTTCGGCTTCCTTCTCCCTATCTGAGAGTTTGGCATGGTCCGCTTTGAGGAGGCCCAGTCCCGTGGCAACCTGCGCGATATCGTGGTGCAGTGATTCCTTGGTCGCCGTTATGGCCTCTAGTATTCCATCCAATCTTTTGTTCAGCCGCTGTTCCTGTGCGTCTGCGTCCGTGGCACCCTGCGACCCACCACTCGCTTCCAGAGCGGGTGTCATGGCCGTCCTCTGCTGCCCTTGCAGGTCGCCCCCGTTGCCGCCATCTTGAGTTCAGCGCGCACCCGCTATAGCTCGGGTCCCGGAGGGGTCTCGTCCCCGCCTCCAACCGCTAGTCGAGCAGCGGGCCCCAGTGTCCGTAGTGAAGGCGACTGTCTCTCCCCGTAGCTATCTCCCTTCCAGTAGGTCCACCGCCTCTGATCCGGAGCACCACGTCAAAATGGCCGACAGGAATAGTCCAGCTCACCCATAAGTCCAACCAGCCTCCCTATAGCCCTGTTGGTATCGCCAGCGTAGTCACAGCACCTCCTCACAAGGGGGTCGCAAGGGGCTCTCAGCCAGTTCGTGGCGAGACTTGCGTGGGGCCGGAGCAATCGGCCGCGTTCAATAGCACCAGTGTGCAGCCTTCACCTAGGCACCATCCGCCTCTTACGCAGCACTTCTCACCCTCAGTCCAGTGAGCCGCCCCTCCTCCGCAGTGCCTGTGTGCCACCAGGAATCGTCGGTCTATTCCAGGCAGACTCAGCGGTCAGATCCGTGTCTCGAGCACCGCTCGCCCCTACCAAGAGCACCCACAGCAGTCAACCGTCCGCTCAGGAGGACCCTCTCTCCGTCTCAGGGCTCCTGCTCAGTCGCTGCAGGCGCCCCCCATATCGAGCGCCAGACCACGTCGTCCTCTGCTCCACTCCCTTCTCGCCCGACCAGCACCACTGCGGAGGTCCGCTCGTGCAAGGGACTCGGTTGTGCCCAGGGCGCCTTTCGATTGCGGGGCCGTGCCTCCGCCTCCGCTATGGCAATGATGGGGGATGGGCGTCCCCTCCGCCGAGAGGAAAGGCGGCGTTGCGCTCTCCCCAACTCTCTCGCTACCTCAGGAGGTCCGATCGGTTGGCTCTCCAGCTGTCCACACCCAGCCTGCCTCCTCCGTCGCTGTAATCCCGCTGTGGGCTGCTGCTCCTTTGTGCTCCGCTCGGCCGCCTCAGGTCCGGGCTGCCGCCATCTTAGCTCTTTCAGTCCGCTCCGTCCAGCTCCCAATCTCGGCCGTCTGTACTGTCCTCCGGCCCCCGCTGGCTCGTTATCACGGCTCCGCACCTATAGGACGCCGCCGGTAGAAAGTCCGGCCGCCGACCGGTGCTTGTGTGGCAGGACACAGGATAATTGTTGGGATCCGGCGCGGAGCTTCAGGCTCACGCCGCCATCCTGATCGGCGCCCAAACCACGCCCCCTTGAATTAGAACGTTTCATGCAGTAGTAGTACTTTATTCGATAAAAAATGTCATCATAAAAGTATACAATTTATACAGTACATTAAAAAGATAAAAGTCAGGAACCCACCAATCCTTATGTACATACAGCATTTCATCATAAAAGTATACAGTTTGTGCAAACATTAAAAGGATAAAAGACAGGAAGCCATGCTTCGTGGGAGCTCGTGGGTCCTTCTCAGTCGCACCCAAAAGAGTAGTGGGCGCAAACGCACTATGTCTTTGAGGGGGCGCCTCCCCAAGTCTAGCCGGAGGGGGATTAGCGGGGTGGAAACTGGGAGGGCCACCAAATCTCTCATGAACTTATTTTCGGATGTAACTAGCTCCGTTATATTCTCGAATCCCCACAGCTCAGATCCATATAGGGCTGCCGGTAATACTTGGCCTTCATAGATTGCGAGAGTCGGTGCCACAGGTTTACTCGTCGACTCCCGTTGTTCCCTTAAAACCACTCCTGAGACTCTTTTGTGATTTAATAGCATTTTGGCCAAGTGATCTTTCCATTTCATCCGGCTATTTACCCTAACACCCAAATAGTCGAAGGAGTCAACCAACTCCAAGGTGGCACCATTGAGCGAAACATTGTTCCTGAATCTCTTGGAAGGTGAAATGGCCATAAACTTTGTTTTAGAGGTGTTGACGGTGAGGCCTCTGTCAGTGCAAAACACACTAAAACGGTCCAAGAGCTTTTGGAGGCCTGTGGGGGTTTAGAGATCAAGATGGTGTCGTCCGCGAAGAGTAGGGTAGGTGTTTTTTCCCCCGCCAGGGATGGCGCATCAGCCGCTTCCTCCCTCAGATGGTCCACCACTCCATTCACAAAGAGGGAGAACAGGGTCGGAGCTATCACACATCCCTGCTGGACTCCACTCCTCACGGGCACCCTCTCTGTCAATTGTCCCTGGGAGCCCCATCTGATCCTCGCATAATTCCCCTCATGGAGCTTTATAATGAATCCCAGAAGTGGCCCTGGGAAGCCCATCTTCTCCAGAATGTCCCACAACCTAGCACGAGGGACCAGGTCGAACGCCGTTTTGAGATCTATGAATGCCAGGTAGAGACTACCCTTGTTGATGGTCACAGCCTTCCAATAGATCGCAAAAAAGCGGAAGACCTGGTCCATCGTGCCCACCTTTTGACGGAACCCTGCCTGGAAAAGAGAAAGAACGTGCTCCTCTTCCATCCAAATACCCACCCTGGAGATGATGACCCTGCCAACCACGTTCTGGATCACGTAAATCAGGCTGATCGGTCTGTAATTGGCAGGGTCATCTCTGGCGCCCTTTTATGCACAGTCACCACCTCTGCTCCCTTCCATGAGTCTGGCACAGGGAAACCCTTGGAGATCAAATTCATTATTAAAGCGATGAGTCTGGCCCAGGCAACAGGTTCGTTCAAAAGGAGGTCCCCTGGTATCCAATCCGGGCCAGCTGCTTTCCTAGGGGTCAAATGTCTATTGGCCATTAATACCTCAGAGGGCAGAAATGGTTCTTCGTGCACCAGTGAGGGTTGGGTCCTACTATCAGGGCCTAAGGGGGGGTGAACATATGACTTCTATCCCGCCGTACAGTGCAGAGAAGTGGGAATACCATTGCTGTTCTGTTATGTGGTTAGCAATAGGTGGTATGTTTTGCTGCCTAGCCTTGTTAATCAATTCCCAGAACAGCGTGGCATTCTTCTTAATGGCAGCAGCTTTGAGGTCCTGCCAATGTTGTTCCTCCCACTCTCGTTTAGCTAACACTATCACCCTCGCATAATCCTTCCTAGCCGCTCTAACTAGTGAGGGATTCTTATTAAGTAGGGCGACTGTTAACTCCTTTTGTTTTGCCTTGCACTGATCCGAATACCACGGGTTACTAGTGTCAACCAGTTTATTGTTCCCTCTGCCACTTTTACCCTGAATTACAAAGTATTGTCCCACTTCCTCTATTGCGTTTTTGTAAGCCAAGGAGGACAGCCCCTGGGCACTACCTTTTTCCAGTTCGAGAGCCTCCAGCTCTACTGTCAAATCTGCTACTTGCGCCCTGATCCTATCAAGATTCCCTTCCTGGAATTGAACCTTATCCCATTTCAGCCTGCGATTACCATTGAAGGGGACGACCTCTTTGGTCGTCCTCAGAGGGATTTTATTCCCACTTCCCTTTAGTTTACCCCACCTTATCTTCATACATAAGGGGTTGTGGTCGCTATCATGTGAGAGAACGACCTCCGTGTCTATTAGGTCGCACCACAGTGTAACATCCAGTAAGATGTAATCAATTCTCGACGGGCCATTGAGCCTATTAAAGGTCATCGCTCCCTCACGGTCAGAAGTTGTCCTGCCATTTAGCGCTCTTAAATTAAATTGCATGGACAGGGCATTGATCTGGATTGCCCTTGCTGACCATTTTCTAATTGGAGCTAATGTCAGGGCTGGGATAGACCATCTAGAGTACTCCTCCTCTAAACCCATGGGATCGTCCCTAGATAGGGGTTCGAATGTACAATTAAAATCCCTTCCCACTATAATTTTAGAGGTTGAGGGGCATTTGGCTAATACCTCTTCTAGGGACGTCAATGTGCATGAAGGTGTGTCCCCCGGAGTCCCTCTAGAGTAGATATTAAATAAATGTATCCTACTTCCCTTAATGTGTCCTGCGAAAGAAAGATGTAAGATATCCCTAGTCGCTGAATCGTGGATAGTGATATCCCAGTTCAATCCAATTTTTACCCAGATATGCAATCCTCCCGCTGGTCTACCCTTGCCACAACTTGATGCGGGCGTGTAGAAAGTTACATAACCCGATTTGTACACTGGGAGCAAGCTCCAGGTTTCTTGGAACATGCATACATCGAATTTCTTAATGAACGCATTCCATTCTGGCAGGAACATCTTTTTTTGCAACCCAGCCACATTCCAGGATAGCATATGGATAACCCTATGATCTGTGACAGGCATGTCAGGGGTAACTCCATTATTCCCACTCTGCGCACAGGCAATAGACTCACCAGTTGCGTTAAAGGAGCTAACTAATTTCGGGGGTGAATTATTGTAACCATTGCCCATTGGCAACTTTGTTTGAATGGTTGCTACAGTCCTGCTGCTATCAGAGTTGTAGGCAGCTATGGGGCCCGCTTTCCTAATATCAGGATTGTTCACGGCAGTGGGAACCACTTTCCCCTTATTTAAGAGACTAGGGGCCAGATGTAGGAGCCCTAATACCGGTCGGTAACAGCCGAATTCGGCCGTTACCGACCGGTATTAGGGTTTTCAGATGTAGGGGGCCTATATTTCACCGATTCTGTAAATGTACCGAATCGGTAAAATACCGAATCGGTATATTTACCGATTCGGTAAATCCACATGTAGGTGGCACTCCTAAGAGTGTGCCACATGGCACACAAGTCTGGAATTGGGGTGCTAGAGAGTGTCAAACTGACAC
The DNA here is from genome assembly GCF_964263255.1 of Lissotriton vulgaris. Taxonomy (NCBI): domain Eukaryota; kingdom Metazoa; phylum Chordata; class Amphibia; order Caudata; family Salamandridae; genus Lissotriton; species Lissotriton vulgaris. Next base: position 1,102,614,004 of record NC_141691.1, on the reverse strand, counting down.
CCTCTGCACCCTTGCAACATTCGGTATTTACCGATTCGGTAAATACCGAATCGGTATTGCCCATTGATTCCTATGGGCTTCAAGGCCCATAGGAATCAATGGGAAATACCGATTCGGTATTTACCGAATCGGTAAATACCGAATGTTACCGATTCGGTAAATCAGATTTTTGATTTACCTACATCTCCCTCCTTCTAAATTACCGATTCATAAATACCGAATCAGTAAAATTCGGTATTTATGAATCGGTAAATTAGATTTACCTACATTTAGCCCTTGGTGATTTTGCATGTCAATCCACCATATCCAGGCAGCTAAACCTGTTTATGATCAGAAAGCCACCCCAGTTATCCCTACGTGCTGGCTCCATGGCTGGCTGCTCCCCCCAGAGCCCCCATTTCCGACCCCAGTCACGGTGCCCTGTTCCATACCAGTTACTATCAACTACATGGTCCCGAGTGGGGCCGCTCCTTGGGGGATAAAAAAAGGAAAGTCGTCTGGTAGCTATACCCTCGAACTTATCTTGGGTGTCCCATGAGCAGACATGGGCAGCAATGTGTGGATCCGCAAAGTAGATCAACACACAATCTCCCCGGACAGTTTTCCTCTGGTGGCCCAGCCATGCCACCCTCCGCACCGTCAGGATCTTCCTTGAACGATGTGGGGGTAGAGGCCGATTTTGGTTAAGCCAATGGCGGACCTTGTTGAATAACGACCATTTGGATTCCTCTCCAGGAGCCTCCAATTCTGGGACCCCCGTCATAACCACCACATATGGTGCGGCCTCAGGGGGGAGGTTCAACACTCTTCCTCTGGTCGATGCTCCACCATTTTTATTTCCCTTTGGCTGCGTGGTGTGTTCCCTGGGTGAAGTGGCCTCCTCACAAGACAGGTCGGGACATATGTTGGTTTTATCTTTCTTTTCAGCTCTCTTCTCGGCAACTAAGGCTGGATTGGGATTGGTATTTACTACTACTGGGTGCAGTAATTTTAGGAGCTTGTGCTATAGCTTTATTACTGCTTGTTTTGTTACTCCCTGCTTTTTGGGCCCCGGGTGGGTTTTGGTTTTTGGGCATGGTGCAGAGATCGGCTAGTTGTTTTTCAATATGGGATAGTTTATTCTCAATAGGAGAGAGATAATGTTTAAAAAGCTCTTCTATCCTCACTAAGAGTTGAGTGTCGGCCGCGTTCCCACTGCCACTTTTCTCAACCAGGCTAGTCAAACCTTCCAAATTCCCTGTGCTCCCGGCCTCTATTATAACATCACCACCCTGGAGGTCATGATTTATATGTGATTTTTGAGCAGCGACCCCATTAATCTTTTTCTGGTGTCGACCCCTTCCCCTCCCTTTTTTTATCTTCCGTACTTTAGGGATGGCGCCCTCCCTCCTGCCCCTCAATGTGGTGACACTTGTGTCTTCCTGGGTAATACTGGTGGCTATTTCCGGAGTTTTTTCCAAGTCTGTGCTTAGTTGAGAGGAGCATGATAGATGGGACACTGGAAGATCTACCGTATTGGGAAGGCTACATCTATCAGCATCAACATGAACATCTGCCTGGATATCTATAAGACCCACAGCCTTGGATTGTAACTGGGATTTGGCCGTTGCAATTTGTCCCATAGATGATCTTTTCTTTGCCAAGGCGAGGTCTTGTGACACCCTACGCTCCATTAATGTAATCCCTTGGTCTAAAATCACAGATCTGGGTTTAATTCATCGTTATTTTGCTCGCCAAGCCACCCCAGTTCACAGCCAGGATAGTTTGACTCCAGTGGCCTAGTGAGCATGGGACCCATGTCTGGATATACCCTTCCCACACAGGGTGAACAGCAAAACAAATAAGATGATGGACGGAATGTTGCATAATTGCAGAACATTCACCCCAGTGGGTTAAATCCATTGTTATTTGAATCAAGCATGCTAGGACCTATTTCTGGCTATCAGCTGTCTTCAGCCAAAATAGTTTGACTCCAGTGTCCTAGTGAGCACGGGGGCCCACGTCTGGGAATACCCTTCCCACATAGGGTGAACAGCAAAACAAACAAGATGATGGACAGAATGTTGCACAATGGCAAAACATTCACCCCCAGTCACAGATCTGGGTTTAATCCATCGTTATTTTGCTCACCAAGCCACCACAGTTCAGACATGACCATATGCAAATCAGCCTTGACCCTGTGCCTCATGGGAACAGTCCAGCCCAAACTGCCAAGACTGGATATCGAGCAGGAGACTGCGGACAGGGAGCCGGGCAGGAGGTACAAGAGCGGTGCAGACTGCCTGATGGTGTCTGCAGGCCCTTGGCAGCAGGAGGAGCCGGCGGACACCCCAGCCCCTGGGGGGACGTGCGGTGAGCCTGAGGTATTAAGGACCTGCCTGCTGCCGTAAGTAACCGAAGATGCTCTGTGGGTCGTGCAGTGCCGTGGGGTCACATAACAGGGTCTCCTGAGGGGGGACCGGAGCCGAGAGCAGGTCACAGCATGGGGAGTCATTGTGATGCCCGGAAGGCCCCGAGGGGTGAGCCGCGTTCTGCAGTACATTCAACACTCTCCAATGTCTCCCTCTGCAGCCTGTTGCCCGCCAGCAGCTGTGACACCCGCATATCGTCTGCTTTGTCCCTGCCAGGTTTATTGTATCACAATCTATTTCTCGTGGGTCATGAAGAACTTTGCACTATACAAACGCACTTCGCCAAATCCGCCTTAAAGACAACCTTTGTCTTTTTCTAACTTGTCAACATATGGAGGTAAGGAACGTTGGGGGGAGAAGGTAGAGGAGATCAGTTTATCACCCTTTCCTCTGCTAGCGGCCAGAGGCAGCGGAATAATCTCAAAATACCTAGTATTTTGAATTAGAGCTTCTATGGTTAAAACTGCTTTCTAGGCGCTTCCTGAAAAAGCAGCTTTTATGTGTTGATGAAAGGGGATTTAATGCTATGTTTATATGAGATGAGAGAGTTGGTGGCCACTGCTGATATTAAACGTAAGCCCAGGACCTCATATCTGCACATAAATCAGCACTTTGATCGGCTCTGGTGTGCGGAGGTAGACTCCTTGTCTTGTCCCAGGTAACTGTACCTCTATACTGTGTACCTTGCATTCACTGCACATCCCCTCTTTCAATCTTTTCCCCTCCCTTGTATCTTTCTACTTTCTTTACGGATTTGCACTCCCTGGTTCGAGGAATCCCAAAAGGAAAGAAGGTACATCAGGGTCCGATTGGCTAGACAGCCCATCGGCCTTTGCCTGAGGGCCCTGTGGCAAAGGCCAACTGGTGGGCCGTTTTGTTTTCAATTGCAAATAAAAGCCCTATATTTGCCTGGACCACCTTGCAATATGTCTCACATTTGCGAGAGTTTCAGCTATTAGCATTGTAAATGACAATGCTTTTTATTTATGTTTTAAAAACCGAAACATAAATAAAAGACATAGCCATTTACAATACCAATAGCTCAAACTCAAGTAAAACTGACACCTATTGCATTGCAAATGCTTGTTTAGTACTGCAATAATTCTGAGGACATATGTGACCAGTTCAATGTATTTGTTTTCAGAACCTGTCCCAGAGAATCTCAATGTTCAGGTGCACCAGTATTGGCATGGAAAGCTATGTCAGTGGCCAGAGTAAGCAGATTAAGCAAATTGTGTACTGTCTGTTTGAAATTGCCCATCTCATGTGCCAATATTGAGGGCCTATGGGAAATGGCCTTTTTTGCAGAGTTATCCACAAACCTTTTGCTTCTTCCTCCTATGTTTTATCCTGACCTGTATTGGTTGGATATAGGGCTCTGGACAAGTGCATATGCTCTCTGTGTAAATTGTTGCTGTGATTGGCTATCCATGATTGGCATATTTGATTTACCAATAGGTTCCTAGTAAAGTGCTCTGAGTGTGTCAGGGATGATAAATCATATGCTACTAGTGGGCCTGCAGCACTGATTGTGCCACCCACATGGGTACTCATGAAAAGACGTCTCAGGCCTGCCACTGCAGTGCCTGCGCACAGTTTGTGAACTGCCATATGGACTTGGCAAGTGCATTCACTTACCAGGCCCTAGCCTTCTCTTTATTTACATATAGGGCACCCCTATGGTAGGCCCAAGGTACCCCCGTGGGCAGGGTGCAGTGTATGTGAAAGGAAGGACATGTGCTGGTGTGTGTGACATGTCTTGATAGTGAAATACTGCCAATTTCGTTTTTCACTATTGAAAGGCTATCTTGCCTGTAGGTCAGAATGGGGAATGCTTTGTAAAAATGTTCAAGCATATCTTCCAATAGGGATAAGATTTTAAAAAATGGAGTTTGGTATCCCTGAACTCAGGATTTAAAAACACATCTTTTAGTAAAGATGGTTTTTAAATTGTGTGTTTTTAAATACCACTTTTAGAAAGTAGCAATTTTTTTGTTCAACCATACTCTATGCCTCTGTCTGTTTGTGGATTGACTGTCTGGCTTTGGAGTGACAGGGGCTGGGGAGGTTCAGTGGCTCCAGGAGTCTGGATGAGTCAGCATTAGGGTGAATAGACCTGATCTGCATTTGAAGTGGTCGGAGGAGTCGCACCTATACCTGAATAGGGCTGTGCCTGCCTTCCACAATGCTGGCTCCGCTCCCCTGTGGTGTGTCTGGAACCAATGCTCACACTGACAATGGATGTTGTTGTGCACTTGCAGAGTGCTCCCCATAACAGGTTTGAGCTGGGCTCTGAGCCCCTTGCACAAAGAGATCAAAGTAATTTTGGGGTATACGTATTAGACCTAAAACCCCTGAACTTTAGATCACTCCTTGAATTCAAGAGGAACCTTTTCCAAGCAGAAGAGCTGGAGAGACTGAGGAAAAGTACTGCCCTTGCTGTGTGTCTGGGTTTGGTCTGCAGTTGCTGTTTCTGCCAAGGAAAGGAGAAGGACTTTGCTGTGGGCTGTGTCCCCTGCCTGAAGGAGATCTCCAAGGGCAGAAGTGAGCTGGCCTCCTATTCTGAAGTCTCAGGGACACAGAGACTCCACACCATCTGCCCTGAACTCTGCTGTTGTGAGTTCCAACATGCCTTGGGGTGTCTGTGCCAGTCGGGGGACTCTGGAGGTTGTTGCTGCTGTTTGGGAGCTGGAAGAAAGAAGAAATGTGAAGAACTGCTAAAATAGACGCATCGCTCTTCTTGTGGCTGTTTTCTCGACGCATCTCCACAGCACAAGAAGAATTTCTACGCACCCATGTGCCATTGCGAAACCTTTTGCAGCGCCTGTCACAGTTGCAAGAATCGACGCATCGAGGGATCGCAGCTGAAGAGGACCGACGCATCGATCGCCAACACATCCCAGATTTCCACGCTTCGTACCTGTGCGCCATGCTTTCCCGACGCATCACCTGCGAACCGAGAATCGACAGATCACTCCCCATATAGATCTGCCTCAACGCAACTCGGTCGCTGCGTGTCGCAGAACTGTTGCATTACCTCTCTAAGGTCTCAGGACTGTCACATCTCTTTGTTTTACGACTCTGCGGCTGTTTGGCTTTGGAACTTTGACGCATATATAGGTACTTTGGTGAAAAGTAAAGCATCCATCGTTTTCTATGGTACAAGTGCTTAAAACCTTTTGAACGTCATATTTTTAACTGTGTATGCTTGATTTTTGTAGTTTTGGTCTTGTTTAGTTTAGATAAATATTCTTTATTTTTCTAAACAAGTGTGGTGTCCATTTGTGGTGTTATCACTGTGTTACTATGAGTGTTGGTACAAATACTTTACACATTGCTTTTGGGAGTAGCCAATCTGCTCGTGCCAAGCAACGAAAGACAGTGAGCAGGGATTATTTAAAGTGTGTATCCCTCCTTACCCTGACTAGAAGCATAGGTCCCTATTTGGACAAAGGTACCCACCTATGCCAACTAGAGACCCCCATTTCTAACAGGGCCATTTCACAGATAAAAGTTTACATGGGAAAGAAAGAGTGAGCGCACATGACCAAAGACTCACTGAAGAAGTATTGTGTGGTGTACTACAATGATAATACTACCTCATATACACTGTATGTACACTGTCTATATACCATGTATGGCTACTCACCTGTGAGGGTCTCAAGGCGCTGGGGAGAGGCTGCTGGTCCCTCTGAGTGAAGGATCATTTGAAGAGCCTGACCTTGTAGGTCCTTCTTGAATTAGGTCAGCAATGTTGATTGTCTGAAGTGGAGGGGCAGTGTGTTTCTGATCTTGATAGGGTAGTAGGAGAAAATGCTTCCTCTGGGTCTGGTCTTGTGGATCCTGAGGACGGAGGCTAGGGGGAGTTGGGCGGAACGGAGTTGTCTCGCCGGCGGTGGTTGAGATATGCTGGCTGTTGTAGATAAATAATCCAAAGTGTAGACCAGGTGGTAGTTCCAAGTAGTTCCTTTATTAGTTTCAGTTATAGTTGTAGAAGATGAAGGTAGGATGGTAAATAAGATAGAAGTATAGTTGTACAGCCCCACCAGGAGCAGTCTCCCTCTGCTCAGCCTCTCATCCTCCAACTGACGCTCTCCACCAGTCCACACACCAACATTCCATGACATCATACATCATTCTCCTGCCATGCAGGCTGAACAGAGAGAGCATTGATGTGAAGAAAGAAGAGGGGAATTAACCATTACAACATATCCTCTCTCTTCACAACAAAAGGCAATAGAAGAATAAGAAGTAAAGAAACAGAAGGAATACAAAGTGATTGCAATAATTGAATGCAATAATGCGATGATATAAAATGAAACATAGTAAATAATGCAATACAATGAAATGCAATGTAATAATAAGGAAAATGCAAATGTGCAATTAAATCATGCGATAACCTAGAATGCAATATAATGCAATAACATGAAATTAAAAGAAATAACATGACAGCAATAAATGCACAATGAAATATAAGCAACTTAAAGGCACGCACACCATCCCCATTTCTTGCAAAAGAAGGCAAAACAAAACCTGTGCCACGAAAATATCCACACCTGAAGAGACAATACGTCACAAGCAAAAGAAAGAAGAAGAGAAACGCATGCACAACATAAGTAAACCTGACGTCTCAGGGTCCCATATGCATCAAAGATCCAATCAACGGCAAAGATGAAGAGAAGGATTAAACAAGAGCCGTGAAGTTAACAGTGAACCAGCACTGACAGGACCATAACGCAAATGTAGAAACATGCGTGACAACTGGTACTCAACAAAGAAGCCACCAGAAAATACAGGGATACACTCACCCAAGAAACAAGAAGAATGGAACGGGATACACTCACCCGTGTAAATAACAAGTAATGGGATACACTGACCCGTGACAATTACAGGAGTACCCACACCCATGTAAAAACAAGAATAATACAGGATACACTAATTTGTGTAAATTACAGGAATACCCTAACCTGCGTAAATAACCAAAATAAAACAGGAAACACTAATCCGTGTAAATTACAGGAATACCCTAACCTGTGTAAATAACCAAGAATGAAACAGGATACACTCATGTTGTGTAAATTACAGGGATACCCTCACATGTGTAAATATCAAGAAAGTATAGGATACACTCACCCGTTAAAATTACAGGAATACCCTCACCCGTGTAAACAACGAAAATGAAACAGGATACACTCATGTTGTGTACATTACAGGGATACCCTCACCTGTGTAAATATCAAGAATGTACAGGATACACTAATCTGTGTAAAATTACAGGGTTACCCTCACCTGTATAAATATGCACTAACTCACAGATAATATCATTCAAGTAATGAGATACACTCACCCAAACTGCAATTTTAACTTTGTCACGTAAATGTAGACAAGTAAATGTAGACATTTGATAATACTCAGCATATATTGTTACTCAGCAAATTAATACAAATACACCTTCTCATATGCAAAAACATTGATAAATCATTACAATGAAATAACATTTTAAATAGACCAAGAATCGGTACTCAGCTTGTTAAAATCGAGGAATCAGCAATTCCAAAACATGACAGAAGATGGCGCACAGAGTATATTTTAAAGTATATTTTCAGGTGAGCCCGGGTTGGAGGCTGACCGGTGTCAAGGTCACTGGTGGGGCTGGGGTGCCAGTTTCTTTAAGTAGTACATGAATATTCACGTAGATGCTTGAAGCTTGTAATAAGTTGCAGTTCCATTAGTAAACTTTGTAGATGCACTTTTAATGTTTCTTGTCAAATAAAATTCAAAATCTGTAGGTTCAAGAGTCCAAACGTCGCCAAAATGTTGTAAATAAATAATCCAAAGTGTAGACCAGGTGGTAGTTCCGAATAGTTCCTTTATTAGTTTCAGTTAAAGTTGTAGAAGATGAAGGTAGGATGGTAAATAAGATAGAAGTATAGTTGTACAGCCCCACCAGGAGCAGTCTCCCTCTGCTCAGCCTCTCATCCTCCAACTGACACTCTCCACCAGTCCACGACATCATACATCATTCTTCTGCCATGCAGGCTGAACAGAGAGAGCATTGATGTGAAGAAAGAAGAGGGGAATTAACCATTACAACACTGGCCCTTCGTTAAAGAGAGGTTTTTTGGCATGTGTGAGAAGCTTAAAGGTGATTCTCTTGTTGACTAGGAGCCAATGAAGTTGTCAGAGGTGTTGCAGGATGTGGCTGCGGCGGGGGATGTTGAGGACCAGTCTGGCTGCGGTGTTTTGAAGGTTCTATTGTTTCTTGATCTGCTTCTGGGTGATGCCGGCATAGAGTGTGTTGCCGTAGTTGAGTCTGCTGATGATGAGTGCGTTGGTGACCATCTTTCTGTAGTTTATGGGGGTCCATCTGAATGTCTTTTGGATCAGGTGGAGCGTGTGGAAGCAGACTGAGGAAACTGTGTTGATTTAGCAGTTCATTGTGGGTGATGAGTCCAGTATGATGCAGAGGTTGCGGAAGTGGTCCTTCTGGGTGGGAGGGGGGTTGCAGAGTGGCTGAACACCAAGAGTTGTCCCCTGCTGAAACGGGGGTCCCAGGATGAGTACTTAGGTCTTGTCCGCATTTAGCTTGAGGCAGATGTCTTTCATTCAGGTAGCAACAACCTTCATTCGTCTGTGGAAGTTGGTTCTTGCGGTTGTGGGTTTGTTGGTGAGGGAGAGACTTAGCTGGGAGTCATTGGCGTAGGAGACTATGTTCATTCTGTGGCTTCCGAAGATGGCTGCGAGCGGGGCCAAGTAGAAGTTGAAGAGAGTATGGTTCTGGGAGGAACCCTGGGCCACTCCACAGCTGATCTCTGTGGGTACTAAGAGGAACCGGGGTAGTCTGACTTGCTGTCTTTGGCCAGTGAGTAAGGAGCGGATCCAGTCCAGTGCCTTGTCGCGAATGCTGGCATCGTGTAGTCTCATGATTAGGATGCAGTGGGAAATGGTGTCAAAGGCGGCAGAGAAGTCCAGTAGGATGAGGGCTGCAGTCTTGTTCCAGTCGAGAAGGGTGCAGATGGCATCAGTGGTGGCGAGGAGTGCAGTCTCCATACTGTGGTTGGTTCGGAAGCCAGATTCGGAGGTGGCCAGGACATAGTTCACTTCAATGAACTCTTAAGAGCTTGGCGTTGATGGCCTTCTCAGTGATCTTGGCTGGGAAGGAGAGGAGGGAGATGGGTCTGAAATTCTTGATGTCTGTTAGGTCTGAGGTCGGCTTCTTTAGCAGGGGGTTGATCTCGGGTTGTTTCCAATAATCTGGGAAGGTGGCGGTTTCCATGAAGCAGTTGATGGTGCAGCAAAGTTGGGGGGCAATGGTGGCGGCTGCTCTGTGGAAGATGTGGTACGGACAAGGATCGGACGGGGCTCCTCAGTGGATGCTCTTCATGGTCTTGAGTGTTATCTTTGTTGTGAGTGAGGTCCAGCTGTGCGTGGTCTGTTGGGCTGCAACGTGGTTGTGTGCGGTGGTGGTGGGCATAGTAGCGGGGTCTAGGACGTTGAAGCTGTCATATATCTACCTGATCTTTTGGTGGAAGAAGGAGCAGAGTTTGTTGCAGAGGTGTTGGGAGAGTGAGGAGTCTGTGGTCTCACTGTTGGGCTGGGCCAACTCCTTGACAAGGGAGAAGAGTTCTTTGCTTTTATGTGCATTGGCGTTTTCTTTGTGGTTTTGAGGCAGGGATGGTGTGTGTTGATGGCAGATTTGAAGGTTCCTTTCTAGGGTTTTGCTGTTCCTCAAATTCTTATTGAGTCATCTGCAGGTGCACCTGGACTCGTGGAGGGCGGGAGTTACCCAGCTGGCTTTCTTGGAGTGTTGCTTGCCTGGTCTCCTCTTGCGGGGTGCCAGAGTGTCGGCGCAGTTGCAAAGGCAAGATGCCCATAGTGGTGGTCGGTCCATAATCATTTGGTGGTCTGGCAGTAACACTACAACATTTTACAAGACATTCAATGATTAATAGGGCATGAAAAAAGAAACAAATATTTCAAGTGACCTCAGATTTCAAATTTACTACTCCAATCCTGACCCCCCCCCCCCCCCCCTCCGGCTTGCTCTGTGGTGGCAACGTAGAGCACCAATCATGCTCCATGGTTGAAGATGTTTACAGTATGCTAATGGCATCCAAGATGATGGGCGTCACTCCTCGTTCTAGCCTGGATTCTCCCCAGTGCTACACATTTGCCTCCCACACATGCTCACCCTAACACATTGCACCTCATACTTGGAAATATTGGTAGGTGTGCCTTTGAAAAATTCAAGCAGATCACTCATAAGGGAAATTGGACGGCAAGTCCCCTGTCGGCACATCCCCTGCCTTAAGAAGTAAACTGCAAGATGGAGCAGTGGGTCAGGATTGCCGGTCAGCGGGAGGGACTTGCAGAATGAGGCGGTTTTCCAGCAGTGTTGAGAATGGCACAATGTTTCTGTTTCCCCCTGATCGCCAGCCTTCAGTCAATCCATTGTGTTCATAGCAGAAAGCTGGAACAGCAGCTTCTGGAGAAGTACTGTACATTGCTCACATTTCGAATTTGTATCCCCCTCTCGCTTGCATTAAGCCTAGCGGAGGCTATGAAACACCTACATATTGCCCTTTAACTCTTTTGACTGGATTGCTGTCTTTGGGCTGTACAAAGGCAGCTTTCCCTTGCCCCTGTTGGGAGAATGTGACAACATGTATAGGGAGAGGAACCTTGATTAACGAGCTTTTATAGTGCTTTGCAGTGCTATCTATCCATATATGGGCATCCAAGACCTATATCCCGGCGCTACACAAACCCATTGGTGATCTGTGCCTTTCAGCTGCATCCCGAACCTGCATCTCAGGAAGGGAGAAATATACTCTCTTCTGGGGTGGAGCATACCTGTGGATAGTCTTGGAGGTGTCCTGTGTAGCCATGGGTGCGGTTTGCGGCTCCCACAGTCATATCCTAGCGGTGACCCCCATGCATGATGAAGAGACTTTCTTTTTTTTATTTTTTTTTATTTATTTATTACCATCGTTGGGTCATTTGAAAACATAATTCATTCACAACATCAAAATATAGACATTCACAATCTTCTTTTACAAAATTGTTTGAAACGGACGGGTAGGACAGGGTTACCAAATTCAAATACAAAATACATAAATCCATAAAATTATTCCTCTAAATACTCTTTAAGTGCCCCCCAAATCAATATACCTAATCGTCTTTTCCTGACACCCTTTAGAGCATACAAATTCCATTCTAGTCCATATACATTAAACAATTTCCTTCTCCAAAATTCAAACATCGGTGCTTCAGGTTGTAGCCATTCCGTAGCTATACATAGCCTGGCTATAGTCATTGCCACAAAGAAAAAGTTCTTAAATTTACATAAGTTCTCATTTTCATTAACACATTACCCTCCCCCTATTAACATAAGTGCGGGGGATATTTTAATCGGATAATGAATGACTAAAGATATAAACCTTTCTATACTGGAGATGAAAGACGATAATTTAGGACAGTTGTAAAAGACATGAACAATATCTGCATCTTCCCCTCCACACCGAAAGCATTTTCCATCATACATAGGCCCCCATGTTGCCATTCGTTTGGGAGTATAATATAGTCTAAAGATTGTCTTATATACCTGAGCTTTCAAATTGGCTGACAAACAAATAGCCTTAGCCATCAAAATAGAATCTACAATATTTAGATTGGTTTCCTCCAACTGATTCTGCCAGTATACAATATATTTGTTCAAGTCATCAGGCTTATATTCCATCAGCAACCTATATATCATGCCTATCCATTTTTTTGATTGAATTGCCTCTAATAATTTATTAGGACTGGGTCTGGTTAGTTTCTTTAAACAAAAATCTCTGACTTGGAGATATTTAAAAAAAGAAGAATGAGGTAGCTGGTATTTACTACCCATATTAGAAAAAGAATTAAATATTCCGTCCGCCTCATATAAATCTCCGATTCTAACCACCCCTTTCTTGCTCCATTCCTTCGCTACATTGTCCCAAAATATTGATGGAAGTATTTTCTCTGCAGAAAGGGGAGTATGATACGAAATTCTCTCTAACTTCATGATCCTCGCGACTTTTCTCCAAACTTTATATGCAGACTCGACCACCTTAAAACGGGTATGCTTGTAGTAATTCCCCGCCAACTCTTTTAACAAACATCCTTTTGCATGTTCCCCTAATAATAGATAAAATATCGACGGGGACTCTGCCGGGTCCTTAATTTGTTCTCCAGTCAGCAGAATTCTCATTCTTTGTAAGAAGCAAACATAATAATAAAACACAAAATCCCACGCCCACCTCTCTCTATTGGCAGAGTCAGCCATTTCATTGCTCGCCTAGTTTTTCCGGGTGGCCAAAAATGTTTTATACATAATGTTTGCAGCTTATAAATATGATTTAAGGGTATCTCTAAGGGAATACTGCGATATACATATAATATCTTGGCTAATACATTCATCTTGATGATGTTACCTCTCCCAATTATAGACAACTGGAGTCTCCCCCATCTATCTAAGGATTGCTTGATTTGTTGCATTATCTTACCCCAATTAACGTCCACTATCTCTTGTGTATGAGATTTGATTGTAATTCCTAAATATGTCACTTCAGGGGTAACCCTGTAATCGTTAAATTGAACGGTATATGGACAGAGCACCAGAGTATTTGCGGCATTTAACTTATAGCCAGAGCTGCTTCCAAAATCTATGGCCAAGCGTTCAATCTCTGTCATTGCCTGCCCAGGATCGGTGGTAATGATGGCTATATCATCTGCATATGCAAATACTGAGTGAGGTATACTTGAAACAATGAATGGTTTAATATGTGGTGACTCTAATAATTTTGTTAAAAATGGTTTAATAAACATCGCAAAGAGAAGTGGAGAGCAGGGACACCCCTGGTGCGTACCTCTTGTAATAATTATCCTTTCCGAATTTCGGCCCATGACTACAACTCTCGCGTTAGGTGAGCGATACAATACTTTAATAGCTCTCAGGAAGTTTTCACCAAATCCCATTCTATTCATAACTACCCACAGATATGCCCACTCTACGCGATCGAACGCTTTCTCAGCGTCGAGTAAAATCAGCGCCAAGTCTCTTTTCTCGGTTTCTGCTATATCTATCAAGGTGATTACTTTATTAATATGTGCTATAGTTCCTCTGTATGGGATACACCCATGCTGAGTCAATGATACTAAGGGTGTTATAACCTTAGACATGCGGTTTGCAAGCATCTTTGAATAAATCTTGCTAACGCAATTTAGTAAAGATATGGGTCGATATGAGGAGGGCTGCTTTGGGGGTTTCCCTTTTTTAGCGAAGACAACAATTGAAGCATCATCCCATGACTGTGGAGCTCTCCCCAATTGTGCCATTCTAAAAGTCTCCAACATAAAAATGTTTAAAGGTTCAAAAAAACATTTATACACCTCCCCTGGAATAAAATCAGGGCCAGCTGCCTTCCCATTCGGAATATTTTTTACTGTCCTTTCCAATTCTTCCATTGAAAAAGGCTGATCTAACGCCTCTTTCTCAAGATCTGTTTATTTACTAAAAATAACCTCACTCAAAAAAACGTCGGGAGATAAATTAGATTGATGGGTATATAGTTCAGTGTAAAACTGATATAGTATTTCCAATATTTTCTCTGGATCTTCAAACATAACCTAATTTTTATCTTGCATTTTCGCAATTTGGCGAGCAGATTCCTTCATTTTAAATTTTAGGGCCAATGCCCTTCCTATAGCTTCTCCATACTCATGGATATACCGTCTATATGTTAGGTATTTCCGAGCTATCTCCTCACACCAAACTCCTATGATATTAGCACGACATTTAGCAATTAACCCCTCATACTCCTGAATTTTGGTCACATTATCCCTCTTCTCTATTTCTTTAATCAGATATTTTTCCGCCTTACACAGCTGATCATACAAGTCCTGCATTTTTCCCCGTTGCTGATTTTGATGATAGAGTCCATAACTCACCGCTTTCCCTCTAAAACAGGCTTTCCAATTATCCCATATTATCTCAATATTAGCAGAGCTCATGTTGTTCTGTATAAATTATGCAATCCATTTACCCATATATTCTCTGTATTGTTCATCCAGGCAAAGTTTCCTGTCGAACGAAAAGCTCCTACTTTGTTTTCACCAAATCCCATTCTATTCATAACTACCCACAGATATGCCCACTCTACGCGATCGAACGCTTTCTCAGCGTCGAGTAAAATCAGCGCCAAGTCTCTTTTCTCGGTTTCTGCTATATCTATCAAGGTGATTACTTTATTAATATGTGCTATAGTTCCTCTGTATGGGATACACCCATGCTGAGTCAATGATACTAAGGGTGTTATAACCTTAGACATGCGGTTTGCAAGCATCTTTGAATAAATCTTGCTAACGCAATTTAGTAAAGATATGGGTCGATATGAGGAGGGCTGCTTTGGGGGTTTCCCTTTTTTAGCGAAGACAACAATTGAAGCATCATCCCATGACTGTGGAGCTCTCCCCAATTGTGCCATTCTAAAAGTCTCCAACATAAAAATGTTTAAAGGTTCAAAAAAACATTTATACACCTCCCCTGGAATAAAATCAGGGCCAGCTGCCTTCCCATTCGGAATATTTTTTACTGTCCTTTCCAATTCTTCCATTGAAAAAGGCTGATCTAACGCCTCTTTCTCAAGATCTGTTTATTTACTAAAAATAACCTCACTCAAAAAAACGTCGGGAGATAAATTAGATTGATGGGTATATAGTTCAGTGTAAAACTGATATAGTATTTCCAATATTTTCTCTGGATCTTCAAACATAACCTAATTTTTATCTTGCATTTTCGCAATTTGGCGAGCAGATTCCTTCATTTTAAATTTTAGGGCCAATGCCCTTCCTATAGCTTCTCCATACTCATGGATATACCGTCTATATGTTAGGTATTTCCGAGCTATCTCCTCACACCAAACTCCTATGATATTAGCACGACATTTAGCAATTAACCCCTCATACTCCTGAATTTTGGTCACATTATCCCTCTTCTCTATTTCTTTAATCAGATATTTTTCCGCCTTACACAGCTGATCATACAAGTCCTGCATTTTTCCCCGTTGCTGATTTTGATGATAGAGTCCATAACTCACCGCTTTCCCTCTAAAACAGGCTTTCCAATTATCCCATATTATCTCAATATTAGCAGAGCTCATGTTGTTCTGTATAAATTATGTAATCCATTTACCCATATATTCTCTGTATTGTTCATCCAGGCAAAGTTTCCTGTCGAACGAAAAGCTCCTACTTTGTTTCATTTCTCCAACATGGGCAATCTCAATTGTAGTGGGGAGTGGTCCGATGTTACCCTGGGATATAGAATCTTAATATTGGATTGGATGCTAGTTGAAGTAAAAAAATAATCCAGGCGGACAAATTTCCTATGTGGTGAGGAATAATAAGTATACCCTGGTAATTTTGGATAATTTTTACTCCAAATATCAACCAGCGCATGATCCTTTACTAGGTTGTATACTG
Organism: Lissotriton vulgaris; assembly: GCF_964263255.1. Taxonomy (NCBI): domain Eukaryota; kingdom Metazoa; phylum Chordata; class Amphibia; order Caudata; family Salamandridae; genus Lissotriton; species Lissotriton vulgaris. The sequence continues at coordinate 1,102,598,084 of NC_141691.1, read as the reverse complement.
CTTTAAACACAAATGGTTTCGCCCCTTATAATTCTCTACACCAGCATCTAACTCCCCCGCTGCCAAATTGATATTTAGGTCACCACACACAACCAAGGGAGAACTCCAGTTAGCCAACTCAGAGTTTAGATATTCAAATACTTCCCCCTCATCCAAATTAGATCCATAAATAGAGCATATCGCTATGTGTGTACCTCCTATATTTACTGTCACTATCACCCATCTACCCCACTTATCAGTTAGGCTGCGCACAAGCGTACCCGAACGCGGTCTAATCAGAATCATTACCCCTCTTATCAAGCTTGTTTGCTGAGATGCTGCCAACACTGTGTACCCTAACTCAGCAGCTAAGCCCCTTTTCTCCGAGGGGAGATGGGTCTCTTGCAAACACAAAATGTCCGGCTTAAAAAAACGAATTTCAGATGCAATCCTTTTACTTTTATTTGTATTGTTGAGGCCCGAAACGTTGAAAGAACAAATTTTGATATTCCTAACCATTACAGTAGTATCCCGCCCTCTTTACCTTCTACACTTATATAATTTATTATTGCCTTGGTAAATCCCATCCTACCCTCGGCTAGTACTCTATTACTAGATCTTTGTCTTTTTGTCAATTCTATAATGTCATTTGATCCCAACGTGGATTTTTTCCCCTTTAACCCCAGTGCCCCCCTCCACCAACAACCCCCTGACCTCCCGGTCTCCCTCCCCCCTCCCCCGCTCCATTACAGAGGCTTTCGGACTCCTGGTCCTGGTGATGGTAATGAGCGGCGCTCCCCCCCTGTCGTCACCCCACAGGCTTCTTTCTGTTCATATTTTAACTTATATACATACTGCTGACATCGTCATATCCAAACCTTCCTATTCTTACTATCAAAGAACAAGAGATAAACAATACATCTCCTAAATACATGACCATTCCTTTAAAGAAAACGAGAAAAACTTAATGAAGAGACTTTCAAGAGATGTGGCATCTAAGAGTCAAGCTACTACAAATCCAGTTTGCAACTCAAAGCATTACATTTCTATTTCCTTTGATATGGGAGCTAGACTCAAATTTGTTGGCGAAGAACTCCAGAATATTTCACCCTATCTAAAATCAGATCAAAGAGCTAGCCAAGAAAAGGACAGACCTGTGCTCAAACTCTTAAGGAAAGAGCTTGTTCAGAACAGAGAATCCAAGTCTGAGGTTCAATGCCTGGACTTCGCTAATGGCAAGGAGCCTGGTGCGTTCACACTGGTGGGACTCATTGATATTCCGGAATGAAGGTAGAGGTGATCAAGTCAACTGCCCAATAATTCTTCAGGGACAAAGCAGCTTCAAACATATCCCTTGTTCCTCAACACTAATGCCAAAGAGCAACACAAGGAAGGGGGTCACTTGTCACCATAGATCAATCCACTTCCAGGGGCCCAGGTTAGCTCATAGTGCCAAAATCAAGCGTCTACTGCCCGTGCCAAAATCAAGCGTCTACTGCCCCTGTTTCACCCATTGTATGGGAAAGCTTGCTGGTAAAGAACAGAAGTACTCAGAAGACATTGACATCAATATCCAAGCACCCGCGAACCCAAGTGCAAGTGCAGACCCCTTAGATAGGCAAATCTCAGACAGCATTAATAAACGCGCTCCTTCATCAGCTCCTAGGGGAAATAATAAAAATGAAAATCTCCCAAGATGAAGGCGCACAAAAGAACGGAACACTAAGCTTAATCCATCTCAACATGCAGCAGCTCACCACACAGATCTCCAATGTTGACCAAAAGAGTCTGTGATTTGGAGGACGCCAAGCTTTACCAGGAAGATTTATCAGATAAATTACAGGCAGAACTGGTGGAACCCCAGATGAAGATCATTGATGTAGAAACAGATCACTCCACTCAAATCTGAGGTTCACTGGGATTCCCAAAAGGCACGAGAAAGGTCAGACAGTTGCTAACGTAATCTCGGATCTTATCTCTAAACGTGTACCCTGAGTCTGCTGCACAAAAGATTTATTTAACAATTATGAGAGCTCATCAGCTTCCTGCTCTCCAATTTCGAAAAGCAAATAAATCACGGATGATCGTAGTTAACTTCGGGGACTTTAGGATCAAGAAGAGTATCCTTGCCAATGCCATTAGAGATAAATCATATCAGACAGCTGAGACCTTTCTGACATGTCTGTAGTTTCTGCACGACATTGCAAGGAGTTCAAAGGCATGATTAGCTGCTTACAGAATATGTGTGCCCCAGCGGGCATAGTCCAAATGTCCAAGCTAAAAGTTCTCCATAAGGGAATTGCACACATCTTCCAGTCTGCAGAACAAACCTGGGACTTTCTGCATTCTATGCTTTGCAGGTGATTCAAAGCAACTTCAAGGTGGATCTTCTAGCAACTGGTCATCAATGTAGGGTGCTCACGAAGGGGAAGTGTGGGCTTGTGGCTTTACATTTAGGAGTAGTGTGGCAGCAGAGTTTTGAATTTTATGTAGTCTTTTCATAGATGATAAAGATGAACCGTGGTAGAGGCCATTGGTGTTATCAAGTTTAGACAGTACAAGAGAGACAGTAGCTACATCTTAAGTGGAGGAAGATGCATTGCAAAGTTTTCATACTAATGCAGCTTAATCTTGCTAACTTATCCACTTGGGCATTCATTGATAGTTTGGAGTCCATGGCATTTCCAATTTTTCTTACTTACTTTTATACTTTAGGGGATGGTCCCAGATCATCAGGCCAGATGCTGAGTTGGTCATAATGAACAAGTTACTTACCTTCGGTAATATATTATCTGGTAGAGACACAGTCTAGTCGCAGATTGCTTAACTTTTGAATTCTCAACAGGCGTCTGACTAGATTACAAAACATTTCAGCAATACTTCTGCGCATCATGGGACGGTGCCGTATGGCTTCTTGATGACGTCGACTCCGGTTGTGATGATAATGGAGCCATATAAGTACCCACTGGGCACACAGACATCAGTTTCTTCTGTGATACTGTCTGCGCCAGAACGTGGAACTACTACAGACACTGGCTGTGGAAGCAGTCTGCCAAAAAAGATCAATATATCTTTAAAAACATAAAAAGAAAATGGAAATAAATGGTAAGAGCATACCCAGGCAAGGTCCATAAGAAAAGACCAAAAGGAATGGTGAAGCAATCATAACCAAAGGTATGACAATACCAGGTCCAGATAAAGGAATAAGATCCAATGAACTGTTGAATCACATAACAAAATGAAACAATGCATACTGGAATATAAAACCAGTACTGAAAAGGGTTATGACCCTTACACTACAGATCGTTCGCTAAGTGGGGAAGATGTGCAGGGCCTTGAGGAATATGTGGCTAGACTGTGTCTCTACCAGATAACATGTTATTGAAGGTAAGTAACTTGTTCATCTGATAGAGACATCTAGCCAAAGATTCCTTAACTTCTGAATTAAATACCATGGCTAAACCCACTCAGAGGAGTGTCTGCGAACCAGTGCTACAAAAGTTCCTAAAGAGAACTTGTTGGTCTAAATCTGTCACAGACGAGACATACGTAGGAACTAGGTGACAATGACCCGAGACAATGTAATTAAGAAACAACCCTGCAGGCCTGGAAAAAACAAAGCCTCAAAGGAATCAGAAAAAAACTCTGTCGGAAGACATCTGGCAACAGTCAGACAACAGTATTCAATCCCTAAAGAGTAAAAGAATCCTTAGACTAGAAGGGCCAAAGCAAAATGAATGCCATGTCACGCACATTCCTTCCAACAGTAAATAAATCTTTGAAGAAACCTGATCTATAAACTCCAGAAAAGAAAGGCTTCCAGCACCCATTCTCTTTAAAAACAAAATTAATTATCCATTCATTGCCAGGTCTAGAATAGCAAATCGAGTTTCAAAGTAGATGAACATCCTTGAAACTTATTTTAGCCAAAATAACCATCCGAAAGTTCACATAATGTATAGTGCCCGTTTAAAAAAAGGATAACAATGAGCAGATATGAATCAGTCATAAGAACTGAATAATTGTGTCCAGATCTATATATGCCGTGTTCCATGTATACATATAGATCTGAATCTAAACTTACAAAGAAGAGAGATTCAATCACATCTCACAATATTTCTTTTTCTTTTTACAGCAAAATCATAACTCAACATGTGTAATCACATATGCAACATACTTATGTATCCTTTGTATATACACATGGATAAACGGAACTGAAAACCCGGCTCCAAAGTACCCTACAATATAGTATCAAAAGAAATATTGCACCATCCACAAAACACATTGGGATACTAGCATAAAGATAACGCTGCCTATTAAAGTATTTTAACAGGCCAGTAATACGTCGAAAAAACCTTCATGGGAAAGACACTATAAGGAAGCACCTACGTCAACGGGTTGACCAGAAGGTCAATAGGAACAAAATAAACCAAGTACCTGGAAATTACCCAAAAAGGGAACCCAATTAGAATAATTGACCATAAGACATATGAGCCCAAATCTAATCTGACCAGTAGACAGATAAGGGCCCACATAGGCATATTTTAGTTCTCCAAGAACAATGAAGCACCAGATCATAACCTTACACTATGATCCCTTAAAAGGCTGTAAGGTACAGAAAATAACAAATGCTTAATAGAGAAAGGGAAGTGTCCACAAGGAGACAGAGAAAATCCAACCTTCAGACAGGAAAGGTATAACTTTAAATAGAGAAAGAATATGGAAATATCCAAGATTTTCTTAAAGTGAAGAATGAAAAAAGAGTGAACCTTCTCTTCTGATGAAACCTTTCCAACAATGTAAGGCATGGCCATAAACAACACTAAGGCAACTATTTCAACACTGCATCTCACGAAATCGAAGAAGCAGAGCTCACATGACAACCTTGTTTCAAAATTGAACATAGTAATAACATCACCTCCAGAAATGAGGGAAATAAAGACTGTAAGTATTCAGAAGAATACATGTCATATACCCTGAGCTTGCCAGATGTAGCTCATCCAGCAAAGAGGAGCACACTTCCCTGGAACAAATTCCTGTATCATATTTCTGTGTGCATGTGAGTGAACTCAACACATATTAAAGCTGACATGACTCCTTCACTGTCAAACATAACCTAAAATTCATATAATGCAAAAACTATCCATGCACCACCTGAATTCAATGAACAGTGCACTCCGCTAAAGTAGTGAACAGGCCAACGTTAGAAAAACCAGAGACCTTATTTACCCTAAGTGGAAATGCAGAGTATACGCAAAGAAAAGTATACACTCTGTATGCCAAGTCTCACAATTGGCACAAGTAATATGTCTCTATAAGAAATACTGCAAGTCACAGTAATGCATATCTGAATCACCAAACTACTTCAAAAGAAGCATGTAAAAAGCTAATCTTCCTAACCGAAATAACATCACTTGTAATGACCGCTTACATGCAGCTCATTGTTCAGAGGAAAAGGAAAAAAAAGAAAAAATATACATCAGGTATCCTTATACCACTTACAGTGTTAAAGACCATATTAAAACAATATTACATGCACCCCGCAGAAACACCAACCAGGTGTAGTCAAAAAAGGGACATGTCAATGTCCTAAGAAAGTCCGGCCGTTTGAGAAAGAAAGAATCCAGAATCACCTATAAAACTCAAGTATAGGGTAAAGTACAAAGAAAATATAACAGAAAAAAGTAATTAGGACTGGGCGCTAGGTGGCGCGTGACCATAATGGCCGCACACCAGTGAGGCTCTCGCCAGTCCGGCGGGCAAAAACACTTCAGACTCATCCTGTGAAGTCTCCTGAACCCTAAATGCAGTGAAATCGGTGGTGGATCAGCCGAGGAATTCAAGGGTGGAGTGTGTCCCGAAACGGAGTTCAGCGAGACCCGGCAGAGAGCTCGGCATTGCGGCGCCTGGGGCTGCGATCGCACACGGAGGCAGAAGAGTGACAGCGGAAACTACGAGAGACCGTGGCTGAGTGTACGTGCACAGGCCGAAGCTGATCGGAAGAGCAGCGGCTGCGCGGGTAGAGGAGGACGATATTCAGGCGCCACAGAGATATACAATATTAAGGGGAGGCCCAACGGAGAGAGCGGATAATCGGCCCGCCGATCTCACCGCGAAGGGGAGAGCTGCTGACTTGGGAGATACGGACGGCTCCTGATGTGGATGTAACTTGGGGGGCAGTTCGGGCCGCTCAAAAACAGGGGAGCGTCTGGCGGTGCTTGGGGAGCTGCAGGCGCTGGGAGGGCTGCAGAGAGTGACTAAACTGAAAGAGGCATGAGAGCGGGGCCACAGAGATACCGAGAGGGCACTGCTGCCTATGCTCCAACAGACGGCCAGTGCCACACTCTTGCACCATCTAGCATACCGCTGTGCGGAGGGTGCCATTTTTCCCTCACTAGACTGGAGTGTACTCATCAATTAGAAAGCCCATTTCAGAGGTGAGCCCTGGACAATTCAAGTCCACCTACACACGGGGCACTTGGCTTAGCTGATTGCAGGCCCCAACATTGTGGTTAAGGCTGAATGGTGCTACCACCGCGGCACACCACTGAAAGCAGCTAAGACGGCGGCCATTTTAAGACATTGCCAGGCAGCAGGGGGGGAGGGGGGTGGGGGGGGATCTTACATTGGGTGGCGTTAGGGCTATATTGCATTCCCGCAAACGACAGCTCAGTTGCCACCCAGTAAAAACCATGGGCAGGGCGGATACAAAGCAGACTAAGACACCTTTTGAAGCACGCAAAACGCCCAAAACTAATGCTACAGACAATTCAGACTCGGACACTGCCGAAGGCCAGGAGGAAGACTGAAAGGCACTCCTGCTCAGTATGAAATCCAGTCTGGCTTCCATTGATGCAAAAATGGACACAATGAATGCACAACTGGACTCTGTGGTGCATAAACTCGATCAACAGGATAGGAGGCTTAAAGAAGTGGAGACTAGAGTTTCAGACTTAGAGGACGGGGCCTCGGGGACCAGGGAGCAGGTCTTGCAAATGGACAAGCTTCTTAAAATAATTGCTGAAAAAAACGAAGACTTGGAAGCCCGGCCTGACGGAACTATGTTCGCATTTTGGGCCTGGCAGAATCAACCAACATGGGCCGTATGGAGGACTTAATTGAAAAACCACTGATTGAGGCTCTTTGGCAGGGAGTCCTTTTCTGCACATCTTATGATTGAAAGAGCACACAGGTCCCTGTCCGCGCGTCCACCTCCGGGGGCCCCCCCACACCCAGTGATAGTCAGATTCTTAAATTACAGAGATCGCGACATAGTCCTGCGCTTGGCCAGAAAAAAGAAGCAAGTCCAATATGAAAAGGCCACTCTTGCTGTTTATCTAGACTTTACACAGAACGTGCAGGAAGCGTGACGCAAATATGCAACGGTGAAGAAGAAATTCCAGACACAAGGCATTCCATATGCGATACTCCGTATTAGGCACCTTGGCAAGCAGCACTTTTTTCAAACACCACAGCAAGCAGAGGAATACCTTAAGTGACCTCGTCGGATGGCACCTACTGAGTCGGATACCAGGGCGCGATCCAGATCCCAATCGCCAACGTCATCTCCAGACTGAAGACTCTTTTCACCATCATAAGGACAGATTGGCATGCGTGATCACGGCTGATAAAAGATGTGAATACGAGAAACCACCAGATGAACTATGACTTGACCAATGAGACCAATAATGTACCCGCTCGGACACTCACCCTCCTCCCACGAGTGCTACAGGTCTGAAAAAGGCCTAATTGCAAGTGGGTGCAAACATGGAGGGGAGAAGGCAGGTCGTTGCCCCCTAGTGAATACACTGAGAGGGAGATAGATCCCCGGCAGCGCTCTTTGAACGTTATATTGTGAAATTTGGGGTGTATTTCATTTGAGTTTGACGAGGGACGGGATTAATACCCAACATGTTGGGGACGTCGGTGTGGGAGGGGGGGTGCTGGCCTTGTTATATCAGTGGCAATTCCCCTTGTTAACTCTCACGCTACAGAAGCACTATTAACAATTCGAACAGTAACAGCATGACAGGCCACACAGATGTAACGTTTACAACTAACAGAATATCAACCTTATCATGGAATGTCCGAGGGTTGAACAGCCCATGGAAGAAGAGGCAGGTCATAGGGTATCTAGAGAGGCACCACATTGACATTGCTTTGCTGCAGGAGACGCACCTGGACCCTGCGGCAAAGCCCCTCTTTGCAAGTTGGTGGGCCACACATCGCTGCTTTGCATCATATTTGACGTATTCCAGAGGGGTGGCTATCCCCATCAGGCGATCTATCGCCTTTGTACTGGGAGGGATGGAGATAGAACAGCAGGGCAGGTTTTGCTTGATGTGGGGTGGACTAGCCTCACATGACATCAAAATAGCAAATTATTATGGCCCCAACGTGGATGATCCACACACCCTGTCTGTGCTTTGGAGTAAGGTCCAGACTATCGGTTCCCATTACTTGATATGGGGAGGAGATTTCAATACAACAGTGAGCCCACAGTTGGATAGATCTCAACCCAACACACTACATTACCCGGCGTCACATAAATTACTAGTGGACTTGGTCACCACCAACTATCTCCTAGACACTTGGGGCTATAGACACCCAGCACAAAAAGAAGGAACACCCCACTCTGCAGTTCACTCCACTTGGGCTAGACTGGACTACATATTTGTTTCAGAGGGAATAGCACATTGGGTAGACACGGCCACACACCTGGCATGTACATATTCGGACCACTCGCCGCTCAAGCTGGTATTACACCCTCGAAAAGAACAGGCCCCATACGCACGATGACAACTAAACCCGGCCCTCCTACTAGATATGGTTTTCAAGTCAGACCTCAAACAGGAAATCCACGATTTTTGTGCGTGAAATATCAAATCTGTTCCGAGCCTCACTACGGTCTGGGAAGCTTTCAAAGTCAAAGTCTGGGGGTGGTGTGTCGCCAAGGGGGGAGGAGTACTAAAGGACATCCGGGGGGAGCTTAGCCGGTCGGAGAAGGACATCCAACAACTGAAGAGAGACCTGGCAGATGGGGGAGAGAAGGGGGAAACTAGCGCAGCCTTATGGGCTAAACTGACAGAATACGCAGACACAGCTGACCGTGAATGTAAGTTTCGGGGGAAATATCATGTAGCGAGGGTATATGGAGAGGGGGACCAACCTGGGAAGGTCCTGGCAAATCTAGTTTGACCACCCAAGTTCTCTAATTACATAGCTGAGATTCAGGATTCGAAAGGGGAAGTGCATAGGAACCTCCCGGAACAACTGCACATATTTGAAGAATATTATAAGAACTTGTACACTACACACAGGGGGCAGCCACTCAATCTTCCGCAATACTTTGAAGATACGGCCTTGGCCTGGCTTCGAAATACCCAACAGAAATTTCCGAGTTTAGACATTGAGCTAGATGAGATTACTGAGGCCATTATGCAAATGCAATCAGGAAGAGTGGCAGGATCAGACAGCCTTCCCATAGAATTTTATAAGACCTATGTGGAACAACTGGCGCCTATTTTGAAAGAGGTCTTTTACAAGGCCAGGGAAGAGGGAAAAATCCCGAGAACCATGCTAGAGGCTCAGATAGTCTCCCTGCTCAAACCGGATAAACGCCCACAATGCTGCAAATCTTATTGTCTCCACTCATGAATTAATTGTGACACAAAGATACTAGCGAAAGTCCTCTCCAATCGTCTAAATCTTTTAATGGCCTTGACGGATCAATCGCGATTCATCCCCAACCGAGCTACATCACATAACCTCAGAACTTTGCTGGCTGTACTCCAAGACATTGATCCTGATAGCTCGGCGGTGGAGGTGTTTATCGATGCCACTAAAGCATTTGATTTGGTGGAGTGGGACAATTTGATAGGCACCCTGAAATATATAGGGGTTCCCCTTGCATTCCTGGGCTGTGTGGAACTCTTGTATAAGCACCCGTTAGCCACAGTGTTATTGAATGGGCCTAGATCCAACAGTTTTGCTATTACCAGACACACGAACCAGGACTGCCCCCTCTCCCCATCCTGTTCACTCTACCAATAGAGCCCCTAGCTGCAAAAATAAGGCAGCATCATAAAGAGAGGGCGCTGGTATACCCTTCTAGACAACTCATAATGTCACTCTAAGCTGATGACATGACATTATATATCAAAAACACCCGTGACAATTTAAATCCAGTGCTTCGGAAAATAACCAGATTCAGGGCCATCTCTGGCATACAGATCAACTGGGCCAAATCAGCAGTATTTCCCTTAACGGACTCGACTAAACCGCATCATTTAGATTATCCTTTAGCCTGGAAGTGTGACGGCATTAAATATTTGGGAATAAATGTCACTAGGGACAAAGGAGAGATGTTGCGTAGCAATTATGGAACCGCAAGGGGGGCTTGGGGGAGGGAGCTGACCGAAGGGAGGTCTCCTCCCCCGGGCATTTTGGGAGGGCTGCGAGGGGTTAAGCATCAGGTAGAACTTTCGGGAATTGGGCTGGCCTAGTAGGTTTTTCCAGCCCAATTATAATTTCAAGCGCGAGTGGCGGTTGGGGCGGGAGGAGCTCCGGAAATGTCTGGTACTCCTTCGGGGCATTCGGGTGAGGCGGGAGGCACGCTGGTTGTCCCTGCAGCAGCGCGGGCGGGCAGTGTGGCTCCCGTTGAAGCATTAGCTTTGGTTGTGAATGTATCGGGCAGGCGGGGGAGGGGGGGCGGAGAGGGAGCAAGAAGCGCTCTGCCTCGGATCCGTTGATTGAGCGCCGGGTGGAGCCGGAGCTTGTGGTTGTTGTTTTTTTTTGTGTCCTCATTATCGCCCTTGGTATATCGCATCAAACTCTAGGAGAGAGGAATATACTGTCTCAGATATACTGGTAGTGCCTTTAAGCCAAACGACGATGTAGACACTCAGTATTATCACGACTCTCCATGAAGCACACAATATAACCTTAGCAGGGTGATGTTGCTGCAATTTGATACCCATTACCGTTAGGGGAAACCATTGGGTACATCGAAAAAGAAAGGAAGGGAATAGACCAAGCAGCTTAATCATCGGACAGTGGGAAAAAAAAAACCCACGGTCAATATCAACTAATTCCAATTCAAAAGAAGCCAGAAGTTACGTTTGTCAGGATTGCCGGATCTTACAAGGTCAACTTTAGATGTTTGCAGCACTGAGATGCGCCAGTCTAATAGTGTAGGGGGTGTTGATTCTTTCCATCTTCTGCAAATTTCCCTTCTGGCCAATAACATACAATAAAAAAGAAGATTTTTGGCAGGTCCTCGAACTCCTGGGGATATTCCAAAAATTGCAATCATTGCATTAATTGAGATATCTAAGCCCAATGATGTAGACAGCAATTTGCCAATTGAATCCCAGTAGGAGAACAGCAGAGGGCATTCAAAAAACATGTGTATGTCTGAAGCTGCTGACAGGCCACATTTAGGGCAGGAAACCGGGGAGCCTGAGGAAAACTTGGATAACCGCTGTGGTGAATAATATGCCCTACGTAGGGTAAAAAGATGATTCCTCCGCAACCATGCTGGTTTCACATTGTCCCACAAGATCTTAAAAGAGGAGAGCCAGATGTTATCAAGGTCCTGATCTATAAAGGAAGAGCCCATAATGTATCGGGTAAATTGAAGGCTCCATCTGTTTCTTCCAAAAGTAAGGTATACCAGACTGAAATCTCCTTCTTTACGGGTGGTTTATCCAGCATCAGGGCCACTAGGCTGCTATCCCCTGCCAGCTGGTATCTCCCTCTAACTGTCCTCTGCGAGTGGGCCCAACTCGCCATCTGTAGGTATTTGAATCTGGAGAGACCCGGCCCAACTCTAGCTAGTAAAGTATCCCAAGGGAGGAGAGAGCCATTTGTAAACAAATCCCCCCAGACCTCCAAGCCGGCCTCCCTCAACGGTGTTGCCAAACTGTCGAGAAGCCATCCCGGACTTCCCGGGGAATCCCACAGAGGGGACCTAGATGAAAAGTAGCCCACTTTTATGGCTCCTCTTAGCTTAACCCATGTTTTTATGAATCCCAGTAAAAGCTTCACCTTTTTAAAAAACTTAGGATTCTCAAACTTAAACAAAAATCCCGTGTTGGCCGACTCCCTCACCTCTAAGTAGTGCGGAAAACATAGTACCTATTCCTAGGTTTGTAGGAGTTTTAAGCAGCATCCTTGCATGGGAGAATTGAAAAGCCCACGCATATAGTTGTAGATCTGGAGCTGCAAGGCCTCCCTTTTCTCTCCTACGCCTGATTTTTTTCCATGCTATACGGGCTATATGATCATTCCAAATAAAAGAACTAATATCGCTTTGTAGTTTTGCTATAATAGAAGGCTCAAAATAAAGCCGGACAGTGCTAAACAGAAAGGAAATTTTGGGCAGAATAGACATTTTAACAAGGTTGACTCTACCTAGAATAGAAAGCGGGAGTGCAGACCAAGACCTCATAAGCTTTCTGCAATCTCTAGCTACCATAGAGAAATTCAGCGCTGCTATGTTGTCAATATCTTTGACGATGGTGAGACCTAGGTATCTCATCGAGTGACTCAGCTGAGTCCCTGCCACTGGCTCAGGGCCATTCCACTGCATCACCTCGGTTTTAGATGCGTTGATTTGGTATCCAGATATCTCTCCATACTCATAGGCTAGAGCAATTACAAAGGGGAGGGTGGTACTGAGGTCTGATGAAAAGATGAGAATGTCATCCGCGTACAGGGCCACTTTCCTCTCCCATCCCCTATAAGAAAAAGATTTGATGTCACAATCGTCCCTTAGCCGCTGCGCAAAGGGTTCTATATATAAGTTGAATAGGAGAGGGGAGAGGGGGCAGCCCTGCCGGGTACCCCGAGTGATGTTAAATGAGGCTGACAATTCACTGTTAAACAACAAAGAAGCGGTGGGCCTCTGGTAAAGTAACCTTATCGCTCTACAAAAACCCTCTCCAATGTTAAATTTATCAAAGACCCCCGACAGGAATGTCCAATTGACCCTGTCGAAGGCCTTGGCAGCATCCAACGTGATGACAGCAAGAGGAAGAGAGTCCACAGTCGCCATATCTATGGCCCCCACAAGATCATAAGTTAATTCAAAGAGTTGGCGACCCCTCACAAAGCCCCGCTGGTCCTGATGTAAAATCGAAGGAGCCACAGCCCCCAATCTATTTGCTAGGACAGATGTAAAGAGCTTGTAATCTGCGTTTAAGATGGAAATCGGTCTATAGGATCCACAACTCGCAGCAGATTTACCTGGCTTCAAAATCAAAGTGATAGAGGCGTCATTCCATGAATTAGGGGGTGGCAACCCGCCCTGAAGAATCTGATTGAAGAGATGGGTTAAAGGCAAAACTATTATTGACAACAAGCTTCGATAGACCTCTGAGGGCCGGCCATCAGGGCCAGATGCCTTGCCCTTTTTGCTGTTTAAGATAGCACGGCTGACTTCTTCCTGTGTAATAGGTCTATCCAAGGTGGCCCTCTGTTCAGATGAAAGAGAGGGAAGAGGTACCTTGTTCAGCCAATCTTTGACTTGCTTAACCTCAATATGTTTATCCTCGCTATAGATGTCCTTAAAAAAGTCGCGAAAGGCACCTCTAATTTCAGAATCAGCTGAATAGGTCACCTGATTTATGACAATTTGAGCTATGTTGTTTCTAACTCGATCAGTTTTGGCTTTCCAGGCCAAAAGCTTCCCCGCCCCCTCTCCATATTGAAAATGCGCGAGCTTACTGGCCTCCCATCTTTGGAGAACTCGCGCGTTCAAAATTGAACCCAGTTCTCCTTTTAGGGTGGATAACTCATCTTGCCAACTTTTCAAGGTTTCTGGTAGAGCTGTTGGATGTAACAATATTTTCTTTTGCACCTTAACCATGTCAGCTTCTAATAGGGTGATGGTTTCTCTATAGATCTTATTTCTATATGAGACCCTGTTTGTGATTAGGCCTCGCAAGAAAGCTTTGAATGTATCCCATACACAACCTGGGGAAGCGGACCCAATGTTGTTATCAAAAAAAAATTGTGTTTCAGCTTTTAGAACAGTGATATCGTCGGGAGCAGTAAGTAGAGAGCGGTCAAACGACCAGATTCTGGGCGGGTTTTTCATCAGCCCACCTAGTTCTAAACATATAGCAGCATGATCCGATAAATGGAAAGGGAGATGAGAAATGTTCAGTACCTGTTAAACTAGTTGTTGGCTGATCAAAATGTAGTCAATTCTCGACTTATGATGGTATTTATAATTATGGAATGAAACACCTTGTTGAAGCCCGGATCTTAATCTCCAAATGTCTACATAACCAAATTCCTTCATTTTGTCCAGTAATAAGGTCCTTGTTTTAGATGGGATTATTGATCTACTAGCTGGGGATTTATCTAATTTAGGGTCTAAGACTATATTAAAGTCTCCGGCCAGTATCGTTGGCTCCGGATAAGAAATCAGGTGAGAGAATACGGTTTTCAAAACTGAAGGGTCATCATGATTAGGCCCATAGTAACCTACTATAGTAGCCGTAGCCCCGGCAATCACAACAGAGACAATAAGCCATCTCCCCCCTGGGTCTGCAACTTTATTAACTAGCCTTGCTTTTAATGATTTTTTGAAAATAATCGCAACCCCTCTGGAGTTTAAGGATTGTGTAGTAGAAACACAGATGTCGACCCATCTGATCTTTTTAACGACAGAGGAGATCTCGGTCTCTGTAAGATGGGTCTCCTGAATTACAAGAATCTGAGCGTCTGAGTCCCGCAGATACTGCCATATTTTCCATTTTCTTGGACTAGTGCGCAGACCATTTATATTCCAAGAGAGAATTTTTAACTTTGCCATAAAAACATCCTCTCCTTCACCCCACAGCTTGTATCCCAAACATTAGGACCCTTAGTGTTAGCACTGATGTTTACCTTCAAATACATGGCTCTCCAAAGCAAAAACAAAAATAATAAGACTGGGCAATAAATGAGGACTTTTTAAAGAAAATTTACCCCCTGGTAGCCCCCCCGTGCACCCCCGCACCCTCCCCCCACCCATGGGAAACCCCTTCTCTATCTATCTGGATAGTCCAGAAGATAGCCTCCTTACTGAGTTCCCGTCTTATATGAGCTTAATCGTTTAATTATACCTAACAAGAGGAAGAAATAAAGAAAAAAGATCATAGGTGTTTCAGGGAGAGAGGAAACAGAATCATATACGTTAGAAATACTGAATCATTTTAATTACTTATTGTAACCTAAGATATGTGTAGTGATTTATTGTTTGTTTCTCTTTATTTATTATTTTTTTTTGGGTTTTTTTTGTTTTAGCTTGTGGTTGTTGCGCGAGGAGCGCGCAGGGGCTCTGTGCAATTTCATAATTTACAAGGTGCATGCCAGGAACAGGTGGAGCCCATTTTTAATCCCTCAGAGCTGGTTGTGGCTGATTCACAGTTGATATTGGATGCAGGCACTCAGGTTTTATTAACCCCTTCTAGACATTTAGTGCCAGGAAAACACGTTGTGGATAGGATAGTTCCAGGCAGGTTTGTATCAGGAGGGGTGGAGGGTTCTAGGGGTTTAGAGCATCAAGTTGGTCAGGTATTTTCTTCTCAAGATGTGGGTGATGTTCATTTGGAGGTGGAGGGTAATGTGGGCAGCCTTTATTATTTTCTACCCCTGGTTCTTCTGTGGGTGCTGCATTGTGGGGGGAGGTTCCAGGGGAGAGGGAGAGTGGGCTCAAATGGGGGAGGGGGGTTCGGTTTCTGGTGTTGCTTTGGGGCTGGAGGCTTCTCGGCCAAGGGGGGCGGGGTCTTTTGGGTTCATGGAGGTGGATAACAATTTTCAGAAGGAGGGTAGGGGTGTACCACAGGTGGGCCATGGAGCCTTTTCTTGTGAGGTCAATGTTGAGGGTCATGTACCTGGTGCAGGGAGTTTTGGGCTTGGAGGGGCAGTGGTGGGTAATTCTGCAGGGGTTTGGCAACCTGTTATAAGGAATGTAGAGGGTGTTGGTTTTCCGGGCACAACGTCACAGCAGGGCAGGGGTTTCAGACAAGTAACTGGTGGGCCTGTACAAGGGCCTAGGGATGCTGTTCCATATTGGCCGGGGGGTGCAGGAGGCCCCTCTTTGATGTTTGGTTCACCTGGGTGGGAGCATTTTGGTGCTGCAGGTTTGGCGCAGCGTGGATTACAGAGAGATGGTGAGGGTCACGATTGGCGTGCAGGGGTTCCTTGGGCTTTTTCTTCAGCGGTGGCGGTTGATAATTTGGATTGGAGTGAGGATGAAGAGGTGATAGGCGACTCTCCGGTCAGGGAGGTGCCTTTGAGAGGTGGTATTAGAGGACGTTCTTTGGATAGGTTTCAAGAGATGAATGTTGGTTCTACTTTGCAGGGGACAGGGTCTGCGTCAGGTGTTGTTATAAAGTCAGAGAACAGGTTTTTAAGTGTTCAGAAATATGGCGCTCAGCTTGTCACGGTAAGTATTAAAGTGTCGTGGTATAGAGTTAGGTGCTTCTTGGCAGAGGAAAACCTTAACCTCTGTAAGAGAAGAGGTTCTGGGACCTCTCTCTAATGTAATTGGACAAGAATCCAGAGCACACTTAGTGTATCAAATCAAATTTCAATCTTCAAATGGTCAAATGGTCGAAGCAATGGGATAGATCAAACACGCATAAGTATTTCAAAAAGGTTTTATTGTTCAACAGTGTTCTTTCCTCAGAATCACTGTGCTTATCACTCTAGCCTACACGTGTTTCATCACAGCATGTGGCTGTGAATCTTCAGGGCTGATCTGAATGATCAAGGCGCGTTATCGGGAGACCGGTGATAATTCCGTCCCGGTCCTAATCGGGATGTTTATGTTTGCAGGAGAACGGTACCGAAAGTAATCGGTTGCCGTTCCGTCAAAATGGGGATGGTGTGTAAAAGTTCACACAGCGTCGGTGCTATTCGGGCTGTTTGCCCGTGGGTTGAGCCGAGTGCAGCTCCTGTTTCCGAATGCGGGAACAAACTTTGTTCGACGCTGTGTGAACTTTTACACACCATCCCCATTTTGACGGAACGGCAACCGATTACTTTCGGTACCGTTCTCCTGCAAACATAAACATCCCGATTAGGACCGGGACGGAATTATCACCGGTCTCCCGATAACGCGCCTTGATCATTCAGATCAGCCCTGAAGATTCACAGCCACATGCTGTGATGAAACACGTGTAGGCTAGAGTGATAAGCACAGTGATTCTGAGGAAAGAACACTGTTGAACAATAAAACCTTTTTGAAATACTTATGCGTGTTTGATCTATCCCATTGCTTCGACCATTTGACCATTTGAAGATTGAAATTTGATTTGATACACTAAGTGTGCTCTGGATTCTTGTCCAATTGCGTCAGGTGTTGTATTTAGGGATCCTAGCACACCAGTCCAAACTTTTTCTTTTCAGGACAGGGATAGGTGCGGCGGTCCAGACTTGGCAGGGCGTGGTCCAGTCCAATTTCGCCGAGGTGAAGTGAGGAGAATGCCTAGCGCGGCCCTCTCTGTTCCACCGAGGGAACCCGCCGCGGTCAGCACACGAGGGTCCGGCGTGACCCCGCTGGCCCCAACGAATAGCAGGTCTAGGTGGCCCACCTTACCGGCGGCTATGTAGCCACAGAGTCAGCGCAAGGGGTATTACAGGTGGGTACAGTCTGCTCCCCCTCCTGGAGGTTCATCACATCAATTAAAATGTAATATTGTTGATGCCGGGTTAGGTAAGACCCGTAGTGTGGTGTTTCCTGCTGAACTTGATTCAGTGGTCCTGGATTATGATGAAGATAGTCCCGAAGAAGGAGAGTTACGGGAGGTAGAGGGGGGGAACCCTCTCATGTGTCTAGTAGTGTTTTTCAGGCTCAGGCGGTGCAAAGACAAGTAAAGGAGAGAAGAGTACACGGCCCGTCAGTCAGGGCGCCTCGAAGACAGGATACAATGGTATCGGCACCACGGGCAGAGCCTGCGAGAGTGGTCTCTTTGTTACCAGGTGAGCAGATAGCTGCACAAGCCAAACCTACTATGGTGTCTGTGGGCACAGGAGGGGAAGGGACTGTTGGGGTTGGTGAAGGGCGGTTGCTGAAGGGACGTTACGTAAAAGACACTGCTGTGGGCACTGACGATGTTTTAGAGGTCACAGGTAAAGTGGAGAGTAGTACTAGCACTGAAGCTCCAAGTGGGGTAAAAGAGCCATTGGCTAGCAAGGAATTGAAAATTAAAAAGTTGCCGTATATGGGGGTCACGAAGCCTGTGGGTGCTCATTTGATGTTGGCTACAAAAGCACGTATTTGGAAGGGAGAGTATGTTGAAATTCTTAAGCTGCTACACCGGGAAGTGCGGTCCAAAGAAAGGTCGAAAGAAGAAGAGTTTGAGCTGGCAAAACGACCTAGAGTTCCTTTAACTATTGAGAATTGGACGGCTGCATTCCTTATTTATGCGAGTGTGTATTGTGAAAAATTTCCAGAGCGCAGCGTGTCTCTTTTTAAATACATGGATGTTATACGTAAGGCGCAGCTTACTGGGGGGGGGGTTTGCTTGGTCCCAATATGATGAGGAGTTCAGGGCCAGGATGGCTTGGGATCCAGAGGCCAAGTGGGGGGAGCTGGACACTGATTTATGGCAGCATACTATGGGATCTGCAACGGGGGGTAAGACGATTTTTACAGCTAGTGGTCTCCCCTTAATTTACCGGCCCTTTCAGGGCAAACCCACCCGGGGAGGGGTGGGGAGTAGCTCAAACACACAGTCTGCAATTGGCACATGCTGGGAATTTAATAAAGGGTCCTGTAGTAGAGAGTATTGTAAGTTCAGACATGAATGCTCCGGTTGTGGAAGGCGGCACCCATTGGCCAGATGCTGGGATAACAAGCCAGCAGGAGGTCAACAGGGAAAACAGTCAGGTGCAGGTGGTTCGGGGACGTCCCAGCAGTTTTCTGGGGGTAGGGGATCTAGAGGTACTCAGGGTGTTGGGCCCAAGGGCTCATACACCGGTTAAATTGGAAAAGTTGCGCCTTGCACTTCAGGATTATGATGAAACAGAAATTGTTGGAAGGTTTTGAATTTGGATTTCATTTGGGTTACACGGGTTCTAGACAACGGAGATGGTCTGCTAATTTGAAATCAGCGTCTAAGTATGGCGCAAATTGAATAAAGAAGTACATGAAGGAAGGATGGCTGGCCCTTTTCACGATTGGCCGATTCATAATTTAATAATATCACCTATTGGAGTGGTCCCTAAAAAAGATCCGGGACAATTCAGGCTTATTCAGCACTTGTCATGGCCGGAAGGATCGTCTGTAAATGATTTTATTGACCCAGATGCTACTTCGGTCTCTTATTCCTCAGTTGACGTGGCCATGTCACTTGTTGTGACCGCGGGCGCAGCTGCTGAGATGGCTAAGTGTGATATAAAGTCTGCTTTCCGGCTGCTGCCTGTCCATCCGGATGACTGGTGTCTACTGGGCATACAATTTTCAGGAAAATGGTATGTGGACAAGGCATTGCCGATGGGTTGCTCTATTTCATGTGCTCTTTTTGAGTGTTTCAGTACTTTTTTACAATGGTACTTTACTCATCAGTCTGGTCACTCACTGGTAACGCACTACATAGATGACTTATTCTTTGTCGGGTCCCCGGGCTCCACGGAGTGCCAGTCTGCTCTGGACACTTTCCAAGGGCTTATGGAGGATCTGGGAGTTCCTTTGGCTCCCGAGAAAACTATGGGCCCTGCTACTGTTTTGTCCTTTTTGGGAATTGAAATTGATTCTGTGGCAATGCGGGCTCGCTTGCCCGAGGATAAAAAAGTGAAGATGCTGGAGTTGCTGGAAACCATGTTGTCAAAACGAAAAGTGTTGGTGAGAGATATTCAGGTGTTGCTAGGTCATCTCAATTTTGCGTGTAGGGTGGTGAGAGCAGGGAAGACTTTTTGTCGCAGATTGGGCAGGGCTCTTGCAGGTCAGCATTTGCCTCACCATCGGGTTCGCTTGTCTGCTGGTGTCAAGGAAGATTTGAGAATGTGGAAATTTTTTCTCTCTTCTTTTAATGGTGCTCCTTTGGTTCAGGATGTTGACTTCCAGTGGGATGTGCAAATGTTTTCTGATGCAGCAGGCAGTGAAGGATTTGGTTTGTATTGGAATGGGAGATGGTGTGCAGAACGATGGCTGGATGAGTGGTTGAATGGTGGTCGCAACATAACCTTTTTAGAGCTTTTTCCTTTACTGGTGGCTTTGACCCTGTGGGTGGAGGTCTTGGCACACAAGAAGGTGCTTTTTCGTGTGGATAACATGGCTGTGGTGGAGATTGTTAATCGACAGTCTGCCAGGGATGAACAGGTCTTGAAGCTCATGAGAGTCTTCGTGCTAGGCTGTTTGAAACACAACATTCACTTTCGTGCTTTGCACATTCCTGGTGTGGACAATGACATTGCGGATGCTTTGTCTCGTTCACAGTGGGGGAGATTCCGTGGACTGGCGAGGGAGGCAGACAGATCACCAACCCCGATGCCGATTCATCTGTGGCACGTAGGCAACGTCGGGTCTTACAACTGGTGGTAGGTTCTTTATCTGTGTCTACGCGTTCTGCTTATTCTCTGGCTTGGAGGGAGTTTCTGGAGTCCGGTGCTTGCAGGCGTGAGGAGGTTTGGCGTCGTTCTGAGGATGTGGTAAATTTCATTTTAGATCTCATGGATAAAGATTTGACCAGAGTAACTATTGCAGGTAAATTGGCAGGGATTGCTTTCATGGGTAAGTTGATTTGGGGTTATTCTCCTTCGGCGGGTGAGATTGGCAGGAGAATGCTTGAGGGCTGGGCTAGAGAACAAGGTCATGCCAGTAGATTACGGGCCCCTTTATCTTAACTATTCTGCCTTCGGTTTGCACAGATGACTTTGAGTCTTGCTTATTATCTATGTTAATGGCTTTTATGTTTTTTGGAGCTTTTAGGGTTTCGGAGTTGTTGGGCTCAAAATGTAAGTGTGGATTTTTTTGGCGTGATGTGTTTTGTTCTGATGAAGGGGTGCATGTTTGGTTAGCTAGTTCCAAAACTGATCAGAAGAAGTTGGGGAAAGGAGTGTGGTTGGAAGCGCGCTCTCCGAGGATTACTTGCCCTTTGCTGTTGGCACGGCGCTGGCGTTCTTTATCGGGGGGGTGATGATGCTCTTGTTTTCCAGCATATCGATAAGACTCCTGTTACAGCTTACCAATTTCGCATGGTTTTGCGCAAGGCGTTACACCACCTGGGCCTGGATGGGAATTTATATGGTACACATTCTTTCCGGATTGGTGCTGCAACTGAAGCTTTTAATAGAAGTTGGACGCAAAGGGATATCATGAGATTAGGGCGTTGGTCTTCAAACTGCTTTCAGCGTTACGTGAGAAGTCAAGCGGAGGAGGCACATGCGTCATCTTCTTTTCCATGAGCTTTAACTCTGTTTTCTTTTATAGGGTCTGTAGCTGGGCCCCGTTCTCCAGTGGTGACAGTCTGGATAGTTGGGCATTCCTTCGTGAAATGGGCCCGAGTCCAGGCGGCGCAGAGTTACTTCGGAGAGCTTCTGGGTTTTAATGCTCGCATGTTCAACTTGGTTTGGAAGGGGAAAGGTGGTATGCTCTGGAGAGAGTTAATTCCATGTCTCAACAACAGTATGGTGGGCGGGCTATGTCCTGACATTCTGGTGATTCATTTGGGGGAGAATGATCTCTGTACCACTAAGGGTGTTGTATTGTTGCAAGCTATCAAGAAAGATTTGAGTCTTCCTAAGGAGTTTTGGGCTGGTTGCCATGTTTTCTGGACTGAACTAGTTCCGCGTAGGTTTTGAAGAGGAGCGGTAAATCCCAGAGCTGTAGATAGAGCCAGGAAAAAGGTAAATTCTGAGGTTTCTAGATGTTGCCGTTTGCTTGGTTTCAGCAGGATTTCTCATAGAGAGATTAGCTTTGAGACAGTGGAATTTTTCAGGGACGATGGTGTTCACCTTTCCAGAGTAGGGATGGACCTTTTTTTGTTGGAGTTGCGTGAAGTTTTGGCACCTTCACTGGCGATGCAGCGTTGAATTCTGTCTGTTTCTGCTTCTATTTTCCTAGTTGGGGGGGCAGAAAGGGGGGTGGTGTAGTTTTCCTCCCCCCCTACCTTTCTGGGTGGCGGGGTTTTTGTTGTTTCAGTGCTGTTTATTGTAAAGTTTTGGTGAGTATTGGTCTGATTCATTGATTGACAGGTAAAGGGGAAGTTGGTCATTGCTTGACCGTTCAGGTTTTGGGGGGTATTGACAGGGGTGAAGGGTCAGGCAGGGTTTTTGGTTATCGAGGGCCTGGCTTTCATTATGTGATTGGGGTGTTGATGACGTAATGGGTTAAGTGATGACGTAATGATTTAATTGATGACGTAATGCTTTATTGATGATGTTATGTTTATAATGTTATTGTAATGTTTTAATGCTGTATTGTTGGGTGGGGGAGGGGTCAAATAATTTTAGGGGAGGGGTGGGGGCGGGGCTTGTAGTTAATTATTTATTTAGTGAGGTATAGTTTTGTAAGGCTTTGCCAGGGTTTTTATTATTGTAATGTGCACCTGTTTCCTAATAAAGCAGCCTTTTTCACACTCAAACATTTTGGTCTACTTTTCTCCCACCCCTCGCCCTCCCTCCCAATAGACAAGGTGACGGACACTGTTACTAGATGGCTCACATTACCCCTTTCCATGGCTGGGCGCATATCACTGGTTAAATTGGTCCTTTTACCCACATTTCTTTACCTGTTTGTTAACATACCGTACCACCCTGGGCGTTTTAAAAAAAAACGTTAGCGACACAGGTGACACGCCTGATCTGAAGGGGGGGCACAAGTGAGACTCAGTCTTACCACACTGATGCTACCTTACTCCCAGGGGGGGTTTGAGGCGCCTAATTTTGAATATTACTATTACTGTGCGCAAGCACACTATGCTGTGTTTTGGTTTCAACCCCTCCCCCCCCCCACATGCCACATTTAGCAATAGAAGATAAATACATGAATCCCTCCCCACCCTCCACATACCTGTTTATGCCAAGCGGGAACCGGGTGCGCGACCCATCCACAGTGGACTGCACTATCATAGCTTGGAGAAAGATATCTGTTAGACTCGAGGCTCCAATGATGTATTTCCCCAAAATGCCTCTGATCCGGCACCCAGCGCTACAAGTCACATCTGAGGGAATATGTAGGCGAATGCTAGATCAGCTACAATACACAGTGTGGGGGATCTCTATTTGGCAGGTACATTCCGGACTAAGGAACAGTTTTTCAGTACACATGACCCTACCACCATGGAACTTTTCATGTACACAAGGCTTCGCCAGAGCGTGAGGGCTGCTACCCCCACATGTTCTCTAGAACCACTGACATTACAGCCGCTACATGCACTTTTACAGCCGGGGCCCCAGAAGCCTGTTATTTCACTCTTATACAAACACGTCTAGGTCGCCACACAGCTGAGTGCCTCCAAAGCACGATCGGAGTGGGATCCTGATCTTGGAACGCCTCTGACGGACGAGCAGTGGGAGTTTAGCTGTTCGCAAACAGCAGCCCTCACAGCCAATAGTTGGCTGCGGCTTATACACTATAGGTATGTCAATAGACTGTACTATACGCCTGCCAAGCTCCATAAATTCAAGTTGCGAGAAGATGACAGATGTGCCAGTATAGGAGGGAGGGGTGGACTTTTATCACTTGGCATAGCAGTGCACATGTGTACGAGCATATTGGACACAGGTGTTTGAGGGAATGGCAAGCATGTTAGATGCACAGATACAACCAGCCCCACACATAGCACTGCTGGGTTGCACCCAGGAGATCAATACAACGCTTAAAAAGTTTTTGGCATTGGGTTTCCTTATAGCAAAGCGCAGACTTGCATGTAAATGGGGAAGGGATGAGACCCCAAGTTCAAGGACTGGATTAAAGACTTGACAACATGTCAGGAACAATTGCTGTGCTACTCTGAACTGCTCCCACTAAGCTCAAGACCTAAAAACATATGGGCCCGCTCACACAGTACCTCCTCTCTCAGAGACCAGAAGTGAGCACAATGCAAGAAGACCGCCCCACATGTGATGAGCAGGAGAAGAGTACATGTGATGCAGGGACAGTGATGATAGAGTATTGCCGGAATCAAGGTGGGTTAACTATATTGAGCACGAAAATAGCTCAAGGACAGTGGAAAATACATCTTCAGCTTAAAAGACGTAGGGCTGCAATGCATATTGTTATATGTGGCTGTCATGGGGTCACGACCCGCCCAGTAAGGTTACAGTTGCCTATGCTATAAACTGATAGGGCAGGGGAGGGAGGGGGGAGGGGACTGTTGAGGATTTAGTTACTAATGTTTTGGGAAATAACGCATCATGATGTGTAGTACATATCTGTTTCATACCAATGACATATTGTACAGTTTGGTAATACAATGAAGAAATTTCACCAAAAACAAAAGAGTAATTAAGACTGTATCACTTCTATCTTGGAAGCGTCTCAATGCTGAATTGGTTTGAGCCCCAAAAAGATGAGCGCCATCATAGGGAATATCAACTTATGTCGCCTGTACAGCCTCTGAAAAACCTGAAGCTCTTAACTATGAAAGACGCCGTAGTGCTACTGAAGATACCATGGCCCTACCTACTGAATCAGTAGTATACAAGGCATATCTGATTATCAACTTAGCTCCCTGTCGTCCATCTCTAATCAGGTTTTCAACATCAGAACGGAGGTTACCCGGAAGCGATGACAACATGGTCTGCAAGGTATCCCACAAAGCATAGGATAACCGTCCAAAAACACAAGACATGCTGCTGGATTTAACGCAGAACTAGCAGAAGCAAAGATGTGTCTGCCACATGCATCCTCCTTATTGAATGGAGTCTTAGGCGCAAAATCTACATCCTGTGAGGCTGTAGCTGCCTGAACTATCAGGCTAAGTGTGGTAGGATATACCACAAAAGGTACAAATTTCCCCGGGGGAAAGGTAAAATGTGTGTGTGTGGAGGAGGAGAGCATAGGCAGGGAACAGGGTGTTCCCTTGTTAGAACTAGAAGACCTCACACAGACCCATTAAGCTAGATGTCATGCTTAATCATTGGTCTCCTGCTCCTCGTCAGACTGGCGCTGCAATGTCCGACGGGCGCCATATAGGCGCTCTTTGTTGGCGTTCTTTTGTTCCAGCCAATGGTTGAGTGCCTGTGAAGGGTCTAGTGAAGGTGTAGTCGTGAGGGAGTGGTGGTTTAAAAAAGGTGGGTCAGTCCACAAGGACCTTTATTCACGTGGCTGACTCCCTTGATTAAAATGGTGGGAGGGGAGATAGGGACTGCAAGGGGCACAGCGGACTATCTCAACCCTCTAATTAGGTCGACATGTTTCTTGCCCAACTGGCAATTCTTCAGGACCTCAGGTGCTCAGTACTACATGGTGATAAAAGTCAACAAAGAAAGGAAGGAAAAAAGATACAACCTCTCTGGGTCAGTAAAGGGGCAGGCCAGAAGGTCCTACTCTAGCGGGGTGACCTAGAAGAAATGTGTAGAAATGAGCCAGACATTTGACAGTGGCGTTATCTCATCAACAATAGATCACCACAGCTCTCCAAAATATACACACAGGAAATAGAAAACACAATCGAGGGGCATTTCTAAAGTATATGCCCATGACCAAATCTATACAGTATGACAGTATAAAAACACAGAAAATAGGATGAAGATATCACAAGGTATGGATTGCAAGGGCTGGTCCTTACCCTAGGAGTGTCCCTAATGGGCCCCGCAGTCTGTTCCCGTGGGGCTGCACAATGAGGTGCGATGCCTGTAAAAGAGAGATTCAGAAAAGGGGGTGGTGATGAACAGAGTGTCTGAATTAAGCAGACCACTCTTACCCAGTCCAAAGATCAGGGCTTGATCCATCACCGTTATTTATCTCACTGCACCATCCCAGCTCGGAACCTGGCTATATGCAAACCAGTCTGTCCCTGGCCCAGTGCATCATGGGAACAGAGCAGACTAAACTACCAAGCCAATTCTTCACCAGAAAGGAGACCAGCTACCGGGGACCGGTTTCTGGCATTTCAGCCGTCTTCGGCCCGGCTTGCTTGAATCCTGATGGTGCAGTGAGAAAGGGACTCATGTCTGAGTATACCCTGCCACACATATAGTGGCCAAAAACGATTCAGAAAAGGGGGTGGTGATGAACAGAGTGTCTGAATTAAGCAGACCACTCTTACCCAGTCCAAAGATCAGGGCTTGATCCATCACCGTTATTTATCTCACTGCACCATCCCAGCTCAGAACCTGGCTATATGCAAATCAGTCTGTCCCTGGCCCAGTGCATCATGGGAACAGGGCAGACTAAACTACCAAGCCAATTCTTCACCAGAAAGGAGACAAGCTACCGGGGACCGGTTTCTGGCATTTCAGCCGTTTTCGGCCCGGCTTGCTTGAATCCTGATGGTGCAGTGAGAAAGGGACTCATGTCTGAGTATACCCTGCCACACATATAGTGGCCAAAAACGATTCAGAAAAGGGGGTGGTGATGAACAGAGTGTCTGAATTAAGCAGACCACTCTTACCCAGTCCAAAGATCAGGGCTTGATCCATCACCGTTATTTATCTCACTGCACCATCCCAGCTCAGAACCTGGCTATATGCAAATCAGTCTGTCCCTGGCCCAGTGCATTATGGGAACAGGACAGACTAAACTACCAAGCCAATTCTTCACCAGAAAGGAGACAAGCTACCGGGGACCGGTTTCTGGCATTTCAGCCGTCTTCGGCCCGGCTTGCTTGAATCCTGATGGTGCAGTGAGAAAGGGACTCATGTCTGAGTATACCCTGCCACACATATAGTGGCCAAAAACGATTCAGAAAAGGGGGTGGTGATGAACAGAGTATCTGAATTAAGCAGACCACTCTTACCCAGTCCAAAGATCAGGGCTTGATCCATCACCGTTATTTATCTCACTGCACCATCCCAGCTCAGAACCTGGCTATTTGCAAATCAGTCTGTCCCTGGCCCAGTGCATCATGGGAACAGGGCAGACTAAACTACCAAGCCAATTCTTCACCAGAAAGGAGACAAGCTACCGGGGACCGGTTTCTGGCATTTCAGCCGTCTTCGGTCGCCGGTCTTCTGTTCATCACCACCCCCTTTTCTGAATCATTTTTGTCCACCATAAGCGTGGAAGGGTATACTCAGATGTGAGTCCCTAGCTCATTGCACCATCAGGATTCAAGCAAGCCGGGCCGAAGACGGCTGAAATGCCAGAAACCGGTCCCCGGTAGCTTGTTTCCTTCCCAGTATAAGAATTGGCTTGGTAGTTTGGTCTGCCCTGTTCCAATGATGCACTGGGCCAGGGTCAGACTAATTTGCATATAGCCAAGTTCTGAGCTGGGATGGTGCAGTGAGCTAAAAAACGGTGATGGATAAAGCCCTGATCTTTGGACTGGGTAAGAGTGGTCTGCTTAATTCAGACACTCTGTTCATCACCACCCCCTTTTCTGAATCATTTTTGTCCACCATAAGCGTGGAAGGGTATACTCAGATGTGAGTCCCTAGCTCATTGCACCATCAGGATTCAAGCAAGCCGGGCCGAAGACGGCTGAAATGCCAGAAACCGGTCCCCGGTAGCTTGTTTCCTTCCCAGTATAAGAATTGGCTTGGTAGTTTGGTCTGCCCTGTTCCCATGATGCACTGGGCCAGGGTCAGACTAATTTGCATATAGCCAAGTTCTGAGCTGGGATGGTGCAGTGAGCTAAAAAACGGTGATGGATAAAGCCCTGATCTTTGGACTGGGTAAGAGTGGTCTGCTTAATTCAGACACTCTGTTCATCACCACCCCCTTTTCTGTAAAAGAGAGAGACACATGCGCGCACCGAGTGCCAGCTTTAAAAAAGAGAGGGGGAGAGGAAGAAAACACAACGTTGAGAAAGCCACTCGATAGGTGGTGGATGTAAGGATGCCTTGATAATGGGTGTCAAGGCATGCTCGTTGTTGTACTCGCCCCCGCCTCCAAGATCGTAGTGAGCCAAACCACGCCCCCAGGACCTCCCAAGTGATTGACGTGTAGGACAACCCATGTAATGTAAACTAGGCGGACAAACAGGGCATGTAAAGAGGCTTGCCCAGCATCGAACAAGGCAAACAACATATCGTTATCGCCCCCATAGGCTGGTGAGGGGATGCGAGACATGTTGCCAAGCTCACTCACACCCCCCTGCGACTCGTCTTACAACACCCATGGGGAGTCACATACACGAACCGTCAATTTTAGGAACGGTCTTGCGAGGGCATGTAGATTACTCGGGAAGACCTCCGAGGTTCGTGGTCGAATAACACCAACGAGATGCGAAGAAAGCCTGCATACCACAACGACCCTGCACCTCACACACAGACACACTGCTTACCTCTAGTGCGAGCAGCCAGGGATCGAGAACCTACCCACACGCGTAGCGCTCCAATGGTAGCGCGGAACAGCTGGTGCCGGTTTTCCGATACAACCGGGTTTAAAAGCTGTCCGTACTTCCGCAGCGAGGACTCTGCTGGTAGGCGTGGTCCCCGGCACTCATGTCTGCACATGCGTAGAACCGGTGTATGCGTGTCGGCCATCTTAACGAGGGGTGGAGTGAAGGAACCCAGGTGCCCATGAAAACGTGCATTGGGACATTGCACCCAATGTTGCTTACATTATAGTCGTATTGCCCCAGTGCCTCAATGAGATGTGTACAAGGGTATTGAAAGATAATATTAACACTAATGATCATAGTGTAGTGGGTAACCCTCAAGACATGATGCTAGTCATGAATAGTCAGACTGAATCCACCTTGACCACAACAAAGGGGTAGATGACAGAATTAGGATGCTACTTGTTGTCTGACAGCGTGGTGAAGTAGTGTCTGCTTGAGCAGATGGGGATCATCTAGACAGTGATGCCCAAGGAGCGGAGTCATTCAGGCCCAGTGTATCTAATTGAAGGCGGTGTACCCATCGTTGTTCAATCCTGAACAGAGCTTGTTGTGTAATGGACGGGTGAGATTCGAGTACTAGCCATTTGATGCTATCCGCCTGGTGGCCATGTTGGGTGTAGTGTTCATAGAGTCTTGTGTGTGTTTTAGAGCACCGAATGTTGCTCTTATGCTCCATGATTCCTAACTTAACCAGCCTCATTGTCATGCCAATGTAGTTTTTTCCGCAAGGACAGATCAGCATGTAGATACATCTGGGGCTATTGCAATTCGTATGTTTGTTCATGTGCCAGGTGAATGTATCCAACAATTTGATTTCCTTGCACTGTACTGTCTGTAGGCATACAGCACAGCCCCCGCACTGATAGTGACCAACTACTGGTGGAAGCCTCCACAAGGTACTTTGGCCAGAGGTCGTTTGTTTTTTAGGGCGTGTGTGAATGAGGGCGTCTTTAAGATTGGACGTGCGTTTGAAGGTAAAACGGGGACGTGGGATGTCTAGGCCCCCAGTGTTCAATAACCCCCAGTGTTTATTCACAGTCTTTTTCAGAAACGCTGAATTTTTTGTGAAGTAAGTCACGCAAGTGATCAGGTTGTCAGGTTCTTTGTGATGTGTCTACAGTAGGGCCTCTCTAGGGTTATTAAGGGCCCTTTTGCGTGAGTTGTGAATCAGTCTAGTTGGATACCCTCTATCCTGTAGTCTGTGTTGGAGCAGAGCAGACTCTTTTTTTGTAGTCGGAGTTGGTAGTGCAGTTTCTGCGAATCCTAAGAAACTGGCCAAAGGGCAAGTTATCCCTTAGGGCTCTGGGATGGTGGCTTTTGTAAAGGAGAAGGCTGTTCCTATCCGTCTCCTTCCGATACAGGGAGGTGCTCAGTCCTTCTTGGTCCAGGCAGATGGTTAAGTCCAAGAATGGTATCGTAGTATCAGAGACTGTGCCTGTAAATCTAAGGAATGGATTTTGATGGTTGATCCAGGCACAGAAAGCATTGCAGCTCTCCCGGTCCCCTCGCCAGAGGACCAGTATATCATCGATATACCTGCGCCAGAGTGTAATGTTCTGAACAAAGGGATTTTGTGCTGAATGGATGCATTGGTCTTCAAAGGTGGCCATGTAAATACAGGCTAGGCTAGCGGCAAAGGTAGAACCCATTGAGGTCCCCCGGACTTGGTGGAATAATTGGGACCCATACTGGAAAAAGTTCTCCGTCAGTGCTATACTAGTGCAGGCCATGATAAAGGAAATTGGCGTGGGTGAGGTCCACTCTTCCGTCCGGAGAGTGGTCTCCACAGCTTCCAAGGTAGCCTGCTGGGGAATGTTAGTATAGAGCGCCTCCACATCCAAAGTTAAGAGGAGGTCGACGCTCTCTCTCCCCTCAATGGAATCAATGAATCGGAGCACATCCCTGGTGTCTTGGAGAAAGGATGGTATCTTTTTCACAACAGGTTGGAGGAACACATCACAAAATTTGGAAAGGGGCTCCAAAAGTGAGCCGATGCCGGATACAATTGGCCTACCTGGTACAGGAGTAGTACCCTTATGAATTTTAGGTAGGGTATAGAAATAAGGAGTAACTGGATCTGTAGTGAGTAAAAATTCTGCCTCATTTTTAGTTATCCACTCATTGGTCTCTCCTTCCATGACCAGGCTAGTGATGGTGGTGGTTAGCCTTGGAGTTGGGTCAATAGTCAATGGTCTGTAGTGGGTTGTATTGGCAAGTTGTCGTTTGCATTCAGTGTCATAGTCACTGGTATTTTGGATCACTGTGGCTCCCCCTTTATCTGCCTGCTTGATGAATATGGTAGTGTCATTCCCGAGAGTTTGTACAGCTAGTCTTTCAGCATTAGTGAGGTTATAAAAGGTACTCGTATTTGGTTTTTTCTCCAAAGTCTTAAGGACTGCCCTCTCGAAGACCATGGTCTTTGGGTGGAACCATACCATCGGTTGGAGTAAACGTAGAAGGTTTACGCAACCCTGTGTCGGTTCCATCGCTCTCTGGTCTTTCACTAAAGAAGGAACGCAAGCGTATTTTCCTAAAGAGTTGCTTAACCTCGCACATTTCGTTAAAGCTGTCTGGGATAGGAGTGGGGACAAAGCCCAAACCCTTCTCGAGGACCTCGGTCTCAGTAGGGGTGAGAGGTCTATTGGAAAGGTTGACTATCAAACTCTCCTCCCTCTGGTTGAGTTCCTGGTCTCCACTGATGTGGTTGGTTGGTCTTGCCACTGTACCCCTTTCTGACCTCCCCGCTTTCGCCCTCTTCCTCTGCCCCAACCTCTGTCGTGAAAAGGGGGGTTTATTGGAAAGAACTGTGGTGGTCCGTGGGGATAAAAGGGGTATTGAACGACGCCGTAGTGCTACTGAAGATACCATGGCCCTACCTACTGAATCAGTAGTATACAAGGCTGTGATGAGGGGGACTCGGACCCTCCAGGTTTACCTGTTCCTATGTCCCCTCTTTTCGAACAGCACGCCAGCTCTTGGAAGACGACAGACGAAGTATACAAACCCGCGCAAACTACCGAAAACCAGTGTTTCTTTAACTGGGCAGAGCTGAACCCTCAACCCGCCCACCTACAACTGTCAAAACGCAGCCCAAAGCACACACAGGTGTGTTATTCACCCGGAGGCGAGGAAGGAGAGTGGCGGCGAGAGGACGGAGCGGAGTGGAGTACGGAAGGAGAGTGGCGGCGAGAGGACGGAGAGGAGTGGAGTACGGAGGAAGAAGAGAGGAGAACGGAGGGGACGAGCGAGGAACAGCGAAGGTCGAAAGAGCCGAGCATAGAGCAGCGGAAAGAGGCGGAGGCGAGAGAAGAACAGCGGAGGACGGTGGAGGCTGAAGGGGAAGACAGCGGAGCCCATACCAGCGGAGGCGAACGGAGAAGGAGCTGAAACTGCAGCGACAAGCCAGGAGGCCAACAGGAAGGAGCACCACCCAGCCACACTTCCCACGAAGTGTGGCTAGACCAGGTACGGTCACGGTTCACGGGTTGGGCGGGACGTAGGTGGGGTAAACCACCATAAAACTAAGCACTTGTCATCCTGTGCACTTTCCCCCTCCCTCATCACATCGGCACCAGTCCTGTGAACCTGTTGAGTGCAAACGTGTCTCCTCACTCCCTTTCCCTAAACCAACTCTATAGCTCCAGGCTAATATTAGTTTCTTTATTTTCTGCTGCTGTGTTCCGGACGAGAGTCAAGACGGCAGAAGGGCGGTATACAACTCCCAGAAGACATCGCCTTGAAGCAGCTAAGCACCAGACGGAAGATATTGAAAACCCCCTTCCCTACCTCTGAGTGCCTGTGCAGAAGAGACGATTGTACAAAGTAATAAAACCATCATTACCCAAGAACCCGTTGTCCGTGAATCTGTTCGATTCCCCACGCCAAAGCTTACAAAGGCATATCTGAGTATCAACTTAGCTCCCTGTCGTCCATCTCTAATCAGGTTTTCAACATCAGAACGGAGGTTATCCGGAAGCGATGACAACGTGGTATGCAAGGAATCCCACAAAGCATAGGATAACCGTCCAAAAACACAAGACACGCTGCTGGATTTAACGCGGAACGAGCAGAAGCAAAGATGTGTCTGCCACATGCATCCTCCTTATTGAATGGCGTCTTAGGTGCAGAATCTACATCCTGTGAGGCTGTAGCTGCCTGAACTACCAGGCTACATGTGGTAGGATGCCTGAGGAGATAAAGTGGGTAGCCTGGAGCAGGTAGGTGCCTACGACATATAGCACGGTCCACCAAGACCCCTGAATCAGGCTAGACCCATGTTCCTAACAATACTTCAAACAGGGCCTCACTGTATAGAAGAACAGGCTCTTCTCCTGACTATCCATTGGTAAAGAACATCAAACAGAGGGTTCGTGGACTTCTCCACCGTAGGCAGTGACAAGTCCAAAACTGCTGCCACTCTCCTCAACACATCTGCGAAGGAGGCACTTGCCTCAGTAGCGAGACTAGGAGGCGAATGTAGCTTAGAGGCTGGAGAGGACTCCAGCCCACTAGCCTCATCAAGAGCAGATATCCAACTCTCCACTTGAGATGGAATAACCTCACAAATGAGCTGAAGAGCCCAGACCTCCTTACATCACCCCTTAAAAGGTGACTCTCCGAAGTCTAATCCAGAGAAGGAAATGAAAATTCCACATTCCCACCAGTTTGTTCTTCCGACTCCGCACCCAATGGCGATTGATGCAGAGAAGGCGTCGCTTCAACGTCAATAGGAGGAGCAGGAGAGACCTTGATCGGCAACGTCAATGTCGGAGTCAGCTGATTGACAAAGGGCACCAAATGTGGAGTCCCCGAAGGGCTGTGCAACGGTGCCAAAACAGCGCCGACCGACGTTGACCAGCGCTGACCTACAGACTCAAATGGTTAAACTGCCATGGAAAACGAGTCCACCAGTGTGGTTCCACTCACCTCCTTGGGGCCCGTGGGTGGTGAAGTCTTTTTCCAATTGCAACACGACAGGGGTTGTGTATATGATCACATGTAGTTGTAATTTACACTACATTGGAATGACCACCAGGAAGGTTAACACAAGGAAGGTGGAACATCGCAGCAATTTCAGATGCAAACACTCCAATACAAAAATGACTACTCATTTCCTGGAAAAAGGACATACCCCCAATGATATGCGGTGGGTGGTCCTGGAAACGCAACAACCACATGCAGAAATTGAAAAGAACCTACTTGAAAAAGAACAACACTGGGTGTATAGGCTTCGTTCTCACATAGTGGGACTAAACGATGACATTCCATGGGGGCAATTCACTTGACATGAATGAGCCCACCCCAGGGTCTGTGGACTGCATCTGTAACTGAAATAAACTGAACAAAACAACTGCGGGTGTTGGCTATAGAATATATGTGGCCATCTTTATTTATTTGTAGACCTGTTCCGCTTATAGACCTGAGTGTACACCACCACCATCAAAAGAGAACCTTTATACAATGTGATCATATGAGGGCTACTTAGTTGACTTTCAAATAAATAATTAATAATCTACCTTCGATAGTAATTAAAAAGGTAAAGCCAAGTATTTGCAGGGCAGGTTAAAACAATGAGTTGGGATCATCGATCTGAGATTGATATGAAAAAAAAAATTCTTAAAAAATTGGCAATATGTCTGATAATACAGAATAGGTAACTAAATAAACTTCAAATTATTTTCATGACCAAGTCACTGCCTGTAACCACTATTTTTGGTCCATTGAAAGTACGATAAAGCATTCTATACTCTTAAGATGGCCGCCACCCGCGTTCGCTGAGGGCGAACCCAACGCACCAGCTCTTTATTGAGCGTGGGCGCGTTTGCGGAAGTAACCGGGATCGGGGACTTCTTTATAAACAAACTGAGCCCTCGGTCGAGTAACATTCGGACCGGAGGGACACAAGTAGGTGCCTATAAGAGGGAGGTATCCACTACACAAGTAAGTGAAAATCGGACGAACGAAGGGTGTTAACCCTTACATGTAACGGGTCAAATTACCATCGCTAATTGAAAAACGACCCTGTGGTTTGGTATTTACGATATCCCATCTCTCCTATCTCCATTAGATCTGCTGGGATACTGAACCCCTCCGAATCCATGGGGCCCAGTTAGGTCTCGTGACATGTATGTAAAAATGAGTATTAGTGTGTGTGATAGATGAATGCTTGGGTGTGTCACAGATAGGTGTTTCATCACGTTTTGATGCATGAGAACAGACATGTTTTGTGCATTAAAACAATCACGTTTTTTATCAAAAACGTCCGTTAAGGACCACGGGAAATGTAATTACGTTTTCCACAGCATTTCTACTATACGGTCTTTGTGTGATAAGATTTGGGGTAACCTACCCCTTGATTTTTCAAGTTGTCTTTTATCTTACAGGAACCACGTGTTTGGATTAAATACGTAGGTATTACTGCATGCACTTATTATAGTTTGCTGCAATTTAACCTTTTTAATTATTGTACCAAAAGAAC
The DNA here is from genome assembly GCF_964263255.1 of Lissotriton vulgaris. NCBI lineage: Eukaryota > Metazoa > Chordata > Amphibia > Caudata > Salamandridae > Lissotriton > Lissotriton vulgaris. The sequence continues at coordinate 1,102,563,176 of NC_141691.1, read as the reverse complement.
TCATCAGAGAGCTAAGGAGTGGCGAACACAGGGCTGGTCCCTGTGTAGTCCCGAAGAAGTGCTTGGGGTATGCACGAAACTTGTTGACGATAGGAGTTGATAGGTACACCTTGACACATTACGTTTAGGGCGCCCTATCTATCCACCCCGTTTTTAATATTACCACCTAGAGGCAAGAATAAAGTTTATTGTTAACCTACTGGGCAGGTATTTTTAGATACATCACATAGTCCACTCCACAAATACACATGCACCACACATAGTCTTTTGAAAAGTGCTCCTACGTAACTCGCAATTCGTAGCACGCCCCAGCCCGTAGAGGACTGGGATGGCCCCAATGATGAAGCATGTCACCATGGGGCAACCCTGGTGAGTGAGGGGACACCTAAAAAAGGAGCAATTTCTCCTTTTTTTACATAGTATGAATTTTCCATGACCGACCCCATTGAGTGTTGATTGTGGTTCATATTATCTAGCAAGGCTCTTAGGAATCTGGTAACAGAGACCATTTGTTGACTATAGTCTTGGAGGGCGAGCCTTAGCTATTGTTTTTCCTCTAACTCCCTTTCTTTAGTGTTGCCACACTTGAAACCCACACTAGGAACCTCAGAATAATCATTGACTGCAAACTGGACGAGAATGCACAAGCCAACGCTGTCACTGTACTCTGCTTCCACACCCTGATGATGTTGTGGAAGATCTTCATATGTCTCGCAGGTAACAATAGAAAAACTGTCACTGACACCCTAGTTGGTAAATGGGAACACCTGGTTAGGCGGGATCAGCAAGCAACTCATTAGAAGACTATAACCACCCAGAGCTCAGCAGTCAGACTCCTCATCAGCCTCCCACACAGAACTTACATCAGATCACATCTCAGGCAACTCCACTAGCTCCCGATACACAAATGCGCTGAATTCAAACAAGTCATAGACACATTCAAGGCACTACACAACGGAGGTATCACCTACCTGAACAGTCACATTCCTTCCACCAACCATGCAGACACCTCGCCTTTGCAGGACTCCTACTCTCACACATCCCACGCATACACAGAGGAAAGATCAGGAGAACGGGTATTCTCCTACATTGCTCCTAATCATGGACGGTCTCCCACTCCACACCAGAACCTCCTCTCTTCTTGAACTCAACATGAAGACCTGACTTTTCAATTAACCGGCCAGCATAGGAGGCGCTAGGGGGCGCACAGCAGAATGGCTGCCTAGCTGTGCAGCTCCGCCGGGCGAATCCTAGAATTGCCAAGAATATGCGGTAAATTGGATCGCCGGAGGCCGACAGGCACACCATACAGCGTGGGAACAGGTCAGGCAGGCGTGGGACATCTGGAGTGGAACCCTGCCGCACCAGAGTCGCCGCTCAGCCGTGTAATCTGACGAGCTCGGAAATCCATCATGGCGGACGGTACACGCCTGGCGTCTCTCGGAGACTGAGCGCGCCGGCGCCACCAGGAGAGACTGAACACACTGGAGGGTGAGCCGGGGGCCGACGCAGTCCCCCCGTACGGGTGCCGCCCGTAACGAATACCCAGCAAGACCTGAATGACATCACTGGCGGGAAGCGACATCAATGGAGGTACGGGGCTAAGCGGGCGTTGCGATCCGACTTCGGTCATGACTCTCTATGAAGGCGCCTAAGTTAATAACGCGATTCCCATTGGGCATGTGAAAGGACAGTTAGCGAAGGGGGGGCACAACACTAACTCGTCTTTACTAAACAGAATTGTATTGCAGTGCCATTAGCAGCGGCGGTCCCCCCCCTGTACCCTTTGGACCATTATTCACTGCCAGGATCTGGCGCGAAGCAAAAAGGCGGGGCCCGCACACAAACAGGATCGGAATACGCCTCGGATGAAGTTGAGCGCGGGGGAGCTGTTCTGAGCGCTGGAGTGTGTGGTGCTTGCTTCCCCGAGTCCCGGCATGCTGTGGGGGGGTAAATTTATATATCTGCATGCGATGTTGGCTCCCGTGAGGTGAGTGCAGATCCTCAAGAGTCGGACGCCCAGCGCTAGACCCCCTCGCAGACGGCTACCGCCGACACTACCTCATCAGACAAACTGAGAGGTGACTCCTGCTGAAACTAAGTGCCCTTTTCATAACTGTGACACCAGCGGCGCGCGTACCCGGCGCGGCGAGTGGAGGCCGTGGGGTGGTGCACCTCGCCTGCCGGTACAGGATCCTGCTCTTGACTCTCGAGTGGCAATCGGCGACAAACTGGTGCACTGCCGAGACATCACTGCTAATCAGCCACGAACCATAACCCGGTTATGAGGTCCGGTCTACCCGACTAGTCTCGTACACAGAGGGTAGGTGCCACATCCCCTTCCTTTGGCCTCAGGCGCTACACCACACTTCCAAACGGCACATGACCCATGGAGATACCTGATCAGCACCCCTCCATAGCACAAAATGGGCAAACCAGATCGACAATAACCAAAACTAACATTTGAGGCGCGGAAGACGCCCAAGAACCAGACTGGTGCTGCGGAGGAACACCCAGAAACTGACTCCCACGATGGTAGTGTCATGGAAAGCATATTAAAATCCATACAAGCCAACCTGCAGGACATAAATAGCAAACTTGATCATTTGACAGGCCGAGTGGACAGCATGGCGACCAAACTCGACAAACAGGGCGAACGCTTGGATACAGACGAAAACAGGATCTCGACGGTGAAGGACGAATCTTGAACCACGACGGCCAAATGTACTGGAATGGAGAAAGTCCTTGATGTGATCAAAGCCAAGGCTGAGGAGTTGGAAGCCAGGTCGAGACGTAACAACATACGTATAGCGGGTCTACCAGAATCAACCAACACTGGCCGAATGGAGACCTATGTGGAACAACTATGCAAAGACTTGTTTGGCCCTGAAAATCTATCACCGATCTTCATTATTGAAAGAGCGCATCGATCCTTGGCGCCAAGACCAAAACCGGGAGCAGCACCTAGACCTATTGTGGCAAGAGTCCTGAACTACCGCGACAGGGACACCATACTCAGGATGGTGAGGGAAAAAGGTGAGATCAGCCATCAGGGAAGTAAGCTTGAGTTCTTCCCAGACTTCACTGTCGCAGTACAACAGGCACGCAAAGAGTTCAACGAGGTTAAAATCAAACTTCGAGATTTGCAGATCCCCTATGCCATGTTGTACCCCGCACGCCTGCGGGTCACTTGGGAGGAGAAAACTGTTTTCTTATCAACCCCGAAAGCTGCAATGGATTTCGTCAAAACAGCGGTTGCAAAAGGTAATCGGTCCAATCGTAGAGACAGACACACCGAGTCAGACTGAAAGGTAAGACTTTTTGATGAACGCGGCGCTGAATGTGCCCAACTTACGCACCTAAGATAGTGGGAGGGAAAGGCCAGACTCCACATGAACTGCAGCACCCAACATGTGACTCCTATACGTACAGGGTGAAATGTATTGTGAGACATGGTTAGGTATGGGCGTAATGCAGTGGAAAGGTGCGGCTTGGACACTTTTGGGAAACTTAAGTATGGTACGCATGACATGGACCTTGACAAGGTGTTAAAGTATGGTCCCTATTGATATGCCATACTAACCCATTTCTATGAACCTGAGGGAAAGACTATATGATTTATGTCACATGTTATAAGACTGTTCCGAGCGCTTGTCGCTCCAGTGATGCGCAATACGACTGGTGATGCTTCAGGGCCCAGGCGATCTATTTACGGAACACAGATTCGCCCACATCCTTTCACTAGGATGGAGTAATGCGCCCTCGGCGGACCTCCACTAGGGCAGTCCCCGACGAGTTATGTTGACAATTACTGTTGTAAGGGTACAATGGCTTCGGCAGAATTGGGTTGCTGAAGCGGGTGGGAACTGGGAGAGTTGGGGTTTGTTGTTTTTTTAACTACCTGGGCGATCAAGATGCACTGCTGCACGCCGACGTGCTGTCATTGTTAATTGGTTGATATCCAACATCATGATATTGTGTAAGGTTGGGCTGACAGTTCAGGAGAGGGTGGTTACATGCGATTCAATCAGAGAGTCCCGTTCTAAACGTGAGTGGAAATAGTCTGAAATTACTAACGTGGAATGTGAGAGGCTTCACCAACCCCAAAAAGGTCAGACAGGTGTTTTCATGTATTGACAGATATAGCACTGCTTCAAGAAACCCACATGGACCCCAAAGCGCATAGGCCTATTGGTACGCGCTGGGCTGAGTCGCACCACTCGGCGGCATACTCATCCTATTCCAGAGGGGTTATGACACTGGTCAAAAAGGGCACTAAGTATAAAATAACACGTACAATCGTTGATACAAATGGAAGATATGTAATTGTGTCGGGGTGCTGCGGGGGCAAAATGTGACGATAGTAAATGTATACGGTCCGAATGTAGATGCTCCAGAATTTTTTCAGGAATTGTGGGATCACTTGCTGGAATTTATTGATACGACAATACTCTGGGGAGGGGATTTTAATGTAGCATTACAAGACTCTGTTGATCGTTCCACTGCTTCCTTGGAGTCACACAAGAAAGCCAGGGACAAGCTGGGTGACATATTGGTTGAACTTGCACTCAAGGATATTTGGAGGGTACAACATCTGTCAACACCGGGAGCGACACATGTAAACATGTCACACGGCAGCTGGTCGAGAATAGATTATTGGCTAGGGACAGACAGTGCGGTGCTATGGACTACACAGATACTGATGCTCCCACGAACACTGTCCGACCACAACCCAGTGGAACTTACACTACAAATACCGCACTACACGCCCCCCCCATTCAGTTGGCGCTTCCATGCACCGGCCCTATTGGACCCCCTATATGTGACTACCATAACGAAGGCAATAAAGGAGTACTTCCAGTTAAATGAGGACTCCGTGGACGACCCGTGCATCCTTTGGGAAGCTTTCAAGGCGACGCTTCGGGGCACATGTATTAGCACAACAGCTGGGATACTTAAAGACATACGGGCGCAGATAACTAGGCTTGAGCGTGAGGTGTCAGTTCTAGAGAGGGAGTACGCATACACTAGCAATGTGGAGCTACTGGGGAAAATTAAGCTCCTCCTCATAGAACATCAGAAAGATGCGAAGGACGAACTGAAATATGTGAATAAACGGCCAATAGCCAGACGGTTTGGAGAGGGCGGTAGACCTGGTAGGATGCTGGCGAGGAAGATATGTACGGGAAGGGAATCGCAGTTAATCACACAAGTGCGAGACAGGGATGACATCTTACATACACAACCTGCGGGTATACTTGATAGCTTTGTACGTAACTATTCAGACCTGTATACTTCCCGACAACCTGCTCCACCACAGGAAACGCGCGACTACCTACATGATATAGCAATAGCGTGGTTGTCTGACAACCAGCGTGAATACCTGCCACAACCGATTACAGTAGAGGAGGTGACCGCCATTATACATGCCTTGCCAAACGGGAAAGCGCTGGGGCCTGATGGCTATACCTGTGAATTCTATAAAGCATTTGTTGACATCCTCGCCCCTCATATGGTCGAGATGTATGGCGCTGCTTTTGACCAGAAGATACTGCCGCCGTCACTACATGAGGTGGTGATCATTACTCTCCTAAAGCCTTGTAAACAACCAGAACTATGCGACTCGTATCGTCCTCTATCCCTTTTAAATGTAGACTCTAAAATGTTAGCGAAACTCCTAGCAAAACGCTTGCAGCCCCTAATGACGAACCTGATACTTCCTGATCAGGCAGGGTTTATACCAACGCGTGCCACGTCCCACAATACGAGAACTTTATTTGCACTATCACACTATCTCAGCCCCCAGACCAAAGCGGCGGCCGTCATACTTGACGCAGCCAAAGCATTCGACTCCATCGAATGGTCTTACATACACACGATGCTGCAGAGAATGGGGTTTCCAGCTCGGTATATATCCTGGGTGTCTCTACTGTACACGAAACCAGTAGCAAGAGTGAGGGTAAATGGATACATATCGGCACCCTTCAATATTGCTAGAGGGACTAGACCGGGCTGTCCACTGTCGCCTTTAATATTTGCGTTAGCCCTGGAACCACTCGCGTGCACAATTAGGCAGACACATAACCACTCAGCGCTGCATTTCCCCGGGAGGCCTCTGCATATTTCGTTGTATGCAGATGACATGCTTCTCTATGTGAGGGACCCAGAACAGAATCTTAGCCCACTATTGCGTGAAAATGTAAAATTCGGACGCCATTCTGGGCTACAGATCAACTGGGAGAAATCACTAATCATTCCTCTCACTGATTCCACTACACCGCATTCCCCTGACTTTCCACTGGACTGGCAGACCGACCCCACGCGCTACCTGGGAATATGGTACAGTCGAGACCCGGAAGAAGTGATCAGGACTAACTATGGGAGGGTGCTTACAGAATTGGAGGGTAAGGTTGCTAGATGGATACAGCTACCATTATCCTTGGCAGACAGAATTGCAATAGTTAAGATGAATGTCCTTCCGAAGTTTTTGTATTTATTCAATAATATCCCAATCACACCGCCCAAGGCAGTCTTCACACACATAACATCCCTGGTGCTTAAGCTTATATGGGCAGGTAAGCAGGCACGCATAGACCTGCATACACTAACGCTGCCCTGTGAGAAGGGTGGGTTTTGTGTGCCGGACTTTCGGCTCTACTATCTATGTGCACAGGCCCAATACGCGGCACACTGGTATCATCCTACCCCGTATCTCACACATACAGCAGTGGAAGAGGGCGATGCGGCACCGGTTCCATTGAACGCGATAGTGTCGCATAAACGACCGCCGTTACATTCAAAAGATATAAACACGGTTGACACCACGGCTCGCGCATGGAGAACACTAGGGAGGATGGCACACAAGCTGCCGCTATATGCCCCGGCACTTCCACTGCATTTCCACCCGAGCATATCAGTGACTAACGAAAAAGTTGGAATGGACATACTGAAAAACATAGGGATAGACACATTTGGGGATTTATATCATGAAGGGACTTTTTGCACAGCCGACGACCTAACCTATGTCAATAACCCGACCCTGCTTTTCAGATTTACACACTATAGATTGCAGAAGGCGAATCAGGAATTGTATCCAAACTACCCAGAAGAGCCGGCCACTTTACAATCATTACAATTTATAATTACCTTATCGAACACCTCCCATCTGGTCTCTAGACTATACAGGGGGGCACAAAGTGAGCTCCCACATAACACTGGCAAGGCCCTGCAAAGATGGAATGAATCACTACCGGAAGCGCTTACGGAGCGTGAATGGTCTATTGCCTGTACGCTCCTCAAATTACTTACTTCAAACGGCAACCTGCGCATTACACACCTTAAATACCTACATCAAACATACCATACACCACAGAGGTTGCATAAATATGGGTTACGGGAGGATGCCAGGTGCAGACGATGTGGATATGATGGGGCAGATTTTGTCCATTTAGCTTGGTACTGTCAAAAGATAAATGCGGATTGGGGTACGGTCACAACCACTCTGAGCGAAATGGTGGGGATCGAGGTGGAGTGCTCTATGAAAAATTGTCTATTGGGTCTATTGCCCAATGTTAAAGCGGGAAAACGTAAGTTTTGTGCTGTGGCGCTGTTAATCGCTAAAAGACAAGTATCCAGGTGCTGGGAAGGGAAAAAGGTCCCAGACTCTAAAACATGGCTAACAGATCTGACTTATTGCAGGGACATGTTGCTAACTTACGAAGAGGAATTGCCCAGAAGCGAATGTTCAAAGAACTATTGGTGTTATTTAACAGACTATCTATTGACCATTGAGGGGGGTGAAGTGGAGGTATAGAGAGGCATTGCTTTATGTAACTAGCCCATGAAACAACGGGTCTGGTATGTTATCTACACGGCTCAACGACTTAGACCTGTATTTAACGCACATACACCGTGCCACACACGGAGGGTGTCAGAGTGTAGAATTGCCCAGGGGTTCCCAAGTTTACTGTTCGGAATGTTCTACAAAAAAGGGGCCAAACACCCCCAAAAATTAAGTTGCATGTACAGTAGCAATTAGCTGGCTCCGCACAAATATGATATATCACTGTTATGTTGCTAAAGATACGCCGCTGGACCCCCGGGTTGCCAGCTGAAAGGCTGTGTTGCTTACTGATGCTGAGATTGTACAATTCGCGGCCGGCCCCAGGGTTGTAGGCCAACGGCTGTGTCAACTAAGCCTAAGTCACGACAATAAAGATTTTGTTGAACTTCAAAAAAAATAATAATAATTAACCAGCCAGCATAGGCATTGTAGGAAGGTGGCTACCTGACTATGGTTACCCCAGATTTTTTGCCTTGTGTTTAGCTGGTTTTCGACTTAGTTAGCCTGGTTCACTGCTAATCAGGGCCCCAGGCTATCTGCTCTCTCTTTAAAATGGATTCCATGTACCCTAGGTGCATAACTAAATTGGCTTGGGTCACCTTATCAGCCCCTGTACAGTGCACTATAGGTGCCCAGGGCATAGGTGCATCCAAGGCCTACCAGGGGTTGCAGCATATCTTTTGCCACCCCTGGCTGGCTATCCAAAATTGACACAACTGGCTGATCACTCAGCTGGGGCAAGGTGGTGTAATCACCCCTTGCTTAGATATAGTATACCTATATCTAAACCTATCTGGACACATATATACCTATAAGTCACTCCTATGGCAGGCCTTAACAATCCTGGAGGCAGAGGGCTTGGTTTTATGTGAGATGGTGCTCTAGCATGAGCTGAACCTGTCTGTAGCTGTCGGGAACAACTCCCTTAGCTGTTCCGGGATAATGCCATACCATATACTCTTAAGTGCATTATAATCCATCGCGGTTATGTGCTAACTTTGGTTTGGCTTTATCAAAACATGTTGTGTAAGGTGTCATACGCTTTGGAATACTACCCCCTCGCCAATCCTGGTGACGGGGGTAGCATTCCACCCTTCTAGAGGGAGAAGACATGTTCCTTTGCTAAAACGCAGTTAATTCTAACCAGAGCCTCAGCATCACAAAATGGATGCTGCTGCCACAGACACAAGTCTGATCTCCTGCTGCTGACCAAAACTTTTCAGAAAAGGGGGTGGGGATGAACAGAGTGTCTGAATTATGCAGACCACTCTTACCCAGTCCATCCCTGGCCCAGTGCATCATGGGAACAGGGCAGACTAAACTACCAAGCCAATTCTTCACCAGAAAGGAGACAAGCTAGCTTGTTTCCTTCCCAGTATAAGAATTGGCTTGGTAGTTTGGTCTGCCCTGTTCCCATGATGCACTGGGCCAGGGTCAGACTAATTTGCATATAGCCAAGTTCTGAGCTGGGATGGTGCAGTGAGCTAAAAAACGGTGATGGATCAAGCCCTGATCTTTGGACTGGGTAAGAGTGGTCTGCTTAATTCAGACACTCTGTTCATCACCACCCCCTTTTCTGAATCATTTTTGTCCACCATAAGCGTGGAAGGGTATACTCAGATGTGAGTCCCTAGCTCATTGCACCATCAGGATTCAAGCAAGCCGGGTCGAAGACGGCTGAAATGCCAGAAACCGGTCCCCGGTAGCTTGTTTCCTTCCCAGTATAAGAATTGGCTTGGTAGTTTGGTCTGCCCTGTTCCCATGATGCACTGGGCCAGGGTCAGACTAATTTGCATATAGCCAAGTTCTGAGCTGGGATGGTGCAGTGAGCTAAAAAACGGTGATGGATCAAGCCCTGATCTTTGGACTGGGTAAGAGTGGTCTGCTTAATTCAGACACTCTGTTCATCACCACCCCCTTTTCTGAATCATTTTTGTCCACCATAAGCGTGGAAGGGTATACTCAGATGTGAGTCCCTAGCTCATTGCACCATCAGGATTCAAGCAAGCCGGGCCGAAGACGGCTGAAATGCCAGAAACCGGTCCCCGGTAGCTTGTTTCCTTCCCAGTATAAGAATTGGCTTGGTAGTTTGGTCTGCCCTGTTCCCATGATGCACTGGGCCAGGGTCAGACTAATTTGCATATAGCCAAGTTCTGAGCTGGGATGGTGCAGTGAGCTAAAAAACGGTGATGGATCAAGCCCTGATCTTTGGACTGGGTAAGAGTGGTCTGCTTAATTCAGACACTCTGTTCATCACCACCCCCTTTTCTGAATCATTTTTGTCCACCATAAGCGTGGAAGGGTATACTCAGATGTGAGTCCCTAGCTCATTGCACCATCAGGATTCAAGCAAGCCGGGCCGAAGACGGCTGAAATGCCAGAAACCGGTCCCCGGTAGCTTGTTTCCTTCCCAGTATAAGAATTGGCTTGGTAGTTTGGTCTGCCCTGTTCCCATGATGCACTGGCCCAGGGTCAGACTAATTTGCATATAGCCAAGTTCTGAGCTGGGATGGTGCAGTGAGCTAAAAAACGGTGATGGATCAAGCCCTGATCTTTGGACTGGGTAAGAGTGGTCTGCTTAATTCAGACACTCTGTTCATCACCACCCCCTTTTCTGAATCATTTTTGTCCACCATAAACGTGGAAGGGTATACTCAGATGTGAGTCCCTAGCTCATTGCACCATCAGGATTCAAGCAAGCCGGGCCGAAGACGGCTGAAATGCCAGAAACCGGTCCCCGGTAGCTTGTTTCCTTCCCAGTATAAGAATTGGCTTGGTAGTTTGGTCTGCCCTGTTCCCATGATGCACTGGGCCAGGGTCAGACTAATTTGCATATAGCCAAGTTCTGAGCTGGGATGGTGCAGTGAGCTAAAAAACGGTGATGGATCAAGCCCTGATCTTTGGACTGGGTAAGAGTGGTCTGCTTAATTCAGACACTCTGTTCATCACCACCCCCTTTTCTGAATCATTTTTGTCCACCATAAGCGTGGAAGGGTATACTCAGATGTGAGTCCCTAGCTCATTGCACCATCAGGATTCAAGCAAGCCGGGCCGAAGACGGCTGAAATGCCAGAAACCGGTCCCCGGTTGCTTGTTTCCTTCCCAGTATAAGAATTGGCTTGGTAGTTTGGTCTGCCCAGTTCCCATGATGCACTGGGCCATGGTCAGACTAATTTGCATATAGCCAAGTTCTGAGCTGGGATGGTGCAGTGAGCTAAAAAACGGTGATGGATCAAGCCCTGATCTTTGGACTGGGTAAGAGTGGTCTGCTTAATTCAGACACTCTGTTCATCACCACCCCCTTTTCTGAATCATTTTTGTCCACCATAAGCGTGGAAGGGTATACTCAGATGTGAGTCCCTAGCTCATTGCACCATCAGGATTCAAGCAAGCCGGGCCGAAGACGGCTGAAATGCCAGAAACCGGTCCCCGGTAGCTTGTTTCCTTCCCAGTATAAGAATTGGCTTGGTAGTTTGGTCTGCCCTGTTCCCATGATGCACTGGGCCAGGGTCAGACTAATTTGCATATAGCCAAGTTCTGAGCTGGGATGGTGCAGTGAGCTAAAAAACGGTGATGGATCAAGCCCTGATCTTTGGACTGGGTAAGAGTGGTCTGCTTAATTCAGACACTCTGTTCATCACCACCCCCTTTTCTGAATCATTTTTGTCCACCATAAGCGTGGAAGGGTATACTCAGATGTGAGTCCCTAGCTCATTGCACCATCAGGATTCAAGCAAGCCGGGCCGAAGACGGCTGAAATGCCAGAAACCGGTCCCCGGTAGCTTGTTTCCTTCCCAGTATAAGAATTGGCTTGGTAGTTTGGTCTGCCCTGTTCCCATGATGCACTGGGCCAGGGTCAGACTAATTTGCATATAGCCAAGTTCTGAGCTGGGATGGTGCAGTGAGCTAAAAAACGGTGATGGATCAAGCCCTGATCTTTGGACTGGGTAAGAGTGGTCTGCTTAATTCAGACACTCTGTTCATCACCACCCCCTTTTCTGAATCATTTTTGTCCACCATAAGCGTGGAAGGGTATACTCAGATGTGAGTCCCTAGCTCATTGCACCATCAGGATTCAAGCAAGCCGGGCCGAAGACGGCTGAAATGCCAGAAACCGGTCCCCGGTAGCTTGTTTCCTTCCCAGTATAAGAATTGGCTTGGTAGTTTGGTCTGCCCTGTTCCCATGATGCACTGGGCCAGGGTCAGACTAATTTGCATATAGCCAAGTTCTGAGCTGGGATGGTGCAGTGAGCTAAAAAACGGCGATGGATCAAGCCCTGATCTTTGGACTGGGTAAGAGTGGTCTGCTTAATTCAGACACTCTGTTCATCACCACCCCCTTTTCTGAATCATTTTTGTCCACCATAAGCGTGGAAGGGTATACTCAGATGTGAGTCCCTAGCTCATTGCACCATCAGGATTCAAGAAAGCCGGGCCGAAGACGGCTGAAATGCCAGAAACCGGTCCCCGGTAGCTTGTTTCCTTCCCAGTATAAGAATTGGCTTGGTAGTTTGGTCTGCCCTGTTCCCATGATGCCTGGGCCAGGGTCAGACTAATTTACATATAGCCAAGTTCTGAGCTGGGATGGTGCAGTGAGCTAAAAAACGGTGATGGATCAAGCCCTGATCTTTGGACTGGGTAAGAGTGGTCTGCTTAATTCAGACACTCTGTTCATCACCACCCCCTTTTCTGAATCATTTTTGTCCACCATAAGCGTTGGAAGGGTATACTCAGATGTGAGTCCCTAGCTCATTGCACCATCAGGATTCAGGCAAGCCGGGCCGAAGACGGCTGAAATGCCAGAAACCGGTCCCCGGTAGCTTGTTTCCTTCCCAGTATAAGAATTGGCTTGGTAGTTTGGTCTGCCCTGCTCCCATGATGCACTGGGCCAGGGTCAGACTAATTTGCATTTAGCCAAGTTCTGAGCTGGGATGGTGCAGTGAGCTAAAAAACGGTGATGGATCAAGCCCTGATCTTTGGACTGGGTAAGAGTGGTCTGCTTAATTCAGACACTCTGTTCATCACCACCCCCTTTTCTGAATCATCGCTGACCAAAACTTGGCAGAGGAGGCCTGGACAAAGCGTTTCCTGTCGCGGGGAGGTGTCACACCACCCCAGACAGGAGATAGTGGATTGTAGCAGGGAGGTTTGAAAGAAACTAGACACTGCCTGGGGAGCACAAGGCTTCCTCTTGCATAATCCGGTCAAACCGGTTCTGGCGCACACCAGCCCCAGTCCCAGTCCCAGCGCGACCCTGGACAAAGGAAAAGGGGTGTAACCACCACCTTCCTGGGTCCCACCCATAGGAGGGACCTAGCAGGTAATCCAGCCCCCCAGTTTGGAATAAAGGTGGGAGCAGTGCCAACGCACATCAGATTATCCTGACTGAAACTTATGAAACGAAACTCTGGACCCTTCGACATCCTGCTCGATGTAGAAGACTGAATAATCTCCCCTGTGGTCAAGGAGTGACCACCCTGTGCAAACAGGCACCATTGAGCGCGTCACCATTTCCTTTGTTGCAGTTCCAGCCGGAACTCGAGCAACAGAGTTCGACAAGACCCAGCGTTCCTGCCTTCTTACAGCTCGATCCACAGTCTCAGCGAATCTGAGACCCGTGGAGGCGACCTGAAGCGTGGGGCCGGCCATCTTGGAAAGACCACGAGGTGCTGACTGTGCAGCTCCCGAGAGTCCCTCGAAGCTATGCATTGGGGTTTGAGAAGCCCCCGCCCTGAGCAGCTTTTGCACCGAAGCTCACCCCTCTACACCGAGTGCTGCGTGGGGCCCTTCTGCATCTTTTGGCTCAACGCGTTGGTCCGGTCGCTTACCCATTGGCTAGCGGCCCCAGTACTGACGAACCTTTGATTTTGCTCTGCCAGTCCGGTTGCTTTGGACTGGCCCTCGCTCCCCTGAAAAGGAGCACCCGCTCTGACCTTGCTGGTCCGAGTAAAAAGTGATCTTCGAATCCTGCGTGGGTTGCGCTTGCCAAGGATTGTTTGCTCAAATCCGGAAGCCGACACTGCCGACAGCGAGAGCCTTTGTAGGACAGCTCGTGATCCTCTCCTGGACATCCTCGGTGCCCCAGAGTTCTCGTGGCAGCGGAGACAAGCTTCATGATAGCCACCTGATTGCGCCCGACATTGCCTGGTTCCTTCCTGGTTCCACCCTGGTCACTGCTGAGTGACCCAGACTCTGTCCCCTCTGCTTTCAGGTACTCTTCATCTTCGATCCACCCTTGGATCACACCGGACACTTCTCTTCTGACCGCCTGCAGCATCTTCATCTACAGGCTCCATAGATGTACACAACGTAAGCCGACACGACTTTGCACCTGTGCACCCGCTTCCTGTGGGTGAGGTAACACTTGAACGCCGGTGCTCCTGTATTGGTAGACACCTTTAGTGTCTAAGTCCAAAGTTTTGTCCTTCTAGGTCAGTCGGAAAACTCTTAAAACAGTAACTCGATAACTTTTACGCACCATTGATTTTGCTTTGGTGCATGTGTGTGCTTTCAGCGCTGCACCCTATTACCGCGGGCTTTTCCCGACTTCCGCATTGCTAGTCCCGATTGGTCCCAGCGATTCCCCAGGCCCTAGGCCTGACCACTGTTCGATTAGTGATACTTATACCACTTTTTTAATATATGGTTTGCATGGCCCCCCGGCCTCATCCATAATTGTGCAACTTTGATATGTTTAACTGTGCTTTTGTTTAAACGCTTGTGCCTCTGCACTCATAAAGAGTACAGAGGATTATTCTAGTAATAAATACATATATTTTTATAATATATAACTTGTGTGGTGTCCTTTCATTTGATATTACAGGATTGCATATGGTAAAACAGCTGGCTTCACATGCCCTCTTGAGTTAAGCCTTTAAGGCTGCTTAGTCCATGCTACCCTTAGGATAGCTTGTCTATAAGGTTGACTTACAACCATCACCATAAGGGATTGTTTGGACTGATACAAGGAGCCCCCAGAATTGGAGACTTCATATATCAGGCCAACTTCTCACATTGGTGCGACGCGGTGCGGATTTGAGCTTGCTCTTGTTTTACCATTGCAATCTTTTTATCAAATTGAAAGATCACATCAAGTACCTTAGGTACATATAAACAAAGCTTAGCATATTTAAGTTCTACTGAACCAAGTAGTTGTAGATCAAAGGGCTTAGCACACCCTGCCTACAACTCACTAGCAAGGTACAGTAGGAAAACACTTAGTGTAGGTAAGTGCACAACTTACACCTCACTAGCAGTCATGGCTGACACAGAGGGAGCTTCTGGCTCTCACCCTGTGACGGTTGACCTTACCAAGGCACCTTCCAGCTATGACAACCTCAGCCAAAGGGCTTAGCACACTGTTATGGCAGAGTTTTTGGCTCTATTTAGCAGTGATATAGATCTTAGTCTTGCTCACATCTAGGATAGGTATTCTTAGCTTGTGTTGGCCCTTTTAAGCCCTTTCTTCCAGACCTAGAAGAGGATAGCTGCTTAATATGATGATAGATCCCTTATTCTTGACTCTAACCTGTCTATTGCCTATTGGCTTTGACATGCTTGACACATTGGTATGGTTTATGTAGGTATTCTGACAGAGCTAAGGGGCATTTCATCCCTTTCAGGCCTACAGGCCTAGAACTAGAGGGACTCCATCTTGATGAAGCTGAGAGGCTTTTCAGGGTAAAGGAAAAGTTTATAGTTAAGGCTGTTTTTCACTTGGAGAGAACCGGTCTGGGCCAGCCCTTATCGGTAGGCTGTATTATTCTCTGTGTGGAAGACACAACAAAAGGCCGGCCGGCTGGGTGTGTGTCCTTGATGCGAGGTGATGCAGAGACCTGGTGGGCGGCAGGCTGATGGCTGGAACTTTCCATGAGGAAACAGCATTCTATATCAGTGAAGTGCAGAGGCGGAGTCAGTCAGTCGAGTGGAGGTGGCGGAGCCAGTCAGTCGTGTTAAGGTGGAGGAGTGGTAAGCAGTCGGGTGGAGGTGGCGGAGCCAGTCAGTCGTATTAAGGTGGAGGAGTGGTAAGCAGTCGAGTGGAGTTGGCAGAGAGAGAGAGGGTTCAAGCTGGAGAGAGCTGAGTTGAATAGTGAGCTGGAACTGAAGGAAGCAGTCAGAAGCAGTTACTTATCAGGAGGAGGTGTGAATAGCTGGAGTCTGAAGTAATGCCTTTTAGAAGAGACGGAGGAGAGATCGTGGACTAACCTGTGGGAGCAGCTGGAGTTATTTGGACATTGGTGCAGAGACAGAGTGAATAAGCTAGTGGAATGAACGGTGATCAGAGCGGCAGGAACCATTAGATTGAAGCTGGAAGGTGGAGACAGTTCGTGGGGGAGAGGAGTCCAGTGCAAAGTGATCAGCGCAGAGGTGTACCCAAGAGTGCAGGAGAGAGAGAGAGAGTCTGAGATGAGCCAAGGCACAGACGAGAGAGGAACCCAGATGACAGCTAGAACAAGACTTTACACTAATCAGGTGACATCTATTTCATCACATTAGTTTACTTTACACTTGCATCTTAATCTTGTTCTTATTCCCTAAGCTATTGTATTGCTAATCTTTTCTCTTTCAGCGGTGTGTTCTATCTATAGTCTTTGTCAGTTACAGATCTGTGTAAGTGTTTATATTGTTCTAATAAAACCCCCAGTTTGTAGCAAACTGAGCTGTGCCTTATATTCTTGTTCAATCCAGGTAAATGTATCTCCTAGGTGGTTATTATTTGTTATGAATGGATGAGTAACCCCAATCAGGTAAGTGGTGATCACATAAATAGGGAGCGAGTGGACCTATGATGCCAAGAATAAGAGGTACATTATATTAATTGGCTAACTCCTAATATTGTAGTAGCAAGCCCTTAGTGAATAGGGAGAGAGACTTCCCAACATATAACTGAAGGTGTTCATAGGAATGTGGTCGTCGTTGATATGCGGCGTTAGTGAGAACGTTGGGGGGGATTACCAACGCGGATACCCACAGGATTGTGGCTTGCATAAGTGAGAGCGTCAGGGAGGATACTGGCGTGTAGATCTACCGGATTGTGGATCGTTTGGAAAGGGGAGCATTGGGTTCTGCAGGCCCATGTGTAGACGCACCGGATTGTGTGTCATATCTGCCCTAGGGTAGACCGGTCGGGGTGGCCGCGAGACCAACTGATGTGAATAAGATATTGTAGAAAATCTATGCATGTGTATTGCTATTCCCCATCCTTAGGTGCGACCTGTATATACCTATATATCTATCCATATTCATTGTGAATACGTTCTAAGGAGGGAGGTGAGTACGTTTTGGCTGGGTTATAGGGGCCCCTGGGGGCTGATCCCATCTAAGCGGAAAATCCGGCCATTACATCTGGCGTCTACGAACAGTTTACGAATCCTGTGTGACCTGGCCATGTGCTTAGAGAGTTTCCCATGTGTTGTGAGGGAGTGCCCTGAGCGCCGGTTTCATCTGGCGTAATGTTGCAGTTTATGTTGCCTGTGAGACCTATGGGCTTGAACAGTTGCAGCGTGAGGAGATTGCATTACATCATGGCATTTGGTTTATTCAGGGTGGAAGGAATGGTTTTCATCTTGGTGTTTAAACTGTCAGGGTTGAAGGATGGCATTACACGAGGGAGCCAGTTACATCTTTGTGATGGTCCAATTGTATAAATGTGTGTAAAAAATGCTTTTAAATTGTCCATTAAATTGCTTGCTGCATCTGCTTATGCTGTGCAATGTGAAATGTGTTCATTGTTATATGATCTGTGGAGTTCTTTGCATATAGCTCCTTGTAAATATGGCTTGTGAATAGCGCCATATTAATGTGGCTTGTGAGGTGCATGTTCTCATGTTGATCTGCTGTGTTCCTTGTGCATTGCGCCTTGGATATATTGTTTGTGAAAAGCTTGTCTTGTAAATATGGCTTGTGAATAGCGCCATGTTAATGTGGCTTGTGAGGTGCATGTTCTTATGTTGACCTGCTGTGTTCCTTGTGAATTGCGCCTTGGATATGTTGTTTGTGAAGAGTTTGTCTTGTAAATATGGCTTGTGAATAGCGCCATGTGGTAATGGCTTGGACAGGGCATGTTATCATTACGTTAGGCAGGAGAGAGCTGGATCTCTCTCGGGTGCTTGGGGATAACGTTTTGAAAATGTGTGTACGTGTTATCTGTAAACGTGAAGAGATGTGCTCATGACTTTCCCATGTGTCCGCGGACATTGGGGAATGATTGTGCTTGAGCTGCCAAAGGGTTAATATCTTGAATTGAGATGGCAGTCTTTATTTTTAAACATGCTGTTTTACCTTGCATGGTTATCTGAACTGACTATAAAAGTCAGTGTATTATTTTAAGGATTGATGGTTTGATTTTGACTTTTGTTGATTCCTGGGTCTGCCTATGTGCTTTGTCAGCTTCTTGACGGAGAGGTAACATCTTGTGCTTTGCAAAGGGTTCTGTTCATTTCACATTCTTTTTGAAATGCGTCTACGAATTTGTGTGGGTTTGCCTTGGAACTGATGATTTCATGTGTCTGGCTCTTAGGGGTCGCTAGGTTATAAATCAACCAGTCGGATTGAGATAAGGGTTTGCACGGAGAGAGCTGTGTTCTTTTAAATATGCTTCTTAATATGCACCCACAGACGTGTGGAGAATTATTTTTGAATGCATGGTTTAAAATGTGTGAAATAGTAGAAGATGGCCCAGTTGGTGTGCGCACGCTACGGGAGGTTTTCATTAATTATTTCTTTGAGGGTTTTCCATTTAGAAAGGAATGTGCTGGTTGCAATGATCACAGGTTGAGAATAATCAATCTTGCCCGACAGTGCATGGTAACATGTGCTTTTAATTAGTGAAAGGCAACCGTGTGCTTTTGAAAAAAAATGTGTGTTCTCATTATTATTTTCCCAAATGCAAACTGAACTTTTTTTTTACATGTGACTGTATGCAGCAAAACCGGCATTGGTAAGTTAACCAACTCAGTTAGAAAATAAATGGCTGTTTATTAATGTATGAATGTGGCCCTTTTATTAGGTTACATTGAAAAGTTTGCGCTATAAATTACACTGTAATGCAAAATTACATGATGCCCCTGGTTGGACAAAATACAATGGTGAAATGTGTCTGCATTTTATGTTGTTTTAAAATTATTTCTCTTTCAACAGCTGACAATAGTCCATGATAATTCGTTTTTTTTCAAATGCAGAATGCATAATTTTGTGTGCAGAATTAATTGCCCCTTTTTGTATGTTGATCTGCATGTTGCATAAATGCTGAATTAGTTAGACAAAAGTCTTTTTAGAAAGTGGAGCTTTTAAGTAGCAGTACATTGTAATAGAATTGTTTTTTTTTAAAATGCTAGCTTTCGTTAGTTAGAGAAATCAGGCCTGGGAACAAGCTTAGAAAAAATGTGTTTGTCGACCTTGGCAGACCAGCTGGTTTGTGAAGACAGGTTTTTTCCTCTGCAGGCTCCGAACACGGCCCTGTCTCGTTATGATTGGCCATAATCCAATTTTGTTCTGCGGACGGCGTGTTTATGTAAGGGTGGGGTGAACTCGCTCTTCCTGGCTGTCAGCGTGGGCAGCTTCATTGCCTGCTGATAAGGGATTCTTGCAGACTCTTGGCCCTTGGAGTTAGTTAGTTACAGTGGGCCTGGGCGGGCTTCCTCTGATCAGGGAAAGGGAGGCTTGCAGCCCCTGCTCCTGCTGTGAGATCATCATTTGGCAGTGATTCAAATTGCTTCACACTGTAGCCTGGCTCCCGCTTATTCTGAAAGGAGGGGCTCTCTCACAGAGGATTAGGGTATGTTAGGCCCTTCTAAATTTACTTAAAAATTAGATTTTGAATGTTTTTAATTAATTAGGATCTTTTCTTTTCAATAATGAAAGGCACCCGGAGTGCTTTTTAAATGGAAAATTTTATCATGCAAGATTAATGATACTTGTTTTCTTGTCCTAGGATTGCTGGGTTGTGGTGTTGGTGCGTGGGTCGGCCCCCCCCCCCACTTCCTTTATTATTTTAGTTTTTTACTTTCATGTTTTTATGTTAGTTTATTATTTTTGGAGGATGGATCCAGACCAGACCAGACCGGAAGGGTGGTGGATGGTCGCATCGGAGGAAGTGTCCGGATACCGAAGATGCTGGGTGGTGACCTACACTGATGTCCCAAAATTGACATTGGACTCTTTTTTTTTTTTGATAAAAAATATACCAAGCAAAAGGATTTTCTTACATAATTCCTTGGCCTGCATTGTTACCATGTTTTTCTTTGCAATCATTATGAGCAGGCCCCACTTTTTAAAAAAAACCCACAAACATGTCACCTATTATAGTTTTCCTGTTTTCTTCAAAACAGTTTTTGCCAATGAAGGACTTTTTTTTTTGAATGGTGGTGCACACATGTGTTCCACAGTGTGAAGAAACTAGGTGTTATATATATACACCAGCTATCTTGTAGAAATGGGGTTGTCTTTTACTGTTATTACATTTTCATCTTGATTGATCAAAGGGTGGTTACCCTAGACTTTGGATTGTCCTGGGAGGTGTGTCTTTTAGTATAATTATGTATTAATGTTTGCCCAGACCTTGAGAACAGTTTGTCATGTTTACTTCTCAGATTTCACCAAAATGTTTCCTTAAGTTGACCATAGTAGGTAGGCCTCATTTAGGCCCATTGTTATTTTCATCCCACAAACAAGCCCCTACGCCAATAGATTTCATGAGTCATCATTAGCTTAAGTTGACCATAGTAGGTAGGCCTCATTTAGGCCCTTTGTTGTTTTTTCATTAGAAGTTGAAACACATTTAGTTCTTAAGTTGTCCGAAGTAGGTAGGCCCCATTTAGGCCCCTTGCTGTTTTCATTCAACACATAAGTCCCTACATCACTAGATTTCACCAGTTATCACTAGAAGTTGAGGCACATTTAGTTTGAGGATGCTTTGGTTAGTTTCTGTTGTTATCAGATCCAATCTTAGATATGTTTCAGCATTCAAGTCAAGGGTGCTTTGATTTGTTTTCAGTTGGTTGTTAGGTTTGTATTCCCTACAATTGAGTTTCAGGTGGAATTTCCTTAAGTTGTCATCCTTTTTAGAGAGTTTTTTAGTTTTTGATTTGATGATAGATTGTGTTGATGTTTGTTTATATGGATGTTGTTGTTTATTGATGTTCGCAAGATAAGGATCTAAGGGTGGAATGTTATGGCAGAGTTTTTGGCTCTATTTAGCAGTGATATAGATCTTAGTCTTGCTCACATCTAGGATAGGTATTCTTAGCTGGTGTTGGCCCTTTTAAGCCCTTTCTTCCAGACCTAGAAGAGGATAGCTGCTTAATATGATGATAGATCCCTTATTCTTGACTCTAACCTGTCTATTGCCTATTGGCTTTGACATGCTTGACACATTGGTATGGTTTATGTAGGTATTCTGACAGAGCTAAGGGGCATTTCATCCCTTTCAGGCCTACAGGCCTAGAACTAGAGGGACTCCATCTTGATGAAGCTGAGAGGCTTTTCAGGGTAAAGGAAAAGTTTATAGTTAAGGCTGTTTTTCACTTGGAGAGAACCGGTCTGGGCCAGCCCTTATCGGTAGGCTGTATTATTCTCTGTGTGGAAGACACAACAAAAGGCCGGCCGGCTGGGTGTGTGTCCTTGATGCGAGGTGATGCAGAGACCTGGTGGGCGGCAGGCTGATGGCTGGAACTTTCCATGAGGAAACAGCATTCTATATCAGTGAAGTGCAGAGGCGGAGTCAGTCAGTCGAGTGGAGGTGGTGGAGCCAGTCAGTCGTGTTAAGGTGGAGGAGTGGTAAGCAGTCGAGTGGAGGTGGCGGAGCCAGTCAGTCGTGTTAAGGTGGAGGAGTGGTAAGCAGTCGAGTGGAGTTGGCAGAGAGAGAGAGGGTTTAAGCTGGAGAGAGCTGAGTTGAATAGTGAGCTGGAACTGAAGGAAGCAGTCAGAAGCAGTTACTTATCAGGAGGAGGTGTGAATAGCTGGAGTCTGAAGTAATGCCTTTTAGAAGAGACGGAGGAGAGATCGTGGACTAACCTGTGGGAGCAGCTGGAGTTATTTGGACATTGGTGCAGAGACAGAGTGAATAAGCTAGTGGAATGAACGGTGATCAGAGCGGCAGGAACCATTAGATTGAAGCTGGAAGGTGGAGACAGTTCGTGGGGGAGAGGAGTCCAGTGCAAAGTGATCAGCGCAGAGGTGTACCCAAGAGTGCAGGAAAGAGAGAGAGTCTGAGATGAGCCAAGGCACAGACGAGAGAGGAACCCAGATGACAGCTAGAACAAGACTTCACACTAATCAGGTGACATCTATTTCATCACATTAGTTTACTTTACACTTGCATCTTAATCTTGTTCTTATTCCCTAAGCTATTGTATTGCTAATCTTTTCTCTTTCAGCGGTGTGTTCTATCTATAGTCTTTGTCAGTTACAGATCTGTGTAAGTGTTTATATTGTTCTAATAAAACCCCCAGTTTGTAGCAAACTGAGCTGTGCCTTATATTCTTGTTCAATCCAGGTAAATGTATCTCCTAGGTGGTTATTATTTGTTATGAATGGATGAGTAACCCCAATCAGGTAAGTGGTGATCACATAAATAGGGAGCGAGTGGACCTATGATGCCAAGAATAAGAGGTACATTATATTAATTGGCTAACTCCTAATATTGTAGTAGCAAGCCCTTAGTGAATAGGGAGAGAGACTTCCCAACATATAACTGAAGGTGTTCATAGGAATGTGGTCGTCGTTGATATGCGGCGTTAGTGAGAACGTTGGGGGGGATTACCAACGCGGATACCCACAGGATTGTGGCTTGCATAAGTGAGAGCGTCAGGGAGGATACTGGCGTGTAGATCTACCGTATTGTGGATCGTTTGGAAAGGGGAGCATTGGGTTCTGCAGGCCCATGTGTAGACGCACCGGATTGTGTGTCATATCTGCCCTAGGGTAGACCGGTCTGGGTCGGGGTGGCCGCGAGACCAACTGATGTGAATAAGATATTGTAGAAAATCTATGCATGTGTATTGCTATTCCCCATCCTTAGCTGCGACCTGTATATACCTATATATCTATCCATATTCATTGTGAATACGTTCTAAGGAGGGAGGTGAGTACGTTTTGGCTGGGTTATAGGGGCCCCTGGGGGCTGATCCCATCTAAGCGGAAAATCCGGCCATTACACACACCCTGCCTACAACTCACTAGCAAGGTACAGTAGGAAAACACTAAGGGCCCCAATAGGATGGCGGGTGGACTCAGTTCGCCTGCCACCCTAACGGAGATCGGGACCGCCCGCCGAAAGGGTGGGGGTCCCGACATTGGCATTAGGATGCGCCCGCCACAGTGGTGGGCGCATTCCTCAAGTTTACATTGTGGCGGGCGGTGCTCACTGCACCGCCCGCCACAATGTGAAATACAAATGCACGCATTTGCATAATCAAAGCGGCAGGCACTACGCGGTGCCTGCCGCTGCGATTATGCAAATGCAAGGGGGTACCACAGGTACCCCCCGTGTGCCACCCCCCTATGGCCATCATTCTGGGGGCTCACAGGGGCCCCCCCCAGCAATCACCGCCTGCCTTTCCGTGGCGGCATTGCCGCCGCGGAAAGGCCCCTAAATTAAGCCATCGTAATATGGCTGGCGGTGTCCCTTGGACACCGCCACCATATTAATCTATTACCGCTGCGGGCGCAAGGCGACCGCGGCGGTAAAGCGATGGGCGGTCTTTCCATCCGCCATTTTCCCCTCCGCCTGATTAGGATGGCGGAGGGGACAATGGCCTGCCTGCCTTTCCGTGGCGGCATTGCTGCCGCGGAAAGGCCCCTAAATTAAGCCATCGTAATATGGCTGGCGGTGTCCATTGGACACCGCCACCATATTAATCTATTACCGCTGCGGGCGCAAGGCGACCGCGGCGGTAAAGCGACGGACGTTCTTTCCGTCCGCCATTGTCCCCTCCACCATCCTAATCATTACAACAAGGGGTGGTGAAGGACAGAGTCTCTGAATTAAGCAGAAAGCTCTCACCCAGTCAAGGGATCAGGGCTAGATCCAACACCGTTTTTTAGCTCACTGCACCATCCCAGTTTCAGAACCTGGCTGTATGCAAATTAGTCTGTTCCTGTCCCAGTGCATGATGGGAACAGGGCAAACCAAACTACAAAAGCCAATTCTTACACTGGGAAGGAAACAAGCTCCCGGGGACCGGTTTCTGGCATTACAGCCGTCTTCGGCCCGGTTTGCTTGAATCCTGATGGTGCAATGAGCAAGGGTCTCACATCTGAGAATACCCTTCCACGCTTAGGGTGGACAAAAATAATTACAACAAGGGGTGGTGAAGGACAGAGTCTCTGAATTAAGCAGAAAGCTCTCACCCAGTCAAGAGATCAGGGCTAGATCCAACACCGTTTTTTAGCTCACTGCACCATCCCAGTTTCAGAACCTGGCTGTATGCAAATTAGTCTGTTCCTGTCCCAGTGCATGATGGGAACAGGGCAAACCAAACTACAAAAGCCAATTCTTACACTGGGAAGGAAACAAGCTCCCGGGGACCGGTTTCTGGCATTACAGCCGTCTTCGGCCCGGTTTGCTTGAATCCTGATGGTGCAATGAGCAAGGGTTTCACATCTGAGAATACCCTTCCACGCTTAGGGTGGACAAAAATAATTACAACAAGGGGTGGTGAAGGACAGAGTCTCTGAATTAAGCAGAAAGCTTTCACCCAGTCAAGAGATCAGGGCTAGATCCAACACCGTTTTTTAGCTCACTGCACCATCCCAGTTTCAGAACCTGGCTGTATGCAAATTAGTCTGTTCCTGTCCCAGTGCATGATGGGAACAGGGCAAACCAAACTACAAAAGCCAATTCTTACACTGGGAAGGAAACAAGCTCCAGGGGACCGGTTTCTGGCATTACAGCCGTCTTCGGCCCGGTTTGCTTGAATCCTGATGGTGCAATGAGCAAGGGTGGGTCTCACATCTGAGAATACCCTTCCACGCTTAGGGTGGACAAAAATAATTACAACAAGGGGTGGTGAATGACAGAGTCTCTGCATTAAGCAGAAAGCTCTCACCCAGTCAAGAGATCAGGGCTAGATCCAACACCGTTTTTTAGCTCACTGCACCATCCCAGTTTCAGAACCTGGCTGTATGCAAATTAGTCTGTTCCTGTCCCAGTGCATGATGGGAACAGGGCAAACCAAACTACAAAAGCCAATTCTTACACTGGGAAGGAAACAAGCTCCCGGGGACCGGTTTCTGGCATTACAGCCGTCTTCGGCCCGGTTTGCTTGAATCCTGAGGGTGCAATGAGCAAGGGTCTCACATCTGAGAATACCCTTGCTCGCTTAGGGTGGACAAAAATAATTACAAGGGGTGGTGAAGGACAGAGTCTCTGAATTAAGCAGAAAGCTCTCACCCAGTCAAGAGATCAGGGCTAGATCCAACACCGTTTTTTAGCTCACTGCACCATCCCAGTTTCAGAACCTGGCTGTATGCAAATTAGTCTGTTCCTGTCCCAGTGCATGATGGGAACAGGGCAAACCAAACTACAAAAGCCAATTCTTACACTGGGAAGGAAACAAGCTCCCGGGGACCGGTTTCTGGCATTACAGCCGTCTTCGGCCCGGTTTGCTTGAACCCTGATGGTGCAATGAGCAAGGGTCTCACATCTGAGAATACCCTTCCACGCTTAGGGTGGACAAAAATAATTACAACAAGGGGTGGTGAAGGACAGAGTCTCTGAATTAAGCAGAAAGCTCTCACCCAGTCAAGAGATCAGGGCTAGATCCAACACCGTTTTTTAGCTCACTGCACCATCCCAGTTTCAGAACCTGGCTGTATGCAAATTAGTCTGTTCCTGTCCCAGTGCATGATGGGAACAGGGCAAACCAAACTACAAAACGCCAATTCTTACACTGGGAAGGAAACAAGCTCCCGGGGACCGGTTTCTGGCATTACAGCCGTCTTCGGCCCGGTTTTCTTGAATCCTGATGGTGCAATGAGCAAGGGTCTCACATCTGAGAATACCCTTCCACGCTTAGGGTGGACAAAAATAATTACAACAAGGGGTGGTGAAGGACAGAGTCTCTGAATTAAGCAGAAAGCTCTCACCCAGTCAAGAGATCAGGGCTAGATCCAACACCGTTTTTTAGCTCACTGCACCATCCCAGTCTCAGAACCTGGCTGTATGCAAATTAGTCTGTTCCTGTCCCAGTGCATGATGGGAACAGGGCAAACCAAACTACAAAAGCCAATTCTTACACTGGGAAGGAAACAAGCTCCCGGGGACCGGTTTCTGGCATTACAGCCGTCTTCGGCCCGGTTTGCTTGAATCCTGATGGTGCAATGAGCAAGGGTTTCACATCTGAGAATACCCTTCCACGCTTAGGGTGGACAAAAATAATTACAACAAGGGGTGGTGAAGGACAGAGTCTCTGAATTAAGCAGAAAGCTCTCACCCAGTCAAGAGATCAGGGCTAGATCCAACACCGTTTTTTAGCTCACTGCACCATCCCAGTTTCAGAACCTGGCTGTATGCAGATTAGTCTGTTCCTGTCCCAGTGCATGATGGGAACAGGGCAAACCAAACTACAAAAGCCAATTCTTACACTGGGAAGGAAACAAGCTCCAGGGGACCGGTTTCTGGCATTACAGCCGTCTTCGGCCCGGTTTGCTTGAATCCTGATGGTGCAATGAGCAAGGGTCTCACATCTGAGAATACCCTTCCACGCTTAGGGTGGACAAAAATAATTACAACAAGGGGTGGTGAAGGACAGAGTCTCTGAATTAAGCAGAAAGCTCTCACCCAGTCAAGAGATCAGGGCTAGATCCAACACCGTTTTTTAGCTCACTGCACCATCCCAGTCTCAGAACCTGGCTGTATGCAAATTAGTCTGTTCCTGTCCCAGTGCATGATGGGAACAGGGCAAACCAAACTACAAAAGCCAATTCTTACACTGGGAAGGAAACAAGCTCCCGGGGACCGGTTTCTGGCATTACAGCCGTCTTCGGCCCGGTTTGCTTGAATCCTGATGGTGCAATGAGCAAGGGTTTCACATCTGAGAATACCCTTCCACGCTTAGGGTGGACAAAAATAATTACAACAAGGGGTGGTGAAGGACAGAGTCTCTGAATTAAGCAGAAAGCTCTCACCCAGTCAAGAGATCAGGGCTAGATCCAACACCGTTTTTTAGCTCACTGCACCATCCCAGTTTCAGAACCTGGCTGTATGCAGATTAGTCTGTTCCTGTCCCAGTGCATGATGGGAACAGGGCAAACCAAACTACAAAAGCCAATTCTTACACTGGGAAGGAAACAAGCTCCAGGGGACCGGTTTCTGGCATTACAGCCGTCTTCGGCCCGGTTTGCTTGAATCCTGATGGTGCAATGAGCAAGGGTGGGTCTCACATCTGAGAATACCCTTCCACGCTTAGGGTGGACAAAAATAATTACAACAAGGGGTGGTGAAGGACAGAGTCTCTGAATTAAGCAGAAAGCTCTCACCCAGTCAAGAGATCAGGGCTAGATCCAACACCGTTTTTTAGCTCACTGCACCATCCCAGTTTCAGAACCTGGCTGTATGCAAATTAGTCTGTTCCTGTCCCAGTGCATGATGGGAACAGGGCAAACCAAACTACAAAAGCCAATTCTTACACTGGGAAGGAAACAAGCTCCCGGGGACCGGTTTCTGGCATTACAGCCGTCTTCGGCCCGGTTTGCTTGAATCCTGAGGGTGCAATGAGCAAGGGTCTCACATCTGAGAATACCCTTGCACGCTTAGGGTGGACAAAAATAATTACAAGGGGTGGTGAAGGACAGAGTCTCTGAATTAAGCAGAAAGCTCTCACACAGTCAAGAGATCAGGGCTAGATCCAACACCGTTTTTTAGCTCACTGCACCATCCCAGTTTCAGAACCTGGCTGTATGCAAATTAGTCTGTTCCTGTCCCAGTGCATGATGGGAACAGGGCAAACCAAACTACAAAAGCCAATTCTTACACTGGGAAGGAAACAAGCTCCCGGGGACCGGTTTCTGGCATTACAGCCGTCTTCGGCCCGGTTTGCTTGAATCCTGATGGTGCAATGAGCAAGGGTCTCACATCTGAGAATACCCTTCCACGCTTAGGGTGGACAAAAATAATTACAACAAGGGGTGGTGAAGGACAGAGTCTCTGAATTAAGCAGAAAGCTCTCACCCAGTCAAGAGATCAGGGCTAGATCCAACACCGTTTTTTAGCTCACTGCACCATCCCAGTTTCAGAACCTGGCTGTATGCAATTTAGTCTGTTCCTGTCCCAGTGCATGATGGGAACAGGGCAAACCAAACTACAAAAGCCAATTCTTACACTGGGAAGGAAACAAGCTCCCGGGGACCGGTTTCTGGCATTACAGCCGTCTTCGGCCCGGTTTTCTTGAATCCTGATGGTGCAATGAGCAAGGGTCTCACATCTGAGAATACCCTTCCACGCTTAGGGTGGACAAAAATAATTACAACAAGGGGTGGTGAAGGACAGAGTCTCTGAATTAAGCAGAAAGCTCTCACCCAGTCAAGAGATCAGGGCTAGATCCAACACCGTTTTTTAGCTCACTGCACCATCCCAGTCTCAGAACCTGGCTGTATGCAAATTAGTCTGTTCCTGTCCCAGTGCATGATGGGAACAGGGCAAACCAAACTACAAAAGCCAATTCTTACACTGGGAAGGAAACAAGCTCCCGGGGACCGGTTTCTGGCATTACAGCCGTCTTCGGCCCGGTTTGCTTGAATCCTGATGGTGCAATGAGCAAGGGTCTCACATCTGAGAATACCCTTCCACGCTTAGGGTGGACAAAAATAATTACAACAAGGGGTGGTGAAGGACAGAGTCTCTGAATTAAGCAGAAAGCTCTCACCCAGTCAAGAGATCAGGGCTAGATCCAACACCGTTTTTTAGCTCACTGCACCATCCCAGTTTCAGAACCTGGCTGTATGCAAATTAGTCTGTTCCTGTCCCAGTGCATGATGTGAACAGGGCAAACCAAACTACAAAAGCCAATTCTTACACTGGGAAGGAAACAAGCTCCCGGGGACCGGTTTCTGGCATTACAGCCGTCTTCGGCCCGGTTTGCTTGAATCCTGATGGTGCAATGAGCAAGGGTCTCACATCTGAGAATACCCTTCCACGCTTAGGGTGGACAAAAATAATTACAACAAGGGGTGGTGAAGGACAGAGTCTCTGAATTAAGCAGAAAGCTCTCACCCAGTCAAGAGATCAGGGCTAGATCCAACACCGTTTTTTAGCTCACTGCACCATCCCAGTTTCAGAACCTGGCTGTATGCAATTTAGTCTGTTCCTGTCCCAGTGCATGATGGGAACAGGGCAAACCAAACTACAAAAGCCAATTCTTACACTGGGAAGGAAACAAGCTCCCGGGGACCGGTTTCTGGCATTACAGCCGTCTTCGGCCCGGTTTTCTTGAATCCTGATGGTGCAATGAGCAAGGGTCTCACATCTGAGAATACCCTTCCACGCTTAGGGTGGACAAAAATAATTACAACAAGGGGTGGTGAAGGACAGAGTCTCTGAATTAAGCAGAAAGCTCTCACCCAGTCAAGAGATCAGGGCTAGATCCAACACCGTTTTTTAGCTCACTGCACCATCCCAGTCTCAGAACCTGGCTGTATGCAAATTAGTCTGTTCCTGTCCCAGTGCATGATGGGAACAGGGCAAACCAAACTACAAAAGCCAATTCTTACACTGGGAAGGAAACAAGCTCCCGGGGACCGGTTTCTGGCATTACAGCCGTCTTCGGCCCGGTTTGCTTGAATCCTGATGGTGCAATGAGCAAGGGTCTCACATCTGAGAATACCCTTCCACGCTTAGGGTGGACAAAAATAATTACAACAAGGGGTGGTGAAGGACAGAGTCTCTGAATTAAGCAGAAAGCTCTCACCCAGTCAAGAGATCAGGGCTAGATCCAACACCGTTTTTTAGCTCACTGCACCATCCCAGTTTCAGAACCTGGCTGTATGCAAATTAGTCTGTTCCTGTCCCAGTGCATGATGTGAACAGGGCAAACCAAACTACAAAAGCCAATTCTTACACTGGGAAGGAAACAAGCTCCCGGGGACCGGTTTCTGGCATTACAGCCGTCTTCGGCCCGGTTTGCTTGAATCCTGATGGTGCAATGAGCAAGGGTCTCACATCTGAGAATACCCTTCCACGCTTAGGGTGGACAAAAATAATTACAACAAGGGGTGGTGAAGGACAGAGTCTATGAATTAAGCAGAAAGCTCTCACCCAGTCAAGAGATCAGGGCTAGATCCAACACCGTTTTTTAGCTCACTGCACCATCCCAGTTTCAGAACCTGGCTGTATGCAAATTAGTCTGTTCCTGTCCCAGTGCATGATGGGAACAGGGCACACCAAACTACAAAAGCCGATTCTTACACTGGGAAGGAAACAAGCTCCCGGGGACCGGTTTCTGGCATTACAGTCGTCTTCGGCCCGGTTTGCTTGAATCCTGATGGTGCAATGAGCAAGGGTCTCACATCTGAGAATACCCTTCCACGCTTAGGGTGGACAAAAATAATTACAACAAGGGGTGGTGAAGGACAGAGTCTCTGAATTAAGCAGAAAGCTCTCACCCAGTCAAGAGATCAGGGATAGATCCAACACCGTTTTTTAGCTCACTGCACCATCCCAGTTTCAGAACCTGGCTGTATGCAAATTAGTCTGTTCCTGTCCCAGTGCATGATGGGAACAGGGCAAACCAAACTACAAAACGCCAATCCTTACACTGGGAAGGAAACAAGCTCCAGGGGACCGGTTTCTGGCATTACAGCCGTCTTCGGCCCGGTTTGCTTGAATCCTGATGGTGCAATGAGCAAGGGTGGGTCTCACATCTGAGAATACCCTTCCACGCTTAGGGTGGACAAAAATAATTACAACAAGGGGTGGTGAAGGACAGAGTCTCTGAATTAAGCAGAAAGCTCTCACCCAGTCAAGAGATCAGGGCTAGATCCAACACCGTTTTTTAGCTCACTGCACCATCCCAGTTTCAGAACCTGGCTGTATGCAAATTAGTCTGTTCCTGTCCCAGTGCATGATGGGAACAGGGCAAACCAAACTACAAAAGCCAATTCTTACACTGGGAAGGAAACAAGCTCCCGGGGACCGGTTTCTGGCATTACAGCCGTCTTCGGCCCGGTTTGCTTGAATCCTGAGGGTGCAATGAGCAAGGGTCTCACATCTGAGAATACCCTTCCACGCTTAGGGTGGACAAAAATAATTACAACAAGGGGTGGTGAAGGACAGAGTCTCTGAATTAAGCAGAAAGCTCTCACCCAGTCAAGAGATCAGGGCTAGATCCAACACCGTTTTTTAGCTCACTGCACCATCCCAGTTTCAGAACCTGGCTGTATGCAAATTAGTCTGTTCCTGTCCCAGTGCATGATGGGAACAGGGCAAACCAAACTACAAAAGCCAATTCTTACACTGGGAAGGAAACAAGCTCTCGGGGACCGGTTTCTGGCATTACAGCCGTCTTCGGCCCGGTTTGCTTGAATCCTGATGGTGCAATGAGCAAGGGTCTCACATCTGAGAATACCCTTCCACGCTTAGGGTGGACAAAAATAATTACAACAAGGGGTGGTGAAGGACAGGGTCTCTGAATTAAGCAGAAAGCTCTCACCCAGTCAAGAGATCAGGGTTAGATCCAACACCGTTTTTTAGCTCACTGCACCATCCCAGTTTCAGAACCTGGCTGTATGCAAATTAGTCTGTTCCTGTCCCAGTGCATGATGGGAACAGGGCAAACCAAACTACAAAAGCCAATTCTTACACTGGGAAGGAAACAAGCTCCCGGGGACCGGTTTCTGGCATTACAGCCGTCTTCGGCCCGGTTTGCTTGAATCCTGATGGTGCAATGAGCAAGGGTCTCACATCTGAGAATACCCTTCCACGCTTAGGGTGGACAAAAATAATTACAACAAGGGGTGGTGAAGGACAGAGTCTCTGAATTAAGCAGAAAGCTCTCACCCAGTCAAGAGATCAGGGCTAGATCCAACACCGTTTTTTAGCTCACTGCACCAACCCAGTTTCAGAACCTGGCTGTATGCAAATTAGTCTGTTCCTGTCCCAGTGCATGATGGGAACAGGGCAAACCAAACTACAAAAGCCAATTCTTACACTGGGAAGGAAACAAGCTCCCGGGGACCGGTTTCTGGCATTACAGCCGTCTTCGGCCCGGTTTGCTTGAATCCTGATGGTGCAATGAGCAAGGGTCTCACATCTGAGAATACCCTTTCACGCTTAGGGTGGACAAAAATAATTACAACAAGGGGTGGTGAAGGACAGAGTCTCTGAATTAAGCAGAAAGCTCTCACCCAGTCAAGAGATCAGGGCTAGATCCAACACCGTTTTTTAGCTCACTGCACCATCCCAGTTTCAGAACCTGGCTGTATGCAAATTAGTCTGTTCCTGTCCCAGTGCATGATGGGAACAGGGCAAACCAAACTACAAAAGCCAATTCTTACACTGGGAAGGAAACATGCTCCCGGGGACCGGTTTCTGGCATTACAGCCGTTTTCGGCCCGGTTTGCTTGAATCCTGATGGTGCAATGAGCAAGGGTCTCACATCTGAGAATACCCTTCCACGCTTAGGGTGGACAAAAATAATTACAACAAGGGGTGGTGAAGGACAGAGTCTCTGAATTAAGCAGAAAGCTCTCACCCAGTCAACAGATCAGGGCTAGATCCAACACCGTTTTGTAGCTCACTGCACCATCCCAGTTTCAGAACCTGGCTGTATGCAAATTAATCTGTTCCTGTCCCAGTGCATGATGGGAACAGGGCAAACCAAACTACAAAAGCCAATTCTTTCACTGGGAAGGAAACAAGCTCCCGGGGACCGGTTTCTGGCATTACAGCCGTCTTCGGCCCGGTTTGCTTGAATCCTGATGGTGCAATGAGCAAGGGTCTCACATCTGAAAATACCCTTCCACGCTTAGGGTGGACAAAAATAATTACAACAAGGGGTGGTGAAGGACAGAGTCTCTGAATTAAGCAGAAAGCTCTCACCCAGTCAAGAGATCAGGGCTAGATCCAACACAGTTTGTTAGCTCACTGCACCATCCCAGTTTCAGAACCTGGCTGTATGCAAATTAGTCTGTTCCTGTCCCAGTGCATGATGTGAACAGGGCAAACCAAACTACAAAAGCCAATTCTTACACTGGGAAGGAAACAAGCTCCCGGGGACCGGTTTCTGGCATTACAGCCGTCTTCGGCCCGGTTTGCTTGAATCCTGATGGTGCAATGAGCAAGGGTCTCACATCTGAGAATACCCTTCCACGCTTAGGGTGGACAAAAATAATTACAACAAGGGGTGGTGAAGGACAGAGTCTCTGAATTAAGCAGAAAGCTCTCACCCAGTCAAGAGATCAGGGCTAGATCCAACACCGTTTTTTAGCTCACTGCACCATCCCAGTTTCAGAACCTGGCTGTATGCAAATTAGTCTGTTCCTGTCCCAGTGCATGATGTGAACAGGGCAAACCAAACTACAAAAGCCAATTCTTACACTGGGAAGGAAACAAGCTCCCGGGGACCGGTTTCTGGCATTACAGCCGTCTTCGGCCCGGTTTGCTTGAATCCTGATGGTGCAATGAGCAAGGGTCTCACATCTGAGAATACCCTTCCACGCTTAGGGTGGACAAAAATAATTACAACAAGGGGTGGTGAAGGACAGAGTCTATGAATTAAGCAGAAAGCTCTCACCCAGTCAAGAGATCAGGGCTAGATCCAACACCGTTTTTTAGCTCACTGCACCATCCCAGTTTCAGAACCTGGCTGTATGCAAATTAGTCTGTTCCTGTCCCAGTGCATGATGGGAACAGGGCACACCAAACTACAAAAGCCAATTCTTACACTGGGAAGGAAACAAGCTCCCGGGGACCGGTTTCTGGCATTACAGTCGTCTTCGGCCCGGTTTGCTTGAATCCTGATGGTGCAATGAGCAAGGGTCTCACATCTGAGAATACCCTTCCACGCTTAGGGTGGACAAAAATAATTACAACAAGGGGTGGTGAAGGACAGAGTCTCTGAATTAAGCAGAAAGCTCTCACCCAGTCAAGAGATCAGGGATAGATCCAACACCGTTTTTTAGCTCACTGCACCATCCCAGTTTCAGAACCTGGCTGTATGCAAATTAGTCTGTTCCTGTCCCAGTGCATGATGGGAACAGGGCAAACCAAACTACAAAACGCCAATCCTTACACTGGGAAGGAAACAAGCTCCAGGGGACCGGTTTCTGGCATTACAGCCGTCTTCGGCCCGGTTTGCTTGAATCCTGATGGTGCAATGAGCAAGGGTGGGTCTCACATCTGAGAATACCCTTCCACGCTTAGGGTGGACAAAAATAATTACAACAAGGGGTGGTGAAGGACAGAGTCTCTGAATTAAGCAGAAAGCTCTCACCCAGTCAAGAGATCAGGGCTAGATCCAACACCGTTTTTTAGCTCACTGCACCATCCCAGTTTCAGAACCTGGCTGTATGCAAATTAGTCTGTTCCTGTCCCAGTGCATGATGGGAACAGGGCAAACCAAACTACAAAAGCCAATTCTTACACTGGGAAGGAAACAAGCTCCCGGGGACCGGTTTCTGGCATTACAGCCGTCTTCGGCCCGGTTTGCTTGAATCCTGAGGGTGCAATGAGCAAGGGTCTCACATCTGAGAATACCCTTCCACGCTTAGGGTGGACAAAAATAATTACAACAAGGGGTGGTGAAGGACAGAGTCTCTGAATTAAGCAGAAAGCTCTCACCCAGTCAAGAGATCAGGGCTAGATCCAACACCGTTTTTTAGCTCACTGCACCATCCCAGTTTCAGAACCTGGCTGTATGCAAATTAGTCTGTTCCTGTCCCAGTGCATGATGGGAACAGGGCACACCAAACTACAAAAGCCAATTCTTACACTGGGAAGGAAACAAGCTCCCGGGGACCGGTTTCTGGCATTACAGTCGTCTTCGGCCCGGTTTGCTTGAATCCTGATGGTGCAATGAGCAAGGGTCTCACATCTGAGAATACCCTTCCACGCTTAGGGTGGACAAAAATAATTACAACAAGGGGTGGTGAAGGACAGAGTCTCTGAATTAAGCAGAAAGCTCTCACCCAGTCAAGAGATCAGGGATAGATCCAACACCGTTTTTTAGCTCACTGCACCATCCCAGTTTCAGAACCTGGCTGTATGCAAATTAGTCTGTTCCTGTCCCAGTGCATGATGGGAACAGGGCAAACCAAACTACAAAACGCCAATCCTTACACTGGGAAGGAAACAAGCTCCAGGGGACCGGTTTCTGGCATTACAGCCGTCTTCGGCCCGGTTTGCTTGAATCCTGATGGTGCAATGAGCAAGGGTGGGTCTCACATCTGAGAATACCCTTCCACGCTTAGGGTGGACAAAAATAATTACAACAAGGGGTGGTGAAGGACAGAGTCTCTGAATTAAGCAGAAAGCTCTCACCCAGTCAAGAGATCAGGGCTAGATCCAACACCGTTTTTTAGCTCACTGCACCATCCCAGTTTCAGAACCTGGCTGTATGCAAATTAGTCTGTTCCTGTCCCAGTGCATGATGGGAACAGGGCAAACCAAACTACAAAAGCCAATTCTTACACTGGGAAGGAAACAAGCTCCCGGGGACCGGTTTCTGGCATTACAGCCGTCTTCGGCCCGGTTTGCTTGAATCCTGAGGGTGCAATGAGCAAGGGTCTCACATCTGAGAATACCCTTCCACGCTTAGGGTGGACAAAAATAATTACAACAAGGGGTGGTGAAGGACAGAGTCTCTGAATTAAGCAGAAAGCTCTCACCCAGTCAAGAGATCAGGGCTAGATCCAACACCGTTTTTTAGCTCACTGCACCATCCCAGTTTCAGAACCTGGCTGTATGCAAATTAGTCTGTTCCTGTCCCAGTGCATGATGGGAACAGGGCAAACCAAACTACAAAAGCCAATTCTTACACTGGGAAGGAAACAAGCTCTCGGGGACCGGTTTCTGGCATTACAGCCGTCTTCGGCCCGGTTTGCTTGAATCCTGATGGTGCAATGAGCAAGGGTCTCACATCTGAGAATACCCTTCCACGCTTAGGGTGGACAAAAATAATTACAACAAGGGGTGGTGAAGGACAGGGTCTCTGAATTAAGCAGAAAGCTCTCACCCAGTCAAGAGATCAGGGTTAGATCCAACACCGTTTTTTAGCTCACTGCACCATCCCAGTTTCAGAACCTGGCTGTATGCAAATTAGTCTGTTCCTGTCCCAGTGCATGATGGGAACAGGGCAAACCAAACTACAAAAGCCAATTCTTACACTGGGAAGGAAACAAGCTCCCGGGGACCGGTTTCTGGCATTACAGCCGTCTTCGGCCCGGTTTGCTTGAATCCTGATGGTGCAATGAGCAAGGGTCTCACATCTGAGAATACCCTTCCACGCTTAGGGTGGACAAAAATAATTACAACAAGGGGTGGTGAAGGACAGAGTCTCTGAATTAAGCAGAAAGCTCTCACCCAGTCAAGAGATCAGGGCTAGATCCAACACCGTTTTTTAGCTCACTGCACCAACCCAGTTTCAGAACCTGGCTGTATGCAAATTAGTCTGTTCCTGTCCCAGTGCATGATGGGAACAGGGCAAACCAAACTACAAAAGCCAATTCTTACACTGGGAAGGAAACAAGCTCCCGGGGACCGGTTTCTGGCATTACAGCCGTCTTCGGCCCGGTTTGCTTGAATCCTGATGGTGCAATGAGCAAGGGTCTCACATCTGAGAATACCCTTTCACGCTTAGGGTGGACAAAAATAATTACAACAAGGGGTGGTGAAGGACAGAGTCTCTGAATTAAGCAGAAAGCTCTCACCCAGTCAAGAGATCAGGGCTAGATCCAACACCGTTTTTTAGCTCACTGCACCATCCCAGTTTCAGAACCTGGCTGTATGCAAATTAGTCTGTTCCTGTCCCAGTGCATGATGGGAACAGGGCAAACCAAACTACAAAAGCCAATTCTTACACTGGGAAGGAAACATGCTCCCGGGGACCGGTTTCTGGCATTACAGCCGTTTTCGGCCCGGTTTGCTTGAATCCTGATGGTGCAATGAGCAAGGGTCTCACATCTGAGAATACCCTTCCACGCTTAGGGTGGACAAAAATAATTACAACAAGGGGTGGTGAAGGACAGAGTCTCTGAATTAAGCAGAAAGCTCTCACCCAGTCAACAGATCAGGGCTAGATCCAACACCGTTTTGTAGCTCACTGCACCATCCCAGTTTCAGAACCTGGCTGTATGCAAATTAGTCTGTTCCTGTCCCAGTGCATGATGGGAACAGGGCAAACCAAACTACAAAAGCCAATTCTTTCACTGGGAAGGAAACAAGCTCCCGGGGACCGGTTTCTGGCATTACAGCCGTCTTCGGCCCGGTTTGCTTGAATCCTGATGGTGCAATGAGCAAGGGTCTCACATCTGAAAATACCCTTCCACGCTTAGGGTGGACAAAAATAATTACAACAAGGGGTGGTGAAGGACAGAGTCTCTGAATTAAGCAGAAAGCTCTCACCCAGTCAAGAGATCAGGGCTAGATCCAACACAGTTTGTTAGCTCACTGCACCATCCCAGTTTCAGAACCTGGCTGTATGCAAATTAGTCTGTTCCTGTCCCAGTGCATGATGGGAACAGGGCAAACCAAACTACAAAAGCCAATTCTTACACTGGGAAGGAAACAAGCTCCCGGGGACCGGTTTCTGGCATTACAGCCGTCTTCGGCCCGGTTTGCTTGAATCCTGATGGTGCAATGAGCAAGGGTCTCACATCTGAGAATACCCTTCCACGCTTAGGGTGGACAAAAATAATTACAACAAGGGGTGGTGAAGGACAGAGTCTCTGAATTAAGCAGAAAGCTCTCACCCAGTCAAGAGATCAGGGCTAGATCCAACACCGTTTTTTAGCTCACTGCACTATCCCAGTTTCAGAACCTGGCTGTATGCAAATTAGTCTGTTCCTGTCCCAGTGCATGATGGGAACAGGGCAAACCAAACTACAAAAGCCAATTCTTACACTGGGAAGGAAACAAGCTCCCGGGGACCGGTTTCTGGCATTACAGCCGTCTTCGGCCCGGTTTGCTTGAATCCTGATGGTGCAATGAGCAAGGGTCTCACATCTGAGAATACCCTTCCACGCTTAGGGTGGACAAAAATAATTACAACAAGGGGTGGTGAAGGACAGAGTCTCTGAATTAAGCAGAAAGCTCTCACCCAGTCAAGAGATCAGGGCTAGATCCAACACCGTTTTTTAGCTCACTGCACCATCCCAGTTTCAGAACCTGGCTGTATGCAAATTAGTCTGTTCCTGTCCCAGTGCATGATGGGAACAGGGCAAACCAAACTACAAAAGCCAATTCTTACACTGGGAAGGAAACAAGCTCCCGGGGACCGGTTTCTGGCATTACAGCCGTCTTCGGCCCGGTTTGCTTGAATCCTGATGGTGCAATGAGCAAGGGTCTCACATCTGAGAATACCCTTCCACGCTTAGGGTGGACAAAAATAATTACAACAAGGGGTGGTGAAGGACAGAGTCTCTGAATTAAGCAGAAAGCTCTCACCCAGTCAAGAGATCAGGGCTAGATCCAACACCGTTTTTTAGCTCACTGCACCATCCCAGTTTCAGAACCTGGCTGTATGCAAATTAGTCTGTTCCTGTCCCAGTGCATGATGGGAACAGGGCAAACCAAACTACAAAAGCCAATTCTTACACTGGGAAGGAAACAAGCTCCCGGGGAACGGTTTCTGGCATTACAGCCGTCTTCGGCCCGGTTTGCTTGAATCCTGATGGTGCAATGAGCAAGGGTCTCACATCTGAGAATACCCTTCCACGCTTAGGGTGGACAAAAATAATTACAACAAGGGGTGGTGAAGGACAGAGTCTCTGAATTAAGCAGAAAGCTCTCACCCAGTCAAGAGATCAGGGCTGGATCCAACACCGTTTTTTAGCTCACTGCACCATCCCAGTTTCAGAACCTGGCTGTATGCAAATTAGTCTGTTCCTGTCCCAGTGCATGATGGGAACAGGGCAAACCAAACTACAAAAGCCAATTCTTACACTGGGAAGGAAACAAGCTCCCGGGGACCGGTTTCTGGCATTACAGCCGTCTTCGGCCCGGTTTGCTTGAATCCTGATGGTGCAATGAGCAAGGGTCTCACATCTGAGAATACCCTTCCACGCTTAGGGTGGACAAAAATAATTACAACAAGGGGTGGTGAAGGACAGAGTCTCTGAATTAAGCAGAAAGCTCTCACCCAGTCAAGAGATCAGGGCTGGATCCAACACCGTTTTTTAGCTCACTGCACCATCCCAGTTTCAGAACCTGGCTGTATGCAAATTAGTCTGTTCCTGTCCCAGTGCATGATGGGAACAGGGCAAACCAAACTACAAAAGCCAATTCTTACACTGGGAAGGAAACAAGCTCCCGGGGACCGGTTTCTGGCATTACAGCCGTCTTCGGCCCGGTTTGCTTGAATCCTGATGGTGCAATGAGCAAGGGTCTCACATCTGAGAATACCCTTCCACGCTTAGGGTGGACAAAAATAATTACAACAAGGGGTGGTGAAGGACAGAGTGTCTGAATTAAGCAGAAAGCTCTCACCCAGTCAAGAGATCAGGGCTAGATCCAACACCGTTTTTTAGCTCACTGCACCATCCCAGTTTCAGAACCTGGCTGTATGCAAATTAGTCTGTTCCTGTCCCAGTGCATGATGGGAACAGGGCAAACCAAACTACAAAAGCCAATTCTTACACTGGGAAGGAAACAAGCTCCCACCCCTTTTCTGAATCGTTTTGGCCACTATAGGTGTGGCAGGGTATACTCAGACATGAGTCCCTTTCTCACTGCACCATCAGGATTCAAGCAAGCCGGGCCGAAGAAGGCTGAAATGCCGGAAACCGGTCCCCGGTAGCTTGTCTCCTTTCTGGTGAAGAATTGGCTTGGTAGTTTAGTCTGCCCTGTTCCCATGATGCACTGGGCCAGGGACAGACTGATTTGCATATAGCCAGGTTCTGAGCTGGGATGGTGCAGTGAGATAAATAATGGTGATGGATCAAGCCCTGATCTTTGGACTGGGTAAGAGTGGTCTGCTTAATTCAGACACTCTGTTCATCACCACCCCTTTTCTGAATCGTTTTTGGCCACTATAGGTGTGACAGGGTATACTCAGACATGAGTCCCTTTCTCACTGCACCATCAGGATTCAAGCAAGCCGGGCCGAAGAAGGCTGAAATGCCAGAAACCGGTCCCCGGTAGCTTGTCTCCTTTCTGGTGAAGAATTGGCTTGGTAGTTTAGTCTGCCCTGTTCCCATGATGCACTGGGCCAGGGACAGACTGATTTGCATATAGCCAGGTTCTGAGCTGGGATGGTGCAGTGAGATAAATAACGGTGATGGATCAAGCCCTGATCTTTGGACTGGGTAAGAGTGGTCTGCTTAATTCAGACACTCTGTTCATCACCACCCCTTTTCTGAATCACCATCCTAATCAGGCGGAGGGGAAAACGAGAGTGGTTGTCGGGCGGATTGCCTCCGCCTGGGTGGCGGTGGCCACCACCACCCTGGCGGAGGCAATCCGCCCGATATCCTAATGGAGCCCTTAGTGTAGGTAAGTGCACCACTTACACCTCACTAGCAGTCATGTCTGGCACAGGTGAAGCTTTCAGCTCTCTACCTGTGAGGGTTGACCTTACCAAGGCACCTTACAGCTATGACAAACTCAGCTTCAAGGACTTGAGTGCCTTGTGCA
Source organism: Lissotriton vulgaris (assembly GCF_964263255.1). NCBI lineage: Eukaryota > Metazoa > Chordata > Amphibia > Caudata > Salamandridae > Lissotriton > Lissotriton vulgaris. The sequence goes on along the minus strand of NC_141691.1, from coordinate 1,102,522,551 downwards.
TAGCAAGGAAGCTGAAAAGGGCTCACAACCCTACCATTCCCATCCTGATAGGCATCATGGAGAAGGATGATCTTGAAAAAGCTAGTACATCTCCCTTAGGGTCAGGAGATGGAGTGAACCTCCCAGAGACTGAGATCAGCACCCCAGAAGATGAGGTGGTGGACCCTGAATCAGAAGAGGAAGAGTCAGATCAGGATCAGAGGGGTAACCAGGTACTCGTTGGGAGGCTTAGCCCAGCCAAATTGGACCTACTGGGAAATGGAGAGGGCCAGCACTTCCCCAGGACCCAACCTAGAATAGTTCCAGGCAATAGAAGGGATAGATCTCCTTCAAGGCACTCTCACCTTTCTAGTGCCTCAAGGGAATCTCAAAGGGGAATGACTTCCCCCAAGAGAAAAGAGCATAGGGCCAGAATTAGGGCTCTCCAATCCAGATAGAGAGGGAAGAGGTAGCCTTGGCCCAAGCTAAACTTGCTTTAGCAATGGAGCAAAAATTGTGTGGCTTGGATTCCACTGGTGGCAGCAACATAATTCCTAGAGCAGGGGTCTCCAGCCTTTTCTGTAGTCAAGTCAAGTCAAGTCATGAAATTTGTATAGCGCACTACATACCCAGAGGGTTTCAAGGCGCTTAGGAAAGGGGGGGAGGATTATTTGTCAAATATCCACGTTTTAAGCTGCTTTCTGAACGCTAGGTGATTCTGGGTGAGGCGAAGGTAAGCGGGGAGTGAGTTCCATGTTTTGGCAGCCAGGTATGAAAAGGATCTGCCTCCCATGGTGGTCTTGTTGATGCGAGGTACAGTGGCTTGGCTTGGCTGGAAGAGCGAAGTTGGCGGGCGGGGGTGTAGAAGGACAGCCGAGAGTTGAGGCAATCTGGTCCGATGTCGTAGAGTGATTTGTGTGCGTGGGTAAGCAGTCGGAAAGTGATCCTCTTATTGACGGGTAGCCAGTGGAGGTCTCTCAGGTGACCAGAGATGTGTTCGTTGCGTGGGATGTCTAATATGAGTCTGGCTGATGCGTTTTGGATTCGTTGGAGTTTCTTCTGGAGTTTAGCGGTGGTGCCTGCGTAGAGGGTGTTTCCGTAATCCAGTCGGCTCGTGACCAGAGCATGGGTGACTGTTTTCCTTGTTTCGGAGGGTATCCAGCGAAATGTTTTTCTGAGCATGCGAAGAATGTTAAAGCAGGAGGAGGATACGGCGCTGACTTGTTTGTTCATTGAGAGTGAAGAATCTAGGATGACGCCTAGGTTCCGTGCGTGGTCTGTCGGGATGGGTGCTTTTCCGAGGGCTTCCGGCCACCAGGAGTCATCCCAAGCCGAGGGGGATGTGCCTAAGATGAGGACTTCTGTTTTGTCTGAGTTCAGTTTCAGACGGCTTTGTTTCATCCATTCTGCGACTTCTTTCATTCCTTCGTGTAGGTTAGTTTTGGCGGTGCTGGGGTCCCTGGTGAGAGAAAGGATAAGTTGAGTGTCATCCGCGTAGGAGATGATGTTGAGATTGTGTTGGCGAGCGATGGCCGCAAGGGGGCTCATGTAAACGTTGAAGAGGGTGGGGCTGAGTGAGGATCCTTGTGGTACGCCGCAGATGATTTCAGAGGCCTCGGACTTGAATGGTGGGAGGCGGACTCTCTGGGTTCTTCCATTGAGGAACGAGGTGATCCAATCAAGTGCTTTTCCTTGGATTCCGATGTTGTTGAGGCGTTGTAAAAGGGTGCTGTGGCAGACTGTGTCGAATGCTGCAGAGAGGTCAAGGAGGATGAGGGCGACTGTGTCTCCATTGTCCAGTAGAGTTCGAATGTCGTCTGTTGCTGCGATGAGGGCGGTCTCAGTGCTGTGTTTTGCTCGGAAGCCAGATTGTGAGGGGTCGAGGGATTTGTTGGCTTCGAGGAAGGCGGCGAGCTGGTTGTTGACTGCTTTCTCGATGACTTTGGCCGGGAATGGAAGAAGCGAGATAGGGCGGTAGTTTTTGAGTTCGGTGGGGTCTGCTGTTGGTTTTTTCAGAAGGGCGGTGAGTTCAGCGTGTTTCCAGTCATCCGGGAAGGTGGCGGAGTTGAAGGAGCAGTTGATGACGTCTCGGAGGTGCGGAGCTATGACGGAGTCTGCTTTGTTGAAGATGTGGTGAGGGCATGGGTCTGTGGGGGATCCAGAGTGGATGGAGTTCATCAGGCGGATGGTGTCCTCGGTGGAGATTGGGTTCCAGGCGTTAAGGGTGTTAGCGGGGGGAAGATGGTCTGCAGATGGTAGGGTGGGTTGGCTTCCGGGTTGGTTGTCGAAGCTGTTGTGGATGTCAACAATCTTGTTGTGGAAGAAAGAGGCTAGGGAGTCGCAGAGGGTTTGAGAGGGGGTGATGTCGTTGGAGTTGGCCGAGGGGTTGGAAAATTCCTTGACGATGTTGAATAGTTCCTTGCTGTTGTGGGCGTTGTTGTCAAGTCGATCCTTGAATGATGTTTTCTTGGCTTTTCGGATCAGTTGGTGGTGAGTACGAATGGCGCTTTTGAAGGCATCCTTGTTGCTGGTGGATGGGTCTTTCTTCCAGGTCTTTTCAAGGGAGCGGCACAGTTTCTTGGATTTCTTGAGGTCATCGTTGAACCATGAGGCCTTCTTGTTGCCAAGTTTGTGATGACGTTTTTTCAGTGGTGCTAAGGTGTCGGCGGTGTTGGATAGCCAAAGGGTGAGGATGGAGGCGGCTTCGTTGGCATTAGAAGAGAGGGCTGGGGGGTTTAGAAGGAGCGATGAGGAGATCTGGTCGATGGTGATTTTGTTCCAGTTTCTTTGTAGAGTTGGTTGGTGGTGGTTGATGGGTTTTGGTTTGTTGTAGGCGAAGTGAACGCAGCTGTGGTCAGTCCAGAGGAGCTCCGTAGTGTGGCTGAAGGAGACATGGTTGCTGGAGGTGAAGATTGGGTCGAGTGTGTGACCTGCGATGTGGGTGGGGGAAGTGACCAGTTGTTTAAGTCCGAGGTTGGCGAGGTTGTCCAAGAGGGTGGCGGTGTTGCGGTCGTTGAGCTTTTCGAGGTGGAAGTTGAGGTCTCCTAGGAGGATGTAGTCTTTGGAGGGGAGCGCGTGTGGGGTGATGAAGTCCGTGATGTCTTCACTGATTTTGCGCGGGGTCCTGGTGGTCTGTAGAGGAGGGTGCCTCTAAGAGTTGTCTTGGGGTCGATGTGGATCTGGAAGTGAAGGTGTTCGGAGTTATCGAGGTTGGCGTCGGAGTTGGTGGAAATGCGGATGGATTTCTTATGGACGATAGCGATTCCACCTCCTGTATGGTCGGTGCGGTCCTTGCGTGTGATCTTATAGTCTTCAGGGATAGCGATGGCGATGTCAGGGGCGGAGGAGGCGTTCATCCATGTTTCCGTTAGGAAGGCGACGTCAGGAGATATGGTGTCTAGAAGGTTCCAGAGGTCAATGGCGTGCCTGTGCACCGATCGGGTGTTGAGAAGGATGCATTCTAGGTGGTTGGGGTCGGGAATCCGTGGTGTGGTCGTAGCGGAGATGTTGAGGGTGCCGCTGAATTTACAGGAGAAGCAGGAGAAAGGTCCATGCGTGTGTCCAGGGGCGGCTTGGACGCAGTTGGGAGCGCGGCCGGGGTTGAGGGCTAGGAGGGTGGCGGCATCGTAGGTAATGCGGGAGGGCTGGGCAGCGCGAGGGGCAGGGGGCCTGGCGCTGGGCGCGGTCCAGGCGCGGACGGGCGTAGACGGGCTTACCTTTGGCGCACCTTCGGCGCGGATTGGGCGCGGTCGCTGCGCGTGAACGCTGCGCGCGGGAACTACTGTCATATATGGAGAGTGGAGGGGGAGGGGCGAGGGCGGTTCAGCTGGGAGGCGGGGCGGGCTAAGGAGGAGGACAATAACAACAAGATGGAGGCGGAGGGGTCAGACCGGCAAGAGGGCTTGGGGTAAAATGCTATTAATGCACAGAGTCGCGCTAGCAGGACCAAATGTTAATGAGCAAAGCGGCGAAATGATCTAAACAGTCTGCAACAAAGTAACGTTGTCAATTTCACAATGCAGATCGGCAATTACACTATGTGAATGGGCAGCGCGGTAAATGAAGCAAGCAGGCGGCAATCAGAGCACACAGTAGGCAGTAATAAGAGTCAGAGTACAGAGTGTATGATATGCGCAGCAAAACGATACCACAACAGCAGCAGGGGAGCGACCACTCGGCTTGGGAGCGAGGAGTGAGTCACGGCGCTTCCAGGTCAGGACGCGCTGTTTGTTGATTGTGGGAGGGCGATTCAGCTGGGAGGCGGGGCGGGCTAAGGAGGAGGACAATAACAACAAGATGGAGGCGGAGGGGTCAGACCGGCAAGAGGGCTTGGGGTAAAATGCTATTTATGCACAGAGTCGCGCTAGCAGGACCAAATGTTAATGAGCAAAGCGGCGAAATGATCTAAACAGTCTGCAACAAAGTAACGTTGTCAATTTCACAATGCAGATCGGCAATTACACTATGTGAATGGGCAGCGCGGTAAATTAAGCAAGCAGGCGGCAATCAGAGCACACAGTAGGCAGTAATAAGAGTCAGAGTACAGAGTGTATGATATGCGCAGCAAAACGATACCACAACAGCAGCAGGGGAGCGACCACTCGGCTTGGGAGCGAGGAGTGAGTCACGGCGCTTCCAGGTCAGGACGCGCTGTTTGTTGATTGTGGGAGGGCGGTTCAGCTGGGAGGCGGGGCGGGCTAAGGAGGAGGACAATAACAACAAGATGGAGGCGGAGGGGTCAGACCGGCAAGAGGGCTTGGGGTAAAATGCTATTAATGCACAGAGTCGCGCTAGCAGGACCAAATGTTAATGAGCAAAGCGGCGAAATGATCTAAACAGTCTGCAACAAAGTAACGTTGTCAATTTCACAATGCAGATCGGCAATTACACTATGTGAATGGGCAGCGCGGTAAATTAAGCAAGCAGGCGGCAATCAGAGCACACAGTAGGCAGTAATAAGAGTCAGAGTACAGAGTGTATGATATGCGCAGCAAAACGATACCACAACAGCAGCAGGGGAGCGACCACTCGGCTTGGGAGCGAGGAGTGAGTCACGGCGCTTCCAGGTCAGGACGCGCTGTTTGTTGATTGTGGGAGGGCGGTTCAGCTGGGAGGCGGGGCGGGCTAAGGAGGAGGAAAATAACAACAAGATGGAGGCGGAGGGGTCAGACCGGCAAGAGGGCTTGGGGTAAAATGCTATTTATGCACAGAGTCGCGCTAGCAGGACCAAATGTTAATGAGCAAAGCGGCGAAATGATCTAAACAGTCTGCAACAAAGTAACGTTGTCAATTTCACAATGCAGATCGGCAATTACACTATGTGAATGGGCAGCGCGGTAAATTAAGCAAGCAGGCGGCAATCAGAGCACACAGTAGGCAGTAATAAGAGTCAGAGTACAGAGTGTATGATATGCGCAGCAAAACGATACCACAACAGCAGCAGGGGAGCGACCACTCGGCTTGGGAGCGAGGAGTGAGTCACGGCGCTTCCAGGTCAGGACGCGCTGTTTGTTGATTGTGGGAGGGCGGTTCAGCTGGGAGGCGGGGCGGGCTAAGGAGGAGGACAATAACAACAAGATGGAGGCGGAGGGGTCAGACCGGCAAGAGGGCTTGGGGTAAAATGCTATTAATGCACAGAGTCGCGCTAGCAGGACCAAATGTTAATGAGCAAAGCGGCGAAATGATCTAAACAGTCTGCAACAAAGTAACGTTGTCAATTTCACAATGCAGATCGGCAATTACACTATGTGAATGGGCAGCGCGGTAAATTAAGCAAGCAGGCGGCAATCAGAGCACACAGTAGGCAGTAATAAGAGTCAGAGTACAGAGTGTATGATATGCGCAGCAAAACGATACCACAACAGCAGCAGGGGAGCGACCACTCGGCTTGGGAGCGAGGAGTGAGTCACGGCGCTTCCAGGTCAGGACGCGCTGTTTGTTGATTGTGGGAGGGCGGTTCAGCTGGGAGGCGGGGCGGGCTAAGGAGGAGGACAATAACAACAAGATGGAGGCGGAGGGGTCAGACCGGCAAGAGGGCTTGGGGTAAAATGCTATTTATGCACAGAGTCGCGCTAGCAGGACCAAATGTTAATGAGCAAAGCGGCGAAATGATCTAAACAGTCTGCAACAAAGTAACGTTGTCAATTTCACAATGCAGATCGGCAATTACACTATGTGAATGGGCAGCGCGGTAAATTAAGCAAGCAGGCGGCAATCAGAGCACACAGTAGGCAGTAATAAGAGTCAGAGTACAGAGTGTATGATATGCGCAGCAAAACGATACCACAACAGCAGCAGGGGAGCGACCACTCGGCTTGGGAGCGAGGAGTGAGTCACGGCGCTTCCAGGTCAGGACGCGCTGTTTGTTGATTGTGGGAGGGCGGTTCAGCTGGGAGGCGGGGCGGGCTAAGGAGGAGGACAATAACAACAAGATGGAGGCGGAGGGGTCAGACCGGCAAGAGGGCTTGGGGTAAAATGCTATTAATGCACAGAGTCGCGCTAGCAGGACCAAATGTTAATGAGCAAAGCGGCGAAATGATCTAAACAGTCTGCAACAAAGTAACGTTGTCAATTTCACAATGCAGATCGGCAATTACACTATGTGAATGGGCAGCGCGGTAAATTAAGCAAGCAGGCGGCAATCAGAGCACACAGTAGGCAGTAATAAGAGTCAGAGTACAGAGTGTATGATATGCGCAGCAAAACGATACCACAACAGCAGCAGGGGAGCGACCACTCGGCTTGGGAGCGAGGAGTGAGTCACGGCGCTTCCAGGTCAGGACGCGCTGTTTGTTGATTGTGGGAGGGCGGTTCAGCTGGGAGGCGGGGCGGGCTAAGGAGGAGGACAATAACAACAAGATGGAGGCGGAGGGGTCAGACCGGCAAGAGGGCTTGGGGTAAAATGCTATTTATGCACAGAGTCGCGCTAGCAGGACCAAATGTTAATGAGCAAAGCGGCGAAATGATCTAAACAGTCTGCAACAAAGTAACGTTGTCAATTTCACAATGCAGATCGGCAATTACACTATGTGAATGGGCAGCACGGTAAATTAAGCAAGCAGGCGGCAATCAGAGCACACAGTAGGCAGTAATAAGAGTCAGAGTACAGAGTGTATGATATGCGCAGCAAAACGATACCACAACAGCAGCAGGGGAGCGACCACTCGGCTTGGGAGCGAGGAGTGAGTCACGGCGCTTCCAGGTCAGGACGCGCTGTTTGTTGATTGTGGGAGGGCGGTTCAGCTGGGAGGCGGGGCGGGCTAAGGAGGAGGACAATAACAACAAGATGGAGGCGGAGGGGTCAGACCGGCAAGAGGGCTTGGGGTAAAATGCTATTAATGCACAGAGTCGCGCTAGCAGGACCAAATGTTAATGAGCAAAGCGGCGAAATGATCTAAACAGTCTGCAACAAAGTAACGTTGTCAATTTCACAATGCAGATCGGCAATTACACTATGTGAATGGGCAGCGCGGTAAATGAAGCAAGCAGGCGGCAATCAGAGCACACAGTAGGCAGTAATAAGAGTCAGAGTACAGAGTGTATGATATGCGCAGCAAAACGATACCACAACAGCAGCAGGGGAGCGACCACTCGGCTTGGGAGCGAGGAGTGAGTCACGGCGCTTCCAGGTCAGGACGCGCTGTTTGTTGATTGTGGGAGGGCGATTCAGCTGGGAGGCGGGGCGGGCTAAGGAGGAGGACAATAACAACAAGATGGAGGCGGAGGGGTCAGACCGGCAAGAGGGCTTGGGGTAAAATGCTATTTATGCACAGAGTCGCGCTAGCAGGACCAAATGTTAATGAGCAAAGCGGCGAAATGATCTAAACAGTCTGCAACAAAGTAACGTTGTCAATTTCACAATGCAGATCGGCAATTACACTATGTGAATGGGCAGCGCGGTAAATTAAGCAAGCAGGCGGCAATCAGAGCACACAGTAGGCAGTAATAAGAGTCAGAGTACAGAGTGTATGATATGCGCAGCAAAACGATACCACAACAGCAGCAGGGGAGCGACCACTCGGCTTGGGAGCGAGGAGTGAGTCACGGCGCTTCCAGGTCAGGACGCGCTGTTTGTTGATTGTGGGAGGGCGGTTCAGCTGGGAGGCGGGGCGGGCTAAGGAGGAGGACAATAACAACAAGATGGAGGCGGAGGGGTCAGACCGGCAAGAGGGCTTGGGGTAAAATGCTATTAATGCACAGAGTCGCGCTAGCAGGACCAAATGTTAATGAGCAAAGCGGCGAAATGATCTAAACAGTCTGCAACAAAGTAACGTTGTCAATTTCACAATGCAGATCGGCAATTACACTATGTGAATGGGCAGCGCGGTAAATTAAGCAAGCAGGCGGCAATCAGAGCACACAGTAGGCAGTAATAAGAGTCAGAGTACAGAGTGTATGATATGCGCAGCAAAACGATACCACAACAGCAGCAGGGGAGCGACCACTCGGCTTGGGAGCGAGGAGTGAGTCACGGCGCTTCCAGGTCAGGACGCGCTGTTTGTTGATTGTGGGAGGGCGGTTCAGCTGGGAGGCGGGGCGGGCTAAGGAGGAGGAAAATAACAACAAGATGGAGGCGGAGGGGTCAGACCGGCAAGAGGGCTTGGGGTAAAATGCTATTTATGCACAGAGTCGCGCTAGCAGGACCAAATGTTAATGAGCAAAGCGGCGAAATGATCTAAACAGTCTGCAACAAAGTAACGTTGTCAATTTCACAATGCAGATCGGCAATTACACTATGTGAATGGGCAGCGCGGTAAATTAAGCAAGCAGGCGGCAATCAGAGCACACAGTAGGCAGTAATAAGAGTCAGAGTACAGAGTGTATGATATGCGCAGCAAAACGATACCACAACAGCAGCAGGGGAGCGACCACTCGGCTTGGGAGCGAGGAGTGAGTCACGGCGCTTCCAGGTCAGGACGCGCTGTTTGTTGATTGTGGGAGGGCGGTTCAGCTGGGAGGCGGGGCGGGCTAAGGAGGAGGACAATAACAACAAGATGGAGGCGGAGGGGTCAGACCGGCAAGAGGGCTTGGGGTAAAATGCTATTAATGCACAGAGTCGCGCTAGCAGGACCAAATGTTAATGAGCAAAGCGGCGAAATGATCTAAACAGTCTGCAACAAAGTAACGTTGTCAATTTCACAATGCAGATCGGCAATTACACTATGTGAATGGGCAGCGCGGTAAATTAAGCAAGCAGGCGGCAATCAGAGCACACAGTAGGCAGTAATAAGAGTCAGAGTACAGAGTGTATGATATGCGCAGCAAAACGATACCACAACAGCAGCAGGGGAGCGACCACTCGGCTTGGGAGCGAGGAGTGAGTCACGGCGCTTCCAGGTCAGGACGCGCTGTTTGTTGATTGTGGGAGGGCGGTTCAGCTGGGAGGCGGGGCGGGCTAAGGAGGAGGACAATAACAACAAGATGGAGGCGGAGGGGTCAGACCGGCAAGAGGGCTTGGGGTAAAATGCTATTTATGCACAGAGTCGCGCTAGCAGGACCAAATGTTAATGAGCAAAGCGGCGAAATGATCTAAACAGTCTGCAACAAAGTAACGTTGTCAATTTCACAATGCAGATCGGCAATTACACTATGTGAATGGGCAGCGCGGTAAATTAAGCAAGCAGGCGGCAATCAGAGCACACAGTAGGCAGTAATAAGAGTCAGAGTACAGAGTGTATGATATGCGCAGCAAAACGATACCACAACAGCAGCAGGGGAGCGACCACTCGGCTTGGGAGCGAGGAGTGAGTCACGGCGCTTCCAGGTCAGGACGCGCTGTTTGTTGATTGTGGGAGGGCGGTTCAGCTGGGAGGCGGGGCGGGCTAAGGAGGAGGACAATAACAACAAGATGGAGGCGGAGGGGTCAGACCGGCAAGAGGGCTTGGGGTAAAATGCTATTAATGCACAGAGTCGCGCTAGCAGGACCAAATGTTAATGAGCAAAGCGGCGAAATGATCTAAACAGTCTGCAACAAAGTAACGTTGTCAATTTCACAATGCAGATCGGCAATTACACTATGTGAATGGGCAGCGCGGTAAATTAAGCAAGCAGGCGGCAATCAGAGCACACAGTAGGCAGTAATAAGAGTCAGAGTACAGAGTGTATGATATGCGCAGCAAAACGATACCACAACAGCAGCAGGGGAGCGACCACTCGGCTTGGGAGCGAGGAGTGAGTCACGGCGCTTCCAGGTCAGGACGCGCTGTTTGTTGATTGTGGGAGGGCGGTTCAGCTGGGAGGCGGGGCGGGCTAAGGAGGAGGACAATAACAACAAGATGGAGGCGGAGGGGTCAGACCGGCAAGAGGGCTTGGGGTAAAATGCTATTTATGCACAGAGTCGCGCTAGCAGGACCAAATGTTAATGAGCAAAGCGGCGAAATGATCTAAACAGTCTGCAACAAAGTAACGTTGTCAATTTCACAATGCAGATCGGCAATTACACTATGTGAATGGGCAGCACGGTAAATTAAGCAAGCAGGCGGCAATCAGAGCACACAGTAGGCAGTAATAAGAGTCAGAGTACAGAGTGTATGATATGCGCAGCAAAACGATACCACAACAGCAGCAGGGGAGCGACCACTCGGCTTGGGAGCGAGGAGTGAGTCACGGCGCTTCCAGGTCAGGACGCGCTGTTTGTTGATTGTGGGAGGGCGGTTCAGCTGGGAGGCGGGGCGGGCTAAGGAGGAGGACAATAACAACAAGATGGAGGCGGAGGGGTCAGACCGGCAAGAGGGCTTGGGGTAAAATGCTATTAATGCACAGAGTCGCGCTAGCAGGACCAAATGTTAATGAGCAAAGCGGCGAAATGATCTAAACAGTCTGCAACAAAGTAACGTTGTCAATTTCACAATGCAGATCGGCAATTACACTATGTGAATGGGCAGCGCGGTAAATTAAGCAAGCAGGCGGCAATCAGAGCACACAGTAGGCAGTAATAAGAGTCAGAGTACAGAGTGTATGATATGCGCAGCAAAACGATACCACAACAGCAGCAGGGGAGCGACCACTCGGCTTGGGAGCGAGGAGTGAGTCACGGCGCTTCCAGGTCAGGACGCGCTGTTTGTTGATTGTGCGAGGGCGGTTCAGCTGGGAGGCGGGGCGGGCTAAGGAGGAGGACAATAACAACAAGATGGAGGCGGAGGGGTCAGACCGGCAAGAGGACTTGGGGTAAAATGCTATTTATGCACAGAGTCGCGCTAGCAGGACCAAATGTTAATGAGCAAAGCGGCGAAATGATCTAAACAGTCTGCAACAAAGTAACGTTGTCAATTTCACAATGCAGATCGGCAATTACACTATGTGAATGGGCAGCGCGGTAAATGAAGCAAGCAGGCGGCAATCAGAGCACACAGTAGGCAGTAATAAGAGTCAGAGTACAGAGTGTATGATATGCGCAGCAAAACGATACCACAACAGCAGCAGGGGAGCGACCACTCGGCTTGGGAGCGAGGAGTGAGTCACGGCGCTTCCAGGTCAGGACGCGCTGTTTGTTGATTGTGGGAGGGCGGTTCAGCTGGGAGGCGGGGAAAATAGTCGTGAGCTACTAAAGGCCGAGCAACTCGCGAATTGTTCCCAGAGTCCCCCCACACACAACTTCATTGACTAAAGGGCCACAACAGAGAAAGAGCTACCCATTTAGTATATGCAAAGCACAACATGAAACCAGAAAACCTATCCCGGCTTTCCTCTTGAACAGACTGTGTGATCCTGGCCTCTGCAGTCATAGCGAAGCACACTACAATCATAAAATTATAGGGACTTGCAGAGCTGTGTAAAGCTACCAACATGCTGAAAACCATAAACTGAATGTCTGCCTCTCATTCTTGGTCATCAACTACACTGCTTCGTCCCATAACATAGTAAGGGCATCTCAGTTGTCATCACGTATGACACGGAAACCCTTCCACACAGGATCACAAGACAATGACAGCACCATACCAACCTCACATCCTACATGGCTTAGCCTGCTGGTGATTTATGTAAGCACCTCAGTGCCCCACAAAGGGGTAATAGGCTCTTAAAAATATATAAATGCTGTGATACAACAATGTTATTACATTGTGCCTTCTTTTTCTTTATTATCACGCATAACTGTAACTTGAAATGCTGGAGTTCAGGGTGTGCACTGTGCAAAAATCTCCCCCAAGAGAATATAAAGCTGTTACACATGACTTGCCTCTTAAGTACATTAATATAGCATTCTCATAACATAAGGGACGGTGGCAGTCCATGACTGTTTCATGTTTAAAAACTATCATTTTTAAAAATGCCTCTTAAAGCAGTGGTGGAATTAGATGCTTCGTTGAATTGCTTCTCTGTGTTGGAGAAATAAAAGAATGTCATTTTTTAAAGGATACCATTTTTGTATGACTTTTTGTCATCGTTTGCAATGTTTTCAAACCTCTGCTCGTGCAAGGATGGGGCCATACACCTAAGCTTGATTCATGTTTCAGCTTCCCATGTTCATTGGCCTCAGACAAATATAGTGAATACAGGGGTTGGTTAGGTACTTTTTTCAAATGGGATAAAGCTACCAACATGCTGAAAACCATAAACTGAATGTCTGCCTCTCATTCTTGGTCATCAACTACACTGCTTCGTCCCATAACATAGTAAAGGCATCTCAGTTGTCATCACGTATGACACGGAAACCCTTCCACACAGGATCACAAGACAATGACAGCACCATACCAACCTCACATCCTACATGGCTTAGCCTGCTGGTGATTTATGTAAGCACCTCAGTGCCCCACAAAGGGGTAATAGGCTCTTAAAAATATATAAATGCTGTGATACAACAATGTTATTACATTGTGCCTTCTTTTTCTTTATTATCACGCATAACTGTAACTTGAAATGCTGGAGTTCAGGGTGTGCACTGTGCAAAAATCTCCCCCAAGAGAATATAAAGCTGTTACACATGACTTGCCTCTTAAGTACATTAATATAGCATTCTCATAACATAAGGGACGGTGGCAGTCCATGACTGTTTCATGTTTAAAAACTATCATTTTTAAAAATGCCTCTTAAAGCAGTGGTGGAATTAGATGCTTCGTTGAATTGCTTCTCTGTGTTGGAGAAATAAAAGAATGTCATTTTTTAAAGGATACCATTTTTGTATGACTTTTTATCATCGTTTGCAATGTTTTCAAACCTCTGCTCGTGCAAGGATGGGGCCATACACCTAAGCTTGATTCATGTTTCAGCTTCCCATGTTCATTGGCCTTAGACAAATTTAGTGAATACAGGGGTTGGTTAGGTACTTTTTTCAAATGGGATACATAAGTGAGGTGTTGAGCCTTATGCTCATTGTGCTATAAAATTAACACTTGATTTTAAATTTCTCCCATTATTTCATGAAATCAAAGCAGCGTTTTTCAGGGATTTAAAAAAAACATAAGGTACCTCTTGCAAGTTGTCCCTAGGCACAAACCGAAACCAGGAAGTTATTATACCTTTCTCTCATCATTTCATTAAATTTGAATGAAAATAAAAGTAAAATGATATATCTGGGTCCAGTTTGGGGCCAGGAACAACTTCACAGTTGCCACGTTTTCAGGGTGCTTACGTATGACATTTAGGCCTAATATGCATGGAAACAAATACATATCACAAATTGTCCCCGTCTGAGACATGAAAAAATGTGTAGACTTACCATAACTTGGTCTTCCTACTGATGGTTCCGGTGCTAATCTGCTGGCATGGCACGTTCAACAGGGGCAGAGGCGCTGTCTCTGAAGGGGGCATGCTGCTGCAGGTCGAGTGGCATGTTGTCAAGGACACTGCGGGCTGCAGGCATCACTCGTCCCACTGTTGCCTCAGTCAATTCTGGTGCGCTGCTGCTGGCGTCACGCTAGGCAAAAATGCATTAACTGCTCTCTTGACTGGGCCTGGGGCTCAGCAGAGGGCACGGACTGCATGCTGCCTGCAATGCTGGTCTACCGTGGCTGCAGAGGTGTCTTTTAAACGGCAGCAGTCATCTTTTAAAGACAGCTCAGCGCTGCTGGGAACAGCGTGATTAGACAACAGGTGCGTGCTTAACAGCCTCTTCAACATGCAGGCCCGTCAGGAGAGGGCATCTCTATACAATCTGGACAACAGGGTGCCCTATGCACCCTCCAATGGATAAGCCAGTGTTACCATGTTTTAGGGGCAGAACACCTGCACTTTAGCCCTGGTCATCAGTGATAAAGGGCCCAGAATCCTAGAGCCAGCAAAAAGAAAGTCAGAAAAACAAGAGGTCAGAAACCGAAAAAAGACCGGGGAAACCACACCAAGGATGTCAGGTCTAACTGTACTAGTAAAGGACATAAATGTTGATGCTTATGTCCTTCCTAACCCTCTTGCACCAAAACCTACTGGACACATACGTACGCTGCTCCAAACAAGATGTGGGCATAATATATGGCCAGAGGCAACATCTGTACCCAATCCCCCTGCCTCCTGAACACATTGTACATGTTTGTTTCCAGGGAAGTGGCCCACTTGATGGAAGTACTTCCACAAGTGATTCCCAACACTTTTCAGCTCGCAAGTCACCTAAGTAACCTTACAAAACATGCCAGATGGATTTATAGCAAACCCCATGGAAAAAAATCTTTTCTGTGTAAAGTCATATATTGATGCAAAGTTTGATGTAATTCGTTTCAGCAGTTTTTTGTAACATCAAACAAAATGTCTCATGGTAGTTAACTCGAGAAAGACTGTATAGGTGTAGCAAATATTTTCAACTTGAAGAATTCTCACTTTGTATGTCACTATTGTCGGGTTCCCTTTGTGTTTGTGATGGTGCCACCTTTGTGCTACTGAAGCAGAACACTCTGGTTCTTACATTGATATTTCTAGATGTTGTGCTATAACTATTGAAATACTATATGGAATATGGCGTGCTACATACTCCAAGCCTATGATACTTCATCTGGAAACGTCTCAAATTTTACTCTCCAAATTTCCGGGCTAACCATAAAATACACCAGACTTGAAATAACACGAAGATCATTATCTTTAAATTTAGTTAGAGTCAATAACACGTTGCAGTCTAGGCCACTGTATGTGAATAAAATAACTATATCAGGCTGCCAGACTAAAACCTCGCTCCTGAAATTAATTATATACTCTCGCCAAATAGTACAATTCCTGCGTGGTCTAATCTTTTCCAGCATTTCCATGTGAACTACAGTTTCGGAACAAATACATAGTTTGTGCAGTGTCTGATATGGTTTAAAAGCAAATAACAAAAACGAAACGATACGAAAAACCGACTTGAAGTCCTGCTTCCGCCTCAAATTAGAGGCAGACATTGGCAGCGTTAATCATTTTGCCTCTTTTACTCTGTGAGGGTTGACATGCCGACTTCACCCGCTTCTCCCCGCCCCAGCTAACTTAATAGCTAATGGCAGCAGTGTAATACTGGAAAGGAACGACACAAACAGACAAGAGGTCAAAAAGGCCTGAAAATAACATAATGACAGTGACAGGGTATAAAAGTGAGCATTGGACCGCAAGCTACTGGTAGGTTACTGGCAAGCTACCGGTAGCTCGCGATCGACCGGTTGGAGACCCCTGTCCTAGAGAGAAAGACAGGTCCTATGATAGTAGAAACCTGAGAAAAAGTGTGCCCCCCTACAAGGAAGGGGATGACATCCACAAATGGATGACTGCTCTGGAGAGAGCCTGCATGGTACAGCAGGTTCCTCAGGACCAGTGGGCTGCAATTATATGGCTCTCTTTTTCTGAGAAAGGGAGAGATAAGCTCCTCACTGTCAGACATGAGGATGCTAAAAACTACAATGTCATGAAGAGTGCTCTAATAGATGGGTTTGGCTTAACCACTGAACAATACAGGTTAAGGTTCAAAGACACCCAGAAGACACAGACACAGGACTGGACTGATTTTGTAGATCGTGCTACTAAGGCTCTGGAAGGTTGGCTACATGGCAGCAAAGTACATGACTATACAGGATTGTATAATATGCTTATGAGGGAGCAGATCCTAAGTAATTGTCAGAACCAGCTTTTACACCAGCACCTGGTGGACTCAGATTTGACCTCTCCCCAAGAATTGGGAAAGAGGGCAGATAAATGGGTCAGAACCAGGATAAGCCTAGAAATCAGGGTAATGACCAGAAGGAGTCTACCAAGCCTCAAGAAAAGGGTGGGGATAAATCAAAAGAGGAGACTTCCCCAGGGCCCCAAAACTCCAAGGATGGGGGTGGGTCCCAAGACACTTCCTCTACACAGAAAAATCCTTATTGCCATGCCTGTAAACAGGTTGGCCATTGGAAAACAGACAGCTGTTGTCCAAAGAATAGTAATAAGGAAAATATACCTCCAGGTAAGGCTCCAACATCTCCTGTCACTGTTAGCAGTGGTCCCCCATGTGGTGGGAGCACCCCCAAGAATTTGGGTGCGTTTACCTTTGGAACACAGGTGGACTCTGGCCTAACCAGGTCCCGAACTGATATTGTCTATGAGACTGGCATGGGGTTTGCCAATTTCACTGATTGCCCAAACACTTTGAGCAAGTATAGACAGGAACCCCTCATCAATGGTTTGAAAGTTGAGGCCTACAGAGACACAGGGGCTAGTATCACCATTGTGACTGATAATCTAGTCCCCTCAAGGCAACTTTTACCTGGTGCCACATACCAAGTGACAAACATTGATAGAGTTCAAAAGAATCATCCCATAGCAGTGGTAAATCTCAGCTGGGGAGGAGTCACTGGCCCAAAGAGAGTGGCAGTGTCCCCAAACTTGCCTGTAGATTCTCTACTGGGGAATGATTTGGAAATCTCAGCCTGGGCTGAGGTTGAACAAAACATCCATTCGAGAATGATAAATCTCCATGGAAAGGTTAGTGGGGCTGTGATGGCTACAGCCCCAATCCAAGATGTCCTTCCTGAAAAGGTTGGTTGGGCTGTGCAAGACTCAGCCCCATCTTTAGCTAACTCCCTTCCTGAACAGAATAGCAGGGCTGTGATGGTAACAGCCCATACCCAAACTGAGTCTCCTCCTGAAAAGGTTGGTGGGGCTGTGATGGCCACAGCCCAAACTCAAACTGATACATGTGTTGTGAATGGCCACAGCCCAAACTCAAACTGATACATGTGTTGTGAAGCCTGAAAAAATGGATCACTCCACACAAACAGAGAGCATTGAGGAGGAAGAGAAATCTCCCTCCCACCAGACTTTAGGAAAGGATCAGCCTCCTCAGGGAACTGATCTTACCCCTGATGAAGGAACTGTCACAGAGGTGGTTAGGCCTAGCCTGACAGAGCCTTTTCAGGTGGGGCCCAGTCTAGAGCAGGTAACCTGCCCCTCTCTACCTTGCCTTAGTCAGCCCAGGGCTGCAGAGGACAAGAAGGACAGTGAGACCCAAAGAGCCCCCTGTCAAATAATGATTCAGAAAAGGGGGTGGTGATGAACAGAGTGTCTGAATTAAGCAGACCACTCTTACCCAGTCCAAAGATCAGGGCTTGATACATCACCGTTATTTATCTCACTGCACCATCCCAGCTCAGAACCTGGCTATATGCAAATCAGTCTGTCCCTGGCCCAGTGCATCATGGGAACAGGGCAGACTAAACTACCAAGCCAATTCTTCACCAGAAAGGAGACACGTTTCTGGCATTTCAGCCTTCTTCGGCCCGGCTTGCTTGAATCCTGATGGTGCAGTGAGATAATCCCTGTCAAATAAAGCACCCCCATCAGCAGATTAGGGGCACCGAAGCTAGCCGCCCGAGCCAGGTAAAAACTTTAAAAACTCCTGAGGGATCCCCCTTAAAATTAGTTAGGGACCTCCCACAGATGGATTCTGTTGGGCACAGCCAAACCCGCGACCCAAAGGGCCCAAACCTGAACTGTCCCTCCAGTAAGCCAACCAAAGGAACCCAGCCTCCAGCTTTAGGCAGCCACAGGTTGACCCTGAGAGCACAGTGCAACTCAGTCAATGAAAGAAAGGCACACATGATGGAAGATAATTGGAGGAAGCAGAGCCCTACATTAGTGGAGCCTCACTTCAATACTCCATATCAACACCAGCCTTTTACTTTGCAAAAACACACCCAAGGTAGTGATTCCCTATGGTGGAGACCCTCTAATCCCCCAAGGGTGAGGGATTGCTTAGTGGACCATGAGACAGGGGGTAACCATGCTAGTGCAGGTACTTCCTTATATGGCCACTCAGGCAATATAGGCTTACCTGCTCAAGGATAGCCTTATCTCCTTTCATTGGGGGGGGGGGGGAGGGGGGTGTTGTGTAGGAAGGTGGCTACCTGACTATGGTTACCCCAGATTTCTTGCCTTGTGTTTAGCTGGTTTTTGACTTAGTTGGCCTGGTTCCCTGCTAATCAGGGCCCCAGGCTATCTGCTCTCTCTTTAAAATGGATTCCATGTACCCTAGGTGCATAACTAAATTGGCTTGGGTCACCTTATCAGCCCCTGTACAGTGCACAATAGGTGCCCAGGGCATATGTGCATCCAAGGCCTACCAGGGGCTGCAGCATATCTTTTGCCACCCCTGGCTGGCTATCCAAAATTGACACAACTGGCTGATCACTCAGCTGGGGCAAGGTGGTGTAATCACCCCTTGCTTAGATATAGTATACCTATATCCAAACCTATCTGGACACATATATACCTATAAGTCACTCCTATGGCAGGCCTTAACAATCCTGGAGGCAGAGTGCTTGGTTTTATGTGAGATGGTGCTCTAGCATGAGCTGAGCCTGTCTGCAGCTGTCGGGACCAACTCCCTTAGCTGTTCCGGGATAATGCCATACCATATACTCTTAAGTGCATTATAATCCATTGCGGTTATGTGCTAACTTTGGTTTGGCTTTATCAAAACATGTTGTGTAAGGTGTCATACGCTTTGGAATACTACCCCCTCGCCAGTCTTGGTCGACGGGGGTAGCATTCCACCCTTCTAGAGGGAGAAGACATGTTCCTTTGCTAAAACGCGGTTAATTCTAACCAGAGCCTCAGCATCACAAAATGGATGCTGCTGCCAAAGACACAAGTCTGACCTCCTGCTGCTGACCGAAACTTGGCAGAGGAGGCCTGGACAAATGGTTTACTGTCGCGGGGAGGTGTCACATCACCCCAGACAGGAGATAGTGGATTGTAGCAGGGAGGTTTAAAAGAAACTAGACACTGCCTGGGGAGCACAAGGCTTCCCCTTGCATAATCCGGTCAAACCGGTTCTGGGGCACACCAGCCCCAGTCCCAGCGCGACCCTGGACAAAGGGAAAGGGGTGTAACCACCCCCTTCCTGGGTCCCAACCATAGGAGGGACCTAGCAGGTAATCCAGCCCCCCAGTTTGGCATAAAGGTGGGAGCAGTGCCAACGCACATCAGATTATCCTGACTGAAACTTATGAAACGAAACTCTGGACCCTTCGACATCCTACTCGACGTAGAAGACTGAAGAATCTCCCTTGTGGTCAAGGAGTGACCACCCTGTGCAAACAGGCACCATCCAGCGCGTCACTGTTTGCTTTGTTGCAGTTCCCGCCAGAACTCGAGCGACAGAGTTCAACAAGACCCAGCGTTCCTGCCTTCCTCCAGCCCGATCCACAGTCCCAGTGAATCTGAGACCCGTGGAGACGACCTGAAGCGTGGGGCCGGCCATCTTGGAAAGACCATGATGTGCTGACCGTGCAGCTTCCGAGGCTCCCTTGAAGCTGTGCATTGGAGTTTGAGAAGCCCCCGCCCTGAGCAGCTTTTGCACCGAAGCTCACCCCTCTACACTCACCGAGTGCTGCGTGGGGCCCTTCTGCATCTTTTGGCTCAACGTGTTGGTCCAGTCGCTTGCCTGTTGGCTAGCGGCCCCAGTACCAACGAACCTTTGATTTTGCTCTGCCAGTCCGGTTGCTCTGGACTGTCCCCTGAAAAGGAGCACCCGCTCTGACCTTGCTGGTCCGAGTAGGAAGCGATCTTCGAATCCTGTGTGGGTTGCGCTTGCCAAGGTTTGTTTGCGCCAATCCAGAAGCCGACACCGCCGACAGCGAGAGCCTTCGTGGGACAGCTAGTGATCCACTCCTGGACATCCTCGGTGCCCCAGAGTCCACATGGCAGCGGAGACAAGATTCACAACAACCACCTGATAGCGCCCAACATTGCCTGGTTCCTTCCTGGTTCCACCCTGGTCACTGCTGAGTGACCCAGACTCTGTCCTCTCTGCTTTTAGGTACTCTTCATCTTCGATCCACCCTTGGATCGCACCGGACACTTCTCTTCTGACCGCCTGCTGCATCTTCATCTACAGGCTCCATAGATCGACACAACGAAAGCTGACACGACTTTGCACCTGTGCACCTGCTTCCTGTGGGTGAGGTAACACTTGAACGCCGGTGCTCCTGTATTGGTATACACCTCTAGTGTCTAAGTCTAATGTTTTGTCCTTCTAGGTCAGTTGGAAGACTCTTAAAACAGTAACTCGATAACTTTTACGCACCATTGACTTTGCATTGGTGCATGTGTGTGCTTTCAGCGCTGCACCCGATTCCCGCGGGCTTTTCTCGACTTCAGCATTGCTAGTCCCGATTGGTCCCAGCGATTCCCCAGGCCCTAGGCCTGACCACTGTTCGATTAGTGATACTTATACCACTTTTTTAATATATGGTTTGCATGGCCCCCTGGCCTCATCCATAATTGTGCAACTTTTATATGTTTAACTGTGCTTTTGTTTAAACGCTAGTGCCTCTACACTTATAAAGAGTACAGAGGATTATTCTAGTAATAAATACATATATTTTTATAATATATAACATGTGTGGTGTCCTTTCATTTGATATTACAGGATTGCATATGGTAAAACAGCTGGCTTCACATGCCCTCTTGAGTTAAGCCTTTAAGGCTGCTTAGTCCATGCTACCCTTAGAATAGCTTGTCTATAAGGTTGACTTACAACCGTCACCATAAGGGATTGTTTGGACTGATACAAGGTGCCCCCAGAATTGGAGACATCATATATCAGGCCAACTTCTCACAGGCATGACTAGGAGCACACACCGGCGCAGCACCAGGATACCTACATTAGTGAAAATGCACTTACAAATACACATAACATAACAACATGGAAGAGTGAGAAAATCAGAAAGCAAAAGTAAGATGCTTGGGCAGAGATGTTAGGTGAAGAGGAGATAATATAGGGGTGCAGTGGATATAACAGGGCTGATGAATTAATTAATCAGTGGAGGGAGAGAGAAGCTGAAATCCATTCGACTTCCAAGCGAGGATACAAAATCATAAGGGAAAGGATCACTTGTAGATGTATTACAATCAGGGTCTGGTGTGTTGGCTCTATTAAAGAACGCTCATTCACGGATAGGAGTGGTGGAATGGAATATCTTGATTATCCGGTTTTTTTGTAGCGTTAAAGTATCATCATTGGGTCTTTTTTTGTAAAATATGCTTTTCCTCCACCCGGAGGTAGACCAACTGTAGTGACCAGAAATGAAGTGAACTAAAGTGAATGTTAAAATTACCTACATCTCAGCAACGAGGTAAATTTATTCGGTTGGAGATGGGGCAAGATTAAAAACATAACTGTGCATGCATAGAAAAGTTACTTTTCTATGGTACCTATTAGTCCATGTGAAAGGTCGACATGTTTCATCCCTTGTTTCATCCAGATGGGTTGGGGGCTTTTTTCTGGACCGGTGTGAAACGGGTTGCCAATTGTGCAACATGCATAGGGTAGGTCAATTCACTTACCCTTCTTCTCTATTGTTACCGGTCGTAAGTACCTGTAACTAGAAAGAGTCGGATCTCAGTGGTCTAGTCTCTTGTTAGTACAATAATTATTAGTAGCATTTTGTGCTATAGGAATTCATCTGTTTGAACTCTATGGGGTTGATTCCAATTCGGGAAAAAGCGCTCCGAACGGCTATTCAGTGCGTTTTTCCCATACAAATCGTACCCGGCAACGTCCCCCGTACGTACGATGAGTATTATTCGTACCGCACAAATCTCCCTCGGAACCCGCTGTACGGGACATCTGTCCGGTTCGCAGCTGCTTTTTCCGACCCGGCAAGTACGATTCGTGTCGGGTACGCACCGTACGACCCTTTTTCTACGGGAGCTGAAAACAGCTGTAAAAGCAGAGTTCGCCCCGAAACAGGTACGGAATGGCCCCCCCCGGTACGGTGCATACACCCCATGATCGCAGGGGTACGCACCGTACCCCTGCGATCATGGGGCGTACGCTCCGTACCCCATGATCTTGGGGTGTACGTACAGTACCCCATGTTCGCTGGGTGTACGGTGCGACACCCTGTGATCCTGGGGTACCGTGTCTACACCCCATGATCGCAGGGGTACGCACCGTACCCCTGCTATCATGGGGTGTACGCACCGTACGGTGTGTAAGTGATTGTGTGCTTTTCCGTACGAATCGCCCTTACCTGACGTGGACCGTACAAATCGCGTCCTCATACCCCGGTCCGGAAGGTACTCGTCGGGTCGTACCGCATGTGTACGAGTCGTACGGTTCACTGTTTCAGCATTTCAATATGTACGGATCGCGACGATTCAGACAGATTGATGGAATACGGATTGTACTACGTGTCTCGGACGGATGGGTACGAATCGTACTGCGATGGCTCCGGATGAAAATCGTACGGACTTTTTGTTTCCAGGATCGGAATCGGCCCCTATGTGTGGGAGGAGGGCACGTACTTAGCAAAACTGAAAATAACTGTTAAAGGCCTTATGTTTTTCTGGTGTTGTCTCACTGGTTTGTGGTTGAGATGGCTACAACTTGCCACCACACATGATTACATATGCGTGCGTGGTTCACCTTGATGTCTGAGGGCTGCTAGATACACCATGTTACTGTGCAAGGACAGTGTGTTAAGTATAGTGTTTCTATGTACCACATTATGTAAAAGCGCTAATTGGTGAAATCATGCGGGTTGGGCGCCATGGAGGGACTGCAAATTATTCAAGTTAAGAAACACAAAGTTCTTGGAATTATTATAGTTAACACAAGACTGTTCATGCAGGAAGGCGTGAGTGACCAATATGGGGAACATCCTTTACAACGCAACTGTAATCTTCTGTGGTCCTCAGGTTCGGTTTGACAACAATAGGGTGACCTGTAACAAATAAGACAGTTTGCAATGTTCTTGTATCTTTATTGATGCTGTGTGGTTCACTAAACCATAAGGCTATAAACACAATGATTGTTAGTCCCGAATAGTGATTATCAAGGCAACTCAGTTCTGTAAAGAGTAAGTCTAATGAATGCGCTGATAGGGTTAAATGCACCCTCCTGGGATAATTAAGTAAAGAAGAAATAACTATACCAATTGCCAGGTGGCCAATAAGCAAAACCTCTCAGCCGACAATGCTGAGCGAACACCAAGGACCAACCGTCCTCCGCATGAGTGCCAGTCCTGCTATTCTCCAAAGGAGGGCACAGTGCTAAGAAGCGGCCGAAAATGCCGCTCGAAATTCTGCCTGAGAGTACAGACTTAAGCCACTGGAAAAACAACAATGTAATTCCTATGCCAACTTGTGCAGAGCCCTGCCACAAGCATCCTACGCGGGAATGCCAAGCCTGACACTCGACCACGCTGGCACCACAAGTATGACTTTAAGAGAGCAGCCGCTCTACCTCGAAGCCCAAAAGCTGTTGGAGGAGTAACAGAGAATGCAGGCAAATACCTCCTTGGTTTCGCGTCTCTGACTCCTTTGCGGGAATGCCAAACCTGACACTCGACCGCACTGGTACCACAAATATGACTTCAAGGGAGCCGCCGCGCTACCTCGAAGCCCAAAAGCTGTTGGAGGAGTAACAGAGAACGCAGGCAAATACCTCCTTGGTTTTGCGTGTGTGACTCCTTTGCAGGAATGCCAAGCCTGACACTCGACCACGCTGGGATCAAAACAATGACTTCAAGGTAGTATCCGCTCTACCTTGAAGTCCGAGGATAGTTGGAGCGCAAGCAGAGAACGCGGGAAAAACCTCTGTGGTTTCGCGTCTCTACAGCTCCCAGAACAAAGTACACACCGGTGATCGGCTCAATATCCGATGCCCGGTCTCCGTAGCTGGTGCCTTTTATGGGCGGATGTGTTCTGCGCATGCTCCGCGCTAAGCCTGCTGGGCCTTGTAGTTCACTCGACTGCGGGGTTCATATTCCCACTAATCACTATCACCCTGCTGCCAAGTACGGGGAAGGGGGAATCCTGACAGTACATCCTTCTCCCCTCATTGGTGCCTCAAGGGGGCCCGCCTTCACGGGATACCTCCTGTGGAATGAAGCCACCAGCCTGGGCTTGTGCACTCTAGACGCAGGTTCCCACAACTGCTCCTCAGGGCCGTACCCCTTCCACGCCACAATGTACCACAGCCGGCCCCGTCTCCATTTCGAATCGCGAATGCCCTCGATCTAATATTCCTGTTCCGCATCCACCATCACAGGTAAGGGAGGTGTCTGTCGCAGAGAGACTGAGGGCTTCAGCAGAGAAATGTGAAACACAGGATGGACTCGCATCTGCGTCGGCAGGATCAGTTTAATGTTAACAAGACTGACACACTTTGCGATGCAATAAGGTCCTATGTATTTCGGATGAAACACGCTGTGCTTGCGGAAACGCAAGTTCCTGGTTGACACCCAAACGTAGTCCCCCACTTTGTACAAAGGCCCTGGCCTCCGGCGTTTATCCGCAGATGCTTTGTATGTTGCCTTGGCTGCCTCCAAACATTTCCGAGAGAGCAGCAAAGCCTCCTTAATATGTGCAACCCTCCTGGACGTTTCCGGCACATGTCGGTCCATGGCCGGGTGCACAAAAGGGACAAACCAGGGGTGTTGTCCGTAGTTGCAGTAAAAAGGGGACGCCTTCATGGGGACTTGTGTGGCGTTGTTATAGGCGATTTCTGCAAGCCACAAATAATCCACCCACTCCTCCTTGCCCTGAAAATGAAACAACGCAGATATTGCTTCAGGGTCTGGTTGAGACGTTCTGTTTGACCGTCTGTCTGCGGGTGATAGCTAGTGGACAAAGCAGATGTGACGTGTAGGGCAGAGCACCAGGTCTTCCAAAACTGGGCCGTGAATTGGGAACCCCTATCGGACACAATCACGCTTGGCAATCCGTGCAACAGTACCACATGCTTCAACAACAACAAAGCCAGTTGTCCCGCTGAGGGCACCTGCTTGCAAGCTATAAAGTGTCCCATCTTTGTAAGGTAGTCAACGACAACCAGGATCGTGGTGCACCCCTGGTCCACCGGCAACCCCACAACGAAGTCCAATGATATATTTTCCCAAGGCCTGGAGGGCGTCGTAAGGGGCTGCAACAACCCTTGCGGACCGCGATGGTCCGATTTCATGGCGGCGCAGGTACCGCATGCCTCGACCCACGTCCTGACGTCTGCTCTCCTGGAAGGCCACCAGAATTGTCTGCAGAGGCACTCAACCGTCTTCTCAACCCTGAGATGGCCTGCGCTGGGCGAATCGTGACACCATTGAAATGCTTGCTTACGAAGCCGCGGCGTAGGTATCAACAGGTGACGGCTGTTCACGGGAATCCCGTCCTTTACCTGCCACTCCTTGTGACAGTGAAGCTAGGTCTTCCTGTAGAAGCGAGTCTGAAATACAAGGGATAATTAATGATAGGAAAGACAGACACAACCACAGATTTTTGTCAGCTCAGAATATAGTATATTTATTAGCCACAACAAATAACAGTTTTAACGTGCAACACGGTGACAGTCAGCATAGAAGCTAGAATGTCCAAAGATTTATTGAGTTTGGTATGCTTTATAGACTTAAACCACAAGACCACCCATATGACACGTAGCAAGAAGTATTATACGTAGTCTACAGTGCACCATGAATCCCACAGCCAATAGACAGGATCTGTAACAAGATATCTCCTTGTAAGGTGTGATATATTTGATGCACACATACTGTAGCTAACCATGTGATCAGAATGGGCAGTTTTGGGGACAGTCAATCAAAATGCGGGCTGCCATGGCCTAGTATATTTCCATACAAACTGCGACAGAAGCGAGGCGATGAGTAATATTGCGAAATGTGTTATTTGCTAATAAAATGTATTGTGCAAGCCGTGTGTCACGTACCTCGTCTGGGCGTGGAGAAATGCAAGGACAGCATTTCTCAGACGGTGAAAGTGTAAAACATCCCAAGATGGAGGTTTTTAGATGTAGGCTAAGTTAATAGGCCTGAAGCTATTATATTTGGTATCAAAGGAAAATATGGCTTCAACATCTCCCAAATCTGATACCAAATCAATATCCCCTCGTGACAACTGATTCATACCCATGGCTGGTACTTCAGCCACTGCCTGTAGCTCTTGTCGCTCTGGCTCATGGCTGTGCCTATTGCCACAGTGCATAGAGCGTGCGCAGTAGGAGACAAGGGATGCACAGCAGACTGGGCAGACCTGTATCATAATGCAGAGTGTCAACACAGCTGCTATTATGATAACGATATGGTGGTCCTAGACGTGAACTTCCACACACAATATTTGATATTATTTCAAAAGAACTTTGTTCAATTCTTATTCCACATGCGAAATCAATCCTGCAATGAAGAATTTTGGAAACATAAAAGAGAAAACACAATAGCCCAAAACAAACAGATGTCCAGCACACACACAAAATAATTTTTCAATCGTTTTAAAAGTAGAGGAGAGAAGACTCTACTGTTTATTCTCAATAAAATTCCTCCTCATAGTACAGTACACAAAATATGCAGTTTTTGTAGACCAGGGGGTTACCAAAAGGGTAAAGTGCATAGAGTGAGAAATTAGTGCTCGTGTAAGATAGAAAAGGACCAAGAGGTCAGGGGGTGGTGAATTACAAAATGTCTTTGAGTCCAAGGTTAAGATAATCCTTGGCGTGGTTCAACAAGAGCCTGCCCTCAATGGTTATTATGCAAAAAAATGTCAATCTTTTTTGCTGTCTTTGCGGCGATCAATTTGCTCGTTGCTTCGTATTTTCAGAGGGGTGAGTGGGCAGGGGCACAAAAGGTGCAGGCTCAAAGAGGGGGAGATTGTCGACGTTTCGACCCAAGGATACGAAGGGCAATTGATATCCTCATGGACGGGTCTTCATCAGGACTGGAAGGTGAAGGGAAGGAACTAAGTTACATTGCATTCATGTAACCCCAGCGGTGTGGGCGGACACCTGTAACAAAAAATGTGAGGGCTAAGTATTTCAAACCAACAACATGAAGGTTAGAACTGATTGTCAGTACTCCAAAGGCACTCACCCTTTAATGGTGTGCCATATGCGAAAAATCAATTGGGTTTTTGAAAGCCGTCCAAACGTGCTCTCGAGTACTGGAGAGAAAACGAAAACACAAAGCCATCAGTGCTGTGTTTCCTATAGTACAATTGGACATGAAAAACATTGACTGGACTGAGACATTACTACACACAATGACATTACATAAAAAGCGCTTGAAAGCGCTGGTTGCACTCACCCTCGCTGTGAAAGGCGATGGATGGGTATTGATTGGTCGGTCGAACAGTATACACGCTGTGTCTGTAGGCAAGAGTGTAGTTAGCTAACTAGATTCGCAGTCCAAAAGAGAGGATGAGTAGGAAAGTTAAAAGGTGCTTGTTGCCATAACATACCTCCTTAATCAGACTGCGCGGCCTATCAATGGGGCTCTGTCTGCTGGCGACTGCTGAGAGATGCTTAGTCGGCGCCGAATTAAGTAGTGGACGTGACGGCAACGTGCACGCCTCTAAGACTCACGCTAGAGCCGGGGCTGTTGCCTAGCAACATGTGTGGATTGGAGTGAAGACAGACTCCAGGCGTATTAGAAGTTTGGGAAAACATAGTAGACAGGGGATAAAGCTGTATGCAAAATAAAACAATTTACATGGTATATGTTATACAGTACATAATTATAAGATGCAAAAAGAATTATATACATGTCGGTCATATGGTTACATACAGTGTCCTATGAATGCCCGCATCAAAAAGGTAAAACAGAAAGTTTGCGTCAACCATTGTACAGGGTAGCCATTTGCCTTGTTGTTTCCTCATACTCATTCAAAACCCGGTTGACCGTGTCAAATATATGCATCCATTTGCATTCTCTGAGGCGTAGGGTACTGGCAAAATTCCCACCCCTTACATTGACGCAAACTTTTCTTCTCTCCTCTACTTTTAAAACGATTGAAAAATTATTTTGTGTGTGTGCTGGACATCTGTTTGTTTTGGGCTATTGTGTTTTCTCTTTTATGTTTCCAAAATTCTTCATTGCAGGATTGATTTCGCATGTGGAATAAGAATTGAACAAAGTTCTTTTGAAATAATATCAAATATTGTGTGTGGAAGTTCACGTCTAGGACCACCATATCTGTAACACTCAATACCCAGGTCCTAGGACTTTCTTTGGGTTACCCCGTATATAATAGCTATTATGATAACAGCCTTTATGATCCATGAGCCCCAACCTGATAGCCACTGCATCAGTTTATCCCAGAACTCACCAGTGTGTATGCCCTCTGCCTCATCCCTAATATCCTTTATGTTATGGATTGCCCTATCTATGTTTTGGCTGTTGTCGGGTATATATGAACAGCACCTCTGACGATCACCCGACAAAGCCCATCCTCTTTGGCTAGGATGATGTCTAAAGCAACCCTATTTTGAATTACTACCGCCCGCATAACGGACAGCTCTGCTGTTATGTTTCCGAGTCCTGCTGCAGTGGAGTCAGCCAGATCCTCAATCATTCTAGCTAACTCATGTATCCTCTGGGAGGTGTACACTACTCCAGCACCTGGGACCATCACTCCAACAGCTGTCATAAAATGATCAGCCCATCCAGCTGACCTTCTCCTCCTTGTAGGCCTCACACCTGGCTTTCTAGCCTGTGCTATGTCTGAGAAGTGGACCATACGTGGTATTATTGATGCAAGGTAGCAACGGCCATACCAACCTGGAGGTAGGTAAAAGTATGCCCATGGTCCTCAGACAAAAAATAGTCCCTTGTAACCCACCAGTCCAGGTGATGACCCAGTATTGCTGTCTTTGATACGTGACAGTCTCGTTATGTGTGTGCAGTTACTTTTGCCCACAAAAATCTGGTTCTCCTTCCTAGGTTCCATTATCCTCCTCATCTTGTTTATCCTGTCCTTACATGCCAACAATCCTTGTTGTCCCTGCAGTAGATCCTGTAACACACAAGGGTATGGTATGCATGACTGCTGTGTTGAGCAGTTATGTGCTATAGTTATGTCTGAAGGTAATTTAGGTGTTCTGTCCCGCTGCATTTCTTCATCATATAGGATGCAGGATGGGGCTAGGGACAGTTCTTCAATCCTAAACCTTGGTGTATTAACCTCCTTGTTTCCACTCAGGTCATTGCCACTCTCCTCAGCCCTGTTTCTGAATCTCCAGTCAAATGTGCTAAGCATCTCAGTGTCTGACCTTGTAGGGTGCATATTCCTGCATGGTGCCCATTTCTTTTTAGGCTCTCTGGCACCCTGTCTGATACTCTCTATATTGGAAACATTCAGTGTTGGGGCTGCTGCGAGGCCAGTGTTGGGAGGTGCAACTAATACTGACATATTGTGTTCAGTGGAGAGTTACTCATGCATCAGAATACAACCCATATACTTGGAAACTGGTAGTACAATGTAGCTCATGCTGTGCTGTGTATCTGTAGGTAGGTGGGTGCAAACATAACATCCTGAAATGTTCATGATCTGTACATATAATTTCAGCATTTCAACATATTTATTGTTATCATATTCCTCCCACAATTCTCGGTCATTCTCTTCTGTAACCTCCTTCTTCCCCAACACAATCTGGTCTGGCACAACTATGTTTCGCTCCTCATGTTGTATAACTGTATTATTCTCATCACCCACTTTGCCATGAAGAAATGGGATGTCAAACTCCTCTGCAAACATTATAAACATGGTTGTCAGAACTATCCCAGGTACTGGTGATAATACAGCTGCCAGAATATATGGCCATCTACACTCATTTGTCCTTGGCCTAGGCATTTTAAAAGCGTTTATGGGATTAATAATAAACCGTTATTTTCGCCCCAATTGACGTCTGTAACAATATGTAACCCACTGTTTTCTATGGCAATTATAATACTTTGTAAAACTTCAGTACGTGCTGTTGCTAGCTCCTGGGCTGATGGAAGGAAGCCAACTATAGGGAAGGAAAGGTCATTCAGTATAAGTGTCTGCAGCCCGCTCAATATTGGGGGATTTGGTACTGCTACTCTCTGAACAGTTGTTACCTCTACTCCTGGTGATAACGTTGCCACTGCTGACCTTATTGTTATATATAACACCCTTTCTTCCACCACCCGTATCGTAATCCACCTGTGTACTGCAGGTGATGCAACCTGCATATCTCAATTTTATTAGCAATCAATAAAATGTGGTTACAACATCCATTATTGCCCCCCAGCCAATGTGATGTATGCCAGATATTACACTGTCCAAGATGTCAAGGCGTGTGTTTGCCAGTTCCTGTGATGGTGCTTGGCTGCCAAATGTGGGAAATGTAAGCTGTTGCAATATCAAGTCCGTCAACTTGCTCATCAGTGGTGGTTTTGGTACAATCAGCTGGATTTGTCCCTTCTTTTCCACTCCAGGCCACAATAATCGTATAACTATCACCAATTCCGACTCTTGTACTTCTATTGTCATTTGCATCAGTCTACCACTCCTTGTTGTGATCAAAGGTGGTCCAGATGCGGTGGTAGTCATGTAGGTGAATATAGTCTATTTTCACAGTTCAATGTTCCTCTGGTGCTTCACTATTCCGTGTTCTGCTTATAGTTCTTAATGTCTAACTAGCAGGGTCTTGTATCCCTATTTTTTTTTGATACAGACACCAGCACCATTTGGAATCAAACACGTTGGCGCCTTTGCTGGGTCTGACAGAGGTTACCAGTACATAACAGACGATAGGCACTTGAAGGAGACAGGTGTCTCTATGATGTCATCTGGAGGATGTGTCTGCCAGGCACAGCAGATAGTTGCATTGGTCGGTCTGTTGGAGGGTTGGCCCGCAGCCAGCAGGAGATCTCTTCTTCCTTATCCCCTGTCGTGCTGGTCAGGCTGGTCCTTCCTGGTGGATCGGAGGTTGTACCTATGGTCCGCCTCAGGTGCTGCTGGTGATGCTGCCGGAGCTTGCCGTCCGTCGTCCTGGTCCCCGGCCCGCTTGGTGTGAGAACTGTGGATCCACGAAGTCAATCCCTCTCACTTCACTGCGGTCGCGGTGGTCAAGATGACGGTGAAAGGACCCTTCCACCTGGGCTGAAGACAGTGCCGCCGGGTATGGGCCTTGATCCAGATCCGGTCGCCAGGCTGCAGGTCATGTGGTGGTGGAGTTGCTGCTTCTGGAAGAGCCTGCAGGACCTGGCGGGGAAGATAACGTAAAGTCTCAGTTAGTTTTTTTACAGTAACACAAAAGCAAATCGTCTACTAGCGGCAGAGGCGCAGTGGACATATGACCTGCAATATTCATCGGGCGGCCGAACAACACTTCATTGGCACTTAGTTTAGTTATCCTGTCAGGTGTACTTCTCATTGCTAGCAGAGCTTTTGGCAGTGCATCCACCCATGACAGTTCTGTGGATGCGCAGATTTTCCCTATTTTATTTTTCAAGACCCCATTTTTCCTTTCGACTGCACCTGCCGCTGGTGGGTGGTAAGCGCAATGCAACTTCTGGGTGACCCCAAGACCTTTGCATAGACCCCTTATCACCTGAGAAATGAATGCAGGCACATTGTCTGAGGCCAGAAGTATTGGGATCCCAAACCTGGGGATCAAGTCTTTCAGGAGACACTTAGCAACTGTTAATGCATCACAGTTCTTTGTGGGGTATGCCTCTGTCCACTTACAAAACATACAGACGATGACCAAAACATGCCTGTACTTCTGGGTGGGGGGCATGTCAATGAAATCCATTTGTAGGCTTTCAAACGGTCCATGAGGTGGAGGGAAGTGACCAGGTGCAGTATGGGTACTCTTACCAGTGTTATACTGTGCACAGATAGTGCACTGTCTGCAAAGTCTCTCAGCTGCTTGACGAAATTTGCTATGATACCAGCATTGTGAAAACAGCCTAATCATTCCATCTCTCCCAACATGTGAGGGGCCATGGAAGAGACGTGCCATTGAAGGAAGCATTGATGAAGGCAGGCATATCTTCCCATTGGGCCCAGTCCATAATCCTTCCTCTGTTTTCACACACCCTCCTTTGGCCCACCCGGTCATCTCCTCAATGTCAACTTGTTTCTGGATGTGGATTGGGTCAAAATGCAATGAGTCTTGTTTAGCGTCCACCATTTTATTGCTGCTCTCTATCTGTACCATTGTTAGCTTGCAGCCTGTCAGTGCTATCCTCTTTGCTTCTCCATCAATGAATGCATTGCCCCTTGACACATAGTCTCTAGATGATGTGTGTGCAGCACATTTTATGATGGCTACCTTGGATGGGAGCAGCATCGCCTGGAGGAGGTCGCAGATCAACTGCGCATGCTGTATCTGTTGCCCTGCTGATGTGAGGAACCGCCTCATGGACCACAGCTGACCGAAGTCGTGCACTACACCGAATGCATACTGGCTGTCGGTATATATGTTTACCTTTCTACCCTCAGCCAGGATGCATGCCCTTGTCAGTGCCACGAGTTCAGCCGCTTGTGCACTCCTGGCAGCTGTCAGCCTCCCTCCCTCCAGTAGTTTGTTTGCGGTACCCACCGCATAAGACGTTTGTAGATCCCCTCTTTCATCTCTCAGGCATGACCCATCTACAAACAGGTCCCCTTGAGCATCTGACAATGGGGTGTCCAGTAGGTCTGGGCGTACCTTAGTATGCCTGTCTATAGCCAGGGTGCAGTCATGAAAGGCATCATCTGAGCAAAAATCTTCCAAAGCATACTCTGTTGGTAAGAGGCATGCAGGGTTCAAGGTGGTGCATCTCTTGATGGCAATATGTGGTGCCAACAGTACTAGCTCATATCTGGTGAGGCGTGCATTTGTCAAGTGCTGTGTCCTGGTGGAGGTAAGCAGAACATCCACAGCATGGGGAACGTGTAAAACAAGGGTATGGGCCAATACAATGTTCTCTGACTGTTCCACCGCCAGTGCTGCAGCAGCCACCGCTCTGAGACACAGTGGTGACCCAGAGGCTACTGGGTCTAGCGTGGCTGAGTAGTAAGCTACAGGACGGTAGTAGGAACCATGTTTTTGGCTTAACACCCCTAATGAGCACCCTCCCTTCTCATGGCAGAACAAATGAAATTCCTTGCTGTAATCTGGTAAGCCAAGTGCTGGGCCCCCACCCAATTCACTTTTCAGTGTTGTGAATGCTAATTCACAGTCTGGGGACCATGGCACCTCATCAGGAATCTCTTTGTGTGTCAATGCTTGCTGTGGTTTAGCAATCAGGGAAAAGTTTGGGATCCAGTGCCTACAATACCCAGCCACCCCCAGAAATGCTCTGACTTCTTTCTGTGTGCGTGGACGGGGAAAACCAGTAATGGTGGAAATTCTATCAGGCAACAGTTTTCTCGCTCCCTCTGATAATTCATGCCCAAGGTACTTCATTGCAGTGAGGCATAACTGTAGTTTCTTTGGTGATACCTTGTATCCCTTCAGCGCCAAATGGCAGAGGACTGCAATTGTGTCCTCCTCGCAGGCCTCCTGTGATGGGGAGGCCAAAAGTAAATCATCAATATATTGGATGAGAGTGGATCCTCCCTTAAGTACCAGGGAGTCAAAATCTGTTTTCAGTGCATTTGTGAAAATGGAGGGGGACTCTGAATACCCTTGAACCAATCTACACCAAGTGAATCTCCTGGAACGAAATACAAAGCTGAATAGGTACTGACTGTCTTAATGCAGTGGTATTGTAAAGAAGGCGGAGCTAAGATCCATCACGGTAAAGTGTGTGGCTGATACAGGGATATTTGATAATATTGTTGCAGGATTTGGAACCACAGGGAATGAGGGCTCCACTATTTTGTTCAATTCTTTTAGGTCCTGAGTAAAACGGTACACAGGGGCCCCATCTGGGCCCTTGGATGCTTTTTTTATAGGAAGTATAGGGGTGTTGCATGGACTGGAGCGTATTTCTCTGATTATTCCCTGCTTTAGGAGATCTTTTATGACAGGTGCTATTCCTTCCTCTCCTTCTTTGGAAATCTTATACTGTGGTACTCTTGGGAGACGGGCTCCGGGTTTTAATTTTATTCGTACTGGTGGGTAATCTAAGACTTGTCCTACATCATTAGTACTTGTGGCCCACACCTTGGGTGGCACAGTGTCACATAACCTAGAGGGTACAGCAGGATTGGGGCATGTCATGTAAGCCTGTAACATCAGACCATTTGGGCGACTCTCCAGAAAAACCCCTGTTGGTGAACAGTGTAAGGTGCATTGGAGTTTGCAGAGCAAGTCTCTACCTAGTATATTAACCGGACAGAATCTGCTGAAGATGAATTGATGGGTAACAGTTATGCTGCCCACCACTAATTTTAGTGGTTGAGTCAAATACTCATCTATTGGTTGTCCTGTCATTCCGACTGCAGTGATTAATGTCCCAGAAAGTGGTGCCATAGACATCTCAGATGCCTTAAGCATTGATCTTTGAGCTCCTGTATCAATCAAAAATGGTATAATTTGTCCCATTATTGATCCCTCTACATATGGGCCTGATTGGTCCACTGCAATTGCTGGAGCTATTAGGCAGTCTTCCACTTTCAGGCACCTCTAGTATAAACTCCTTGGTCGTGGTGGGAAATCAGTGTCTCTCTGCGCCCACCCATCTGCCCCTGTCCAGTCCTGATGACCTTGGGGATCTGATTGCACCTGTCTGTACTGGTCATTGTCCCTATGCTCTTGGCGCTGGGGGTTTTGCTGAAAACCTTTCTGACCTTGCCTCCTGTTCTGTGAGGCTGTGTCATCCCCGTATCTCTTTTTAAGCAGTGGGCAATCAGACCTCCAATGACTAGGGTCTTTGCAGTTGAAACACGATGTACCTGGTGGGGGTACGGATTTCGAACTTTTATTAAAGTTACGTCCACCCCCTCTCCCTCTTATTCTATCTCTCCCCCTCCCTTGTTGCCCTGTGTAGAATCTTTCCTGTGCTACCATCAATCTAACTTTCTCCTTTTTCAGTTTTTCAGCTTCTATCAACTGTGCATTCGCCTGATAATCAGAGCAATATCTAGCAGCAGACAACATTTTTTCAAGTGACTCTTGTTGCCAGCAAACAAATGATTGCTGCAAATGAGTTTTTATTGGTGGGCTCAACCCCTGAACAAATGTTGTTACAAACGCTGGCATTGCATCGCCCATGGGGTTCTTTAACCCACTATTCTGCTGATATACCTGTAACAGGCGGTCAAAGAATGTATTTACACTCTCATCCTTCTCTTGTTTGGTATTGGTAATTTTATTCCAATCTACTTTCTTCTCCGGCACTTTCTCCTTTATGTATTTAATCACTTCATCATATTTGTCCTGTATTTCATCACCTGAAGCTTCGCCTTTTTCTCTCTGTGGCTCTGTTTTCGGCCAGTCCACCTTTCCCTTGCACTCTTCCCATAAATCCTTTGGCACTATGATGTTAAATAGGGTATCAAAGTCACACCACAAAAGACCCCCTAATTTAGACATTTTATCTATTTCTGTGTACCACTTTCTTGGCTCCTCCCTTAATTTTGGGAACTCACGCGTGAAAATCATTAAATCTTGCCTGGACCATGGCACAAATACATATGCATTATCCCTGCTACCTGGCGGTGGGGGTATCTCCCTTAAAGGCATGATCAATGTTGGTGGTGCCTGTGGGTGTAATGAGTTTACCACTTCTAACACCGCAAATGCGTGCACTAGCTGCTTCCACTGTCGTAGTTTATCAACTGGATACTGTAGCCTGTCCTTCAGTTCTGTTTCTTGCCATGCTTGCAGATCTGCATCTATAAAGCTAAACTTAGAAACGTCCCATTCATACTGCAGAGGCAGAGATGGGGGTGCTTCCGTGGTACTTAACCCACTTGCTTTCGCCTGTTGTATGTATGTACTATGTGCTTCTGTACCGTTTTCTAGAAGCTTTGCACGTGCTATGGATAGTGTTTTTTCTAGATATTCCCTCCCTTTCTCCGTCACAAACTTCGCTACTGTTAACTTCTCATCAATCATTTGGCGCAGCCCTTCCTCACATTTTTCCGTATCAGTTCTAAGCAGCATTGTCTTTTTCACGGCTGGGGAACTCTGCCGAGACCCAGTGGAGTGAGGGCGGGGCAGAGTAGAGTCTAGAGGCAAGCTCGTCCGCCTCTGAACATTTACCTGCTTGTCAGCCTCACTAACTGCCCTTGCCAGAATCGCAATATCGTGGTTAGTCTTTAATACATATGTGCATATGTTCCATATTAAGAGATGCCATTTAGAAGGGTTGAAACTGTCATCTAGGGATCTATCACAAAAACACTGCATCCAGGGACTGTTAAGCAAATTTGGGGCAGAAATATTATGCTTTGAGCAACAGGCTAATAATAGGTCCTTCCTTTTCGACTGTGTCTCAGCGATTGCAGCTGCTTCCTGTCTCACTTGCTGTAACACAGCCATGTCTTGGACCTCTTCCAAATCTACCCTTTTAGATGTCTCATCGAGCAAGCGACGCGTTAGATAAACAGCATCTCTCTTCTGTTCTTCGCTAGACAGCGCAGTGGGTAATGCTGGTGCTGCTGAGATGCCCATTCTACCCATTAGAATGTCTTCTAAAAGTTGGTCTTCCAATCCCGCATTTTGCTCTAACTCTACTGCAAGGCTTGGGTACACTCCCACTACCTCTAATTGTGTCTGCCTCCAATCCTCATTAATTTGTTTTGCGGCTATATCATGCAATACTTTATTTCTAACCTGTATAAGTTCCCTATGCACCTTGGATTTTACATCATTAGTAGCACGTAAATCTCTTACAAACTCCTGCCAAATATAATACGCCTTCCATTCAGCAGGTCGAATTTTCTTACCCCTTAACCTCAACATCTGCTTCAAATATGCCAGCTTATTCATATCATATGTACCTCGACATGGAAACTGTAAGTCTGGCTTGTTAGCAGTCAAGTCATGCCATTTTCTAATAAACAAAATTGAACTCAGTCCTAGGCGTAAAGCTACCACATGTGCAGGCGAATCCTTCGGTGGGGCTGGCTGGCAACTATCCAAACTATATTTAGTTAAAGGGTTACCCATGATAAATAATGAGCAGGAAGTGTATATGGAGTGTGTGGTATGTACCGTGGACGGGAGCGCACGGTCTGGCCCGTGAACAATTTTATAACCACAATGAAAACAATGCAATCATACCAGACAGATGATGGGGAAAGGTCGCGCGCTGTACAGTTAACACACACAAAATGTCTACAAACAGTTGCAGGTCATTTCAGCCACTTTGTCAGCTATACAATTTCACAGAGGAAGCCAGGAAGCCATTCGCCATGTACACAGACAAATCAGCCAATGCCAGTCCACCACAACCTCACTGAGTATTGAAGGAAGTATATCAAGTCTTGGGTGCTATGGTATCTGGCGTCCCATTGACTGAAACGAGAGGAGACAGAGAGGGTGATGAAAAAAGAATAGCTACTCTCCACCTCCTTGCAATCCTCCTGGATCCCAATAAACTGGGAGGAGGGGGCGGCTAGACAGAGAGTATTTGAGAGCACTCAGAACATATGCGAATTTTCATGCATATGTCAACCAATCAAAGAAGATAGAGCTGGTGGACCCCCTTCCGTCGTTCTAATATTCACAAGGAACAGATAAACAGACAAACAGGAAAACAGATAAACAACCTAGGATCCTCCCTCCCCGCAGCGCTGCAAAATGTGCATGTGTGTTGAGTGCGTGGAACACCTTTAGAGCCCTGAAGGTGGGTGGGTATCGGATAGTTAATCTTTATGCCACCTGATAATAACTGATACAGAAAAGGGGGTGGTGATGAACAGAGTGTCTGAATTAAGCAGACCACTCTTACCCAGTCAAAAGATCAGGGCTTGATCCATCACCGTTATTTATTTCACTGCACCATCCCAGCTAAGAACCTGGCTATATGCAAATCCCAGTGCATCATGGGAACAGAGCAGACTAAACTACCAAGCCAATTCTTCACCAGAAAGGAGACAAGCTACCGGGGACCGGTTTCTGGCATTTCATCCGTCTTCGGCTCGGCTTGCTTGAATCCTGATGGTGCAGTGAGAAAGGGACTCATGTCTGAGTATACCCTGCCACACCTATAGTGGCCCAAAACGATACAGAAAAGGGGGTGGTGATGAACAGAGTGTCTGAATTAAGCAGACCACTCTTACCCAGTCAAAAGATCAGGGCTTGATCCATCACCGTTATTTATCTCACTGCACCATCCCAGCTAAGAACCTGGCTATATGCAAATCAGTCTGTCCCTGGCCCAGTGCATCAAGGGAACAGGGCAGACTATTGCACCATCAGGATTCAAGCAAGCCGGGCAGAAGACGGCTGAAATGCCAGAAACCGGTCCCCGGTAGCTTGTTTCCTTCCCAGTATTAGAATTGGCTTGGTAGTTTGGTCTGCCCTGTTCCCATGATGCACTGGGCCAGGGTCAGACTAATTTGCATATAGCCAAGTTCTGAGCTGGGATGGTGCAGTGAGCTAAAAAATGGTGATGGATCAAGCCCTGATCTTTGGACTGGGTAAGAGTGGTCTGCTTAATTCAGACACTCTGTTCATCACCACCCCCTTTTCTGAATCATTTTTGTCCACCATAAGCGTTGAAGGGTATACTCAGATGTGAGTCCCCAGCTCATTGCACCATCAGGATTCAAGCAAGCCGGGCCGAAGACGGCTGAAATGCCAGAAACCGGTCCCCGGTAGCTTGTTTCCTTCGAAGTATAAGAATTGGCTTGGTAGTTTGGTCTGCCCTGTTCCCATGATGCACTGAGCCAGGGTCAGACTAATTTGCATATAGCCAAGTTCTGAGCTGGGATGGTGCAGTGAGCTAAAAAACGGTGATGGATCAAGCCCTGATCTTTGGACTGGGTAAGAATGGTCTGCTTAATTCAGACACTCTGTTCATCACCACCCCCTTTTCTGAATCATTACCTGATAATAACTGAGAAGGCAAGCGGTTAATACATTGCCATGCAATTCATTTTTACACTGAGGCAGCCAGCCAGCACATGTGGTTTAGTCGGAGTGTCAGAAACTAGCCACAGTCATGTCAGTCACTAAGCATAGTGCATCAGAACCCTAATTAAGGCACATATCAATACATACAAAAAATGCAATGAATTCCGAAGGCATAGAGCAACGATAATCAAGGATATCACGATAATCAAATCACGACAATCAAGGATATCCCCCGCATGTGCCGAAGGGACCACCCCAAGGCACAGACTCAAGTCCAGCGCACCCGGTCCCAACCACAAGGCCGTGGAACAACGCCAGGCCACACCACAAATCCGGGGAGCAAACGGCTACAACCCACCACAGGAGCACTTACAGGAAACCCATGAGAAGAAGGGCCAACCCCCGCTCAACCAACATCAGAGGACAAAAACCTCGAAGAAACACTCACCTCTAGTACACGAAGTCCGTCAAACCCACTGACCTCTGCTCCAAACAATCAATGGTAGCTGTCCAACCCCAAACTGGACTCTCACTAGTAAGACAGGAATCTGCAGTAGTACGCCTTCCCTAGGACCGCAACCAGCCAACACGTGTGGGCGCCAGGGAGTCACTGCGTGCATGGAACTCTGTGAGGTACACCGTCGCACTGGGGGTGGACAGCGACCGGAGCCAAATACTAGGATGCAAGGAAGGGACCCCTAGGTCCAGAACCGGCTGAGAAGGGAATCAGAGAAAGAACCACAACTCAAACCAGAGCATCAGGGGCGCAGTCATCAACAGAATGGTGACAAAACAAAAAATAAACAATAACAGCCACCAGAAAGAGGCAGATAAAGACACACACCAACATCGTCCCTATCCACGACATACCACAGGGACCAGCCAGACAAACAGGGCAGAGCCAAGAGAAAATACCACAGAAACTGAGCTGAGAAAAAAATCAGAGGAACAGAGCAGGAACCAGAAACCATGAGAAACAAGGCAGCTCACGAGCAGGCTGGCCACAGGTATCCAATGGAGTGAAGCAGAGAGACGGATAGAAAAAAAATCAAAGTCATCGAACCTCAAAATTCCAGGCTCCAAAGGAAACCCGCGGCCCAGCCGCCCGAGGCCGGCGATGTCACCACGAAGTCCGGGGCTGCAATTCTCCACCAAAATGTAGAAGCGAGTCTGAAATACAAGGGATAATTAATAATAGGAAAGACAGACACAACCACAGATTTTTGTCAGCTCAGAATATGGTATATTTATTAGCCACAACAAATAACAGTTTTAACGTGCAACACGGTGACAGTCAGCATAGAAGCTAGAATGTCCAAAGATTTATTGAGTTTGGTATGCTTTATAGACTTAAACCACAAGACCACCCATATGACACGTAGCAAGAAGTATTATACGTAGTCTACAGTGCACCATGAATCCCAGAGCCAATAGACAGGATCTGTAACAAGATATCTCCTTGTAAGGTGTGATATATTTGATGCACACATACTGTAGCTAACCATGTGATCAGAATGGGCAGTTTTGGGGACAGTCAATCAAAATGCGGGCTGCCATGGCCTAGTATATTTCCATACAAACTGCGACAGAAGCGAGGCGATGAGTAATATTGCGAAATGTGTTATTTGCTAATAAAATGTATTGTGCAAGCCGTGTGTCACGTACCTCGTCTGGGCGTGGAGGAATGCAAGGATAGCATTTCTCAGACAGTGAAAGTATAAAACATCCCAAGATGGAGGTTTTTAGATGTAGGCTAAGT
This sequence comes from Lissotriton vulgaris, assembly GCF_964263255.1. Classification (NCBI taxonomy): domain Eukaryota; kingdom Metazoa; phylum Chordata; class Amphibia; order Caudata; family Salamandridae; genus Lissotriton; species Lissotriton vulgaris. The sequence continues at coordinate 1,102,481,674 of NC_141691.1, read as the reverse complement.
TAATAGGCCTGAAGCTATTATATTTGGTATCGAAGGAAAATATGGCTTCAACATTCCAAGCAAAGGAGCGAACACCACGCTGGACCCCTCTAAGGAACGCCTCAGGCTGTATCACCCCAACACAGCAGCCTGGTGGAGTATGGAATGGATAGGTGCGGGAAACGACGTCGTGACGGTCGACTGGCGAGAAAGGGCGTCAGCTTTCCTGTTGTCCGTGCGGGGCTATGCGTGATATGGAAATGAAAGCCGGAGAAGAAAAGGATTCACCTCATTTGACGGGGAGAGAGGTGCCTCGCTGCCGTAATGAATTGGAGATTCCGGTGGTCGGTAAACACAGGAACCACGTGTCTGGCTCCCATTAATAGATGCCTCCACTCAGTGAAGGCGTCCTTTATAGCCAACAGTTATTTCTCAGCGATGTGGTAATTCCTCTCAGCCTCGTTCAGCTTTCGGGACATGAAGGCCACCGGATGCAGCAGACCCGTGATTGAATGCCTCTGCGATAGTATGGCCCCCAGGGCCACTTCTGACACATCCGCCTCCACCATGTATGGTTGCCCGGGGCCTGGATGGGCATGAACGGGAGCCGAAACGAACGCTCTCTTCAAGGCAACAAACGCTTCCTGCGCTTCAGGGGTCCAAACGAACAACTGAGACTTTCTCAGCAACTGAGTAATAGGGGCCACAAGCCCCGAGAAACCATCGATGAACCTCCTTTAGAAGTTGGCAAAACCGATGAAGCATTGCACATCTTTGACACACTGAGGGGTAGGCCACTCCTTTACGGCCTTGACCTTATGTTCCGCCACCTCCTGTCCATCAGAACTCAGCATTACTCCTAGGAATTCCACAGATGTGACATGGAAATCGAACTTGCTGAGCTTTCAGAACAGCCTGTTCTCCCGAAGTATCCGTAGGACAGTTGACACGTGTTGCACATGGTCCTCCACAGTGTCGGAGTAGACGAGGATGTCGTCTATGTAAACTACCACATATACATCCAAAATTTAGTGTAGCACATCGTTCAAGAAGTATTGAAAAGCTACAGGGGAGTTGCAGAGCCCAAACGGCATTACAAGGTACTCGAACAGCCCAAACCTAGTTTTGAATGCCATTTTCCACTCATCTCCGCTCCTCATGCGCACGAGATGGTAGGCCCCTTTGAGATCGAGCTTAGTATAGATCTTGGCCTTTTTCACCTGTTCCAACAGCACGTTGATGAGTGGCAAGGGGAACCGGTTCTTGACAGTGATGGCGTTCAGAGCCCTGAAGTCCACACAGACCCGTAGCTCTCCATTGTCTTTTGGGATAAAAAATAGAGGCGATGCCGCTGGGGACTTGGAAGGCATGATAAAACCAAGACCAAGTAGTTTGTCCAGGTAAGAGCGCAAATGGAGAGGTTTCGTTAGCGCGTACAGTCTTCCACTGGGTACGCATGCCCCAGGAACTAGGTCGATTTGGCAATCATATATCCTGTGCGGAGGGAGCACCTCAGCTTGGAAGTCATCAAATACATCCGTATAGTCCTGGTATTTTACAGGAAGAACAACCGCCTTCTCGGCCGCCGTGGCTACCATCTGTACTGGGACTTGATCCTGGATGGGGTGATCCAGCGCTATACCGCAATGATGGAGGCAATACGTGGAGTTCATGTGTATTTCAAGAGATTCCCAGTTGATAAAGGGGTTAAGCTTCTGAAGCCAGGGCAATCCTAATATGATCCCGTACTGGGGAGCTCGTATGATGCTGAAGTCGATCTCTTCCCTGTGTTGTGCCCCATACCTTACGGGAACCTCTCCTGTATGATGACCGATAGGTCCAGTGACCAGCTTACCCCATCCACAGCATACATGTCCTCAGGAAACTCCTTGGTTAAAATAGTAATGCCTAGTCGATGTGCCTCCTCCGCATCCATGAACTGACCAGTGGCCCCTGAATCAACCATGGCGACCACAGGAATCCAATCCGCTCGAACCCCGATTTGAATGGTAATGAACAGATGCTGTTGACTCACACGAGCCATGCGTAGCAAGGAAGGGATACAATTGTGACTCCGAGAATCCCCTTCACTCTTCAGGGAGTCCATCAGTTTTACGCCTTAGCGTCCACCGCTGCTGTCACCATCCTATTGGACCGAAATCGACTGCTCTTTGTCTTAGCCGGGAACTCCCTTACGAAGTGTCCCTTCTTGCCGCAATACAAACCGAGGCCTTGTTTGCGGTGTGATTCCTTCTTTGTGGAAGTAAGACTGGCTCTAATGGCCCCAATATCCATCGGTTCTGCCCGGTGCAGGGTGTGTTTCGATGGACCCTTGCGACCCATAAGAAGGCAGAGGCTTTCCTTTCTTCTTATGATCGCCTCTGCGCTCACTCAATCGATGGTCCAGGTGCAAGACCAGGCTGATAAGTTCCTCACAGGTCGTGGGCTGGGGGTCTATCTGCAGTATAACGTCTTTCAGCTCTTCATTTAACCCTTGATGGAAGAGCGTGGCTTGTTTTGACGTGGGCCACTTAGTCTCAGCCACCAGACCAGAAGGAATTCAAATAGTGCAACTGATCATTGCTACCCTGGCGGAGTTCCAACAGTTCCCTGTCTGCTGTGTAAGAATCGGCCCTTCTGTCGAACACCTTCACAAACTCCTCCTGAAAGGCTTCCCAGTCGTACAAGAGAGGGTCGTCACGACTCACCAGTGGTACTGCCCATTGGGTGGCATTTCCTGCCAGGTAGGAGATAAGGAAGGCCACCCTCGCCTGGTTGGTGGGGAATGACTTCGGCTTACAGGAAAGATGCAAGGCCACTTGGGTCAAGAACACATGTACCGTGCTCGCATCCCCACTGTATCTTTCAGGCGTGGCCAGAGGAATAGAGACAGGCATCTCCACCATCACAGCAGATGGAGGGGTGGCTGAAGCGGGTCCAGCATTGATAGGTTTTCTTTGCATTATGTCCAATCTGGCCCGTAAATAAGCAGTTTCCTGCTGAGATGTTCACTCTGTACTGTAGCCAAAGCTGCCAAGACGTCATCCAACGTGGCCATATTGTCGTCAACCCGACCAGGAGGACGATTAAAAATATATGGTCGGATATTGTGTAATCTTCTGCGGTCCTCAGGATCGGTTTGACGACAATAGGGTGACCTGTAACAAATAAGACAGTTTGCAATGTTCTTGTATGTTTATTAGTGCTGTGTGGTTCACTAAAATCCCGCTTCGCTTTCCTGGGCTTTTCTTCACCGGAGCTGTTATCGCCCCAGGAGGGGCTCACCGTCAAGGGCTTTGCTGTTAAGAACTGCTGTGGGGGCAACTCTAGCACACCGCACGGGACTCCAGCGACCAGGAGTCCGTGCGTCCCACCACCTGTGCTGCAGCACGCCCACACGCACAGAAATACCTTTTTTTTATTTTTTTTATTTTTTTTTATTGCACAGAAAAAGAAATTTCAATTGACACAGCTGCTGGCCCACAACCCCTCCGGGCCGGCCACAACACATTAATTCACTTCCATTTCCTTACATGCAGTACACAGCCTAGTGGCCAACAACCCGGGGGTCCGGCGGCTTAAAGAAACCTCAGAGTTCCAATGTGTAGTACAGATCTTACTTGCGGGCAGCGTCCAGTCGTTCTGTGCGTTTTTCAATTTTCACCCTTCTCAACAACCCCACAACTCCCCTGGAACATTACCCCCCCTCTACCCTCACCAATGTTCCCCGTTCCTCCTGGCCTTTGCTAGCACCGTAATGGCCTTGTCCTCACCCGACTCCCTTACCTAATAGTCCCCTTCACGTTGATAGCAAAGGGACCCTGATGCTTTTGTGGCCCTACACCTAGAAGTCCGTGCCTCGACTAGTGAAGTGATCGAACAGTGTGTGGTCTTCCCTGTGTATCTCCCTCCATGGTACCCCTCCCCTTGCCCTCCCACCTAGTTCTCTTTACTCCCCTCCTACCTTAACCCTCTGATCCGCTCCCGTTGTCCTATGTGGGCGTCATTGTTCTAGTTCGGATCGCGTGTGGGATCTACAGCTGACCCTTGAGGGATGCTGTCTGTGGAGCTCTCGTTCTCAGTCTGCTGTACCTGCAAGTAGGTCTTATATAGGGCCCAGAAGTTTTTTGGGCGGCTTTTTGGGGGCAATAACTCACTATACGCCTCCGACTGCGTACAGCAATATAGCATGTCCCGCGTCCATCTGGCCTTAGTGGGCAGAGGGCCTCGCATCCAGCACTGAGCCACCACTCTCCTGGCCATCAGCATCCCCATGTCTGTGAGTCTGCGTATCGCCCCCGGAAGTCTTTTCGAGTTACCTATGAGTGCTATTCCCGGGTCTACGTCCAAGTCGACTTCCAGAATCCTGCTCATCTCGGAAAATACGTCTCGCCAAAACCTATGTATACCCGGGCATCCCCACGACAAATGTAAGAAGTCAGCGTCTGCCGCTCGGCAGCGCTCGCAGTGTGCCTCCGGTCGCAGCCCGTATCTGTGAAGTCATGCTGGGGTGTAGTACACTCTTTGGAGGAACTTAAAGTGTATGAGCCGGTACTTTCCGTTTAGGGAAATACGTTTCGTGCTTTCGCAGCAATAGCTCCACGTCGCATCGTCTAGCGAGGCACCTAAGTCCCTCTGCCACTCCAAGCGGGCTTTCATGAGTTGGTGTTCCCCCTGAGATCTAGCTATGGAGTAGAGGTTCGTCAAAAGTTTCTTGGGGTCCTTATGTGTGATCACGTATGATAATTCCGGCATGTCCGGAGGCTCCGCCATATCCGGACCCAGGAGTTCTGCGAGAGCGCTCAGAGTTCTATGGAAATGGAATCTCTGGAGTAACGGAGGGTCAACTCCCTCTCCCCGCGTTTGGTCCCAGGTTTTGACTGTGCCGTCTTGGAAGAGGTCACCCGCCTTGCCCAGCCCAAACTTTGCGAGTTCCTGCGTGATCGCTTTGTCCACCATGGGAGGGAGCCAACGCATCCACTCAATCGGCATCTCCGGCGAATACAGCATTGCACCACCTTGGCGGAATAGGAGTGAGTGCCAGGCGTGGTTGGTGGAGGAGATGGAGTCCAATATCCCCGTCCGGCGATCCTGCGGTTGATAGATCATTGCCGGGAGCGGTATAGGATGCGCAAATAGACGTTCGAGCCGGACATGCGGGATTAGCTTGTCACCATGGATACAGGTGTGTAGATGAGACGCCTGGGCAGCCCTGTAGTATAATTCGAGATCTGGCGCCGCTAGGCCCCCTGATTTGTACGGGAGGGTAAGCGTAGTCCATTTGACTCTCAGCTGTTTGCCCGCCCATGCCAGTTTAATCATTAGGCTAGTTAGACGGTGAAAGAAGGCTTTAGAGAGCACGATCGGTAATGCGTTAAACAGGAACAGAAATCGCTGTAGCACTACCATCTTCATTATGGCTATGCGGCCCAGCAGTGTGAGAGGTAGCTTACACCATATCTCAATATCGTCCTCTAGCTTACTGACCGCCCTTCCGTAGTTCTGCCCAATGAGTAGGTCCGGATCCGTGTGTATCCGGATCCCCAGGTATCTGATCGGGTCCTCTGTCCACTGTACAGGGAACTCCGTCTCCACCCATGTCGTCACTGGAGTGAGGGGCAGTATCACTGATTTTGCCCAGTTAACCCTGAGCCCCGAAAGCGCGCCGAACCGGACCACCTCTCTCAGGAGTGGGTGAAGCGAGACAGCCGGGTCGTGGGCGTACAGCAGGGTGTCGTCTGCATACATAGAGACGACCAGCTTATATGTGGGGAACCGAACTCCCTCGTGACTATGATACTCTCTTAGAGCACAGGCGAGAGGTTCGGCAACCAGCGCATATAGTAAAGGGGACAAAGGGCATCCCTGACGAGTGCCTCTTCCTATGAACAGCGGGGAGGAAACCGCATTGCCTACCCGGACCCTAGCCGCTGGACCATCATAGAACGCGCCAATCATTTGAATAAAGGGTTCGCCCAGACCCATTCGGCGAAGAACATGGAGAAGGAATGGCCATTCGACGGAGTCGAACGCCTTCTCCATGTCTAAAAAGAGCGCAACCGCTGGCGTGTCTTGCTTTACATGCTGAATGGTGCCCAAGACAGTTCTGATATTATAAGTCAAATTTCTGGATGGGATGAATCCCGCCTGTTCTGGGGCTACTAAATCAGGGGCCAGAAGTGCAAGTCTGTTTGCTAGCACTTTAGCGTATAGTTTGGTGTCAACGTTTAGCAGCGATATCGGACGATTTGAGCTACAGTCTTCGTGTGGCTTTACCGGCTTAAGAATGGTGACTATCATCGCCTCCCTCATGGAGCTGGGCATTGTACCTTGTACACCTATGTCCTCTAAGAGGGTGTGGATGTGCGGCAGTAGTTGTTCCTGGAACGCTTTGTAGAAGTCGACGGAGAGGCCATCCATGCCCGGCGCACTACCCGAGCCCATGGAGGCCAGAGCTTCTCTGATTTCGTCCAGCTGAATGGGACACATCAGGAATTCCCTGTCTGAATGTGGGAGAAATGGAAGCTGTATATTTATTTATTTATTTATTTTAGGTTTTTATAGAGCGCGTAGTCACCCAAGAGTATCCCAGCGCTAAACCTCGTGGTCCTGATGGATGAAAGTGCGGGGGGTGAGCGTGATTTAAGGAAAAAGGAAGGTTTTGAGAGATTTCCTGAAACGCAGGAGGTTTGGTTCAGATCTTAGTTTCAGGGGGAGCGCGTTCCATTGCTTCGCTGTGTGGACCGAGAAGCGGCGGCCTCCTGCACGGGCCTTTTTCACCCTGGGAACCACAATACGGTTTTCATGGTCCGATCGAAGCGCTCTAGTAGGTCTGTAGGGTGTGATACAGTTGTTGAGGATTGGTGGGCCTGCGTTGTGGAGTACTTTGTGAGCCAGGCATAGGGCCTTGAATATCACTCTTTCCCTGATCGGAAGCCAGTGCAGTTTTTTTAGTGCAGGTTTTGCCGATGTTCTGGCTGGGGTGTTCGTAAGCATCCGGGCAGAGGCATTCTGGGTTTTCTGTAGTATTTGAAGAGTGGTTTCCGGGGCTCCTAATTATTAAATAATCACTTATTTCAGCCGTTAAGTCACCACTTTTGGAGGAATATAGCTCCGCATAATAGTCTCTAAAGACTGCCGCCATTTTCGCCTCATCAGACACTCTATCTCCGCTCGCGGTCTTTAAATCCGGGATAAGTACCTTTCTCCTCTGGCCTTTGATGACGTTAGCCAGGACTGCGCCCGGTCTCTCTCCCTCTCCGTAAGATCGGGCTGTGGCATATTTGCCCAAGTGTTGTACCTCTCTGTCTGCAGCCTCGTGGAATTCCATCAGAAGGCGCTTAATTTCGTCCTCTGTAGAGTCATCTGGCTCGGATCGGTTCCTCGCTTCGAGAGCGTGCAATCGCAGCTCAAGGTCAGCTAGAGTTGCTCTGGTAGTCTTCAAGACACTGGAGTGTTTGGACATCACTATCCCTCTAATATAGACTTTGAACGCTTCCCATACAGTTTGGAAGTCCTCCACCGACCCCACATTTTTCTCGAAAAATACCTTGATCGCCTCCTTCAACTCTCCGCGGAAGATCGGATCCAACAGGGAGTATGGCGGGAAGCGCCACGTGAATGGAGCGTAACCCTTTACTGGGGTTTCCAGGGTCAACAGAATAGGGGAGTGGTCCGAGAGAGTGCGGGGGAGAACCCTGCAGTGCCTGACCGAGCGGTTAGTTCCCACTGTGACAAACCAGTAATCTATCCTTGTATGTATGTCATGGAACGCAGAGTAGTGTGTAAAACCACTCTTCCCGTCGTTTCTGCTCCGCCACACGTCTATCATATCCAGCATTACCAACTTCGCGGAAAGTGACTGTTCAGCGGCGGAGGGCTGCCGGAGGGGTCCCGAAAACCTATCTATATCAGGATTTAGCGCCAGGTTAAAGTCCCCACCCCACAGTATGTGTTTATTGTCGTGTTTGGAGATCTCATTGGACAGGGAGTCAAAGAAAGCGGGAGAGTCAAAATTGGGGCCATAGGAGTTAACTACTAACAGATCCATCCCCCTCCCCGTGCAGGACGCCATGACATACCTTCCCTCTGGGTCGACACGCAGGGTTTGTAGGAGGAGTCCCGATGTTCGCTATCTGGATCCCCTCCCCATCACCTCTATCTTTTATCCTTCAACAGCATGTTATGTCTAGAAGTCAAACAGTGACCATTGTCCACTTCAGCCAAAATCCAAAGCCCCACCCGCCTACCGCCCCGTCCTCCACCTTTGCGGAAGTTCAATGCAGAATAGGGAGAAAACCGCCAGTGCATACAATCCCGTATAGTCCACAAAGTCAGAGGTAGGGAATAGTGAACTCAGGAGGCTACAGGCTCAAACAGGCCCACTTAATAAGGAACAATCTCACCATGTGTCGAAGTCCGTGCTCACTTCCAATGTGCCGACAGCTCACCCCATCGGCTCCGTCCGCCTCTTCGTGTGAGCCCCTGATCAGAACTGACTGCCAGCTACTTTTCCGCAGCAGGGCACTGGCCGGATACCAACAGGACGAGTCCCAGGAGGCTGAGTGGTCACTCTTGATCTTCCAGCCCACTGGAGGGTTCCGGGTCCTCCGGCCTACCCCCTGGGCTGTTTCGCCGCTCTTTCGCCCAAGTTTTCAGCGCCTTCTGAAGAGCTTTCGGGTCCGTAAAATAGTGGAAGTGACCTCCTTGATTTATCCGCAGTTTTGCTGGATACAGCATCGCGTAGTCCAATCCAAGATCTCTCATCTGTTGTTTATAAGGGGCAAAGCGTCTTCGTTCTTCCTGTACCCATGTAGTGAAGTCTGGGTATAAGGATATGTTGGATCCCTCAAATTGCAGCTGACCTTTCTCCCTGGCAACTCTCAGAGCTGAGTCCCTGTCGCGGTAATTCAGGAGTTTAGCTATTATGGGCCTGGGGGAGGCTCCCGGGGGAGGCCTCGGGCCCAAAGAGCGGTGTGCCCTTTCAACTATAAACATGTTGGAGAATACGCCTTCCCCCAGCAAAGTGGTTAACAACTTCTCCACGAATAGCTCCATCTTGCCCGTTTGGGTCGTCTCCAGCACCCCCGTGATCCTTATGTTGGACCTCCTGGAGCACGCTTCCAAATCCTCAGACTTGTCCTGGATGACCTGTAATAACTTTGCCATGTGTTTGCGGTCCTTATCGAGTTCCACCTGCCCTTCTTCCACTTCAGTAAGCCGTCTTTCGGACATGTTGAGGCGTTCCCCGTGCTTATTGACCCTTTCCGACATCCTGTCCATTCGGTAGGTGAGGGCGTCGATCTTCGTCCCTATCGATGCCATACTTTCTTGCAGGCCCTTTTCCATGGTGACCAGCAATTCCTTTATACCGGCGTAGATCGAGCCGTCCTGCGCTGCATAGAGCCTGCCCATTGTCTGATTCTCCCGAGTCCAAAGGCCTGGTGCGATGCTGCTCGAATGGGAGTTTAGACTGCTTCGCATCCCCTTTTGCCATCTTGCCACGCTGCTGTTCCGTCGGGTCTCCTCTTACCCCACAAGCTCTGGGGGGAGCTCGCCTTCGAGTTGGCCGCAGCACCGCTTTTTCGGGGGGGTCTCTGGGACTCCCCAGCGCGACTGTCTGCGTGCCTGGCACCTCTGCAGGGGCGAGGGGGAAGCCTTGAAGCGATCTCCGCCGGGCACCACGAGATTGTCTCAGTCTGTTTGCCCCCTACTCCTCCTCCGCCGGGGGGGGGGGGGGGCCTGCAGCGTTAACTTGGACCGGTCAGCTGGCCTGCTCCGTGGGATGCCCACCTCGATTCGACCCACTACTCCGGCTGGGAGGAGAATGGTCCAGGGCAAACAGGCGTCGCCTCTGCGGGCTCCCTCCGATACCGGGGTGTCGGCCTTGAAGCATCGCAGCCGCCGGGGTCGCCCCTCCGGGCCACAGACTGACCACGGCTGTGCGTCGGTAAAACACTGCCGTTGGCTTGTTGGGGGGGGAGGGTGGGGGGGAAGCGCGTCTTGGCCGGTGAGGGCAGTGAATTGAGAGGAGAGGTATCCGGGGGCCAGTATGACGCAGGGCCCAGCCTTGCGTCTGCAGCTCAACTCACCGGCAAGGGTCCGCTCTCCGATTCCGTCGGCCTCCTTCCTTCCGCCAGGATCGCTGGGGCAGCGCCGCTGACTCCCCCCCCCCACCCCACCCCCGGGGTGCAGGCTTCGTTTCCGCGACCGCCGGACGGCCGGCGCGTACGCCGAGCGCAGCTCACTACCACCTCCGAGGCGTGGGGGTCAATCAGTGTTGCAGGATTCGTCCCTGGCCAGCCACAACTCCTCGATGCTCTTGTGTGTGTTTTCACCTACTTTCCTCGGCATCCCAAGCCGAGCCCTCGAGGCCAAGGAGCGGGCCCGTGACGTCACCCGGGCACCAGGCGCAGCTCGCGCCGCACGTCTCGCCACGTAATCCGGGGGCAGGATCACTCGAGGTCGCGGCTCCGAGGCCCTTTGACCCGGCTTTCCAGCTCGCGGTCTCTGGTGCACAGCAGTGTCGTACGGTCTTCAAAGTTGATTCCGGGGGTGCCGGCGGCATTTAGGGGTAAGGCGATGATTTCGCCAGACGATTAGCGCTGAGGAGGAGAGGATAATTCAAGGATTATGGAGGTGATGTGGCGGAGCTACGCTTTCAAGCGACCGCCATCGCTGCCGGCAAGCTCCGCCCCCACGCACAGAAATACCTCTCGCGGAACCCGCTGGCGCGGGTCCCGCTTCGCTTTCCTGGGCTTTTCTTCACCAGAGCTGTTATCGGCCCAGGAGGGGCTCACCGTCAAGGGCTGTGCTGTTAAGAACTGCTGTGGGGGCATCTCGAGCACACCGCACTGGACTCCAGCAACCAGGAGTCCGTGCGTCCCACCACCTCTGCTGCAGCCCGCTGTGAGAAGTTGGCCTGATATATGATGTCTCCAATTCTGGGGGCACCTTGTATCAGTCCAAACAATTCCTTGTGGTGTCAGGTTGTAAGTCAACCTTATAGACAAGCTATCCTAAGGGTAGCATGGACTAAGCAGCCTTAAAGGCTTAACTCAAGACGTCGTGTTAAGCGAGCTGTTTTTACCAATCACAATCCTGTAATATCGAATGAAAGGACACCACACAAGTTATATATTATAAAAATATATGTATTTATTACTAGAATAATCTTCTATACTCTTTATGAGTCTAGAAGCACAAGCGTTTAAACAAAAGCACAGTTAAACATATAGAAGTTGCACAATTATGGATGAGGCCCAGGGGCCACTCAAACCATATATCAAAAAAGTGGTATAAGTATCACTAATCGAACAGTGGTCAGGCCTAGGGCCTGGGGAATCGCTGGGATCTATCGGGACTAGCAATGCTGAAGTCGGGAAAAGCCCGCGGGATTCGGGTGCAGCGCTTAAAGCACACACATGCACCAATGTAAAGTCAATGGTGCGTAAAAGTTACAAAGTTACTGTAAAAGGAGACTTCCGCTTAACCTAGAAGGACGAAACTTTAGACATATACACTAGAGGTGTGTACCAGTACAGGAGCACCGGCGTTGCTGAGTTACCTCACCCACAGGAAGCGGGTGCACGGGTGCAAAGTAGTGTCAGGTTTCGTCACGCAGGTTGATGGTGCCTGAAGATGAAGATGCTGCAGGCGTCGTGAAGAGAAGTGTCCGGTGTGATCCAAGGGTGGATCGAAGATATAGATGATCTAAAAGCAGAGGGGACAGAGTCTGGGTCACTCAGCAGTGACCAGGGTGGAGCCAGGAAGGAACCAGGCAACGTCGGGCGCAATCAGGTCGATGTCGTGAAGCTTGTCTCCGCTGCCACGTGGACTCTGGGGCACCGAGGATGTCCAGGAGTGGATCACGAGCTGTCCCACAAAGGCTCTTGCTGTCGGCCGGTGTCGGATTCCGGATTGGAGCAAACAACCCTTGGCAAACGCAACCCACGCAGGATTCAAAGATCGCTTAATACTCGGACCAGGAGGGTCAGAGCGGGTGCTCCTTTCCAGGGGAGCGAGGGCAAGTCTAGAGCAACCAGACTCACAAGTTAGATTTCAAAGTTCGTCGGTACTGGGGGCCGCTAGCCAACGGGCAAGCGACCGGACCAACGCGTTGAGCCAAAACATGCAGAAGGGCCCCACGCAGCACTCGGTGAGTGTAGAGGGGTGAGCTTCAGTGTATGAGTGGCTCAGGGCTGGGGCTTCTCAAACCCCAATGCACAGCTTCGAGGGAGCCTTGGAAGCTGCACGGTCAGCGCCTCATGGTCTTTCCAAGATGGCCGGCCCCATGCTTCAGGTCGCCTCCACGGGTCTCAGCTCTGCAGGGACTGTGGATCAGGCTGTTAGAAGGCAGGCATGCTGGGTCTTGTCGATCTCTGTTGCTCGAGTTCTGGCGGGAACTGTAACAAAGCAAACGTCGAGGTGCTGGATGGTGCCTGTTTGCACAGGGTGGTCACTCCTTGACCACAACAGAGATTCTTCAGTCTTCTACGTCGAGTAGGATGTCGAAGGGTCCAGAGTTTCATTTCATAAGTTTCAATCAGGATAATCTGAGTGCGTTGGCACTGCTCCCATTCTTATACCAATCTAGGGGGCTGGATTACCTGCTAGGTCCCTCCTATGGGTGGGACCCAGGAAGGGGGTGGTTACACTCCTTTCCCTTTGTCCAGGGTCATGCTGGGACTGGGACTGGTGTGCCCCAGAACCGGTTTGACCGGATTATGCAAGGGGAAGCATTGTGCGCCCCAGGCACTGTCTAGTTTCTTTCAGCCCTCCCTGCCCCAATACACTATCTCCTGTCTGGGGTGGTGTAGCACCTCCCCGCGACAGGAAACCCTTTGTCCAGGCCTCCTCTGCCAAGTTTCGGTCAGCAGCAGGAGATCAGACTTTTGTCGGTGGCAGCAGAATCCATTTTGTGATCCTGAGGCTCTGGTTAGGATTAACCGCGTTTTAGTAAAGTAACATGTCTTCTCCCTCTAGAAGGGTGGGATGCTATCCCCGTCGACGGGACTGTCGAGGGGATAGTATTCCAAATCGTATGACACCTTACACGACATGTTTTGATAAAGCCAGGCCAAAGTTAGCACATAACCAAGATGGATTATAATGCACTTAAGAGTATATGGTATGGCATTATCCCGGAACAGCTAAGGGAGTTGTTCCTGACAGCTGCAGACAGGCTCAGCTCATGCTCGAGCACCATCTCAAGTAAAACCAAGCACTCTGCCTCCAGGATTGATAAGGCCTACCATAGGAGTGACTTATACTTTTATATGTGTCCAGATATAGGTTTAGATATAGGTATACTATATGTAAGTAAGGGGTGATTACACCAACTTGCCCCAGCTGAGTGATCAGCCAGTTGTGTCAATTTAAGAACCAGCCAGGGGTGGCAAAAGCTATGCTGCAGCCCCTGGTAGGCCTTGGATGCACCTATGCCCTTGGCACCTATGGTACACTGTATAGGGGCTGACAAGGTGTCCAGTACCAATTTGGTAATGTACCTATAGTACATGTCTGTGAATTTAGAGAGAGAACAGCAGGCTGTGGGTCTGATTAGCAGGCCCACAGCCACATTAAGTCGAAAACCAGTGAAACAGAAAGCAAAAATTGGGGTGACCATAGGATAGCAGACCCTACTCTCCTACACCCCCCCCCCCCCCCAACGCAGGGACATTAAACTTAACCTTGACCAGATAAGTCTTCATGTTCTAAGTGGAAATACCCGGAGAGACCATCTGCATTACCATGGTCAGTCCCTGGTCGGTGTTCCACTGTAAAGTCCATCCCCTGTAGGGAAATGGACCACCTGAGTAGTTTGGGGTTTTCACCCTTCATCTGATTTAGCCACAAGAGGGGCTTATGGTCTGTCTGAATTAAGAAGTGAGTGCCAAACAAGTATGGTCTCAACTTCTTCAGGGCCCAAACCACAGCAAAGGCCTCCCTCTCAATAGCTGACCAACGTTTCTCCCTGGGGGTCAGCATTCTGCTAAAAAAAAGCAATGGGCTGGTCTTGACCATCTGCATTAAGTTGTGAAAGCACAGCTCCCACCCCCAGCTCAGAGGCATCTGTTTTAACAATGAACTGTTTGGAGTAGTCAGGACTCTTCAGGATAGGTGCAGAGCACATGGCCTTCTTCAGGTCATCAAATGCCTTTTGAAAGCTAACTGTCCACTGAACCTTTTTTGGCATCTTCTTGGATGTCAAGTCATTTAATGGTGTCACAATGGACCCATAGTTCTTTACAAACTTCCTGTAACACCCAGTCAGGCCCAAGAAGGCTCTGACTTGTGTCTGGGTAGTTGGAGGAGCCCAATCCTTTATGGTCTGGATCTTACTCTCCAGTGGTTGAACCTGACCCCCCACCTACTAGGTGGCCCAGGTACACAACCTTGCTCTGCCCTATCTGGCACTTGGTAGCCTTGATAGTCAGGCCTGCCTTTTGCAGGGCCTCCAGAACCTTCTTCAGGTGGATCAGGTGATCCTCCCAGGTGGAGCTAAAGACAGCAATATCATCTAGATATGCTGCACAAAAGTCATCCAACCCAGCAAGGACTTGATTCACCAACCTTTGGAAGGTGGCAGGTGCATTCTTCAAACCAAAGGGCATCACCACAAACTGATAATGTCCACTAGGGGTAGAGAATGCTGTTTTGGCTCAAGACTCTTCAGCTAACCTGACTTGCCAATAGCCAGCTGTCAAATCAAATGTGCTCAGAAATTTGGCAGAAGCCAACTTATCAATGAGCTCATCTGCCCTTGGAATGGGACGAGCATCTGTCCTAGTGACAGCATTGAGACCTCTGTAGTCCACACAAAACCTCATTTCTCTGTTTCCATCTTTGGTATGGGGTTTTGGCACAAGGATTACTGGGCTGGCCCATGGGCTCTCGGATGGCTCAATCACTCCAAGTTCAAGCATTTTCTGCACCTCAGCGTTTATACAATCCCTGACATGGTCAGGTTGCCTGTAGATCTTATTCTTCACAGGCAGACTGTCACCAGTGTCCACCTCATGGGTGCACCAGTTAGTTTGACTGGGTGTGAGAGAAAACATATGTCTATGGGCCTGTTACACCTGTCTGCAGTCCATCTGTTGCTGGTCAGTGAGGCTGCCTGCCAAGGCGACTCCATCAACTGAACCATCTTCAAGGTTCTGGGACAACAAGTCTGGGAGAGGGTCACTCTCTTCCTCCTGTTCCCCATCTGTGGCCATGAGCAGGCTCATGTCCTCCCTGTCAACAAATGTTTTCAATCTGTTAACATGGAGCACCCTATGGGGGCTCCTAGGGGTTCCAAGGTCAACCAAATAGGTGACCTCTCCCTTCTTTTCAATTATGGTGTGGGGTCCAGACCATTTGTCCTGGAGAGTTGCTGGGGCACTGGCTCCAACACCTACACCTTCTGCCCTGGCTGGAACTCAACCAGAACAGCCTTTTGGTCATGCCAAGCTTTCTGTATTTCTTGACTGGCCTCCAGGTTTTTGGATGCTCTTAACATGTACTCAGCCATCCTGGAGCGGAGACCAAGTACATAGTCCACAACATCTAGCTTAGGCTTTTTGAGAGGTAACTCCCATCCTTCCTTCACCAGACACAATGGACCCCTCACAGGGTGGCTAAACAAAAGTTCAAAAGGGCTGTAGCCAACCCCCTTCTGTGGGACCTCTCTGTAAGCAAAAAGCAAGCAGGGTAAAAGGATGTCCCATCGTCGCCTAAGCTTCTCAGGTAACCCTTTTATCATTCCCTTTAGGGTCTTGTTGAACCTTTCAACAAGCCCATTGCACTGAGGATGATGGGGTGTGGTAAACTTATAGTTCACTCCACACTCTTTCCACATTGCTTTTAAGTATCTAGACATGAAGTTGGTACCTCTGTCTGAAAGAACCTCCTTAGGAAAGCCCACTCTGGAGAAAACTGCAGGAGGGCCCTTGCCACAACAGGTGCTGTTGTGGTCCTCAGGGGAATTGCCTCTGGATACCTGGTGGCATGATCCACTATCACCAGTATAAATCTGTGCCCAGATGCTGTTTGAGGATCCATGGGACCCACAATATCTATTCCAACTCTTTCAAAGGGTACCCCCACCACAGGTAGTGGTATCAGGGGGGCCTTTGTTGTGCCATCTGACTTACCACTGGCTTGGCAAGTGACACAGGAGCGACAAAACTCCTTGACATTTTCTTACATATGAGGCCAGTGAAGTGAGGGACACGCCTGTCCCAAGTCTTGTTCTGGCCTAAGTGTCCTGCAAGGGGAATATCATGGGCCAAGGTAAGAAGGAAGCCCCTAAATAGCAGAGGTATGACCAACCTCCTGGTGGCACCAGGCTTGGGGTCTCTAGCCTCTGAATAAAGGAGACCATCATCCCAATACACTCTATGGGTACCTTGAGCATTCCCAGCAGCCTCAGCAGCAGCTTGCTGTCTGAGGGGTTCAAGGGAAGGGCAATCTAATTGGGCCTGCCCCAGGTCTGCCCTTGAGGGTACCCCTGTCCCCAGAAACTCAATCTGATCAGGTTCAAGTTCTTCAGAGACAGTCTCCTCTTGGACTGCAGAATCAGCCTCCTGTGAAGTCTGATCCTCAACCTGGGGCAAGTGGGAAGGCACAGCCTGAACCCTCTTGCTCTTTCCTCTTGGATTGTGGTTGGTCTATAGTTTCAAGATCTACCACAGGTTCAGGTAGGCACTTCTTTGCCTGAGTTCTGGTTACAGAAAGGACATGTGCAGATATCCCTAGCATTTCTGCATGAGTCCTGTACTCCACCTCTGACCAAACTGGGTTCTCTAGATCATTGCCCAACAGACAGTCTACTGGCAGGTCTGCACTACAACAACTTTCTTGAGGCCAGTTACCCCTCCCCAAGAGAAGTTAATAACAGCCACACTATGTGTAGTAGTGGCATTGCTTGCATTGGTCACTAGGTAATTCTCACCTAGTACAATTTGTCTAGGGTCCACAAAGTTAGGTGTCACCATAGTGACACTGGCTCAAGTGTCCCTGTAGGCCTGAGCCATTTTCTCATTAATTAAAGGCGTCTGCCTATACTTGCCCAAGTTACTGGGACTCACAGTAGTGGGCATGGCTATGTCCACATCATAGAGCAGAACTGCCTGAGTAGGGATTCTGACCAGGCCAGGCTCCATCTCAGTACCCAGGGTCAACCCTACTATACCCTTAGGTTGTGTACCACCACTGCTGACTGTACTAGGGGGTGCAGGTGCTTTAGGAGCTGCAGTTGTTGGAACTGGATTTTTCTTGGTGCATTCACTCCCCCAGTGGGAAGTGGACTTACAAGTATTGCACCAAGGTTTCTTTGGGCCATCATTCTTCTTCTTCTTGTTACCATTCTGGGAACCACCCTCCTTATTAAAATTTTGTGGGCCTGAAGAAGACTTCTGGACTTTTTCTTTATCTTTCATATCCCCACCCTTCTGGTCTGTTTTCTTCTGGTCACCACCATGGTTCTGGGGTTTCTGCTTAATCCTTGTTCTGACCCATTTGTCTGCCTTCTTTCCCAATTCTTGGGGAGAGGTCAGATCTGAGTCAATAAGGTATTGATGCAACAGCTGGTTCCGACAGTTATTAAGGATCTGCTCTCTCATTATAAGATTGTACAATCCTGTATAGTCTGAGACTTTACTTCCCTGCAGCCAACCCTCCAGAGCCTTAGTGGCACAATCAACAAAATCAGTCCAGTCCTGAGTCTGAGCTTTTTGGGTACCTCTGAACAACAACCTGTATTGCTCAGTGGTTAGGCCAAACCCCTCAATAAGAGCCCGATTCAGGACAGAGTAGTTTTTGGCATCCTCAGGTCTAACTGTGAGGAGCCTATCCCTCCCTTTCTCAGAAAAGGAGTACCATAAAATTGCAGCCCACAGATCTCGAGGAACCTGCTGTACCATGCAGGCTCTCTCCAGAGCAGTCATCCATTTGTGGATGTCATCCCCTTCCTTGTAGGGGGGCACAGTCTTTGTCAGGTTTCTATTATCATAGGACCTGTCTTTCTCTCTAGGAATATTGCTGCCACCAGTGGAATCTAATCCACTCAACTTTTGTTCTCTTGCTAAAGCAAGTTTAGCTTGAGCCAGGGCTACCTCTTCCCTCTCTAGCTGGAGTTGGACAGCCCTCATTCTGGCCCTATGCTCTTTCCTCTGGGGGGAAGTCATTCCCCTTTGAGATTACCTTGAGGCACTAGAAATATGAGAGTCCCTTGAGGAAGATCTCATTCTTCTATTACCTGAGGGAATTATGTTATAGGCCATGGGGAGGTGCTCGCCCTCTCCATTCCTATGTAGGTCCAAGTTGGTCTGGTTAAGCCTCCCAACTAGTACCTGGTTGTTCCCTGGATCCTGATCTGAATCTTCATTAGTATCTGATTCAGGTTCCTCCTCTATCTCTGGGGAATTCTCAGTGTCTGGGGGATTCACTCCATCTCCTGCATCTAAGGGAGCTGCACTCGCCTTATCTAGATCATCCTACTCCAGGATGGCTATCAGGATGGGAATGGAGGGTTGTGACCCTTTCTCAGCCCCCTTGAAGTGCACAAGGCACTCAAGTCCCTGTGGCTGAGGTTGTCATAGCTGGAAGTTGCCTTGGTAAGGTCAACTGTCACAGGCTGAGAGCCAGGAGCTCCCTCTGTGCCAGACATGACTGCTAGTGAGGTGTAAGTGGTGCACTTACCTACACTAAGTGTTTTCCTACTGTACCTTACTAGTGAGTTGTAGGCAGGGTGTGCTAAGCCCTTTGATCTACAACTACTAAGTTCAGTAGAACTTAAATATGCTAAGCTTTGTTTATATGTACCTAAGGTACTTGATGTGATCCTTCAATTAGATAAAAAGATTGCAATGGTAAAACAACAGCAAGCTCAAATCCGCACCGCTGCGCACCAATGTGAGAAGTTGGCCTGATTTATGATGTCTCCCATTCTGGGGGCACCTTGTATCAGTCCAAACAATCCCTTATGGTGTCAGGTTGTAAGTCAACTTTATAGACAAGCTATCCTAAGGGTAGCATAGACTAAGCAGCCTTAAAGGCTTAACTCAAGAGGTCGTGTTAAGCGAGCTGTTTTAACAATCACAATCCTGTAATATCAAATAAAAGGACGCCACAAAAGTTATATATTATAAAAATATATGTATTTATTACTAGAATAATCCTCTATACTCTTTATGAGCCTAGAAGCACAAGCGTTTAAACAAAAGCACAGTTAAACATATAGAAGTTGCACAATTATGGATGAGGCCCAGGGGCCACTCACATCATATATCAAAAAAGTGGTATAAGGGGGCGTGGCCAAGATGGCGGCGGAGTAGGACGCCTTTTCGTGCCGCTCCGGCGCTGATCCAACATAGCAACTAATAGCACGATTTTGGGGGCGCCCACGAGCCCCTACGGTGGCAGAGACGTTCGCCTAGCAGAGCGGCGGACGTTGGCGGGGTCCCCGGAGCGGTGTGACCCCCGGAGCACCTGCGAGAGCGTTCGCAACCTGCGGCCTGTGAGACCCCGGGCTTTCCAACCATCGCGGCCCGGCATGGTCGAGGGGCGGGGACTTAGATCCGCCTGCAGGCACTGGAGCAGACGGACGGCTGATCGGACCGGAGCTTGGACGAGGGAGGTTCTATCGACGAGACCCGGCTCATACCCCGCCACGCCTGGGAGAGGTGGGGCACTGACCCCTGGCCAAGTAGTGACACTTGAACAACCGGTGGCCCCTTGCTACCGCCATCGACTGGCCTCCCCTCGTGGGTGGCACCAGCGGCCTGCTTGAACTTTCCGGGCCTGGGGCCGGGTCGCTGCACGGAGCCGGACGGCGACGGGGCACGGGAGTGACTCTATCGCTCATTGGTGGCGGAGGCTCGGAGGACCGAGGCGGCAGATCGCCGGCCCCCTGGAACTCCCGTCTGGGATACAGGAGACGCTCACGGGTCGAGTGCCTGAGGGCGGGGAGCCTGGAAACGCCTGGAGGCGGAGGAAGGGACCGAGTGCTTGGCCCGCCGGCAGGCCCCGCTACTTTCCTTGGCCACATGGAGCCGACACAGGGCGAGGTGTACCGCCATGTCTACAGTGCAGCGCAAACGAAACCAGGGGAAGGACAAGGCCTCCCAACAACCGGCCTCCCCTGGAGCGAGTGGGTCATCAAGGCAATCTGATGAAGACGCCCCAGTGACGAAGGCCTTCATGTCGGAGCTGTTTGCCTCCATCAAGGAGGACATATCGGAACTTAGGTCGCAGCTCGCCTCCGACCTACGGGAAGTACGGAGGGACGTGGACGGCATAGGTGAGAGGGTGGCGACCCTGGAGGACAGGGACCTGAGCGTGGCCACAGACGTTCATATGCTCCAGCAAGATATTATCCGCCTCACCGAGCAGAACTTGGACCTCCAACTGCATACGGAAGACCTTGAAAACCGCTCCCGTAGGAACAACATCCGTATACGGGCGGTGCCCTGGGACGGTGAGGCGGGAGACCTCCGGGGATACGTACAGGAGCTGTTTCTCCAGGTCCTAGATGAGGCGGACACGACGGAGATACGGATGGACAGAGTGCACCGGGTGGGCTTGCCGCGGCGAGGGGGGGGGGGCCTCCCCCCGACATACTGGTGTGCGTCCACGATTTTCAACTCAAGGAGAGGATACTACGGAAGGCCAGGACCATCGACTCATTGCAATTTCGAGGCCATAGGCCCCAGCTGTTCCAGGACTTGGCCGCCTCTACCTTACAAAAACGAAGGGACTTCCGACCTATCACAGCGTTCCTGAAAGAGAGGGGGATTGCCTACTCCTGGGGGCACCCTTTCAGAATAATTTTCAGATGGCAGAACCGCCTGGCCCAAGTACGCACACTTCAGGCGGCAAAAGAGCTCTTGGGATTGGCAGATGTTCCATCATCGCAGGCCACGGCGGCCTCCCCATCTTGGCGGCGCCGCCGTTCGAACTCATGGCACAGGGTTGGGCGCTCCCCCGCCGGATCCCCTGCAAGACAACGTCCGGACCTTTCTACCAGCCTGCAGGAACGAGGGGCAGCTGTCGCTTCGGTGGCCTCGGCCACGTTGGCTGCTTCACAGCTCAGCTCTGGGGCGGCGTAATCCCCAAAATGGCGGATTGGCGCCGGGAAGGCTCGGGCCTTCTGATCGAGGGTGTGCAAGTACTCTGGTGGAGACGACCTTGATTACGGCCAAGGGGAATAGTGGTTTCATTCCTCTGGCCTGTCACTCGATTGGGGGCTTCCTACGGACTTCGGCCTGCTGATCTTGTTGAGTATGGTTTTTGCACTTTTTTTTCCATTTTTGTACAATGTTCTGTGTTGGTTCGGGGGGGTTTTGGTTAGGGGACTGTTGGGGTGGGGGAGGGGGGGCCGTGACGGCAGGCCTTTGGGGATGAATGCAGAGAATGAGTGGTGGAATGCGCGCCATGCTGTAGAGGGGCTGATCCTACGACTGTTCTGGAAATGTTTGGGAGCACGTGGTTGGGGGGAGGGGTGGAATGAGGGTTGGGCGCCATTTGTATTTCTGATAGCAAGTTCTTTGGGTGGTGTCTATTATGCCGATTAGTATAGGCACTTGGAATGTCAAGGGCTTGAACTCCCCTCAGAAGAGACAGAAGGTCCTGAAATATCTTGTAGACCATCACCTTGATGTTGTGGGGCTGCAGGAAACCCATTTAGCTCGTAAGGATGAAATGCGGCTCCGCCACAGGGCGTACCCCATTGTGTACAGGTCCTCAGCTGTCACGAAGCATCGGGGGGTGGCGTTGATGTTTAAGGCGGCGTTGCATTTTCAGCCTGTGGGAGTCCGCAACGATAGAGAAGGGCGGTGGTTGATGGTCAAGGGGCTCGTCCAGGGCAGGTTGTGTACATTTGTGGTGCTCTACTTGCCTAATTCGGGCCAAAATAAGTACTTGCAGGAGCTGCTGGAGAAGGTGGGGGACTTTGCGGAAGGGCTTGTATTCATGATGGGTGATTATAACTTGGTTTGGGATGGGGAGATGGACAGCTCGGGGGGACGAAGGGCGGACACGGGGGTCTTCTCGGGGAGTACGCAGAGGGGGGTGGAAGAGATGGGGCTGGTGGATGGTTGGAGGTTTTTTCACCCTGCTGTGAAGGACTATACGTTCTTTTCCCATGTACACCACTCCTACTCCCGTCTGGACTACGTCTTCCTCAGCCAGTCCCTTAGAGGGAACATCTTAGATGCCGCCATTCTCCCGATTTCTGTCTCGGATCACAGTCTCCTAGTGCTCACGCTTCGGTGGTCGCCTCCGGACACCGCGAACCAGAAGTGGTACTTCCCAGCCTCGGTGGTCCGAGACGATGTATCCCATCAGGCCTTGCGTCAGGCCATCCGGGACTTTTTTGATAGCAACCCTCCCTCGGACACGTCCCTAATGACCACCTGGGACGCCTTTAAGGCAACGATCAGGGGGACGTGCCTGGGCCTCAACTCGCAATTGAACGCCTTACGTAGGAAGGAGAGGGAAGCGCTGGAGGCAGAGGTGCTCGCGCTTGAGAGGGAACACAAAGCTAATCCCTCGAGGGTGACCCTACGTCCCCTGACGGCAGTGCGGGGCAAGTTGAAAGCTCACTACACGAATAGGGCTGAACTCACCCTATTGCGGCTGGGCCGGCTCTCCTACTCTGGGGGTAACAAGATTGGCAGACACCTTGCCCGGCAATTGAAGGATAAGAGGGAGCGTGAATACGTAAGTGGGATTAGAGACTTGGCAGGAGTGCTCCAGCACAATGACGGGGCGAAGGCTGATGTCTTTGGCCGCTTCTACGCCGCGTTATACGCGGGGGAAGAGTTGGACGCGGCTGATCAACGTGCATTCCTACAGCGCTTATCGCTTCCGCAGGTGTCAGGGGCCTGGAACGATTTACTTGAGGCTCCGATCACAAGGGAGGAGGTCCTCGCGGCTATTAAAAACCTGAAACTACACAAAGCCCCCGGCCCCGACGGGTTCACCGCTGTCTTTTACCAGACCTATGCGACTGAGGTGTGTGACTTCCTGGTCGCCCTCTTTAACGACATGGCTGGACCTGGGGTGAATTCTGGGACCCTGGCGGAAGCAGTGATCACGGTCCTGCCGAAGCCGGGGAAGGACCCAGAGCAGTGTGCCTCATACCGCCCCATAGCCTTACTCAACATCGACGCCAAGCTCTACTCGGCTATTTTAGCGAGCCGCCTGCAAGACCTGCTGCCATCGATTATCCATGCGGACCAATCGGGCTTCATCAAAGGCCGCCAGACGCATGATAACACCCGGAGGGTCATCCACCTTATAGAGAAGGCGGACAGGTTCCGCATCCCGGCGGTCTTGGTGGGGCTGGATGCGGAGAAGGCTTTCGACCGAGTGGACTGGGGCTTCCTATTCCACACGTTACGGGCATTTGGCTTTTCCGATCGCTTCATCGCGATGGTGAGAGCTAACTTCTGCAGCCCGCGTTCCCGGGTGGCGGTGAACGGCCACTTGTCGGCCTTCTTCCAACACTCGCGGGGCACTAGGCAGGGATGTCCCCTCTCGCCCTTGCTGTTTGCACTCAGCATTGAACCTCTGGCGCTGGCAGTCCGGGAGCATGAGGGGGTGAAGGGCATCCCGTTCACTGGGGAACAGCACAAGATCACCCTGTTTGCGGATGATGTTCTCTTGTCGGTGGCCGACCCCGCTAACTCCCTTCCGTGTGTACGTGCTATATTGCTGGAATTTGAGGCGGTGGCCGGCTTCAAGGTTAACTATGGCAAGTCGCATGTCCTGAACCTGACCCTATCTCAAGCCGAGGTGGCTCGGGTGAAGGCGACGACGCCGTTGGCCTGGGCCTCGGGCTCCCTGCTATACCTCGGGGTTCACCTCACTCCTACAGTAGGCGGTCTCTTTGAGGCCAACTTCCCGCCCCTCATGGCCAGATCGCGCGCGGAACTGGAGAAATGGAAGCCTAGATTCCTGTCCTGGCTGGGACGGGTACATGCTGTCAAGATGGTCCTTCTCCCCAAATATCTATACCTGTTCCAGGCCTTGCCTATTCCACTGCCCTCTACCTTTTTTAGCCACCTCAAATCGATGATGTTGAAATTTGTCTGGCAAGGTGGTCGGGCGCGGCTGTCGTTTACACTCCTGCGGCGCCTGCGAAATGACGGAGGGGTAGGCCTTCCGGACTTCCACCTCTACTACAAGGCGGCCCAACTTAGAGTTATGGTGGAGTGGTCGCAGCAGTTCTCTGACAAACACTGGCTACACATGGACCGGAGTGTGGCAGGCCGGTCCATCTGGGACCTAGCGTGGAAGCCGAAGCGAGACCGCCCGGTAAACGCGTACATTAGTACCCCCACGGGGACTACGCTGAAAGTTTGGGACACACTGGCCGGCGACGAGAGATGGACGACTTTTCCATCCCCATTCACCCCATTGCATTTTAATCCAGAATTCCCTCCGGCGCTCGCCGAGGGCCCCTTTGATGGTTGGAGGGAGGGGGGATGCCGGGCATTACTTCACTTGTTCCATGGCCCCGACCCCTTGACGTTTGAGAACTGCATGCGGGACTATCAAGTGCCGCCAGGGGAAAGGTACCGGCATTTGCAACTGCTACATTGGGCCACTTCACCCGCGGTGCGAGAAGCGGCGACGAGACCTTTATCCGATTTTGAGGCCTTTCTCCTGAAGACCTCGGCCATGAAGGGGGCTATCTCCTTTTTATATCAGCTGCTGCTCCGCTCGGCCCTTTCCCCTAGACCGCGCTACATGGAGCAATGGGAGGAGATGGTGGGGAGGGATATCACTGACGGAGAATGGTCGGCGCTTTGGAAGGACATGACGCAGTTTAACCACTCCATACTCCTGAGGGAAGCCCATTACAAAACCCTAACGCAATGGTACATGGTCCCGGCTCGACTTCATCGCATTTTCCCGGCGGCCACGGACAGGTGTTGGAGGGGTTGTGGCCTTCTGGGGGATTTCCGCCACATTTGGTGGGATTGCCCGATCATTAAGCCTTTCTGGGCCGAGATCTTGTCACATATTAAGGACATTCTGCAGTACCCTATCGATGACTCCCCCGAATTCGTTTTGCTGGGTTTGAGAGATCCCGGCCTGGAACACCAATCGCAAGCCGACAAAAAGATCTTGTGGCTGTGCCTCGGCGCGGCCAAGCTCACGCTGGCCTCGGCCTGGAAACGTAAGGAGGCCCCGGCGGTTTCCCTTTGGCACTCCAGACTGTGGAGACTTCTGAGTCTCGAGAGAATGGCGGATATATTTATAGGCAAATACAAAAACTTCAAGCACGTGTGGGGCCCCTTGGTGTCCTTTCTTTCTGCTGGCTTGCCTTCGGCTGTTTGCCCGGCGTCATTGAGGAACTTGCACTTGTTTCAGCTCTAGAGTGTGCTTGGTGAATGAATGTGATTTGCGAGCGGCGCCGTCACGGGGGGGGGGAGGGGGGAGTTTTTGGGGGGAAGGGTGGGGAGTTACATTGGGACAGTTACTTCACCGAGATGAGGCTTACTTGATCACTGGAGCGCTCCTGGACTATTTGCTGGCTGCACTATTTGAGCTACCCCTTGGCGGGGGATTGCTGCGGGACTGCCGACATTACCAGCACTGAAGACTTTTTGTTTTAATGCCCTGCCTCATCTTCCTTTTCAGCCTTCCCACTGTGTGGGACCTTCCATGCGCCCACTGTGATGTCTTTTGTTAATTGTTATTTTTTCTCTGTATGCAAAATAAAAATTTTACAAAAAAAAAAAAGTGGTATAAGTATCACTAATCGAACAGTGGTCAGGCCTAGGGCCTGGAGAATCGCTGGGAGCTATCGGGACTAGCAATGCTGAAGTCGGGAAAAGCCCGCGGGATTCGGGTGCAGCGCTTAAAGCACACACATGCACCAATGTAAAGTCAATGGTGCGTAAAAGTTACAAAGTTACTGTAAAAGGAGACTTCCGCTTAACCTAGAAGGACGAAACTTTAGACATATACACTAGAGGTTCGTACCAGTACAGGAGCACCGGCGTTGCTGAATTACCTCACCCACAGGAAGCGGGTGCACGGGTGCAAAGTAGTGTCGGGTTTCGTCAAGCAGGTTGATGGTGCCTGAAGAGGAAGATGCTGCAGGCGTCGTGAAGAGAAGTGTCCGGTGTGATCCAAGGGTGGATCGAAGATATAGATGATCTGAAAGCTGAGGGGACAGAGTCTGGGTCACTCAGCAGTGACCAGGATGGAACCAGGAAGGAACCAGGCAATGTCGGGCGCAATCAGGTCGATGCCGTGAAGCTTGTCTCCGCTGCCACGTGGACTCTGGGGCACCGAGGATGTCCAGGAGTGGATCACAAGCTGTCCCACGAAAGTTCTCGCTGTCGGCGGTGTCGGCTTCCGGATTGGAGCAAACAACCCTTGGCAAGCGCAACCCACGCAGGATTCGAAGATCGCTTAATACTCGGACCAGGAGGGTCAGAGCGGGTGCTCCTCTCCAGGGCAGCGAGAGCAAGTCTGGAGCAACTAGACTCACAAGTTAGATTTCAAAGTTTGTCGGTACTGGGGCCGCTAACCAACGGGTTGAGCCAAAAGTTCGTCGGTACTGGGGCCGCTAGCCAACGCGTTGAGCCAAAAGATGCAGAAGGGCCCCACGCAGCACTCGGTGAGTGTAGAGGGGTGAGCTTCGGTGCAAGAGTGGCTCAGGGCTGGGGCTCCTCAAACCTCAATGCACAGCTTCAAAGGAGCCTTGGAAGCTGCATGGTCAGCGCCTTGTGGTCTTTCCAAGATGGCCGTCCCCGCGCTTCAGGTCGCCTCCACGGGTCTCAGCTCTGCAGGACTGTGGATCGGGCTGTTAGAAGGCAGGCAGGCTGGGTCTTGTCGATCTCTGTTGCTCGAGTTCCGGGGAGAACTGCAACAAAGCAAACGTCGAGGTGCTGGATGGTGCCTGTTTGCACAGGGTGGTCACTTCTTGACCACAAGGGAGATTCTTCAGTCTTCTACTTCGAGTAGGATGTCGAAGGGTCCAGAGTTTCGTTTCATAAGTTTCAGTCAGGATAATCTGAGTGCGTTGGCACTGCTCCCATTCTTATACCAATCTAGGGGGCTGGATTACCTGTTAGATCCCTCCTATGGGTGGGACCCAGGAAGCGGGTGGTTACACCCCTTTCCCTTTGTCCAGGGTCGCGCTGCGACTGGGGCTGGTGTGACCCAGAACCGGTTTGACCGGATTATGCAAGGGGAAGCCTTGTGCGCCCCAGGCACTGTCTAGTTTCTTTCAGACCTCCCTACCCCTATACACTGCCTCCTGTCTGGGGTGGTGTAGCACCTCCCCGCGACAGTAAACCCTTTGTCCAGGCCTCCTCTGCCAAGTTTCGGTCAGCAGCAGGAGGTCAGACTTGTGTCGGTGGCAGCAGCATCCATTTTGTGATGCTGAGGCTCTGGTTAGGATTAACCGCGTTTTAGTAAAGTAACATGTCTTCTCCCTCTAGAAGGGTGGGATGCTATCCCCGTCGACAGGACTGTTGAGGGGATAGTATTCCAAATCGTATGACACCTTACATGACATGTTTTGATAAAGCCAAGCCAAAGTTAGTACATAACCGCGATGGATTATAATACACTTAAGAGTTTATGGTATGGCATTATCCCGGAACAGCTAAGGGAGTTGTTCCGGACAGCTGCAGACAGGCTCAGCTCATGCTCGAGCACCATCTCACGTAAAACCAAGCACTCTGCCTCCAGGATTGATAAGGACTGCCATAGGAGTGATTTATAGGTTTATATGTGTCCAGATATAGGTTTAGATATAGGTATACTATATCTAAGCAAGGGGTGATTACACCAACTTTCCCCAGCTAAGTGATCAGCCAGTTGTGTCAATTTAAGAACCAGCCAGGGGTGGCAAAAGCTATGCTGCAGCCCCTGGTAGGCCTTGGATGCACCTATACCCTTGGCACCTATGGTACACTGTATAGGGGCTGACAAGGTGTCCAGTACCAATTTGGTTATGTACCTATAGTACATGTCTGTTAATTTAGAGAAAGAACAGCAGGCTGTGGGTCTGATTAGCAGGCTGTTAGACGGACCGGGAGGGTCGGCCGAGATTACGGGGAGAGGTCTCCGGGGAGAGCCGCCTCCAACGACTGTACAGACAAGTAACTTCCCCCCCACAGACGGACACCACACAAGATTGAAGGTTCCGAGACTTTATATGCAATTCTTATGTTACGATGATATGATACAAGGAGGTCTGGACTCAGGGGTCCCCTCGGTTCTAGTCTCTGGCTTAGGAAAGGGGTAGCGGGACAGTCTTTGTTACCAATGAGTGAAAAATAGCTCTCAATCCTCGAGCTCGGTGTTCTAGATGATCGGGCCGCGGCGGAGCCAGGCAGGTCCCGAGATGGACGAAGGAAAGACGACGGTCCGCGGCGGAGCCTGCAGGTCCCGGTGAAGATGACGGTTACAACGGTCCGCGGCCACGCCAGCAGGTCCCGACGACGATGATGGATTTGAAGGTTGCGAAGGCTGTGGCAGCGCCAACAGGCAGGACGATGGTGCACAAGACAGAGCTACGGCAGCGCCAGTAGTCCGTCTAGGATGAGTTCCTCTTTACGTCTCTCGACTCCAAGATACAACTGCCTTCCTGCTCTGGAGCTGCCCCAGTTATAGGGCTGGCGTGCTTTGATGTCCGGACCCTCGCACTTGGAGGTCGGGAGGTCCGGGATGAGGGAGTCCAGACACCCAGCAGGGGGTGGAGCCAGCGCCCGGGGCGGCGATGGGCGAGCGGCACTTGGCGGGGGAGAGCCATCGGCACCTCTTTCTCCCATTGACTTGCCAAGTAGCCCGCTCACCTCCTGGGTGGAGGGTGGTGCCGGAATGTCTGAGGCCGGGCCAGGCCCAGGGTTGAGGTCGATCGGGGGCCAGGCGGCCTCGTGGTGGAGTGTCCAAGATGGCGCCCCAGGCTGGGCGCGTGGGCCGGCAGTGGATCGGACCCACGAGGTCAACATGCTCGAGGGCAGGGGTCCCTGAGGGGACGGAGGACGTGCAATGGTGGTGTGTGGTACTTGCGTGACTGGACTCAGGCCTGGTTGGGCCGGGGGAGCTGAAGGCGGGGAGAGTTACCCATCCTCTTGGGGACTCTCCTCGTCGAGGCGGAAAAACCGGGACAGGCCATCCGCGTTGGCGTGATCTGGCCCAGGCCGGTGTTCGACTGTGAAGTCCATACCTTGCAAGGAGATGGACCAGCGTAGCAACTTTGGGTTTTCCCCCCGCATATGCATCAACCACTGCAGGGGTCGGTGGTCGGTCTGCACCCGAAAGTGGGTGCCAAAAAGGTAGGGCCGGAGCTTCTTGAGGGCCCATACCACAGCGAAGGCTTCCCTCTCTATGGTGCTCCAGCGTTGCTCCCGTGGTAGGAGTCTCCGGCTGATGAAGGCCACCGGTTGATCAAGGCCTTCGGTGTTCACTTGAGACAGGACTGCCCCAATGCCCTGGTCGGAGGCGTCCGTCTGGACGACGAACTCCCGGCTGTAGTCTGGGGCCTGGAGCACAGGAGCGGAACACATGGCGGCCTTCAATTGTTCAAATGCAGTTTGACACTCTGGGGTCCAGTTGACTTTCTTGGGCTGATTCTTTGACGTGAGTTCTGTGAGGGGCCCCACTATGGTACCATAGTCTTTCACGAACCTTCGGTAATAGCCCGTGAGGCCCAGGAAGGCTCGTACCTCGGTTTGGGTGATGGGGGGCTGCCAGTCCTGGATGGCGGCAATTTTCAGCTGTAGAGGGGCCACTAGGCCGCTTCCCACCTGGTGTCCGAGGTAGGTTACAGACCCTTGCCCAATTTGACACTTGCTGGCCTTGATCGTGAGGCCAGCTCGCTGAAGGGCTTGCAGCACTGCTCGGAGGTGGTGGAGGTGCTCGGTCCAGTGGTGGCTGTATACAGCGATGTCGTCTAGGTAGGCGGCGCTGAATCCTTCGAGCCCCGCCAGGACCTGATTGACGAGCCGTTGGAATGTTGCTGGGGCATTCTTCATGCCGAAGGGCATGACCGTGAAATGGTAATGGCCATCGGGAGTGGAGAAGGCAGAACGTTCTTGCGCTCGGGGTGTGAGGCCGATCTGCCAATAGCCTGCTGTCAGGTCGAAGATGCTGAGGTAGCGGGCAGCTCCCATTCGGTCGACTAGTTCATCTGCCCGGGGGATGGGATGTGCGTCTGTTCTGGTGACCGCATTCAGGCCCCGGTAGTCGACGCAGAACCGGAGTTCTGGTGTGGTGCCGGGGGCAGCTGCTTTGGGGACCAGTACGACAGGGCTGGCCCAGGGACTGTCTGAGGGCTCGATGACCCCGAGCGTGAGCATCTTGGCTACTTCTTCCTGGATGCAGGCCCGTACCCGATCTGGCACGCGGTAGGCCCGGTGGCGGATAGGGGGGCTGTCCCCGGTGTCCACATCGTGCACACACCAGGAAGTGACACCTGGGGTGAGGGAGAACAGGCTGGCGAACTGTGACAGGAGGGCTTGACACTCTTGGCGTTGTTCTCTGGTGAGGGTCTCCGAGAGCCGGACCCCATCCACGGAGCCGTCTTGCTCCTGAGTCCGTAGGAGGTCAGGGAGAGGCTCGGAGTCTTCTTCGACCCCATTGTCTGTGGCCATCAGGAGGCTGAGCTCTGTTCGCACAAAGTGGGGCTTTAGTCTGTTAGCGTGGAGGACCCGGAGAGGGTTCCGGGAGGATTCCATGTCGATGAGATAGGTGGCAGGACCCTTGCGCTCGATTACTTTGAAGGGCCCCGTCCATTTGTCTTGTAGGGCGCATGGCTCAGTGGGGGACATCACCCATACCTGTTGGCCAGGTTCGAATTCAATGGATGAGGCATTCTGGTCATACCATTTTTTCATGTCCTCTTGACTGGCCTCTAGGTTGGCTTTCGCTAGTTCTCTGAACCGCCGGGTCTGGTTGCGGAGGGTGAGGAGGTACCGGAAGACATCTTGAGGGTTCTTTAACGGAGGCATCTCCCAGCCCTCTTTGACTAGGCTGAGCGGTCCCCGCACTGGGTGTCCATATAGCAGTTCAAATGGGCTGAAGCCTAGGGATTTCTGAGGGACCTCTCGGTAGGCGAAGAGGAGGCACGGCAGCAGCACATCCCACTGGCGACGGAGGGGCTCTTCCAACCCCCCGATCATCCCCTTTAGCGTGCGGTTGAACCGCTCAACAAGTCCGTTCCCTTGGGGGTGATAGGGGGTCGTGAATCGGTAGGTGACCCCGCACTGTTGCCAGAGGGATTTCATGTATTTAGAGATAAAGTTCGTGCCTCTGTCGCTGACGACTTCTCGGGGGAAGCCCACACGGGAGAAGATCCCCATCAGAGCCCGGCCGACTACCGGGGCTGTCACAGTCCGCAGAGGAACAGCCTCAGGGTAGCGGGTGGCGTGGTCCACTAGCACCAAGATGAATCGATGGCCTTGTTTTGTGCGCGGGTCAAGGGGCCCCACAATGTCTATTCCGACCCTCTCAAATGGGGTAGTGACCACAGGGAAAGGTTGCAGGGGGGCCTTTAGTTTGCGGCCGCTCTTTCCACTGGCTTGGCACGTGGGGCAAGATCGGCAATGCTGGTGCACATCGTTCCTCATTTTGGGCCAGAAGAAGTGGGTCACTAGGCGACTGTAGGTTTTATCCTGTCCCAGGTGTCCTGCCAGGGGGACATCGTGGGCCAGGTTTAGCAGAAAGTCTCTAAAACGGAGGGGTACCACTAATACTCTGTTGGCCCCCAGCTCGGCGATTCTTTGCTCGCTGTACAGCAGATCATTGTCCCAGTAGACCCAATGAGTTCCGGAGGTATCCCCTGCGCTTTGGGCGAGCGCTTGCTGGCGGAGTCCCTCGAGGGAGGGACAGGTCTTCTGTTCTTGGCGAAATTGTTCTTGCGTGGGCCCTCCCTCTTGAGGCCACTGGTCGAGGTTAGCGAGGTCGGAGGGTTGAGCTGGTTCGGGGGGGATGTCATGGTCGGTGGTTTCGGCTGGGGCGACCGGAGGCGGTGGCGCCGGCCATTCGGGTTCTTCTGGGCGGTGGTTGGCACGGGCGGCCATGGACCGGGTGGTGACGCACGCCCAGTCTGGGACGCCTAACATCCCCAGGTGTTCTCTTCGCTCCACGGCTGCCCACGGAGAGCTTTCAAGGTCATTTCCAAGGAGGCAGTCTACGGGGGCGTCGTCTCGGACCGTTACTTTCAACATGCCGGAGACCCCACCCCATTCGAAAGGGACGCAGGCCATCCGACACAAACTTTCCGAGTTATCGGCTGATCGTACAGGGCAGAGAATGTTCGGTAGATACTGTTCTGGGGCCACCAGGTGACAGCGGACGGCTGTTACACTGGCCCCGGTGTCACGAAGGGCTTCGGCCCGGCGTCCATTGATGCTCACCCATTGGCTGTACTTCTGGGTGTTAGCGGGTAGGGGGACCCGCGGGACCATGTCTTTTCCCCCTAAGCATGCTAGAGCCATGGCGGCTGGCTCCCACTCCTGATGCTCTTGTTCGTATTCTTCCTGCTCCTCGGAGATCTGTTCTTCTCCTAGGGCCGCGGCGGCCACTTGGCGGGGCCTTGGGCTCTGGTACTGCGGGCAGTTTGGGTCGTTTGCGTAGTGGCCGACTCGTTGGCATCGGTGACACGTGACATTGGCTCTGTACCCCGGTCGCGCCGGGGTGCTGCCCCGGTTGGCCGGGGGGGTGGTGCTGGTTGCGGGGGCGGTGCTGGTTGCGGGGGTGGCCGGAGCGTTGTCTCTTCCTCGTCCTTGGCCCCCTCCTCCTCCTCTGGGTCGGTGCTGACCATTGTTGTTCCGGTTCTGTTCGTAGAACCCATTCCGGCCCACTCTGGTGATCTCCCACCGGTCAGCTTCCGCTGCGAGCTGCCGGGGATCTGTTAACTTGCTGTCGAGGAGGTGCTGGCGGAGTTCAATGAAGCAATTGTTCGACAGATGCTCCCATACCATCAGATTGAACAGTTGTTCGTAGGTCGTGACGTTGCTTCCTCTGATCCAGCCCTCGAAGGCTCGGCTAAAGTAGGTTACGTAGTCCACCCAAGTTGTACCCGGGATGCGGGTGCAGTCTCGGAACCTCTGACGGTACATCTCGGGTGTGAGGCCATAGCGGGTGAGGAGGGCCGCTTTCATATGGTCATAGGAGGTCATCTGGTGGTCCGGGAGTTGTAGCAGGGTATCGCGGCCCTCATTGAGGAATCTCCCCCATAGACCGGCTCCCCAATCGCTTCTATCGATCCGGTGTGCAGTCATAGCGATTTCATAGGCCTTAAACCATTGCTGGATGTCGTCCTCTCGGAAATATTCTCGGACAACATCCTTGGGGATGTGTACCTTTTTCTCTGTGGCCCCTGAGGTGTGGGGTCGCTCGGGCACCCCTGCTTCTTTATTCTGCTTGCGCAGGTTGATCTCGGCTAGGTTCCGTTCGTGTTCGTACGCCAGTTTCTTTTCCTCGAGCTCCCTTTGTCTCTGTTTCTCCTCTCTTTCTTCTCGGAGACGCAGGTGCTCTAAGTTGATTTTTTGTTCGGCCAGCTTGAGTTCAATGTCCATCTTGAGTCGGGCCATTTCCAGCTCGTGTAGTCGGGTTCTTTCTCTTTCCTGGATCTCGTCTTGCGAGAGACCCGTTCTTTGCCCTTCAGGGGCCGTGGTGGTTTTTTCTGCGGTGCTTTGATCGGGGGTTCCGGCAGCCCCGGTCTCTGCCCAAGATTCTAGGGCATGCTTGAAATCGTCTTTGGTGCTTAGTCCGGTGGTAGCGATACCCAGTTCGATGCAGAATTGTTTTAGTTCACGATGGCTGTACTCCTCTAGTTTCTCCATTTGGAACTTCTCGGTTGATCCGCTTTCTTTAGTTGTCATTGTGATTTCGTCGTGGGGTGAGCTACTCTCTGTACGTTATGCGGTGATTCGAATCGCGCCGCTGGCCACCAATGTTAGACGGACCGGGAGGGTCGGCCGAGATTACGGGGAGAGGTCTCCGGGGAGAGCCGCCTCCAACGACTGTACAGACAAGTAACTTCCCCCCCACAGACGGACACCACACAAGATTGAAGGTTCCGAGACTTTATATGCAATTCTTATGTTACGATGATATGATACAAGGAGGTCTGGACTCAGGGGTCCCCTCGGTTCTAGTCTCTGGCTTAGGAAAGGGGTAGCGGGACAGTCTTTGTTACCAATGAGTGAAAAATAGCTCTCAATCCTCGAGCTCGGCGTTCTAGATGATCGGGCCGCGGCGGAGCCAGGCAGGTCCCGAGATGGACGAAGGAAAGACGACGGTCCGCGGCGGAGCCTGCAGGTCCCGGTGAAGATGACGGTTACAACGGTCCGCGGCCACGCCAGCAGGTCCCGACGACGATGATGGATTTGAAGGTTGCGAAGGCTGTGGCAGCGCCAACAGGCAGGACGATGGTGCACAAGACAGAGCTACGGCAGCGCCAGTAGTCCGTCTAGGATGAGTTCCTCTTTACGTCTCTCGACTCCAAGATACAACTGCCTTCCTGCTCTGGAGCTGCCCCAGTTATAGGGCTGGCGTGCTTTGATGTCCGGACCCTCGCACTTGGAGGTCGGGAGGTCCGGGATGAGGGAGTCCAGACACCCAGCAGGGGGTGGAGCCAGCGCCCGGGGCGGCGATGGGCGAGCGGCACTTGGCGGGGGAGAGCCATCGGCACCTCTTTCTCCCATTGACTTGCCAAGTAGCCCGCTCACCTCCTGGGTGGAGGGTGGTGCCGGAATGTCTGAGGCCGGGCCAGGCCCAGGGTTGAGGTCGATCGGGGGCCAGGCGGCCTCGTGGTGGAGTGTCCAAGATGGCGCCCCAGGCTGGGCGCGTGGGCCGGCAGTGGATCGGACCCACGAGGTCAACATGCTCGAGGGCAGGGGTCCCTGAGGGGACGGAGGACGTGCAATGGTGGTGTGTGGTACTTGCGTGACTGGACTCAGGCCTGGTTGGGCCGGGGGAGAGCGGCCCTTCATGTGGCCTGTCCAACACAGGCCCACAGCCACATTAAGTCGAAAACTAGTGAAGCAAAAAGCAAAAATTGGGGTGACCATAGGTTAGCAGACCCTACTCTCCTACACCCGCCCACACGCCCACAAGCACAGAAATACCGCTTGTGGAACCCGCTGGCGCGGGTCCCGCTTCGCTTTCCTAGGCTTTTCTTCATCGGAGCTGTTATCGCCCCAGGAGGGGCTCACCGTCAAGGGCTGTGCTGTTAAGAACTGCTGTGGGGGCAACTCGAGCACACCGCACGGGACTCCAGCGACCACGAGTCTGTGCGTCCCACCACCTGTGCTGCAGCCCGCCCACACGCCCATAAACCTTATTTAACATCATCACTCCCCGCTGCGCGGGACGCGTGCGGGATTTGCCGGGCGAAGCCCGGGCAAAGGGCGAGCCGTCTGTGGCCGTCCGGGGCTGGACGGCGCAGGGCAGGGCCTACCCTTAAGCTCTGACCAAAGACACCATATTTGCTGGTAACAAGGTACTGTGGGGCTCCGAAGGGGGAAGCGGGGACAAAGACATTTTTTGTCGGTGTTATATCACTGCAGTTACATTTTGCTGAGTAGTGATTACCATCTGTAGTAATAAATGGGAAAGAGGAAGGCCACTGAGGGGGGCCTTTCCCAAGTGCAGGCAAAAAGGGTAAAAAATCTAAAAAAATCAGCTCTTGCGACCACTAATTATGCTCTTGTTAGAATCGAAAGCATTGTTAGGGACTGTGAGGAGGTTCTGACTGGGGGCCCAAACACAAATCTTGCGGGACCACTTGACCCTCTCTCTGATGCCTTACTTCTACATCGTAAAAAAGTGATCTCTGCTATCTTCAATAAAAAAGCTCCCTACACGCCTCCGATTTGTGAAGTTCATAATCCCCTTAGCCCTGAAGGGGAGGAGGATGAGTTACCTCACAGCCTGGGTATCGATTGTTCTAATAGATTTGCAGTCCTGGAAGGCTTTTCGGGCGACCATGCTGAAGTCCCAATAGTTGGTACTAAGGCTTTGGAGTTAACTCCTGCTGGGGGGGGGGGGGGTTGTGCGAACTGTTCCTATTTAAACAGGTTATTAGCGAAGAAATTAGAGAAACTAGAGAATGATCTGGATTTTATTAAAAACATTTTAAAGGGGGTTGTCGACACCCAGAAACTGGTCACAATTAATGACTCGCAAGCTAAAGCATCCTTACCTCCACCTAGGGTTATTAAAAAGGGGCTAACTGCTCCCACTACACAACCACAAAATGGGGATGGCAGAGTGGGCGGGAGTCTAGTGCAGAAACATTTTAATGATAATAGGGCAATAGGGTAACCCAAACCGAGTACTTATGCAGGAATGGTGAAATCCAGATCGGGAGAAAACATGGGCAGGGGTCCCAATTCAATCAAAGAAAGCACTACAGGAGGAATGAACGTAGGAACCAGGCAGGTTATTCCGCCTATTCATCATCCTTTCTTTAGATTCAACCCTTTAGTTGTCTATATGACGAAAGTCCCAAAGCTAGGCGCAAGGGTTACCAAAGAGGATAGGGAGGCGGTTCACAACAAAGATATACACTGGCTGCGTCACGTGAGGGGGTGTCGTTCTATCATTAGAGAAGATATGGCCGTGGTGGAAAGAATGACCCTCCCCAGTTCTTTGACTGATTGTAATAAAATTGAGTTATACAATAGGGAAATTGCGGAGAATCTGCTGGCCCTTGAGTACCGGTCTTGCCCTCCCAAACACTCAAATATCCAAATTAGACACATGCCACTCTAGTCCCTTATTGGGGAACCGGTCGACTCTGTGCTCAATAGTGTGGACTGACTACTTAGTAATAGTGCTGTTGTCCCACCCCCCTTTATAGAATCATCTGCACCTCAGAGGCAAGACACCTTGCCAACCATAGCGCAGTTGACCACAGGTTCCCTGGGTGATGCATCCTACGAACAAACTATCCGGGGCACCCCTCTTGTGGAGAGTGGAACTGCTAAAGTAATCAAGCTCCTTTCCTGGAATATTGCAGGCCTTGAGAAAAAGATGGTAATCCCGGAATGGAATGGTTTCATTTCCAATTACGACAAGTCAGGGTACACTACCTTTTTTATCTCAGCGACAAGCTCAGGTAAAGGCCGGCCAGCAGGTGGCCTTATTATTTGGGTTAATGTGGCACTGAATTGGTCCATTAAAATGAATGAGTCTGGTTCAGTAGACATTCTACATTTATCAATTAAAGGGTCCCAGGATAATTTTAAGATGGAGCTTTTTAATGTGTATGCCCGAGGCACGCGGGGGCCCAAATATCGGGCACTATTTCGCTCCTAGACTCCTGAGTATAATCTTCGTGCTCTAAATGGAAGAACACTATCTGACCCAGAAGGGGCTAATACCTATAATAGAATTGGTTGTCCATCGCGGATTGATTACTTATTACTGGATTTGCTTTCATGGGGGGACCTTGTGGATATGGAAATTAAGCAGTCACAGGATAGTGACCATAATCCTTTATGTATGAAAATTAGATGGGGGCTAGCGGAGATGCCCCTAAGGCCCCATTTTTGTCATCAAAAGAAGTAGTCCCTTCTAACTGCAATCACAGACTTAAATGGAATAAGATTGTAAGCCAAAAAGACACACCAGATCGCATTAAAGAATTGGTAGATCGAGGAAATATAGATCTTGACACTCTTAATGCTTCCCCGAACATTAAACAGAGCTCCCAGGAAAGCAATCTTTACAGGGAAATGGTGGAGAAGTTGGGGTTTTTTTTCTTCGCAAATGTCTCAAAAAGTAAAAATAATAAAGGCTCAAAGCAAGGGAACCTATTGTATACCCCCCTATGTAGGACAAAGAGACAGACAATATCCATAGCACTACGGTAAAAAAATATGGAAGGAGTAAGAGAGGCTAGGAAGGACTACAACTATATCTTAAGGGTGGCAAAACGGGAATGGGAGGAAGACCATTGGCAAAATTCAAAACTTGCAGCTCAAGCAAAAGACTCTTATAAGTTTTGGGACTTTCAACATCTCTAGTAGGGAAAGGCTCGGATCCCATTGTAAACCACATCACCGCTCAACAATGGCGTGCCCATTTTTCCAACTTATATTGTGGTGATGAGGTTTTGGAATTGGACCCAGAGTTTATAGCTGTGCCCTACCAGGAATCTAGCTTGGGAAGCCTTCCTGACCCAGACCCCTTCACCCCTAAAGAGGTCGAGCGAGCCATTAAAAACATAGCCCCAGGCAAGGCTGCCGGCCCGGATGGCCTGCCTGGTGACCTACTCTTCCAAGACCCAGAGATCTGGGCTGTATACATAAGTCTCTTTTTGAACCTAATTGCCCAGGGCCAGGATGTCCTGGAGTCGTGGCAGATGGCCGAGTTGGTGACAATATGTAAGAAGGGGGATAGAGAGGACCCTGCCAACTACAGGCCGATTAGTTTAATCGACGTGGTGCAGAAGGTAGTAGGCAGGGTCATTGTCTCCAGAATGGGAGCATGGCTGGAGGAAGGAAGTATTCTGTCACACGTCCAGGCAGGTTTTAGGCGAGGGTGGGTACGATGGACCAGGTTTTCAGATTCTTTGCGGTTTTCTGGAAATCTGTGTCCATCGGGAGGGGTTCCCTTTACCTGGCCTTTATCGACCTGAAAACCGCATTTGACCTGGTGCCCCGTAACTAACTATGGCAAGTGCTGCACGACATGGGTTTCCCGATCTATCTCCTGGAATTAATAAAGAAACTTCACAAGGGCAATTATGCTAGGATTAGATGGGGGAGCCAGGGAGACCTGACAGAGAGGGTGACTGTGAATAGAGGGGTGCGCCAGGGCTGTGTGATGGTGCCGACCCTGTTCTCCCTCTTTGTGAATGGGGTGGTGGACCATTTGAGGGAGGACTCGGCCGACGCCCCAGTCCTGGCGGGAGAGAAAACACCCGCCCTTCTCTACGCAGATGATACCCTCCTGATCTCAAAGACACCAATGGGCCTCCAGAAACTCCTGGACAAATTCAGCTTGTTTTGTGTAGAGCGTGGCTTAACCATCAACACCTCCAAAACAAAGCTGATGGCACTGTCCTCATCCAAAAAAGTAAAAACGTTAAACATCTCACTGAATGGGGCGCCTCTGGAGGTTGTCGAGGCTATTTGGGTATAAGAATTATTAATAAAATGACCTGGAACTCCCATGTCTCGAAAATGCTCCTGAACCTCAAGAGAGTGGCAGGAGCTATTGCACGAGACCATCGAGGCTCGACCAGCAGACCTATAGCCCCGGCCCTGGCAGTTTATGAAGGGAAGGCGTTTACTTCAGCAGTTTATGGCTCCGAACTTTGGGGGTTCGAGAACATCCCGGAACTGGTTAGGGCAGAGAACAAGTTTTTTTTAGATTTGGTCTCGCTCCCAGCCTCAACTCCTCTAAATTCACTTTTCCTTGATTTGGGCAGACGCTCAATCAAGGATATAGTCCGCCTGCGCCCTTTGTTATTCTGGGTTCGCTTGCAAAGATCAACTGATCTAGTCAATTACGCTGCAGCATTTGATGAACTCATCAGCTTAGGCGGCTGTGCCAAGATTCGATGGCTGAGCAAGCTGAAGGAGTTGGTCACGTGGTTGAGATTGGGTGAGCTTTGGCTGACTCAGTCCACCCCACCAAAAAATTTTGTTAAGAAATTGTATTGGGACTGGGTTCTGAAGGAGGAACTAGAGGGACATAGGTGGGGACCTTTGACCGATCAATTTCTGAACAATAAGTCTGCCAGAAAGTTCGAACCATTTCTGGATTTCATTCAATCACCTGGCGAAAGAACACTTTTCTTAAAATTCAGATATGGAAGCCTACCATTAAATTAATTTACTGGAAAGTGGAGACCTTCCCTGCCTGACCATACCTCATGTCCATGTTGCCCACACCCCGAAGAGTCTTTAGCACATTTTATATTCGCTTGTAGAGCCTATAGGGGTGTAAGAAGACGGTGGCTTTGGCCAATTTGTAGGGAGCTGGGCTTCAGACAGCACCTTAACGCCCTGCGCATTCTTACAACAGATGTTTTATCATTGGCTTTGGTGTGTGGGGTTGCGAAATATTTGGGAAGAGCGTGGCAGATAAGATCTAAGCAGCTAAAGATGATTCCAAATGAGGGTGCTAAATGATATCTCAGGTTAACTGTGTCTGACCATGCTGCTATCCTATTTTTACTGGTTTTACTGGTTCATCCAATTTTAACTGTATATATGTTTTTAATGTACATAAAATCTGTATCCTGTTTTGTATGAATTCTAAGGGTTGTTGGTACTTGAAAGTGGTTTTTACTTTTATGATAAATGTTTTTTATCGAATAAAGTACTATAACAATAAGGCTATAAACACAATGATTGTTAGTCCCGAATAGTGATTATCAAGGCAACTCAGTTCTGTAAAGAGTAAGGGGTCCATTACGATGTCGGGCAGATCGCTACCGCCATGATGGCGGTGGCGATCCGCCCAACATAAATGCCTGCCCGCCACCCTTTTCCCCCCGCCACATTACAATGACCGGGGGACCGCAGCGGAGGCAAACACCGCCCGCCACTTTTCCGCCCTGGTCGCCTTGCGGCCGGGGCGGAAAAGGGTTCATATGGTGGTGGTGTCTATCAGACACCACCAGCCATATTTGGATGGGCGTCTGCAGTTGCTTTTCCCGTGGTGGCAATGCCGCCACAGAAAGGCAGGCGGACTTCACTCTGGGGCCCTGTGCGGGCCCCCAGAGTCAAGGAGAGTACGGGGGTGCACACGGGCGGTACCTGTGGTACCCCCCCTGTATTAGCATAATCAAAGCGGCAGGCACCACGCGGTGCCTGCTGCTTTGATTATGCAAATGCTGAAATGCTTTTTTAGCATTGTGGCGGGCGGTGCAGAGAGCACCGCCTGCCCCAATGCTAAAAATACCGGATGTGCCCGCCACTGTGGCGGGCACATCCTAATACTCCCCACGGGATCCCCCCTTATGGCGGGCGGTCCCGATTACCACGAGGATGGCGGGCGGGCAAAGTCCGTCTGCCATCCTAATGACCCCCCTAAGTCTAATGAATTCGCTGATAGGGTTAAATGCACCCTCCTGGGATAATGAAATAAAGAAGAAATAACTATACCAATTGCCAGGTGGCCAATAAGCAAAACCCTCTCAGCCGACAATGCTGAGAGAACACCAAGGACCAACCGTCCTCCGCATGAGTACCAGTCCTGGTACTCTCCAACGAGGGCACAGTGCTAAGAAGCGGCCGAAAACGCTGCTCAAATTCTGCCTGAGAGTACAGCCTTAAACCACTGGAACAGGGCCGGACTGGGAACGAAAACCGGCCCTGGCAGAGTGCTCGGGCGGCCCCCCCACCCCCCGGGGTGCCGCCAAGCTCTTTGCCGGGGCCGGTTTTCGGCCGATTTTGTTACAGGGCCGATTTTGCAGCTATGCTGCAAAAATGTCCCTGTAACAAAATCAGCCCCCAGGGGCCCAAAACCGGCCCCCACCCGTGCGGCGCACAGGGGGATTGCCCGGTGCTCGCTACGGCCAGTCCGGGCCTGCACTGGAAAAACAACGATGTAACTCGTATGCCAAGCTTGTGCATAGCCCTGCCACAAGCGTCCTACGCGGGAATGCCAAGCCTGACACTTAACCGCGCTGGCACCACAAGTATGACTTTAAGGGAGCAGCCACTCTACCTCGAAGCCCAAAAGCTGTTGGAGGAGTAACAGAGAGCACAGGCAAATACCTCCTTGGTTTCGCGTCTCTGACTCCTTTGCGGGAATGCCAAGCCTGAAACTCGACCGCGCTGGTACCACAAATATGACTTCAAGGGAGCCGCCGCTCTACCTTGAAGTCCAAAGCTGTTGTAGGAGTAACAGAGAACACGGGCAAAACCTCCTTGGTTTCGTGTCTCTGACTCCTTCGCAGGAATGCCAAGCCTGACACTCGACCGCGCTGGGATCCAAACAATGAGTTCAAGGGAGCATCCACTCTACCTTGAAGTCCAAGGATAGTTGGAGTACAAGCAGAGAACACGGGCAAAACCTCCGTGGTTTCGCGTCACTACAGCTTCCAGAACAAAGTACACACCGGCGATCGGCTCAATATCCGACGCCCGGTCTCCGTAGCTGGCGCCTTTTATGGGCGGATGTGTTTTGAGCATGCTTCGCGCTAAGCCTGCTGGGCCTTGTAGTTCCCCGACTGTCGGGTTCATATTCCCACTAATCACTACCACCCTGCTGGCATGTACGGGGAAGGGGGAATCCTGACAGCAACTATTACCACGCAGTACCTTTACAACTCATCCTTTATAACGCAGGTGCCTTTACAACGCATGCCATTACAACGCATGCTATTACAACCCAGAGGCTAATACAACGCATGGTATTACAACGTAGGTATTTTTTTAAATGTATTATTATAATAATTTTTTAAAATTGTATAATGTTGTTTCATTTATTAATAATTATATTTAAATTTAATTTTAAATTTAATTACAATTTAAATATTTTTTTAAATTTATATTTTAATAAAAATAAAAATACTCAAGTATTAATAATTTTATATCATTTAAGTAAAAATCCATGAGTAAAATATAAATAAGAATATTAAGTAATATTAAAACAATTAATATAGTATGAATAATGTATTATTACATGTAACTTTTATTGGTTAGTTATATTATATTATGTATTATATTACATTATGTATATAATATTTATTAAAAAATACTCAAGTATTAATATTTTTGTATTATTTAT
Source organism: Lissotriton vulgaris (assembly GCF_964263255.1). NCBI lineage: Eukaryota > Metazoa > Chordata > Amphibia > Caudata > Salamandridae > Lissotriton > Lissotriton vulgaris. The sequence continues at coordinate 1,102,438,972 of NC_141691.1, read as the reverse complement.
GTAATAATATAGAAGCAAAATATAAAACATAATGTAAAGTAATATTTAAAGTAAAAAATACTATAGTATGAATAATTATTTTAATTAAAAAATACAAATATATATAAATGAAAAAATTATTTTTAAATAATTTTTAATTTTAATTAATAAATGTAAAAATGTTAATGTAGCAAAAAAATATATAATAATAGTAAAGTATATTACTCTAGTATAATATATTTTTAAATGTGAAAACAATTTTTTTTTAAATATTTACAAAAAAATAAATATTATGGAATAAATATTAAGTATTATAGTATATTATATTACATTTTGTATATAATATTTATAAAACAAAATACTCAAGAATTAATATTTGTGTATCATTTATGTAATAATACAGAAGTCAAATAAAAAAAATAATGTAATGTTATATTTAAAGTAAAAAATACGATAGTATGAATAATTAATTTAATTACAAAATACAAATATATATAAATGAAAAGTTTATTTTTAAATAATTCTTACTTTTAATTATTAAATATAAAAATTTTAAAGTAGCCCAAAAAAATATTAAGGTATTAATACTCTAGTATAATATATATTTAAATGTGAAAACTAAATTTTATAAAATATTTACTAAAAAAAGAAATATAATGGAATAAATTTAAACATAGTTTAAAATACCAAATAAAGAAAAAAAAATCGATAAAAAAATAAAAAGCAAAAAAAGAGTATATGTTCAAATAAAAAGAACTTAAAGATTTTTGGGAATTTGTAAGAATGTTATAATACATTAAAAGGAAAAAATTCCCACGCTTTATCATAGAGTTCAATGTGAAGTTATGTCCTTCATTTATTTCGATAGCTGCTTGTATGTATGCCGGAGAACAGTTTAGCAAGTTAATTTGAAGCTACATGCGGGACAGAGCAGAAGCAAATGGATCAAGTAAAGAGGTAAGAACAGTTTTAGAGTAATTATGGAAGTAGTATTTGCAAATTAAAAATAGATAATATCGTAAATAATATATTAAAACACGGAGTACAAAATTACATTTGAATATATTTATTAATAAAAAATATATTTTGAAAAAGCATATTTTTATTAAATTTTTTAGAACATTTGCAAAATACATGTATGTATTTTTCATATTTTAAAAAATGTTTAATAAAACTTTTATGTATAATAATAAATAATAATAATAAATTGTCCTTTGTTTCTCTGCATGGTCGCGGCCATTTTGCAGAGCGTCGTTGGACAATGCAGCAGCAAGCCGATCTGCGCTCAGGTAGGAAACATTTAAAACTTTATTTGTAAACAGTTTATTGATTAGAAGTATATATATTGTAAGGAGAGAATAAGGGGAGGTTGCAATTGTTAGGTTTGATGTTATGATTACTATTTTAGCATGTCGCCGATCCTTTAGCTAGAGTATGCCTTTGTCGGGTCGCCTGTTTAGAGTATGAAATGGCTTGTAATGTAAAATATTGTAGAAAAATAATGTTCATTGTATAGTTAATTTAATGATAAACAATGTTTATGGAGAAATTAACATGTATAAAAAAAAGTCAAGAAGAAGATCGAATAGATGGATTTTGGATGTTTTGGAGTTATTTTAAATGGACATGGATTAAGGAATATGGTTTTTGGATAACAGAAATTTTAAGAAGATTGTCTGCAATGATTTTTTGGGCGGAATCGGGATCTGTTTTTTTGAAAAAGAAGATGGATTTTGGATTTGTTTTTCGAAGGATTGGAGATGGTTTTTTTTCCGGATTCGTTTCGGAGATCGTTTTGGAAGAAAGAAGATTTTAAAAAGATTATGGATTTTGTTTTTAACATGAAAAAAATGGAATTTGATCTTGGAATGACTTCTTTTTACACATATGGAATGCAGTTATCATCTATGGAGAATGGAATGAAAAATATAAAAAATTGGCATTTTTATGGAAATCTATTTTTGGAAAATTTGGAGAGGTTTTCTGGTTGGATTATTCTTTTCTATTGATATATTTTGGGATAAAAGAAGAAACAAATGAAGATAGAAGACATCTTCAGGTAAGGTGACCCGACATTAATATTTAGAAAAATGTTTTTGGAAAAATGCCAATTAAATTGAAATGTTTTAGAAATTTAGGGCAAAGCAGGAAAGTACTGTTTTAAGTTTTGTTAAAAATGTCGTATGTTAGCAACATTATCAAGGTAGTCTAAAGCCACACACAACGTAAACTGTTGTAAAATAGCCAATAGTCTCTCAGACATTTCTTTTGATTTTTTGGAGATTCATGTATTTAGACTACCTGTTAATGTTTGGGAGATTCTCATTTCTTGGAAACTTTGCTCCTTCTTCAAAGTTTCCAAAAAATGATAAAAATGTGGATGAGGTTTGCCAATTGTATGGTTGAAGGAGTTATGCTATTCCTCTATGGCATTGTTTGTCTTTGCTTCTCCTTCTAAACAACACGTGGAGCAGTTCCACCACTCCACATGGAAACGTGGCTTCCTCCTGCGACCCAACCTGCTTAGATGCCCAATCCATGTGTCCTCAAAATAATTAAGTAAGGGTGCCAATTTTTCTTCATTTTCAGTAAAAAATGCAGATTCTGTAATTGCAGTGTAGTACTCGTCTACACTTTCAGGAGGAATAAAGCAAAGAGCAGTTAGTTTTTTTAGTTCATATTGTAGTTTGCTATCCTTAGAATAATCTACAACCAGGGAGGTTTTTTGTAATTTACGCCAAAATGCCTGGGAAAAATGGAAAAAAAACATCCCTGAATTTCGGTATCCGTGTACGTTTTGATGATCACATTGATCATTGCAAATTCAAAATCAATAATGATTTTCCTAGGACTTTTGTTGGAGGTTTTGCTTTTAATCACTGATAAAAGCTCAATGTAGGTTGTAGATTGTTTGTCAGGTAGAAAACTGTACACTAAGGGGACTACATTGTTGTTAATTTTAGCATGAATAGTGTAAATTTGAGTGAATGGATGGGAAGTGCTTTTAAACGTCCCATCCATCATCCAAATTTCACTATTCTCTAATTTGACAAGGTTGCGGGGTGTACTAAAAATAAGTATACGCTTTTGAGGGTTTTGGTTGTCGTGCAGGAGGTAAGGTTCATTAGAAAAAGAAATAGCGAGTCCTTGTGGAATGTTAATATCAGAAAAGGTATGTGGAGTGGTTGTATTTGTGTTACTTGCCTGCTTTTGTCTTTGAATTATTCTTCTCAGATGTGGAATTATAGGCATACTACTAGCTATATGACTGGGGACATGCTGAGCAACCTCCCTTAAAATAGAACCCGAAGTGTCATTGGAGGTGCTTGCAATATCTTTAATCTCATTTATAGTTTTTCGAATTTCAATGTCCATTGCAGAGGCAGAGTGGTTGTGCTCAGTTGTATTTATGACTGTTTCATCAAGAGTAACCGCTCTGCCTTTGCATTGGCTTGAGTAATATTGCACGCACCTCCAATGCCTTCGTGGTTCACTTATTCTCTCCTTACAATATATATATCCTCCATGTTTCAGTAGTCTGTTTCCTTTATTGAATTTAATGTATCTTGCTGTTTTGGCAGATCAAATTATCTGTAAAGAAAAAGAAAAAGATTTTGTGATAAAATGTTTTTGCAACTTTTAAATATTTAAACATTTTCCAGTTTTCATGACTACACTCTCCTACACTTACTCTATTGCTACACGAAGAGGGAGTTAGAAATGTCATTTTAAACCCCCACACTATCCATCACTTCCCCTACTGCTGCACCTTCCTGGAGTTAGAATAATAAATTAAACCCTTACACTATCCATCACTTTCCCTACTGCAGCACCTGTCTGGAGTTAGAATAGTAAATGATACCCCTACACTATCCATCACTTTCCCTACTGCTGCACCTTCCTGGAGTTAGAATAGTAAATTAAACCCTTACACTATCCATCACTTTCCCTACTGCTGCACCTTCCTGGAGTTAGAATAGTAATTTATACCCCTACACTATCCATCACTTTCCCTACTGTTGAACCTTCCTTGAGTTACATTAGTAAATTATACCCCTACACTTTCCATCACTTTCCCTACTGCTGCACCTTCCTGGAGTTAGAATAGTAAATTATACCCCTAAACTATCTATCACTTTCTCTACTGCTGCACCTTCCTGGAATTAGAATAGTAAATTACACCCTTACACTATCCATCACTTTCCCTACTGCTGCACATTCCTGGAGTTAGAACAGTAAATTGTACCCCTACACTATCCATCACTTTCCCTGCTGCTAAACTTTACTGGAGTTAGAATAGTAAATTACACCCCTACACTATCCATCACTTTCCCTACTGCTGCACCTTCCTGGAGTTAGAATAGTAAATTACACCCTTACACTATCCATCACTTTCCCTACTGCAGCACCTTCCTGGAGTTAGAATAGTAAATCATACCCCTACACTATCCATCACTTTCCCTACTGCAGCACCTTCCTGGAGTTAGAATAGTAAATCGTACCCCTACACTATCCATCACTTTCCCTACTGCAGCACCTTCCTGGAGTTAGAATAGTAAATCATACCCATACACTATCCATCACTTTCTCTACTGCAGCACCTTCCTGGTGTTACAATAGTAAATGACACTCATACATTACAGAGGAATTTCTAGGACATTTACATTTTTCATTCATATATTTACCTTTTTGATATGGATTTGTAGACGCTTTGCAGGAAAATGTATTTTCTGTTGTTCTTTTTGGCTGCACTTTCTTTTTCAAACGATGGACTGTCTAGAATGTAAATATAAAAATGTTATTAATGTACTGCTTTTTAAAAAATATTATTTTGATGATGTTGAGAAAATTACTGGTCTTTTTAACTTTACTGTTCTATTTATTTTCATTTATGTTCACATAATATGCAGTTGTTTTCAAAAGATTTTTAAAACATTTATTATTATAAAAATATATTTGCATTGCTTTTTTGGTAGATCAATATTTGATAAGAAGTCTAATTAGTGCATTGTTTTTACAGGTTATTTCACGTTTCTTACCTTTGGTAGTTAAGTTTTGGCGGCTTGATAACTTTTGTGGATTTATTTACTGGATTCAAAATGGTGTGTTTTAACAATCTGAAAAAAAATATAGTTTAAGCATTTTTTAGTTTACTGTGGTGTAATAAAGTACGCTAGCTGCTTGTGGTTTAAAAAGCGGTTAATAAAAAACAGGTTACTGGTGCTTTTTGAAAATAATTTACCTTATTAGAAGTAGTCCTTTTGTTTTTGGTGTGTTGACTCTTTGTAGGGTTGGTAAATGATGGTCTTTTTTTCTTATTCTAAACTTTCTAAAACAGTTGTTTTATCTGTGTAGGGTAAGAAAGATATTATATAGGTTATTTCCGATTTAAAAAACCCTAGTATTTTTTTTTTATTATATTTTTTTTTCCCATGTTGCACACACTTTATACATTATAGAATTTTCCAGCATTAATACTTCATGCTTCATAGCTAAATAAACTATTTTTACAAGATGTACAAGCTTTTCGTTACATATTTCCACAAACAGTATTTATGAGTTTCTTAGTTAATTACAGTTAAAGCTTAAGCCCTTCTTGGCTATACCTAAGACCCAATTCCTTCCTTCCAAATAGTTATGGGTTGCCATATTCTTAGGCCTAATGTCCTTCCCCTTTTCCCTTTACGTGCATAGATATTCTTCTCCATACTATACGCATTCAAGAGATTAGCCAGCCAAGTTTACAGTGTCGGTGGGTTTTTGTCAAGCCAAGCCCTTGCTAGGGTCAATCTATATACTGACATTGCCACAAATAGAAATTCCTGATGTATGTCAGCTCCTTCCAATCCCAAGCCTAAGATTATTCTAGCTGGGCTAAGATTGATTTGAATCCCCAGGGATCTATCTAGAAAACCCTCGATGTCCCTTATTAGCATGTGTAATTGAGGGCATGTAGCGAAAATATGGATACTATCCGCTTCGCTAGCGTTGCATCGGGGACAATTTATGCCTGTGCTCCCTCCCCATTTGGCTATCTTGGCAGGAGTATGGTACAATGAATAGATAGTTTTGTAGTGTTGTGACTGCATGGGGGATGAGCACAGTATAGTGCGGCCCAGGTCCAATGATTTTTTAAACCACTACATGGGCAGGCAGCAACAAGACGAAACAACCGTAATGAAACCCACCCCGTCAGCGTGGCAGTACTGCACACGGCAACAGGAGAAGCAGTTCACATATACGTACCACCCCCAGCGCTACCCACTCCTAACTAACCCCCTATAACAGACCCAGAACGGAAGAAAAGGGAAGAAATCATAAAAGAGATCGTACATAGGCACCATAGAAACTAACAAAAACTAAATATAACCCCCCCACCCTACACACATGCAGAGGCTACGGCCTGCCCCCCCCCAGCAGAGTGTCTGTCGCCCCAAAAAACCCGAAATTTAGGAAGAAAAGAGAAGTGGAGAGAAAGAAAGAGGGAAGAAACAAAGAAAAATATGCACTAGTGCTATGGGGAGCAAGGAAAGAAATCTGTCCCAGAACTCCCACAAAAGAACGGCGGGGAGGAGGGCCATATCGCAAACGCTCGGACACCACCGGCTCGCTAAGCATTCTCTACCCCAATAACAATAACGGATAGCTGCACCAAAGGTCCGACCATTAGGGAGAGACAACAATCAATACACAAAATCACATGTAAGAGTCGGGTCCCTCCCGGTCCCCACCCGCCAGTATATCAGTGCAGCAAGTGGACCACCTAGCCCTGGCCCGATCTGGGAGGTGAACTCACATCTACCCTGCGCGGCATTCCGATGTAGTCCGAGGCAACAAAGAAACATGGCCGCTCCGAGGATGGGGGAAGTGCACAGTCGTTGAACAGGCATCGCCTGCCTGCCTTAGATAGTTCTCCCCTGATGACACACTCGTCCGAAGCAACCAAGCGGCAAAAGTCACGAGATGGGGAAGTCAAAACCAGCAAGGACGAAGCAGAAGACAAGGCAGGAGGGCAGGCTAGCAATGAACAAAGCAGTGAGACTGTAGCACAAGGTAGACAGCCAGCCAGGGAACAAAGGGGAGACAATGTTGCAGCGGCGTTATCGACGGGCGGCAACAGATCTCCACAAGCCTCAGCAGTAGTTTCCTGAACCGCAACAGTAGCACTCGGAGGCGGCGGTGGGCTGGCAGACTGTGACAAAGACAATACAAGATCTTGTCGGGGGTGAGCTCCCTGCGCATGGCATACATCATAAGCACATGCATCAAGAGCCGCGCTCAATACTGTATAGGTGCGGAACATCTCCGTTCGTAGCTCACCCAAGGCCTTCAGTACATCTTTGTAGGTCCATTCCGGCTGCAGGTCCGGTAGCTCCACATTCCCAGGGGAGAAATCAGCCCCAGCCCCCTGCACGAAAGCGTGCTCGTCATCCCAAAGGGAAAGCACACAGTCGTCCTCACAGCACCGGAGAGCAGGAGCCGCCATCTTTACTTCAGTGCATGGAGAGTGGGGGGGGAAAGTAAGACAAGGGGGCCACGGGACCCGATCGTTAGGCAGCCGTCGTCCCTGTAGCATACTGTATCCGCTGCCGTCCGTCGTTCAATTAGGGAGCAGTCAGCCGTGAAGGAAATAGGCAGAGCCGTGGGGAGCTCACCGGCGACAGGCACGTTGGCGAGAAGAGCCGACCAGCATCATGGCGGCCGTGAACAAAGGAACCCCAGGGAAGCCCCTTCTTAGCCGTCCCGGTACAGCTCCGCGTAGTCTCAGCCGGGTGGAGAAAACAAGTATCGGCCAAGCAGCAGGCAGGCGGAGGCACCCCCGCGTTGTGTCACAGTCGCCGCATCAGGACGGGCACGCGAGGTCCGGCAGGCGCTGGTCCGGCAGGCGCTGTGGTGCGGGCAGGGACCCGGGCAAGGGCACTCCGTCCCGTAACTTCCGACCCCGGGCGGGCGGAGAGACCGGAGGGACACCGTCGGACTCGGCACCTTTTCCCGCACCTTGTGGGCAAAAAGGATCAGCAGGATAGAGATCAGGATGTAGGTGCGGGACTCGTGAGCCGGCGGAGCCGAGCGTCCGCACGTCTGTTCAGATCGCCATCTTGGCTCCTCCGACTGTTTTCAGGACTTTTGGTGTTTACCGGCGTCCTGATGATTAATTTCCCCCAATTTCGTTCAGAAAAGCTTCTGCCTGTACTTCACTAGTAAAGGTTTTGGTGGTGCCTTTATAGATTATTTTTAGTCTTGCTGGGTTTTGGAGAAATATCTTTGCACCCTTTTGCTCGAAAGGAGTAATCAACTGCCTCATCCTCCATCGACGTTCTACAGTCATATGAGCAAAGTCTGGGCGCACAATAAAAAAAGAAAAGTCCTTGAATTCCTTTTTCCTTGAGGGCCTTGCAATGTCATAGATGGCTTCTCTTAGTCTGAAGTTCCCTATATAAACCAGCATTGCTCTAGGATACTGTGCTGGTTTCTGGCTGCGTTTCGGGAGTACCAAGGGGAAACGATGTGCTCGTTGGATTTCTGTGTTCATATTCCAACCTTCAAGCTCAGGAAAGGCTGCCTTTACCAAGTTGACCATATATCCCCTCGGGTCATCCTCCTCAACACCTTCGGGAATGCCTAGAAAATGCAGATTATTCCTCCTGCCTCTGTTCTCTAAGTCTTTGACTTTTTGCATCAGGTCCTTGATTACTCCATCATGTTCTGCCCCTTGTTTCTGAAGTTTGTTAAAGTCTGATTCTAAGTTTTCAGTGCGAGACTCTACAGAGGCCATTCTGTTAGATATTTCCGAACGGTATGTAACTGTTACCACAGATTTTTTAGCACGCAGTACTGTTACCACGGATCCATTACCACGCAGGATCCATTACCACGGATACCTTTACCACGCATTTTTTTACAACGCCGGTACTATTACAACGCATACCATTACATCGTAAGTTTAGATAAGTTTAAAGGTAAGTTTTGGGGTATTGGGTTTGGGTTTTGGGGTACAGGGGTATTTTTAGGTTTTAGGGCTGGGTTTGAGTTTTGGGGTACAGGGGTATTTTTAGGTTTTAGGGCTGGGTTTGAGTTTTGGGGTACAGGGGTATTTTTAGGTTTTAGGGCTGGGTTTGGGTTTTGGGGTACAGGGGTATTTTTAAGTTTAATGTTTGGGTTTGTGTTTTGGGGTACAGGGGTATTTTTAGGTTTTAGGGCTGGGTTTGGGTTTTGGGGTACAGGGGTATTTTTAGGTTTTAGGGCTGGGTTTGGGTTTTGGGGTACAGGGGTATTTTTAGGTTTTAGGGCTGGGTTTGGGTTTTGGGGTACAGGGGTATTTTTAGGTTTTAGGGCTGGGTTTGAGTTTTGGGGTACAGGGGTATTTTTAGGTTTTAGGGCTGGGTTTGGGTTTTGGGGTACAGGGGTATTTTTAGGTTTTAGGGCTGGGTTTGGGTTTTGGGGTAAAGGGGTATTTTTAGGTTTAAGGGTTGGGTTTGGGTTTTGGGGTACAGGGGTATTTTTAGGTTTTAGGGCTGGGTTTGGGTTTTGGGGTACAGGGGTATTTTTAGGTTTTAGGGCTGGGTTTGGGTTTTGGGGTACAGGGGTATTTTTAGGTTTCAAGGCTGGGTTTGGGTTTTGGGGTACAGGGGTATTTTTAGGTTTTAGGGTTGGTTTTGGGTTTTGGGGTACAGGGGTATTTTTAGGTTTTAGGGCTGGGTTTGGGTTTTGGGGTACAGGGGTATTTTTAGGTTTTAGGGCTGGGTTTGGGTTTTGGGGTACAGGGGTATTTTTAGGTTTTAGGGCTGGGTTTGGGTTTTGGGGTACAGGGGTATTTTTAATATATATTTAAAAAAATTACAATTAAAAATAATTTCATTAATATAATTATTTAATGATTAAATAATGAATAATTAAATTAAATATTTTAAAAATAATTATTTAAAATATAATAATGAATAATTAAATTAAATATTACCAAAATATTTTTTTTTTAAATATATATACTTACCTATACTTACGTTGTAATGGTATGCGTTGTAATAGTATGTGCGTTGTAGTGTATTGCGTTGTAAGGGTATCCGTTGTAACATGACCTGCATTGTAAAAAATCCGTGGTAATGGTATGCGTGCTAAAAGTACGCGTGGTAACGTCATATATCCTTTCCGAACATGTTTGGTCAACTTTTTCCACCACTCCTTGAAGTTCTTGGATAGCATCATGATTCCTGTTGCTGTCCTTCTTAACGTCTTTGTGGAAATGTTTGATTGAATTTAGTACTTCGCTTAAGGAGGGCTCCCTTGTGTTTATCATATCAGAACCTTTTTCCTTTGGCGGTGGACTACTTTTTTCCTGCTCACGATGACGTTGTCGTTCTCTTGATCGGCTATTCCTATGTTTGCCATGCTCTAAGTTGCCTCCTGGGTCTGTGGTCTCTTCGCCATTTGATTGACAGTGCCTTCTATGTTTTATTCTTCTTTTTCCCCAGTCATCTTTTTTTTTCGCTCCCCCCCCCTCTTTGGGATGGACATCTTGGCTGGATGCCCGAGGCACTCCCAATACTGTAGTGTTCGAGGCCTCCACAATTGTTGATGATAATTGGCATGTTGTGCTCCTCTCTGCAGCTTCGACATCCTCTCCTTCCTCCTCTTTTTCATCCTCCTCGTTTGAGCTGCTTGTTACGCTAGAAATAGACACGCCTGTCTCGTAGATATCTGAGCCAGATTCTCCACTTGATGTTACAGTTTCCAAAGGCATCTCCCTTTTTAGGTCTCGCCTGTCGATGCGCATGCGCATCGAGCTTGCGAGACTATGGGGGCTTAAACACTCTTTAACTAACTTGCAAGGAATCGTGGCGATTCCTTGCAGTGCCCGTGAAATTCAAGCTCAATGCGCATGCGCATTGAGCTTGAAAGCGCGTGCACATGCCCCCAGCCGCCTGCCTTGCATGGATTTTCCCTCGCTCGCATTTCTCCTCCCCCCTCCCCAGCCGCCAGCACCTCCCCTCTCTCTCCCTGCAGTTTCACGGCCGCCATTTTTATTTCCTTTCAGCCCGGCCGCACGGCCAATGCTTGTTGGTAAACTATGTCCTTCGCAAGTGACACTCCGTTCAGTGGTCTTCCTTGATTGCAGTTTCCTATTTCCTGGCGAGTGTCCGTGCAGTTGTCCCCAGCCTGAAGAAACACGGTCTGGAGTTTAATTTAATCTACTGCTTGTTATTCTTTCCCTCGGCTCGTGTATCAGCCCGCTTCATGGACGCAGCGATTTTTCTTGCAACCCCAGCCGCCTGCCTTGCATGGATTTTCCCTCGCTCGCATTTCTCCTCCCCCCTCCCCAGCCGCCAGCACCTCCCCTCTCTCTCCCTGCAGTTTCACGGCCGCCATTTTTATTTCCTTTCAGCCCGGCCGCACGGCCAATGCTTGTTGGTAAACTATGTCCTTCGCAAGTGACACTCCGTTCAGTGGTCTTCCTTGATTGCAGTTTCCTATTTCCTGGCGAGTGTCCGTGCAGTTGTCCCCAGCCTGAAGAAACACGGTCTGGAGTTTAATTTAATCTACTGCTTGTTATTCTTTCCCTCGGCTCGTGTATCAGCCCGCTTCATGGACGCAGCGATTTTTCTTGCAATCAAAAGCAAAGCTTGCCCCGGCTTGAAAACATGTCTGTAAATCTTCTTTTGAGGAATTATGCCCCTCTGCCGCCCCACCCCCTTTCCGCCCGTCACTGCCTGTTATTTTCAATGCTTCGTGACTTAATATCCGATGCCGTAGTCCCCCCTCTCCGCGCCCATCGCTGCCTATTATTGTTCAGTGCTGCAGCACCCGTTGCAGTCACTTAAGATCCCCGTGCCTTCCCCTCCACCACCACCACTTCCCGCTCGTCGCTGCCTGTTAATTTTAGTGCTTCGGCACTGGTCACCCTCACTAGCTGCTGCTCAACAAGTTAGTTAATTTTACACCTGTACTGTGACTCATGTGAGAGAACAATAATACTATTAAATCTTAAAACAACAGCAACGTTTCAAATCTCAGTATAACTTCTTAGGGGAAACCATTTCTAAGCATAGGGCATAAGTAACACATGCTTCCATAGCACATACCTTTGCCTACACATCCAGTACACGCCGTTCTTCAAACGGTCCTAAGTGATGGCGCCTGGTTATAAAAAAGCATCCGCACAGATGTACTGGGAGGCAATCTTGTGTTTAAGTGCTTTGCCGACAACAACTCACCTGAGAGCACAGAAGCATGACCAACTCCACCATAGAACTTCTGAATTTTATGCACACCAAACCGAAAAAAAACAAATAGATATCTGGTCACATCTCAAAGACAGTCTGCTCAGCCCACGGTGACACGTAGCAATACTTTTCACACGTAAACTAAAACGAGCAAGTGGCTACATTTATGTAATTTCATTCTTAAGGAGAGCAAAGAGACACATTTCAGTGTAAAACAATCTACGTTACAATTAAAAGTATAGAATGGCGAAAATGGGCCATTAGAAGTTTGGAAAGAGGAAAATGCCTGCGTTAGTAAGAAAGAATAATAGCACATGCGGTTTGTGTGTCTCTCAAAACGTATCCCTTAACTCATCTCTGTACCACACATTAGTCGTGTCGATTGAAGACAAAAACAACTGCAACTTTAGATCTGTTTGCGTTTATATTACTGGTGACAATGTGCAGGGCATCTGCTGTATTGATCCATAGTATCTACGTTATGCTGCTTCACAGCGTGTGGTCATTACATGCAGAGAAGGGAAATTGCTCCATGACCTTTGCTTTCTCCGTTGCTCTTCTGCCTTCAGCCTTCTAACTATCAAACAAGCTTCCAGTTTGTTTGGTGGCAGCAGACATCCCAAACACTCTCATTAATACGTTGACCCTTGACCTGCAGTAATCCTTCGCAGAAGTGCAAGTGGTAGCACATTAAATGTTTGCAAGTGTTTATAAATACATTTTGAGTATTCCTTTGTTGAACATTTGTAATACATTCTCAAAACCCCACACGTTTGCATGCACATATTGATTTACAGGCGTGCACTCAGCGCAACCACATCATCACTCAGCGCAAACCACAGCGTCACTCAGCGCAAACCACAGCATCACTCAGCGCAAACCACAGCCTCACTCAGCGCAAACCACAGCCTCACTCAGCGCAAACCACAGCCTCACTCAGCGCAAACCACAGCCTCACTCAGCGCAAACCACAGCCTCACTCAGCGCAAACCACAGCCTCACTCAGCGCAAACCACAGCCTCACTCAGCGCAAACCACAGCCTCACTCAGCGCAAACCACAGCCTCACTCAGCGCAAACCACAGCCTCACTCAGCGCAACCACAGCCTCACTCAGCGCAACCACAGCCTCACTCAGCTCAACCACAGCCTCACTCAGCTCAACCACAGCCTCACTCAGCTCAACCACAGCCTCACTCAGCTCAACCACAGCCTCACTCAGCGCAACCACAGCCTCACTCAGCGCAACCACAGCCTCACTCAGCGCAACCACAGCCTCACTCAGCGCAACCACAGCCTCACTCAGTATCACCACAGCATCACTGGTTCAAATATGTTCTCTCAATGTTTCAAGCTTTATTACAAATGACAAAAAAGATATTAATATTTCACTTCTGTTCTTGGATTTTCGTCACAATAAAATACACATAACATAATTAACTAAAGATATTTAAAAAAGTTTAAGCTATTGCAATTATAAAATAAAATCACTTTTATTTACGAATTAATTATTTAAAAGCCATTGTTATTTGTAATATCAATACTTCTAAGTCACGTAAATACAAAACATATTGCATTACAAATGCTAGAGGTGTCACATTTGCGAAAGTTATAACTATTGGCATTGTAAATGACAAAGCTATTTATTTAGCTATTTTAAAAAACACATAAATAAAAAAAATGTCATTTATAAGACCAATAGCTCCAACTTTCCTATTGCGAGACCTGTTGCATTTCCAATGCTTGTTGGAGATAATGTCTGTGCTTCAGATGGGAGATGATTGGTCCTCGAATTTTGAATTAATGGTGGGGGCGGAGATTCTCTCCCTGTAAGAGTGTTTAATTGTACACAGGACTTTTTCAGCATTATTTCCTTAGCTAAATCAGTGCCAACTCCTGCAATTTTTTGTACAGTGTTTGTATCAGAAGTATAACCCATGCTTTGTCTTTGTAGATCTTGCTGATCATTCTGGTTCCTTTTGACTTCTGGAATCGGCGGAAAGAGATACTGCTGATGCTGATTTATTTTCTCTTGATTATCTTTGGCAATAGGGCTAAATATATTTGAAATCCTTGGCTGAGATTCTAATTGCTGCCCAGTGTCCTTAGCAGTTGCTTTCAAGTTTTTTATCGTCTGTAATCTCTTTGCTTTTTTCTCTAGCAAGTGCTCACTATCTTTGTCTGTCTCCTCTTCGCCCCCCTTGTTTTTTTCCTGGTTTTTATTTTTTCCCTAGTATTTTTAGTGAAAAATGTCTTCGGTATTGTACACGTTTATTAATTTGTAAAAATTGTGTGAGAAATTATCAAAATTATTTCAACATATTTATTTCATTTACAACATTGGTTCATAGTTTTTGAAGATAAGCAAAAGCATTCTTGAAAACAACCATATAATTAATAATACTTTCAATTGGTTACCTTAGTTTATGAAGATATTTTCACATCTGTTCGTTTTTCTTTTAATCTTTTAAGGAAGACGAAGTTTTCTCCTTATAAAAATATTCAGTAAGCTGAAAAAATTGAAATTAAAGAACCTAAAGCTCACTAAATATTTTTCATTTCTTAAGTTGTTACACGTTTTTTATTCTTAGATTTATAATAATCACATTTTATTAATACATAAATAACGAGAATATTTTGATATGTGACACTTGAAAAATTAATTATAATAATCTTTTAAAAAAAATATAAACGTACTTACATCTCTTCTCACTTTCTAAAAATATCGACAATATTTTTTATAGTGATTGCAAATTTTTCTCAAAATCTGAAACCTAATAATGTTTTTGTTTTAATAATATGTTATTAATTTATTTTTAAATAACCTATCTTTACTTGTGTTTTAATTTAAACTTACTTGTTTGTATGATAGGACTTGTATAATTTTCCTTAGAGTTCTTCACTGTGGCAAGAGGTCATAGGGTCAGTAAGTCGCAACTGCTCTCTCTGGTAGTAGAATTACTACTGAATTCAAAATGGAGTATTACTCGTATTTATAGGTTTTTATGAGTGTCATCATAATTTTTGAGAAAAGTATCGTTAATATGGGTTTTTTACAAATATGTATTTGCTGTGAAAATGTCTAATTTAAAATATGATTTAAAAAGTGTGTCTTTTGTGCTTCGAATATCGTTTTGACCTCCATTTTGTTTTCAGTTCTTTGGTGTTTGTTTCATGAAAAGAGGTGTAGGTGTCATGGATTGGCAGCAGCGCAGGCTCACACACGCCACTAACCTTAGCTCAAGGTGTCCGGCAGAAACGACTTCGGGTGCTAAGCTCTCCTCCCCCCACCAGACACGGAACCCACAGTGGAATCGAAACACACTGTGCGCACACGTACCTAGCCGGGAAAGGGGAAGTGGATAAAATAATAAATGGGTAGCGATGATTCCTTGGGATCCCCCAGGAGTCTGGTCACCAAGATGCGTAGGACAGCAGGAGAGGACCCACCTGATTAGGGAAGAGTAATGAACACAATCAACACTACACTTAATGTGTCTCGGACAGTATCTTAAGCAACTCGTAGGCACCTCACTCACCGGAATCATACACAACCCTGGCCGTGAAGAAAAGGCACCACAGCAAGCCTGCAAGGACTATGACTCGTTCAGTAAAGAGTTCAGGACTGTGGCATGCAGTAGTCAAAAAGGATATGGAAAAATAGCGGTTGTTTAAAATGGCACAAACCGCTCTCAGAGTTCAGCCACAAGTTGGTTACAGGGAACCCACAAGGATCTTCGGTGGAATAACGTCTCTGTCTCTTGTGGCAGGAATTGTCCGTGAACAAAACAAAATAAAACAGTTCTGAGACTACGTCTCCCAGAAACCCTCTCTGGAGAGAACGTACAAGGAATATTAGCGCAGCGCGTCTTCAGGCAGAACGCTCCCTAATATGAGGGAAAAGAACAAGCGAATACGTCCCCTGAGTGCCCTAATCTGACTAGCTAGGGACCTTTAAACAATAAAGCAGAAAACGAAAACGAGCCCGTTTCCGTTTTTCGAGTACTTATCAGGAAAGCGCTGAAAGTTCCAAACGCTGGGTAATCACGGCTTCTCAAATCCAGGAATCTTCTAGCTTCACGCTGGAATCCGGCGGGGAACACCTTCCGCCACTCCAATCTTCTCTACAAACAAAATTGACAAGCACCGTCCGTGAGGAGGGGAGGGGCTAATCTGCCTTAGGTCTCATGGCTCTTCCTGCTTGCCCCTTGGAATGCTGGTCACTGTAGTTCACTCTACCTCTTCTACAAACGTCCCCACACGCATACCATCTTCGGGATCGTGATAGTAGTACCATCCCTCGACCCCCGGGCACCACAATCGCTACAGTAGGACTCATTTTGGGCATTATCTCTAAAATGGCGTCTATGTGTTTGTTTTGCTGTTGTTTTTAATAATTCGAACGTTTTTTTGATTAATATTTATTGATTTTAAATTAATATGTTTAGAAAATCGTTTTATTTCTATTTTGTGAAAATGATTTAAACATTTTTTCATATTATTAAAAACACGTTTAATACTTGAGTACTTATGTTATTACACAAGCGCTTTTTTAAATACTCGAATATTAATTATTAAAAATAACATGCTTATTTTCTAAATTTACGTTCAGTTCTCTATTCTCTACTATATTTTAATACACTTCCCCGCCCAAAACCCCTTTTTTCCCGGCATCTTGTCCCAGGAGTTATTTTACACAAAAAACATTTTTTTAGTTTATTTAAATTTGCAGTGTAATGGTATGCGTTGTATTTGTTTTCGTTGTAATGGTACTTTTCAATTACTATTACTATTTTGCGTTGTAATGGTATGCATTGTAAAAACATTCGTAGTAATGGTACTTGCGTTGTAAAAAATGCGTTGTAACAGCATGCGTTGTAATAGCATGCGTTGTAGTGACATACATCCGACCAATATTGGTGTCTAGTAAAAGCGGGCTTTGCCCGGTGTCAATTTCAAAGCTAGTGCCGCTTGGTTTCAGAAATACATCCGTACCGCAGACAGAGGGGCACAAATACCTTGTAGTTCCTGATTTGGGCTTTCCTCAGGAGACCTGTGGGTTTACCAACCTGTTGTTAGGGACAGAGGAAGAGGATGTTAGCGGAGACGTGTGTGGATGTATGTGCATCACTTCATTACGTCCGTCCTCGCTGTCGAATACCTGTACTTTGTTTACCTTACGTTTTTTGCTCCTAAATGAAAGCAAATAAAATTAAAAATAATTAAAAATAATCATAAAGCTCCAGAAGTGCGTGAAGTGTAGTGATCGGAGCTAGCTCTTAGTGAATAGATTTTTCAAGATGCCACTTATTAACTAAGTTAGGGCCTGCATCGTACTCCTTCTAGGTTTAGTGGAAAGGCGTATCTTATCGTAACTGCGTTTGTTATGTTATGTTATTAGTATTTTTAAAGTGCAGCGGTTACCCGTGGAGGGAATAGCGCTAATTATTTATCCTGAAGGCAAGAGCACGGAGGAAATGAGGTCTATTCAGCAAAAAGCCAGGTCCTTAAGCCCTTCCTAAAGGCTAGAAGATACATGGCATTTTTTAGGTGGAACGGAAGAGCATTCTAGGCTTTCGCCGCACCAACGGCAAAGCTTCTGCCACCCCACAGAACATTTTTTGTGTGCAGCACTAAGACCAACTTGGCCCCCAGTGACCGAAGTTTGTCGTGTTGGGTCTCACTATGAGTAAAGTGTCCAAAGTGCAGAAGTATTGTCCGCATAGTTGTTTTTCTTACAAGGTGTTATTCTTGATTGCATATGGGTATGGAAGGTTGCAATAATAATAAAAATAATTGCTGGTCCTGGTCAAGATCAGATGATGTTGTGTAAGCATATTTAAAGTTTAGTTTGCCGTGTGGATCAAAAGAGGGCAGGTAATTATATTGTCTGAATTATTAGCATGATGTCATCCTTTGGCTTCAGTTAACGCTTCGTAGATGCGTGCATCTAGATGTATGTGAGGCAGTGTGTTTTGTCAAGTGGCGTTTAAAGATCCTGCCAGGTTGTGCTGTGTGCAAATGTAGATATTGTATCTAGATTTCCTGATTGATACCCTTATATAGGTATAATTCACTTTGCCCTTATTTAGGCATAGAAATTCAGTCCTTATTTATGCATTGCTCATGCTAACCAAATACAGGCAAGGTCAACTACATCCGATCCTGTTCGTTACAACGAGTTCTTGGAAAACCAGACTCTTAAGCCTTTAGGACTTCCCCTTGCTTGGATTTTGATATCCCCAAGAACTCATTTATTATGCATGAACATCTATTCCTTAGGGGTTCATTCATGATGTTCCTATGCCCGACTTTTACGTCAATACTGGCATTCCTAAACACCTTCATGGTATAAATATGCATTCACTTGCTAGACACAGTGCGGTTCGACTACCTACTTGCATGACGCGGCTCGCCACAGCAAGTCCCGAAGGAAGTCAAGTCCCCAACTGACACACTGACCAGACGCTGTCATCCTCCTCGCAGAGAATCCAGCTCCAGTGCTTCTGACTCGAGTCACGAGAAAGAGATACCAACCTCTCTCATTCTAAGGTATGGAGCCGATTAGAACCTAGAGAAACTTTAGGCAACTCTTGGCATAACTAAACCAGACTAAGACAGCACCTACTTCTTCCCTCATACTACACTTAGGTTAGGTACACCAGG
This sequence comes from Lissotriton vulgaris, assembly GCF_964263255.1. Taxonomy (NCBI): domain Eukaryota; kingdom Metazoa; phylum Chordata; class Amphibia; order Caudata; family Salamandridae; genus Lissotriton; species Lissotriton vulgaris. The sequence continues at coordinate 1,102,420,111 of NC_141691.1, read as the reverse complement.
GTAGGTTTATTTTAGAAGCACCAGTTGAGTATTTTAGCCTGTTTTATTTATGTATATATTTTAATGAATAGATATCATAGCTACAAGACATGCTATTACAGTATTATTTTATCTTACTGTCAACGCTGTACATTTTATACTTCGCATTCTGTCTCACAATTGTAGCAGTTCATATCTCTTGCATGAGAAATACGACTGTTCAATAAACCCTTTTTATTGAAATGCCCGTCTCTCTATTTCTGTGCAACTCTGTAGAAACGAAGCATGCACGATTGACTAGGTAAAACGGTTATCTATTGTTTCCACGAGTCTGAAGATACTGTTCTGACTCTAAGGGAAACAAAGTTGTCATGTTTATGCATTTGTCAGGAACTAATCCCTTCTTGTTCATTCGAGAAAGTTTCTAGTGACCTCTGAGGTAGCTGGCACAAGTACTTAAGTTTAATGTACTCGATAGAGACATACTGACCTCAGTCCTATGTCAAAACTGTAGTGTATATTATTCCTATGCGCAGAGCATATCAGTGATATAGGAACTACACTACAGTTGGTCATCACCAGCGAAAGTCTTAGCTGTCCAGTCACTTGCAGAGGGCAGGACCCCATCCCTCCCTGCTTGTTGCATTATCACATGGGGGTTAGCTTTGTCAGTGTGCACCTGCACCTGTCTTTCTTTGATAGTGGATAGGAAGGCCTTGAATGTCAGGCAAATAAACCTTAACTCTAACAAATTAAGATGCAGTTGCCTCTGTTGGAGACAAGAGCTTTCTGATCTCCACCTCTCCAATAAGCCCTCCTCAACCCTTGAGTAAGGCATCTGTGACTGTCATCAGCTCTGGGCGGGTTAAGGAGGGGGGCTAGCCACAGATTCGATCACAGTCCAGTAGCTATTACTGCAGATCTTTTGCAGTCTTCTCTGAGATCTTGATACAATCCGACAGATTGGTAATGATGTTGAGGACTTCATATTCAGTGACTGGGAGAAAGTAATGTCAGTAGGGAGGGTGGGTGGGGCAGGTGCATTGGCGGGAGGGTCATAGGAGGAGAATGGGTTAAGGGGGGATAGAGATAAAGGATTGATCAATCTTAGAGATTTTTTCCGAAAAGAAGTTTGCAATTTCTTTGCATCTCTCAATGGTGGCCAACAACTTAGGAGGGGCAGAGGCTGCTTGATTTTTAACAATGTTAAATAGTTCCCTGGGTCTGTTTTTTGCCCAGTCAAGTTTCAAGCGGAAGAAGGCGACCTTTCCATAGAGAATGCGTTTTTTATAATTGGCCCTAGCGGATCAGAGGAGTGTAAGATTATGGGTGGATGGATGTTGCCTCCATGTGCGTTCAAACAACCTAAGAGAGCGTCTCTCATTGTTGAGATCAGCGTTAAACCAAGATTTGGAGGGATTATTTTAGCTGGGGCGATTTGGTCAAGGACCTTGATGATGGATTGGTTAAAATGCTAGGTGAGGTCGTTAGCACTATGGGAGAGCGTAGCAAGCAGGAGTTGAGCTTTAACGGCCTCGGACTCAAACAACTTGTTGACACCCCCACCCACTTGGCCGGGCACACACTCGACCCAATCTTCACCTCCAGCAAACATATCTCCTTCAATCACACCACAACTCTCCACTGGACGGACCACAGCTGCGTTCAATTCAACTACAAAAAGACCACAACCCACAACCACCCACAACCATTACCCCGCAGAAACTGAAACAAAATTACCACCGACCAGCTCTTCACATCGCTTCACCAAAACACTCCTGACAAACCAATGGACCCAAACAAAGCAGCCACCGACCTCAGACAATGGATCACCCACAGCGCTGACGAATTAGCACCCTTGAAAAACACTCATATCAAGCAAGGTAGCAAAAAAGCCCCATGGTTCAACGAAGACCTTAAGAAATCCAAGAAGACCTGTCGCACCCTAGAGAAAGCCTGGCGAAAAAACCCAACCACTGACAACCTGTCCACCTTCAAGAACGCTACCCGCAAACACCAACAACTGATCCAATCCACAAAGAAATCAGCATTCAAGGATCGACTCGACAACAACGCCCACAACAGCAAGGAACTTTTCAACATCGTCAAAGAGTTTACAACCCCACCGCCGGCACCAACGACATCACCCCCTCTCAAGACCTCTGCGACTCTCTAGCCTCATTCTTCCACAACAAAATCGCTGACATACATAACAGCTTTGGAAACCGGTCAACACCCCCCTCCTCCGAAATAAAACCCCCTTCCAACAACCTTTACGCCTGGAACCCAATCACCACTGAAGACACCATCCACTTGATGAACTCCTTCCACTCAGGATCGCCAACCGACCCATGCCCCCGCCACATCTTCAACAAAGCAGACTCCACCATCGCACCCCACCTCAAAGACATCATCAACTGCTCCCTCGATTCCGCTACCTTCCCGGAAAGCTGGAAACATGCTGAACTCAGCGCCCTTCTGAAGAAACCCACAGCAGACCCCACTGAACTTAAGAACTACCGCCCCATCTCGCTCCTCCCATTCCCTGCCAAAGTCATTGAGAAAGCAGTCAACAGTCAGCTCGCCGCCTTCCTCGAATCCAAATAATCCCTCGACCCTTCACAATCCGGCTTCAGAGCCATACACAGCACTGAGACCGCCCTCATCGCAGCAACAGACAACATTCGAACCCTACTGGACAACGGAGAAACAGTTGCCCTCCCTACTCGACCTATCTGCAGCCTTCGACACAGTATGTCATAGCACCCTCATACAACGCCTCAGCAACCTCGGAATACAAGGAAAAGCACTGGACTGGATCACCTCGTTCCTCACCGGAAGAATCCAGAGAGTCCGCCTCCCCCCTTTTAGATCAGAGGCCACCCCAGTCAACTGCGGCGTACCACAAGGATCATCTCTCAGCCCCACCCTCTTCAACGTATACATGAGTCCCCTCGCAGCCATCGCGCGCCAACACAACCTCAACATCATCTCCTACGCAGACGACACCCAACTAATCCTCTCCCTCACCAAAGACCCAAACACCGCCAAAACCAACTTACACGAAGGAATGAAAGAAGTAGCAGAATGGATGAAGAAAAGCCGTTTAAAACTGAACTCGGACAAAACTGAAGTCCTCATCTTAGGTTCATCCCCCTCCGCCTGGGACAACTCATGGTGGCCTCCGGCCTTGGGAACAGCACCCATCCCCACGGACCACGCACGGAACCTGGGTTTCATTCTGGACTCCTCCCTCTTGATGACCAGACAAGTCAACGCCGTCACGTCATCCTGCTTTAACATCCTACGCATGCTCAAAAAAATCTTCCGCTGGATCCCCACCGAAACTAGAAAGAAGGTCACGCACGCACTAGTCACTAGCCGACTGGACTATGGAAACACCCTTTACGCCGGAACCACAGCCAAACTACAGAAAAAACTCCAACGCATCCAAAACGCTTCAGCCAGACTCTTACTAGACATCCCCCGCCAAGCTCACATTTCTGGCCACCTAAAAGACCTCCACTGGCTCCCCGTCAACAAGAGAATAACGCTCCGTCTCCTCACCCACGCCCACAAAGCCCTCTACAACTTAGGACCCGAATGCCTCAACACACGCCTGCCCTTTTACACCCCCCCCGCCCCCGCCAACTACGATCGTCCAATCAAGCCCTTGCCACAATCCCACGCATCCATAGATCCACCATGGGAGGAAGATCCTTCTCATACTTAGCGGCCAAAACCTGGAACTCTCTCCCCACCCACCTCCGCCTTACTCAGAACCACCTCTCCTTCAGAAAACAACTAAGAACTTAGATATTCGATAAGTAAAGTACCCACCTCCCTCAAGCGCCTTGAGACCCTCTGGGTGAGTAGTGCGCTATACAAATTTCAAACTTGAACTTGAATCCTCAGATTGACTTCTCTCATCCTGGCCTGATGTTCCCTTCTCTCAGGGGAAGACATTCTCCTAACAACATCAGAGCCTAGTGAGACACCAGAATGCTGAGATTCCCTGGATAGGGATCTCCTCCTTCTGTGTTCAGGGTTAAGCCTGCTTGGGGCCCTGGAGGGTACTAGGCCCTCTCCATTCCGATGTAGGCTTAGGTTGGCCTGGCTAAGTATGCCTACTTGTACAAGGCCATGATTAACATCAGCATCAGCATCATCAGCATCATCATCATCATCATCTACCACCTGGTTGCCTTCAGGGTCATCTTCTGCTGATGGCTGACCCTCTTCTACACTGCCTGAAGGACCTGGATGAGATGCTTTCTTAGCATCATATTCTTCCATGAGCTCTATCAGGTCCTTAAGGGTAGGGTTGGAACCCTGTTTTAACCTCCTAGTTGTGCACAAGTGCCTCAAATCATGGAAGGTTAGGGTATCATATCTGGAAGGTATCCTTGAAGGATCTGCCTCCACTGAGAGAGATCCAATTGTTTCTGCTCTCAGAGACATGATTCTAGTGAGGTGTGGTGTGTGCACCTACCTACACTAAGTGTTACCTACTAAACCTCTCAGCGACCATAACCCGGTGTGTGTACGTCATGGTGGTGATTTATTGATTCAACAAGGGAAGAAAGCAGCGCCTGGTGTGTTGAAACTTACGGACGTTAGGCGCCGACTTAAGTGGTCCCAGGTGGACCCTGTTGCATTTTATGATAACATCCAGGAATCTTGTGCCCCTGATTTAGCAGCATGTATGTCATCTGACTCTTCTTCAGAGGTTGTACTTAACGCCTTTGAGGCTATTGTTAACAAGGCGGGAACCCTGCTGTCTATCAGTGCCAAAAAATCATTACCTAGAGACCCTAAGTGGTTTGATAGTTCCTGCTCGAGAGCGGCGAGAGAGTTAAAGGCAGGTTTGAGGTCCATTCCAAGAGAGAAATCTTGAATTAGAATTCTCCGCCTTAATTATAAATGGGTTCTGGCATTTCGGAAATCCGTAAGTAATTAAGGATAATACGTGGAAGGAGCTCCTTGAACCGGACACGTTAAGTAATAGCTCGAAATTCTGGGGAATGATTAACAAACCCCTATTTGAAAGAGAAGGGGCGGACGCTATTGGCACAAATATCAGAGAAGATGACTGGATAAAACATTTTGGGTCCATATTTACCTGCACCACGTCAAAGTCATACCCGAAATTGGGAGGTAGTAATGAAACATTGTCCCCGTTTACGCTGTGTGAGATTGAGAAAGGCATCTCCGGCCTGACCTGTAACAAGGCTCCAGGTCCGGATGTCCTGCCCCCAGACCTCCACGATCGTCCCTGTTTTCAAGAAAGGAGACTGCAATAGCACCGGTTGCTACAGACCGATCTCCCTTATTGATTCTGTTGTCAAGGTAGTGTGAGGGGTAGTCCTGAATAGGCTGTCCACTTGGGCTGAAGAAAATAGAGTCATCTCTGATATTCAGTACGGGTTCCGCCCTGGGCATTCTACCTTGGCACAATGCCTTAACCTGTATATGATCCTTGGGAAGTATACCGTTGTCCGCAAGGGTGCCATCTACATGGCGTTCATGGACCTTTCCTCCGCTTTTAATTGTGTCAATCGGAGGAAATTGTGGCAGTCCATGGACGCCATGGGGGTGGATGTCACTCTAGTTAACTTCCTAAGAGATCTACACACGGACACTAGGGCAAACATTAGATTTTCACAAGACCTTAGTGTATCAAGGGATTTTACAGTTACTCGGGGAGTAAGGCAAGGGTGCATTTTAGCGCCCTTTCTTTTTAACCTATATATTAATGAGCTAGAGAAGTCTCTGATTGAAACTGGGGTGGATTTCCCGTATGTAGGGTGAAGGGGCCTCCCCGTCCTCCTTTATGCGGACAATGCAGTCCTTCTGGCTAGAGCAGCCAGAGGCCTGCAATCTCTACTGAATGCTTTCCGCAGCTTTATGGCTGAACGTGATTTAGCCATAAATAACTCCAAATCCTTCATACTGCAGGTCGGGACCCGCTCTAAATGCAACTACACCTTTAGGATAAATAACGGAAAAGTGCCCATAACCACAACCTTCTCTTCTTTGGGATTTCTGTTTGACGACCATCTAAATTGGGCTGCTTTAGTGGAGAGGAAAAGAGGGGAGATCACACAGGTGAATGCAGCCATCTTCAGCTTTGCAAGAAAAATGGGCAAACACCCAATTGCCGCAATGCTGAAGTTACACCAGGCAAAAAGCGTTGCAATTGGTAGCTACGGCAGTGAGCGATGGGAATATGAAGCAGTGAAGGGCATCCAGGTGGCAGAGAATAATTTTTTTAAACAATTATTGGGAGTACCAAAGGGAACTTCAAATCTAATCATTCATGAAGAAACTGGGCTCCCATTTATGGGCGATACGTTAGCTATGCGCCCCTTGCTTTTTTGGCTGAAATGCTGGTTAAATAAAGATCTTACTTTAATCACTAGCTACTTAAATAAGCCCTGACTCTGGATAACATGCTTAAAATCCCCTGGCTAAAATATCTAAAATCCTGCTTTAATGACCTGGGACGACTGGACCTTTTTTTAAGCCCTGAAACGATCACCACCGGGGACGTGGCCTATGTTAAAATAAACTTCTCTCTATGGCAAAAATTTAACAGAGAAGGGGCAGAATTGATTAAACCCAGAGTTCGTAATTTTATGTTACTTAAAACTGTCCCCTCGTTGGAACCATACCTTACGTGGCCCATTTCTTCCCATGAGCGGTTCTTGTTAAATAGATTTAGGTTTAACTATTATCACCTTCTACTTGCTATCCCAGAGGGGAGCCATAAAGGGCAGGTATTGCCGCCCTGTGGCTGCAATGTTTCATCTCCACAGGACCTAATGCACTTTATGTTCTTTTGCCACTATTATGATGCTCCCCGTAGATTCTTTTTAAAACCTCTACTAAAAAAGATTAACTTTACCCAGGTTTGTCCGGCTCTTTGTTTTCTGCAAATGTTGAGCCCAGAAAGCACTTTATTTGTGGTTGTTTTTTTAAAATACGCACTGAGACTGAGAAAAAGACTTCCGAACTAATGGACCCCCGTACTGTAGTCATGGCATTAATTACATTTTAGTCTTAAGTTTGAACATCTCATAGGGATGAAAGCTTTTTTACAGGTTTTGTATTAACATTTGAATGAATCATTTTATTACTTGTACAAGTTTAATGTACATATTTTTAATCATATAATTGTCCCTTTTATTGCTGAAACATTGCTTTTATGGTTTGCTATTTGTAAAACCGAATAAAGTATTTTGACTATGACTATGACTACTAAACCTCTCTAGGAGTTGTAGACAGGGTGTGCTAGGCCATTTGTTCTACAACAGCTAAGTTGAGTAGAACTTAAGTATTTTAAGACTTGTTATTATATGTACCTCAAGGTACCTTAATGTGATCTTTCAAATGATATCTCAAGATATTATGGTAAAACAATCAGCAGGCTCTTATCCCACCGCTGCCACCAATGTGAGAAGTTGGCCTGATATGTGATGTCCACTATTCTAGTGGGCACCCTGTATCAGTCCAAGCAACCCTTATGGTGATGGTTGTAAAGTCAACTTTATAGGCCAGCTATCCTAGTGGTAGCATGGACAAAGCAGTCTTAGGCTAATACGTCAGAGAGCATGTGATGCCAATTGTTTTACCAATAATAACCCCTTGAATATCAAATGAAAGGACACCACACAAGGTATATATCAAAGATATATGTATTTATTACTAACACAACCCCTCTGCACTCTTTATGAGGTCAGAGTTCAAGATACAGCACAAGTGTTTCAATAAGCATACTATAAGTTGCACAAATACAATTCTGCCCTAGGGGCCTCACGAACCATATACTAAATATGTGGTATAAGAACCACTTCAGAACAGGTGAATTGGCCTAGGGAATCGCTGGGACTACACTGAACAACCACAGGTTAGGAAGTAGGAGTCTCACAGGATGCGTGTGCCGTGTCTAAACACACACGCGAGTTCTCATAGGCTTTCAATGGGAACATAAAAGTTAGAAACTAGTTGATTTCGGACAGTCCGGGTGGACTTGCGGGGAAATGCAGTTAAAACAGGACACCTGGATAGTTATTACCCACGGGAGCACCGGAGTACCCGAGTTACCTCACCCAGGGAAGCCGGGTGCATAGGTGTGAAGTCGTGTGGGGGTTTGTCGTCGATTCCTATGGAGAGCTGCAAGAAGATGCAGGAGTAAGATGTCCGGATGGATCCAAGGGTGGATCGGAGAAGTGAAAACCTGAAAGGAGATGGGACAGAGTCTGGGTCACTAGCTAGTGACCAGGAAGGAACCAGGCGATGTCGAGCTGCAAACAGGTGAAGAAGTGAAGCTTGTCTCTTCAGCCACGTGGACCAGGAGGCGTCAACGACAACCAGGCGCTGGATACGAACTGTCCCACAAAGGCTCTCACTGTTGGCAGTGTCGGCTTCCGGATTGGAGTCAACAAGCCTTGGCAAAGGCAACCCACCCAGGAAGTAAAGATCGGCTTCTGGTACAGACCAGCAAGGTCTGTGGAGCTTCCCCTTTATGGGAAAGCAAGAGCAAGTCCAGAGCAACCAGGCAAGCAGTGTTGTTTTGAAATGGAGTCTTCAAGATGGCCATTAGCCAGCGGGCTAGCAACCAAGAAGACGCGTCAAGGGGAAATACAAGAGCAGGCCCCACGCGGCACTCGTGGAGTGTGGAGGGCTGAGCTTCGGTGCACTTACGACTCGGTGTTGGGGATTCTCTAATCCCAATGCACAACTTCAAGGACACCTCAGAAGCTGCACAATTTAGCAAAGAGCAAAATGGCCAGGTGTCCGGTCGCACGTTTCTCGTGTCCGCCACGGGTCTCAGCTTTGCTGGAGGTGTGGGTCGAGGTCGGAGAAAGCTGAAAGTCCAGTCCTGTGAAGCAGAGTCATCAGGATCCTTGGGGAGTGTCGACAAAGCAAACCAGCAATTCGCTAGGTGGTGCCTCTTTGCACAGGGTGGTCACTCCTTGACCACAAGGGAGATTCTTCAGTCTTCTAGTTGCAGTAGAATGTCGAAGGTCCATAGTTTTGTTTCAAAGTTTCAGTTCAGGATAATCTAAAGTCTCTAGACTCAGCTCCTAGCTTTATACGAATTAAAGGGGCTGGATTACCTGCTAGGTCCCTCCTATGAGTGGGACCAGGGAAGGGGGTGGTTACATCCCTTTACCTTTGTCCAGTTTCGCGACAGAGCTGGGACTGGAGTGCCCTAGCAACTGGTTTGAACCGGGCTATGGATGGAGCACCTTGTGTGCCCCAGGCAGTGTCTCATTTCATTCAACCCACCCTGCCCCAATACACTATGGCTTGTCTGGGGAAGTGCTTGCACCTCCCAAGGCAGGAAATCTATTGTCCAGGCCTCCCTCGCTGGAAGGGTTCCCAGCTGCAGGAGGTCAGTCTTGTGTCTGTGGAAACAGCATCCATTTTGTGATGCTGAGGCTCTGTTTAACTTTAACTGGGCAAAGCTACAACTACATGTCTTCTCCCTCTAGAAGGGTGGAATGCTACCCCCGTTGCCAGAACTGGAGAGGGGGTAGCATTCCATCCAAATCTTACACAGCATGTTTCGATAAAGCCAAACCAAAGTTAGCATTAACCGCAAGGATTATAATGCACTTACGAGTATATGGTATGGCTATATCGTAGAACAGCTATAAGGACATGGTTCCGAAAGCTGCAGACAGGCTCAGCTCCTGCTAGAGCACCATCTCACATAAAACCAAGCACTCTACCGTCAGGATTGTTAAGGCCTGCCATAGGAGTGACCTATAGGTGCATAAGTGTCTATATATAATGTTAGATATAGGAATACTATATCTAAGCAAGGGGTGATTACACAACCTTGCCCCAGCTGAGTGACCAGCCAGTTATGTCAATTTGGATGGCCAGCCAGGGGTGGCATAGTACATGCTGCAGCCCCTGGTAGGTCTTGGATGCACCTATGCCCTGGGTACCTAAGGTACACTATACAGGGGCTCATAAGGTGACCCATTATCCAATTGGAGATGTACCTAAAGTACATGGAGTCCATTTTACAGTGAGAGCAGATAGCCTGGGGCCCTGATTAGCAGGATCCCAGGCCAACTAAGTCGAAAACCAGCTAAACACTAGGCAGAAAATCTGGAGTAACCATAGTCAGGTATCCACCTTCCTACAGCATTTGTTTAAGGAATCCTACATGCGAACGTTGGATGAGTTTAGCAATGTTTTTACACTCGGTGAGTCAGTATCATAGAGTATATATTTACAGTCAAAGTTCATTAGTGATATCGGTCTATAATTTTTTGTGAGGATCGGGTCTTTACCTTCTTTTAGAATGACTGTTTTCATGGCCTGTGCTGGTGTGCATGTGATTTGGCCTGTGGTTGCAAACTGTTGATATAGCTTGAAGAGAAGGAACCTGGGGAGAAGATGTAGCCTCATGGCTAGAGCTACTGACTTTTGGGCTGGGGAACCAGGTTTGAGCCTCGGCCTCGGCTCAGCATCCTGTGATTCTGGGCAAATCTCTTATTCTCTCCGCGCCTACCAAATAATGACTGTGTCCTTGTGTAAAATAACCGGTGCTTAGGTAAAGCGCTCCAATACCTTCGGGTCGAGTTTGCGCTATATAAATCTGAAAAAACAAGAGGTTGTCTTAAGTGGCTGGCAAATGTTTTAATGAAAGTGGGGTTGTAAACGTCTGGGCCTGGGACTCTGCCAGATTTTAGTTTTTTAATATGGGTGTCTACTTCTTGGAAAGTACTAGGACCATTGATGGAGCTCATCTCTTCAGCAGACTTGGTGTTGAGTGAGATTGTCTCTAGATATTCCTTATTCCTCATATGATTCAGTTTGGTGTCATACAGTCTTTGATAGAATTCTTAGAACGTATCAGCTATCTTGAGAGGGTTAGTATGGATGGTACCTGTGTCAACTTTGATGGCAGTAATTAAGTTTTTTCAGTATTTTGAATTTTAGATAGGAGGACAGGGATTTCCCAGCCTTGATGGCTTGATATAAGCACAGACTCTTGTGTTTATTAATCCAGACTCCTTCTCTGGTACTAATCATTTTATTGTATTTATATTTTTTGTTTAGTATCTAGTTTAATGTCTGAAGGTCATTCTTGATTATGTGCATCTTCTCTAGGTCAAGATGAGACGTCTCATTTTCCTTGTTCTCTAACAGATAATGTTTAATCGCAACTTCAATGAGAGTTTTGTTTTGTGTTGTGGTTAGAACATCCTCATTAAATCTCCACAGTGGTTCTTTTAGTGGTGGTGTTGAATCTGTGATAGTTAGGGTAATGCATGAATGGTCTGATATGAATCTTGGTTCTATAATTGTTTGATATATTCCACTAGTTGAGTTCCCTGAAATCAGTAGATAGTCGATACAGGAGTATGAGCTATGTGGGTAAGAGTAGAACGTGTAATCTCTTTCCGCCGGGTTCTGTAACCTCCATGTGTCTATCAAGTTAAACTTACTGCAAAGATGTGCCTTATTTGGAATCCTAACTTTACTACTACTAAATGCCTTTTATGAATACCGAAAGTCGTAAAGTAAGGAGTTTGTCTCAGTTTAGTAGCAGTAAAGTTAGGAGTCATAATTTTTCTGCTTAAATGCCTTTTGTTAATACCAAAAGTAGTAAGTTTAAGGTTGTATCTCAGATTAGTTTTGTGAATCGGTCCCAGAGTTATTTTTAGTTCATTTTGTTATGATCCGTCTACCTTGTTTGTCGGTCGTGTGTGAGATTAGGTCTGTCCTGGATTTCTTAGATATCAGTGTTTAGACTCCATATTTCCTGCCTGCTGATGCGGAATACGCCACATCTGTAAACTGGTAGCCTTTAAGCTAGTTAGCTTGGTTGGTATCTAACTTAGTGTTTCCAAGAGAGTGATGTCTACCTTTGCTTATGGATGTAGTCAAAAATCTTTTCCTTTTGACCGGATGGTAAAGGCCTTTAACATTCAGCAATATTATTTCAATGTTTTGTTGGAGACGTCATATTGTCGTTAAGTGAGATCTACGATCAGTGATTACATAGGATTATCGCACAAGTTATTACTTGTGTAACAATATATCTTTCAGAGACATTAGTTAGTGATAGATTCTTTACCTTAGAATATTCCCCAGGCGTCAGACTGGATCCGGAATGTTTTCTGCTTAGCAGTAGCCCTGCACGCCAGTAGGTGGCATCATGAGGCTCCACGTCCGTCACTGGCGTCATAAGCACCGGGATGATGTCACGGAGGCTACTTAGGCGCCACCCAGGTGCGCTGATGTCAGTTCTGTACACGACTTTCCATGCTGAAACACAGAGCCATGCAAGATACTGACCATTGGTCAGACCTTCCAGGATTTCGCGGTTTGCTGCAAAATCGGCACTTTTCTAAAAATGCAGTGATTTTTACAAACGTGCCCGCGAAATCTGCACTTTTGTAAAAATGCCGCAATTTTTACAAAAGTGCCTGCAAAATTAACACCTCCCCATTAAACTCTTCTCCCCTCAATCAGGTCACCTGCTGTCCATACACTTCTGTTAGGTGGAGGCAGCATCTGATCTACTCAAGACATCTGATGGCCCAGCAAACCGGGAGCGCTCTCTACTCTGCAGGATCCTGATCCAATATAAATAAAGGACCTGATCCAAGCGGCCTTGAAGGCATAAAGCACAAGGGCAAAGAGCAACTCTGTGTGGTGCAGACCTGTGGGCTATCGCCAGCGCCTCTGACCTATCGCGGAGACCCAGATTAATCCCATTTAAAATATTAGGAGTGCCCCTATACCTACTAATTTCCCGTTTCCTTGACATGATGTTAAAATTATAATCTTAATTTATTCATATAACATTAATTTAGAGGTCGACTTTTAAGTGCCATATTTATTTAGGGCTAGCATGTGTGTGCTTTATTTTTTTTATTTTACTGATATGGTTTTATAGGCTTTGTCCCAAACAAAACTATATTTGATTGATTGACATTTTCAAGGCTTGGCTTGTGCATGGACTCTTCGAGCCAAGACTGACCCTTAGCTCGGCTTGTGGTTAATTTATTGGCTCACTCACCTCTGCTTAATAGAAATATTGTTCCTGGGCGGAGATAACCTGTGTCTTTAATTATTCTGCAGTAAAACTAGGGGTTACCAGGGATTGTGTGCTAAATTCTGTATATTAGCTTGTCACAAATTGAGGCAAACGTGAGAAGATTTTTTAACAAATATTCTTCCCTTCTGCAAATCAGGAAGTTAGCTTTAGGATGTGGGAAGAAAAAAATGAATCATTTTGAGGTTTAAAATTAATGGGCAGAGGTAGGATTTCAAAAGCTTTGCATACTAACAAAGTCAAGTATTTATCTCACAGTGGGCCTTCTCGGACCTGTTCAACGGGCCATGGCCTGTCCACAAAAGTGTCCAGCCGCCCTCAGACTCTCAGGCGAGAAAAGGGTTAAGGATGTGCCAAACACCGGTCCCGCAATGTGTCAAAAGGTGTGAAAACTGCTACCAACCTATACTAAAGCAAATGGAGAATTGTATTTCCAAGGGATAACAGCCTTCACCTGTGGACTGCTTCCTCTGTTCCATATTCCAGGTTGCCTATTCAAAGTGGAATACTCTGCTAAAACAGTTTCCATTAATTTAAGGCTGAAAATGAATGATTATGAGTAAAATTAAGTGCAGCAAAAATGCCGCTAAATTTCCATATTTGTGCCACTAAATTTTCATATTTGTGCCGCCAAATTGGCAAATCCATGCCGCTATATCCTGGAGGGTCTGATTGGTGCATAAAACTAGGGCCCTTAAAGGGGATGACCTTAACCCTAGTAATCAGTTCGCAGAACGGGGAGGAAGGGTGGGGCAGTAAGGAATCTATCACTAACTAATGTCTCTTACAGATATATCGTTATACAAGTAGTAACTTGTGCATCTGAAAGAGACGTTAGTGATTGATTTCTTACCTTAGAATAGATACCCCAGCAATAGCAACCTCAGTGGTGGGTCTGCGAACAAGATTACACCAAAAAGTTACGGAGCACAGAACGGCCGAAGAAGCCGTCTCCTCAGACCTGACTGTCAAGGCAGTAGTGCTTGGTAAACGTGTGCAGCGAGGCCCATGTAGCTGCCTGACAAATGTCCTGCAAGGGAACGCCATGTCCCAAGGCAGTAGTGGCTGCCGTTGCCCTGGTCGAATGGTCACGCAGCCCAACAGGAGGCTCCTTCTTGGCCAAGGATTAACATGCTTTGATGCACAAAATGACCCACCGGGAGATGGTGTGTTTGTGCACAGCCCAACCTTTTTTGGCGCCCGAGTAGCCAACAAAAAGCTGATCATCCACCCAGAACTGCTGTGTACGCTGCAGATAGAATGCTAGCACACATTTTTGGTCTAGACGGTGGAGCCTCTCCCCTTCCCTGGAAGGATGCAGAGGCAGAAAGAAGGTGGGCAAAGTGATGGTCCGCCCGATGTGGAAGGGCGTAACAACCTTTGGCAAGAAAGAAGGACGGGTCCTAAAAACCACCTAGTCCAGATGAACAGAAAGGAAAGGAGGTTTGGAAGAAAGGGCCTGGGGCTCACTCACTCTTCTGGCAGAGGTGATAGCAACCAGAAAAGCTGTCTTTAGAGTGAGAAGACGTAAGGAACAGTTATGAAGAGGCTCAAAGGGAGCGCACATCAGAAAAGTCAAGACAAGATTAAGTCCCATTGAGGCATTATGAAAGGCACGGGAGGAAACGTGTGTGTAATGCCTTTGAGAAAGTGGTTAACAACTGGAGACTTAAAAAGAGAAGGCTGATCAGAAAACCTCAGGAAGGCGGAAATGGCAGAAAGATAACCTTTGATAGTGCCCAGAGCAGAGCCCTGCTGGGCCAAAGATAGGAGAAACAAAAGAACTTCAGAAAGAGGGGCAGAAAGGGGATCCACAGCCTTCGCTGTGCAACATGCCACAAATATGTTCCACCTGCAGGCGTATACCGTCTTAGTGGAGGGACACCAGGCTGCCAGAATGACATCACAGACTTCGGGAGGAAGATCAAAAGGTGTCAACTACTGGCGCTCAATCTCCTCGCATGGAGGTGGAGGCTGGACAGGTTCGGGTGGAGGACTGTCCCCTGCTCCTGCGACAGAAGATCCTCCCGAAGAGGCAGATGGATCGGGGGATCGATGCTCATACTGAGTAGCTCGGGATACCAGACTCTTCAAGCCCAGTCCGGAGCCACAAGAACGACTTGGGTCCGGTCGCGCCTGATCTTCTTCAGCACACTGGGCAGAAGTAGTGTAGGCGGAGAGGCGTACAACAGACCGCAACTCCACTCACGACGAAAAGCGTCTCAGAGCGAGTGCCGCCTTGGAAATTCCAACGCGCAGAACTGATGACATTGCGCGTTCTCTTCGGTGGTGAATGGATCTAACCAAGGCTCTCCCCACTGCTGAAAGAGACCTTGCG
The DNA here is from genome assembly GCF_964263255.1 of Lissotriton vulgaris. NCBI lineage: Eukaryota > Metazoa > Chordata > Amphibia > Caudata > Salamandridae > Lissotriton > Lissotriton vulgaris. The sequence goes on along the minus strand of NC_141691.1, from coordinate 1,102,404,704 downwards.
CCACGTCCGAGTTCAGACGCCATTCGTGATCCATCATGCACCGGCGGCTGAGTTCGTCCACCCTGGTGTTCAGAGAACTTGCCAGGTGTTGAACCACCAAGGTAATGCAGTGATATTCCAGCCATGTCCAGAGGCGCAGAGCCTCCTGACATAGGGTCCAGGACTCCACCCCGCCCTGTTTGTTGGAATACCACATGGCGGTGGTGTTGTCCATGAACACCTGCACCACACTTCTCAGGACACAGGGAAGGAATGCCTTCATCAATGCAAGCTGGATCGCCCGCAGCTCCAGAAGGTTGATATGGAGCCGGGACTCGGTCGGAGACCAGAGGCCTCTGGTCTCCACCTCTCCCATGTGGCCTCCCCATCCCAGGAGGGACGCATCCGTCACCACTGTGTGCTCCGGTTGAAGAAGGGAGAGGGATCTGCCTATGACCCAATCGAGTTCGTGAGCCACCACTGTAACGGTCGTGCAGCGCCCTTCGAGATCTGGACATGATCGGACAGGTTGCCCTGATGCTGTGCCCACTGGAACTTCAGGTCCCACTGCAGAGCCCCCATATGCCACCTGGCATGTGTCACCAGCAGGATGCAGGAGGCCATCAGGCCCAGAAGCTGTAGGGTCATCCTGACTGAAACCCGGGATAGAGGCTGAAAGAGCGGAATCATAGCCTGAATATCCCGGGAGGATAAACCCGAAACAGCGTCAAATCCAGAACAGCTCCGATGAAGGGGAGCTTCTGAGAGGGACTCAGGTGCGACTTTGGTACATTGATGGAGAACCCCAGCAAATGCAGGAGGTCGGCCATAGTCTGGAGGTGGGAGACGACTGCCTGGGGCGAGCCCGCCTTCAACAGCCAGTCATCGAGGTAGGGGAATATTGACACCCGGACCTGCGCAGATGAGTGCGACCACCGTCAACACTTTCGCGAACACCCGAGGGGAGCTGGTAAGGCCGAAGGGGAGCAGAGCAAACTGAAAATGCTCCTGGCCTACCATGAACCACAGGTACTGCCGGTGGCCGGCAGGACGGGGATATGAAAATAAGCGTCCTGCAAGTCCAACGCTACCATCCAGTCTCCAGGGTCCAGGGCAGCCAGGACTTGAGCCAGAGTCAGCATCTTGAACTTCTCCTTCCGGAGGAAGCAATTGACGTCCCGGAAGTCCAAGATGGGGCGCAAGCCCCCCTTTTCCTTATTGAGAACCAGAAAGTAGTGGGAATAACAACCACTCCCTACTTCCTGATCAGGAACGTACTCGATGGCCACCTTGGCCAAGGGGGCCGTGACTTCCTGATGGAGAATAGCCAAATGATCCCCCATGCTGTGGCACCGAGGTGGCATGGCTGGAGGACAGGACAGAAAGGGGAGCGAGTAACCTTGGTGGATTATCTGCAGCACCCACTTGTCTGTAACGTCGCACCAGTAGTGGATGTGGTGGCGGACCCTGCCCCCACCGGCGTGGGATGCTCCCTGAAGCTCGTATTAGGAAGGCTTAGAGGTGGAAGCAGCGGGGGTGGAGGTGGACTGACTTGCTCGCTGGTTACCAGACCCGCCCCTGCGGAAGCCATGGCCACGCTGGGGCTGGTTCAGCGCAGGCTTAGCCGAGGAGCGTGCTTGGGTGCTCTTACCCTGGCCACGAAGGAACGAAACCCAGATGTGGCAGGGGCCTTCGTGAAAAGACCCAAAGACTTGGCCGTGGCGCTCCAGGGTATTGTCCGCCTTGTCGCCAAAGAGACGGGAGCCATCAAAGGGCATGTCCATGAGCGAGCTCTGGACATCGGGTGAAACCCAGTGGAATGCAACCAGCATGGTGCCGCAATGCCACCATCGTGGAAATCGCCCTGCCTAACGAATCAGCGGTGTCCAAACCACACCTGATGGCAAACTTCGCCGCATCCTTGCCCTCCGCAATCGCTTGGGAAAGGACAGCCTGGACCTCCTCAGAGCACTGAGGCAGAACCTCTGCCACCGAATGCAACACTGCGTGGGAGTAACGGCCCAATAAGCAGGCGGTATTAACCAACCTCAACCCCAAACTGGCTGAGGAGAACAACCTCTTGCCATATTGGTCCAGCCTTTTAGAGCCCTTATCCGGCGGGCCAAGGAAAAGGCACTCTGCGATGTCGAGGCCTGAATGACCAGGCTCTCAGGCGTGGGTTGAGTGGTCAAGAAGTCGGGATCACTAGGCGCCGGACGATGACGCCTAGCCGCGTTCTTATTCACCAGAGCACCCGAAGCCAGCCAAAACCAAGTACCCAAGAGGACTTCGGTAAGGGCCTAATTGAAAGGGCGCAGCAGCTCTGACGACGTAGACACCGTCTGGAGCACCTCCGTAAGGAAGTTTGGTCTTACGGGCCACCGTAGGGAGGTCGAGATGGAGAGCCTCCGTGGCGTGATGCAGCACCATAGTATAGGAAGCGCCTTCCTCCATAGTAGGCGAAGGCAAGGCAAACCACGGGTCAGAGGACACATCAAGTTCATCCGCCTCTTGAAAGTCACCCAGCCAATCCTGCTCGGAGTTACACTGCCGCGCAAATGGGTCCTCTAAGACATCCCAATCCTCGTCTGGCTCCGGGGTAGAAGGAGCCGGCCACAGCGGTAGGGCTGGAGAGGGGGTCAGCAGAGCCGGGAGCGGTGCCAGCTGGGGCCGTGCCGGAGCCCCATCCCAACGTGGATCCCAGGCTGAAACAAAATGGTCTGGAAACTGGGGCAGGGGTGGGATAAACGCCACCCAGTGTGGCGCCTGTGGCGGAGCCATGGGCAGCACTGGGGCAGGAGCCAAGGGCGCGCCGGTGCCAGAGCCAGCGGTGCTGCACCCTGCAGCGCCGGGGTCAGAGCCGAGGGCGCTGGATCCAGTGGCTCCGGGGCTGGCGCCAGAGACGGTGCCGCTGGGCCAACAGGATCTGGACACGGGAGTACGGGGCCCACAGGTGCGCCGGTGGGAGCCCACGGCCTAAACAGGCGCTCCATGGCAGCACAAAACTCTTGCACCTGTTCGGGAGTCGCCAACGGACCTGGGTATAGTGGGTAGGCCGTGGGACTCCCAGGCTCCGGAGGAGCCGCAGGGGCAGAGCCCCTGTCCCCCACGTCTGCCTCTGGGGAGCGACGGGGGGACGTCAGAGAGCGAACGTGCTTCTTCGACTTCTTTTTATGGCATCGCTTACCGGAATCTGAAGGTGAAGACTTAGAGTCCGAGGAGCGACGGCTCCCGTCCCGCGAGCCGTCCTGCGAATGGCCCCTAGACCCGGAGGGGCAGTGAGAGGAGTGCCGGAACTCCAGCAACTTCCAGCGCCGCTTCCGTAATGCCTTCGGGGCCATGACACTGCAGTCCCGACAATCCCGGGAGTCATGGTCATGCTCCAGGCAGTATAGGCAGAGATCATGGGGGTCCGCCACTGACATATTACGGTGGCGCAACCCGCAAGACTTAAAGCCAAAAGTGGTCAAAAATAACTGAGGTACGTGTTCAATCCAGATCTGCTTTCGGCGCGGAAATAGAAAAATAAAGAACTGACGTTGGTGCGCTTGGGTGGCGCCTAAGTAGTCTTGGTGACCTCATCCCGGCGCTTATGATGCCAGTGACGGACGCGGAGCCGCACAACGCCACCTACTGGCGCGCAGGGGTACTGCTAAGCAGAAAACTTTCCGGATCCAGTCTGACGCCTGGGGAATATTATTTTCTAAGGTAAGGAATCTATCACTAATGTGTCTCTTTCAGATATTCGTTTATCGTCTTACGAGCGTAGTTATAGTACCTCATTATTCTGCAATGGAAGCCTACCAGTAGTTTTGCGATAATTTTGCGTCGCTCGATTCTGAGTGTCGCCTGGGGAATTTGTGTAATTTATGAGAAACATTATGGAACCCTGGCGTGTAAGAGTCTCCATAGTGTGACCATTTTCTGAATGCACATTAGTTTTAGAGAGGCATTGGTTAAAGGAAAACAAGAACAAATATGTGTAGAATTGAAATACAGACTAAAACAGCAGAAAAGCAAAAATACAAACCCTCCCTTCCACCCCCCAATAGAAACAACAGACGTGGCAATAGCAGGAAGATACTTCCCTCTCTAGGACGCTGTTCTGAATGGGAAATGGTTTCCTTCCTACGGAACTAAACTTTTAGTAGTACTGACTAAAGGTCTATTGAAGATAAGTGTTAAACTAGCTAACAAAGTTACTACGAAAAGGTCGAAGATATAAAGTATTAACTTTTGTAGCATGATGTATTTGGTTTGCGTTAGTACAGCTATTTTCAGCATGGGATCGAGCAGCTGTATTGCTTGCATTATGACTTGCATAACTATATTAAAATAGTTATAATAATTTTCTAGATATAAGCCATTTAAAAAATACCACAAGACAACTGTGAAAACCTGTTTCTAATGTTATGTAATTTATCCTGACGTTCTCGTTTGCATTAGAACAGCTGTTCTTGGCATACATTAGTACAGTTGTACTGAACTTTCATTTAGAACTCAAGTTACCAGTACAACAGGTACCATGATTTCCTAGGTGTGGGCATGTAGGTATGTATCATCAAAGTAGCTTGATTAGTAGCCCCTGATCAAAATAGTCTTGTCAGTCCGTCCCGATGTGTTGGAACATGTTGCACCAGAGCTATGAGTTGACAGTGGGTGAAGCAAGCTACAAAACCAACTATAAACAAGCATAGGCTGTCTTAGAATTGTTCAGACTGATAGAGTCCAACCGAAATCAAAGAAGAGAGTTTCCTTATCTTTGAGTCATTTGTGGCACCAATGTACTGAAACATGTAAAGTTAGTCGCTTGAATGCTTTTAGACTTGACGGTAATGTATGTGCCTAGGTAGCATTATACAATTCAACGTTCAGTTTTTATGGTTGGGTCTTTCTGTGAGGAAGTATCTATTGTATGATCCTCTGTGTCATCTAGACATTTCTTGAGAGCATCACAGTCTGAGAAGAGGTGAGGAGTGCCTTTTTCTACTACTCAATACCTTGCTGGACCTGCAAAGAAGAATTGGTAGCCTAGAGATCTCCGTCTGAGACGGAGTGCAAGAAAGCCTTTCCTTGTGTCCACTGTTGCCTTGAAGTAGTCTTGTGCTATGAAGATTGTATTATTGCCCCAAATAATATGTTGATTTTTCCTCATAAAGGCCAGGATAAGTTCAACATGTTGAAATTGCAATGGTTTGCATACAATGGGTCTAGGATGAGATTGATTTAGTAGCTTCCTGGCAGAAACTCTGTGGGCTCTGTCGAATTCCAGAGGTTTTTTCAATGGTCAGCCTGGTAACTTTTGGCAGCCAGTTTTCCCAGAAGGCGATACACGATCCTGAGCTCCAAGCCAGACCTCATGCTCCAAGGGGTCATGTGCTTGGAGCGTGAATAAGATGGGGACGTGAGTCTGCTGCTCCCCCTCGGAGGATCGCTTTGTTCATCTTTTAGTTACCCACAGAACAAGGAAGCATGGTCTCTAGCAGAGGGACCCACACGTAACACAAGTGCGGTCACTGAATCGACCCAGCTTTAACCAAGCAGCGCGACCGAACAATGCTTTGCGCTGTGATTCCATTCAAACACGAAGGCTGCCTTTGAACGAAAGCAGAATGACGGAGTGAAGTCTTTCAGAAGAAAACAAGTAAGACTTTGGCATCTTCCCGTCACCCAAGAATTTAAGGAGCCATTTACATCTTTGGAGACAGTGACCTCATGGGACGGCATGGTGTGCCTGACTCCAACATGGCATGGGTCTACTTGTGGAACGTATGAACAAAGAAATTCCGAATGGTCTGAATTATAGCAAATGCGGATATCAAATGCGGATTTGCGGCTATAATCTGCTCATAGTTGTAGTTGATTTAATGCAGAGAATGAATGTTAGGAATATATGAACCTCATACATGCCTGACCTTGCCTGACTCAGTAATTGAGGCTTGAAAGGACAAAGAAAATAACACACAAGCGAGCGCAAAAGGGGCAAGAGCCTATAGACTATGACTCACTACTGGAAGAAACTCCACTAGGAAGGGGTACGTTTTTGGAAACCCAGTGATCCAAGCCTAATACCAAGACTCTCAAAAAGACTTACCAAAAATCCTGTCCAAGGCCCAAGTTTAGTTGCGCAAAGATCCTAGTTCTCCAGAGTAGTCACTGCACTTTGTACAAGAAGACCAGAGCACAGTAAGGGGCGAATTTGGGCCGCTGAGAGGCAGTGAGTGACTAATCTAGCATTGCTAGTGGATAAATGGATCAAATATGATGCCACATTGATCTTATAAGACCTCCCTAACAATCACAGAAGCAACTCACAAATTACAATCACAGAGGCCTCAAACAACTACCTACGTAAATCCACTACGCCAAGTTGTGCCCAGGTTCATGCAAACCGGCCCCACAGGAACCACAAATACACAAAGATGGCTGAAAAAGAAAATAAGGCTAGCCTTAAGAGGGTGAAAGCTACCCTGCCAAATCCAGACTCACCAGTAAAAAAAAATAAGATATCAGCACCACAGTGGAAACATTCCTAAAGAGAATGGCTGAGGTCCACGATTTAGCAAAATCCACCATAGAAAATTCAGACATTATGCAAAACAAGATATCTGCAATCCATAAGGACATGAGGGAGAACAACAACAGAGTAGCTGAAGCAGAAAACAGAGTAAGCCAACTAGAGGAGGAGATGTCTAAATCGACAGAGATAGTAGCTAAACTAGACATCACTACAAACACTTTCTCCAGGCAGATATCTGAATTGGAGGACAGGAATAGAAGAGGGAACCTCATTGGCGGCTGGTGACATATGAAAGTGGTGAGCGTAAAACCTCTGTATGAGTGCCCGGTGGCAAGCAAGCCCAACCACCATAAGTGTTGTTTTTTTTTTTTAAAGAGTAGGTAAATGGTGCTTTTTCAAGTAAATTTGAGAAAACAAGAAAGTTGTGCAAGAGTAGTTATGACATCAATAAAGAGATTTCATATAATATTTACACAGGTAGTTGTTTACGCAATGAGCAGGGATTATGGGCAATTCTAATGTGCAATTCTTTGTTAAAAAGTGCGCACCTTTCATTCCAGCCTCATACACCTCATGTTATTCCACTTAAACAACCATGTTTTGCTTTCAGACACATACAAGTATTTGAATATGAAAACTAAAAACACTGTCAAAATAAATATGATACCAAAAAATCCTAAATGCAGAGGAATAAACAACAGCTATCAAATGGAAAAAAGAACCCACGAGGCCCCCCCATGCTCTAAGGATTGATGGGCAGGTGCAGAAACAATCTAACACAAGTGGATCTGTTTGGACAGCTTTGAGTGTGTCCATTGAAGAGCTATGTCCCTTTTTACATTATCAGTGTATAGAAATGTGTGTATCTTTGCCAGATGTTTCTATCTGCTACTCACTGTAATAGTTGCCCCCCACCATCTGGCCAGCAGGCACTAACCTGAAATTACCAGGAGTCTGCAGAAGCCAAGGGAAGGCCGCTTATCTTGCCGATGTCTGAACTCAACATACTGGTTCAGGAAGCTGTGTGCTGAAAACCTCGGTGCAACTGCAAGTGGAGCGGCTGTGAAGAATGTACCCACATAAAGAAATGCCTCGAGCAACACGTTTCTAGCACCATTTTCAAGAGACCCTTCAGTTACGTTATCATAAAGCGTGACAACTCTGTCATTCAGATTGCATAAAGCATCCATGCCTGTAAATATTTTACAGTCTCATATATGGCCCTTCCCCACTCACGAACGCTGGTGGTAATTATTAACGCCTTCAGCACGCCACTTAAGATCGGCGCGGCTACGAGCAGCCGGTGTGATCTTCTGCGCAGCATGGATCGCACGTGCATGCGCTTAGGAGGAGTTTGACGTCCATGCAGGAGGGTGTTTCAGGGTCCACGGATCATCTAATGCACATAAACAGCGTTGTGTGATCCTGGATCACCACCCGGGTTACACCACAGAGTGAGACGCTAGTCCTGCCTGCCATCAGGATGCCCCAGGGAGTTCTGCCCCAGCAGGGGCTCCTGCGCTTCCTGCTGCAGTTCACCTCCATGCACAGGAACCAGGAGAATGGCCTGGAGATCTGGCATAATGGCATAGGTTCAATGGACTGCTCTAACCGAAGGTTGACCTCTTCCTTTCCTCCGGGATTCCTGTTGTCAGTGGGCACTGCTGCATATACCAGTTAGAGGGGGGCAGCTCCTGGGCCGGGGTGAGGTCCCGCATTGGCGCGCACAGGAACAGCCGCGTCACAACCCCTCTAAGCCAATACGTACGCTGCTCCAGCCATGCCAGGATTGGCTTAGCAGGGATACTCGCCGCCCGCCTGCCCATTAGGAGAACGAGGGTTGCGGTGTTAATCAACCCTCGCTCTCTTAATTCGCAGCCAGCAGCCAGACTCAACACTAGTGCGCATGACTGGGCAGGTCGGAAAAATTCTCTGACCTAAACCCAGCATGCGCACTTGTGCTGCTACCTGCTGTGCGCTCCGCGCCACCCCCTGGCCTGAGAATGCATGTCAGTCAGCATGACGCCGGACCGCCCACCCCCTTCAAACTCTGAAGGGGTGGGCGGACCCGTGTTATGCTGACTGACATGTATTATTTGTCAGTTTACTTCAGTCAGAGCCGCGAGGGAGCTGCAGGCATGGCTGCTTGTGGGTCAACGCCCCAGCACCCTAATGGACACACCGCCACTGGGGAACCTATGCATTTTTGGTGTTCCAGAGGGGAGCGAAGATGAAGCGGGATTTGTGTATCTCCTTCTTGGAAAAATGGCTGCCCAACAAGACTAGAAAGAAGAGAGAAGCCTTCACATCTGACATCCATCAGCCTTCTGGATGCAGCACTTCCGAGCAAACAAAGGGAGGGGGGAGACCCTGTCTATGGCTAACCCTGCACTTCAGAAGAGAATATTGTCTCTAGAGTCTGGATACCCTCTAATTCAATGAAAGTGCTCCAGAAAGGAACAAAACGTAAGACACAACAAAAGGTCTTCTGAACATCCATAGGGAGCCCAGTATCAATCCTCTCACACTGCAAAACCTGTCAACACACAAACGCCTGAAAGCTGGCAGTGCACAGAGCTAGTCTAGAAGTCTGCCTCTAACCTCTACCTGGCACAGTATGCTTGCATTGGCAATCCAAGATGGATTCCACAGTTGTACAGTGCATTTGGTCCACTGGCACATACTAACATCTACCTATATCCCATGTATGTGCTATCACGGTACACAGGATGCAGCAAAGATTTGGCCACACAAGACTGAAGCAGAACTTAAAAAGGGAAAGCCAGGTAGGCTACTTTCACAGTGCAGAGAACAGATAAAAAGGTCTGCTCCATTACTATATTTAAAATGCCCTCTGCACCATTGACAAGCTCAGGCCAGCTGACAAGGGGAGTGTAGTGTCTCTTGATAAGGAAGGCATGCATGGGGCACACTTCCAGATTACAGAGCCACGCTCTGGATCTCTTATAGCAATTATACTAAGCAGTCCTCCATATGCACACACAATGTGCGTGTGTGCTGGGCCAAGGATAACCAAAAACACAGTAGAGATTTGCAATAAAATAGCATGACATAAAATACATAAATAAAACAACAACATAGGTATGCACCCTCGCATAATCTTACTGGTGCATTCCAGAACCCATCATAAGCCATAAAATTGTCCTCTTACATGTGTGTACAGTATTGCGTTGTATGCTGAAACTAAAGTACTTTTTCATTTAAGAGCATTGGCTAAACAATGAATTGTTCATAGGCACTATATGCTTCAATGAGTTCTGAATTTCCATCCCATACCACCTCCTCGAGTAAACCCTGGACTGCTCATCTTTAATAGCCTGAGGGTTAAGCACTAAAGGTGTGTACCTGGTGCTCAACTTTGGGTCTAACTGTAACTGTACATCAAAGGTGAAAGACAATTTGAGAGTAAAAAACAGAAGGAGGTCTCCTTACAAATCCGATAGGGGACAAGGAGAAAAGAATTGGAAAATAAGAAAAGTCCCTAAAACCCCAATGGGAGAAAGAACTGGCAACTGGTTCAAGAGCCCACTAGTGCCATCTACTACAGATTTATCGTCATATTACACAGTTATGATAACAAAAATTGTAAGAAAAAAAAATGATTGTATTTAAAAAAAAAATTCATTCAGCAATTTATTCTTAAAAAATACATTTAAAAAAAATACATTTTATGCATATACGTGCCATATCAGCAGAACATTAAAAGATGTGTGAAAACACAGTGACAAATTTAAAACATAAATCAACATGAAAGAAAACAAAACAGAATATCGACGCAGCGTTTTGGTATGTTGCAATAACACCTTCTTCAGGACAGTTTTCTCATTTAGATTGAATCCCTTTGCTTTGATATTTTGGCTTTCTTCTCTGGTCAGCTTGATGTACTTTAAGACTCTCAAGACTGGTAATTTTCCGAGTTCTGTTGTTTTAAAACAGTTCCACCTTTGGGTCTCAGTTCCTCTTTTCTTATTGGAATTGTAAGACACCTGTGGTTTCTTTAGGCTGGGAATTATAAACCTTCACGTTATAGTGTCTCCTTTTCTTTACGTACTGAGGAGCCACCGATATGTAGTTAAAATTCAATAGCCAGTTATTAATTTCTGGCCGGTGATCCACCCGTGATTGTATATTCCACGTTTAATGCAAGGTATACCTGTTTTACTGGTGGTTTGTCCATTCACCATCTGTAGGATAATGGTCGGCCTCCCTGCTCCTCAAATACGGATCAAATTTCGCGCCAATCTCAATTTGAGCCCAGTAACTCATGATTGGTCTGGGATTCTTAAAAAAGTTCCTACGATAGATAGCTAGCGATAGTGAAATTTAAACTTTATTGTTTAGTTAATTAAAACCATAACAATTTGATGAATGTCACACACAGATATAAAATTTATAAATTTGTCGCTAAAAATGTTACAATGTTAAAAAATTCAAAGCATTAATTGTTCATATTGTTTTTATACGTTTCTCAAATGCCTGCAGGAACTTCACCAGCTTGCAGTGTATTCTTGGAGCAGTAGTATCCAGGCTTCCAATAATGGCTGATCTACATGTTCGTAGTTTCATGGACCGATAACTTTCCTTTAGGTGTGACCGTTCCTTGGAAAGCATCTTACAGTGACAAATTATGTGTATTAGGTCCTCTTTAGGACTACCACACAGTCGACAAGAAACGTCATCAAGCAATTTCCAGGCAGGTTCATTTGCTCGTGTGGGAAAGTCACCAAGTTTCAACGCCATCAGCTTTTTCTTAATAAAAATAGAGTAAGTTGTTTCCAGGTATTGTGCAGCTGTCAATGTCTTATAGCCATTTATCACAGCCCATGAGTGCGAACGGTGGGAGAACGTTTCTTTTTCCAAGATTAACAAATGAAGTTTGGCCACTTTATTTAGGGTCTGTTTTAGAACAACAAATGACAGATTAATATCCCATAGGGTTGTTGAGCAGGTTGTCTCCAAAGCTTGCATGAGAAATTGATTTGCTTTGGAATTCTTTTGGGATTTAAACTCTTGCCATAGGTAGGTATTCAGATTGTTATTACTTGCTTTTAGCTTGATCTGATACCAGACCTTAATATAAGAGTATTGTCTCCCGGTATTTCGTTTTTTAGTCCGAATTCAAGTCGCAATTGCGCTGGTGATGTCATGCGTGGGAGACGTAATACTTTTTTGTATATTTTAGTTATCAGGATGTTTAGTAGGTTGGCGTCCTTTCCATGCATTGCCACACTTGCATAGGTCAGGGTTGGGAGGATTTTATTTGCCATTACGGTTAAAAGGGGTTTGAGTGATGGCCCTTCCAATTTTTTTGCCAAGGTACTTAGTCCGAATATCAGAGCACCCGCTCTTTGTGTCAGATAATTCTTCTGCTCTTTTAAGTTAAGTTTGTCATCTATATAAAATCCCAAATATTTGTAAACCGAGACTTTCTCTAGAGGTTTTCCTTTTAACCTTATATCATGATGCAATCCACGGCGGTTAGTGATCAACATGGTTTTAGTTTTTGAAATGTTTAATGACAACTTGTTTGCCATCAAGAAGTCCGACAGTTCCGTTACTAATCTGGTTAGCTCCATTTTTGTTAGGCTCAGGAGGACAATGTCGTCTGCATAAGCCAAATGCGTGAGCTGTAAATCGCCAAGTTTTGGTGGGTGGGCATTGCAGTGGTTCAATTTCGCAGAGAGATCTGAGATAAAAAGGTTAAATAAGTGTGGTGCAAGAACACACCCCTGTTTGAGACCGATGGTTGTGGGAGCTTTTCTCGACAGTCGCGATCCATCACCAATTTTTACTTGCGACCAAGTATCAGAATAAAATAGCAGTAAACCCTTTAGGATACACTCAGGAATTGCCCATGATCTCAATTTCGCCCACAGCAGATTACGATCCACACTGTCGAAGGCCGCCTGAAGATCTATAAAACACATGTTCAGATCCTGTTTTCTACTCATGCACTTCTCCGCGATCATAGTTATGGATAGGATATTTGCTGTTGTTCCGATCCCTTTCCTGAACCCCGTTTGATTTAGGGGAATCAGTTCTTTCTCACTAGACCATGCGACCAAATCATCCAAGAGTAGAGAAGCAAAATATTTTGCCTCGATGTCCTGCAACGCTATCAAACGATAGTTGTTTGCTAAGGATGTCGTCTGCATAAGCCAAATGCGCGAGCTGTAAATCGCCAAGTTTTGGTGGGTGGGCATTGCAGTGGTTCAATTTCGCAGAGAGATCAGAGATAAAAAGGTTAAATAAGTGTGGTGCAAGAACACACCCCTGTTTGAGACCGATGGTTGTGGGAACTTTTCTCGACAGTCGTGATCCATCACCAATTTTTACTTGCGACCAAGTATCAGAATAAAATAGCAGTAAACCCTTTAGGATACACTCAGGAATTGCCCATGATCTCAATTTCGCCCACAGCAGATTACGATCCACACTGTCGAAGGCCGCCTGAAGATCTATAAAACACATGCTCAGATCCTGTTTTCTACTCATGCACTTCTCCGCGATCATAGTTATGGATAGGATATTTGCTGTTGTTCTGATCCCTTTCCTGAACCCCGTTTGATTTAGGGGAATCAGTTCTTTCTCACTAGACCATGCGACCAAATCATCCAAGAGTAGAGAAGCAAAATATTTTGCCTCGATGTCCTGCAACGCTATCAAACGATAGTTGTTTGCTAAGGATCTGTCCCCACCTTTATAAATCGTCGTAAATATTGATCCTTTCCAACTCTCTGGTACTTGGTTCATGTTCTTTATGTCTGAGAACAGTTCCACCAGGCAAGGTCCCCAGAATTCCGGAGCATATTTATACGCCGCTTGTGGGATGCCATTCGGGCATGGCGCCCCACTTGTTTTTCCTTTTTTGATTCTATTAATTATTTCTGCCGCCGTATATGGATTATTCTTAGGGGCCGTGCTTATTAAATCACTATGGTCTCTAAACAACGTTTTACCCTCTTTTTCTTCTACATGACACAGTTTATTTTGACTTTTAGTGCATGGGTCACTACTTTGTGTTTTTTCCGGAATGTCCGAAAATTTAGATGCCAGAAATGCTGCCCACTCCGATTCCTGCACATTAGAACTCAGGATGTTACAAGGTCTTGTTAGTTGGTTTATTGTTTGCCAGAATATATTAGAATTCTGTAGTTTTGAGCTGTAGATTAGTTTTAACCAAAAGCTGTCATTTGTTGATCTTTTATATTCCCAGATCATATTTTTATATTCTTTTCTTTGAGCCCTAAAACTGGCCCATTGGCTTGGACCATGATTTGCCGATTGTAGCTTCCTTTGAGTTTTTCTAAGATGTCTTCGCAGGTCTCGTAGTTCTTTCGGGTGTTTTTTCCCTGGTCCATCAGGATCAGATTTCATAATAGGCAGCTTCATCTTTGATTTTAATTTTAGCAGAAAAAGAGACCATCCTTGGATAGCGTTCATTGGGGAACTCCTTATCTCAATCAGTGTGTCCTTCATTGTAGTGAACCACTCATGATCATTTGTGTTGGACCAGTTTATCCGTTTCAAATTAACAGTACTTAACTGGCCTTCTGGTAAGTGTGACGGTTGCAGTCTTTCCTTATTCAGGTTAAAAAAGCTATGTTGCAATGCATGGTCGCTCAACAGGGTAAACTCTATTTTAAAATTGATCACCAGGGGGCTTAATGACAGACTAACCATTGTAAAGTCCAACGTATTTTGAGATTGAGGACCATAGTATGTTTTCCTGGGGGGTTGATCCTCGGAATATCTCCCGTTCAATACTCGCAATCCCAGAAACTCCAATTCAGACACTAATTGGATTGCTAGACTGTCTTTACGTGGACCAGCACCTCCTTGCCACTGTTGGGGGACTCCCCAGTAGATATTATCAGATAGTAGTTTATCATCGTCTTGGTGTTAAAATCAAGTTGGAATTAAAGTCACCCGTTAGTATGAGGTTGGAGAGTGGATCAGTAGACCGTAGATCCGTTATGACTTTGCACAATGTCTCATTCTTTAGCTTTTTCGCCTTGATTTTTGGTTGTGTGTAATAATTAACCAGTATTGTTGGTTTGTTACAGTTATTACTTTGATCTGTCAATTTGATTAACTGAATACTGGGATCCGGTGATTGTAGTTGTACTGAATTCATTTTTAGAGATGAGGATACATAGCTAGTGATAGTACATCATTAAGTTCCATTGAATGCTAATAACAGTCCAGCGTTTTTGCACACAGGTATAAATGACAGATGGCAAGAAGCGAACCAGAAATGAATTGTCCATTGATGAGTTAAAGGAAATTGTGTTTGTAGTTCATAAAAGATCAATCAAACGGACCTACACAGAAAATGAGGTTGTACGAGGCTCAGTGGGCGGAAAGCTCAATAGAACATACACCAAAGCACCTTGCTGTGGATACAAACTCTTGGAGCTCGTGAATGCAAACTTCACCTTTACTATCCCTCCCAGTATTCCCTAGAATATTTTGTACTTTTTTCCTTATCAGTCTACTTCACAAACCTCTAGGATTCCCTTGTCTTAGGAGTAGCATGAAAAAAGGGCAGAAAGTTTGAAAGGGAGAAACTCAGTTTAGTCCGCCAGAAAAAAAGAGGAAGTGAAGGGATAGGCAGGATAAGAATGCCCAGGAAAAGAAAAAATGAAACAGGAAAGGCAGGATAAAGAAAGAAACATTAAATTGGAGAAGGATAGAATAGAAGATAAGGAAGTTCAGGACAGAAGCAGAAACAGGGATTAGCAGTGATACCCTACCATGCAATCTACCAGTATGGTATTGAAGACATTGACAGACCATTATCTGACAGGCACTGATAGTGCGGTAACTCCATAGTTTTGAGACAGCATATATAAGTCACAAAGTTTGAATAATAAATTAAATGTGACAACTTTTCTGAGCGACCTCCCTTTGGAAGGGGTAATTGGAAGAATGCTCGAGAAAGACAACCTAACATATAGGTACATGAAGGAAGCTTTGTTAGGCAGTTTGGACTGAAGCCAGCCAGTACCTTTGGCAGTCCCATAGGAAAAGGACAATGGATGGGGTTTTGGTTGAGAACTTGATCTATGAAATAATTAGTTATTCGAATGAGTGGGTGGGAGGGAAGATTACTGGACCCTTAAACAGTTAGAGGTAGATTGGCAACAGTTGGAGGTAGATTGCCTTTAGGAGGAGTGCTCCACCCACTTCAGACAGTGTCAGACAATGAGAGATTCAGAGAAATATACTGTACTGGCTCACAAGTGGTTCGCTAACCAGGAGACCAAAGAACCTGAGCAGCATTGTTCCATGGGTAAGGGGGTCAAGGTCTCCCAGGACAATGATTCTAATACAGAAGGTTAGGACCAGAATCTTCACAGTGGGGACAGAAGATACTTTTACTTTATACTCTTATAAGTTATGTTTTTCTTCTCCCAACACGCTTTTGTATTATCCAAATCTAATGTTCTTTGGTACCCCCTCTGTCACTGTTCCTGCCTGCATTCTCAAATGACGTTGTGTTTTTTTGTCCCTTTCTTATTTCTTATTTCCGACCCTCCATATTTTGAAGCACTCTGATACCCTCCTGGGTTTTGTTCGCCCTATACAAAACTTTATAAATAAATAAATGAATAAATAAATAAATAAGAAGATATGGTGGAACTAGATAACTACTCAAAACAAGAATGAAAAGGGAGGAAATCAGTCCACCTTCCTGCCCAAGGTGATAACCTATTTTAGGTGCCACATCAAAGAGCAATACAAAAAGGTTTGTCCAGTTATTAGCCCAATGTCAGACACACATTTGATATACAGTATGCTGTCAGGAGGAATGGGTACCCGTGATGGCCCAGCGACACTCACCCTTGTTGTTAAGGACCTCTGGGAAAAAAACAGATGTACTAAATCACAGACTGTGAAGGAACTATTTATTAGAGGAAGATTACTGCTCTGAAGCATACTGTGCTTACAGGACTATAGTTGAGAGACAGTAACTGAAAAACGAGAAGACCTTCCCCTGTATCATTGGTAAAAGTCTGTAACCAACAGAGACAAATACCTGATTGCCAGGGCTAAAGGAAAAAATCCCCAGCAAGATGGCAATGGTCAATGTACAGGTGTGCGAGAAACAAGGTGCTGAGTGCCTACTTGGCGGATGAAACACAGTTAGTGAACCACCTGGGAGGGAACGAGAAGGATGTTTGTAAAGGTAAGGAATCTGATGGAAGAGATTCCGCTTGTAAATCAACTCTAATAACAGCATCTCAATTTACGCACATATAGAATAGTTATAATCAGCGTGGAAATTAAATGGAGGTAGTACATTGCATTTGGTATGTTTAAGATTATTACACAGGGATGTATAAATTCAACTATACATGAGATGAATAAGGGAGGGAGACCAAGACATCAATTAAGAATTTAGTGGCGGTTATAGTCACTGTTAGCGGGAAAACATTGAAAAGGTTATGATATAATCGCTCAGCAATACATTTAAACGTACTTAGATACATCTTTTTTGTATTGAAACATTGTTTTTTAATTGTAGAAATACCCCTGACGAAGGGCCAAGACAAGGCCCGAAATGCATTGGGTTATCGTGAAGAATTCATGAAGATTACTGGCATACACTCCTAGCTACTGATTAAGGCCTCAGCATGTCTGTAGCTTTTGAGGTTTTAGTGATGCTAGCAAAATGCCTCCCACTTGACGTTTGATAAATCCTGGATATCGTGAACAACTTGAATAAACTTTAAATTAACGTTGGAACGAACTTGGTTTAAAACGTCGCATTATTGGAATGCTTCTAAGATCGCTGTGCGTCCGGTAATGGGGTAAGAGTTTGCCCCATTGTTCCTAGTGTCTGAACTAGTGCCAGGGCTAGAGTCCTATGTGATCTGGAAACCATCAGTGACGCTCACCAATGCACAAGCTGCAATTCAGAGTCAAGAGAAGGATGTGATCACTCTTAAGAGTGGAGTAGTCTGAAAAGAATAGCACAGTGCGCAAAATATCAGGCTCTAAAATGACAAAGGCTGTAGTGCCCTTGTTACCTGCAAAAAGAAGGATTACAGTTTTGAGCCAGATTGTGTGTTGGAGTCTGCGTCACAGTCGGAGCGGCGGAAGTTGCTAGCTGCTTGAGGACTGAACCGGAAAAGGTACGCTGGGTCTGGAGGAGTGACGATCTCCAGTGGGTCTACATAAGGTGTCTCGGAAGCACATTGCCAAAGGAATGATTGGCAGACAGATCATGGTCTGGGAAGACTGGCTAATGTTTACTAAACCCATAGACCCAGAACCCAGTACCAGTAAAGGGCTACACAGGCCATTATTATTGTTTCTAGCCCAAAAGGTACTCTTAACTGTGCACCTGGGTATGAAGACGACCAAGGACAGTTTACAACCTTTGCTCTATTTGCAAGTTATGAGCCAAGGTTAATGGGAAGTTTTGCAGAATCTACCCAACTTGTCAAAGGAGAGGCATGCCTGAAGAACAAATCAAGATACCGTTGATGTATGTAGCCCTAGTTGGTGTACCATTTGAGATATAGAAATAGTTGGTCCTTTTGAATACCCATCTGGTTCAGACAAAAAATCCATCCTGGTTGAGATGGGTCATGCCACAAGGTACGTTGAGGCTCTATCTCTGAGGGGCACGACTGCCAATGTAACACCGAATGTCCTCCTTTTGATCTTTTCCAGGGTCGGATTTCCCACAACTGAGGTTTCCTACACATGAATTAATGTTATCCCCACATACAAGAGGGATATGTTCGGGCAAGTTGATGTGACCTACATTTCTTCACAGCTTATCACGGCCAAGTTGTTAGAACGCTTCTGCATTACCCTTAAGAAAATGATGGGAACTCTGTCAGAGAACCTTAGAAGGAAATTAGTTCTTCTCATAACTTCTCGTTTGCTTACACGAAAATCACACAAAAGGGGGTAGAGTTTAACCTCCTCTGGATTTGTTTTTGGGGATTCTGCCCTGGTCCCTCACTTTGGTCTTTTGACCGTTGGGAAAGTAACCCTAAGTCCTCAAGCCATGATGTGGTGGACTGTGTTCTGAGACTTTGAAAGGTGATAGCCTGGCTTATGAGCAAAGCAGAAAAAAACTAGGCAAGAGCTGATGAAGGAATAATCAGGAGGTGCTGGTATTAATGAGAATGTAGCCTTTGGAGGACAGAGACCCCTACAAGGTTGTTAAAAATATTTCTGATGTAAACTGTTTGATTGACATAAGTGCCACTTGTGAACCCCAGAGATTATTGTAAGTGAAGTACATCATAAAACACCTCTGCAGAGATTACACAAGAGAGCATTCTGGCAATGGCAAAAGAGGTCAAGATAGTGAGCCCCTCCCTGACCTGTTGTGGGGCGATGTGAAAGATGGTTCACTAGGTAGAGGGAAACTCCCCCGACCTGACTCTCCAACAGCAAATGGCACATAGAGTTAAAAGGGACAGTGGGGAAAGGTTACCAATGAATATCAAGCTCTACAAGGTGTGAGGTTGTGTTCAGGAGTGCATAAAGGCTGAGGAGGCAAGAAGTTGAATCCAGGAGGGATGGGGCGCTTCCACTGTCACGGTTGCTTTTGTGTGGTCTATCTTAATAATGTCACAGGGCAGATAAGGACTATTGGGCCTCATCAGTGGTGGTGGTTGAGGTCAATAAACATTGGTGTTCTGTGCTTCTAGAAACTGCACCAAGTACAACCATTTTCACACTTCACTGACAAGATAGTGAGTGCAAGCTATCATAGGCTTCTTAGAGAGGTAGTGTTTGATGCATGGGAGTACAAGCTCAGAAGTTAACAATCAACCAACAGGGGCCTCGAGTTTTGACCTGGCCGTGCCGGAGGTGAACAACATCGGCCGTGAGTGGCAGTCAGGGTCCGGTCCACCGAGGTGGAGGTTTTTTCTTTGTCTGATCTCGACGGCGCTCATCTTGCCTGACCAATATTGAGGGAGGAGTGACGTGGCACGACAGTGGTCGGGGGTGGAGGTCCCTGACCCGGGGGCCCGGCCGGTGTTCGGTGGGTCGGGGTCTTCGCTCGCGAAGCGAGATCCATATTGTTGCCGCAGAAACTGACCTTCCCCTCTGACGTCGTCCGTTCCGCTCCTGTCGTTCCCCCCGAAGAAGGAAGCTCCCCGGGGGAAGTGAACATGATCGTTGCTGAGCATGGAGAAATAGACCGGACGGAGAGTGAGCCGTCGCTAAAGACGATATTGGCAGCCATCGGGGCATTTCATTCCCATGTGGATGCCCTGATTCACAAAATGATGACGGGCTTATTGGTGATGGAGTGCGTGGAACCGGACCCGGTTACATCTCAAGTATTTCCGCAAGCTATGATTTCAGTTACGACCATCTTGAATCTGAACGAGAGCTCCGTGCGACAAGAGGAGCAGCAGCCCTTGGTTGGTCTCCTGGAAAATCCTGAACCCAGTGTTTTGAACATATTGGCATACCTACCATCATCGCTGACTTTGGGAGAATCGATTTGCGTTCCCTTCCCGGAGAATCTTGTGGGTGATTGTTCTTGGACTTCTGTTCCATCCTTTCCCTCTTTGGTGACTTTCCGTTCTTGGAGAAAACTACATTGGGACTATCCGTCCATGAAGAAGTGATCCTGTGCTGCTGAAGTTCTTGGCAACCTGCTGACTTTGAATTGTATTGTACTGCATTTATTCAGACTCTTTTTTCACTTTGGTTCTCCTGCTGAAGTAATGGGAAGGGTTCACATAATGGTTCGGAAGGGCCAGGGCTGAGAGTGATCGACTGTAGTTGGTATTGCCTTACTGGATACAGATTTCGTGGCTGTTGGTCTCGCGGGAGGTTGGGCGGTGCATCATGGCTCCACCTAATTTCTCTTTTGTTGATTATAGAAATTATTGACCTTTCATCATAGGGGGTGCTTGTCTCTGGCAGGGGGAAAGGGGACCGGGAGCTTATATGGAAATGCCCTCCCCCACAGTTTCTCTTTTCTACTTTTAGAATTTAGTTAGTTGGGGCGACAGGCACACTGCTAGTGGGGGTTAGGCTATAGCCGTTGCAGGGGTGCAGGGTGGGGGGTTGGGTTTTTTGTTTTCTTTCTGATATCGCTAATATGGTTTCCCTTTTTTTTCAATCTCTTTTTAAGTTTTTCCTATACTAGCAATATTGTCGAAATATCCTGATTCTGTTTTTCGAATTCCAGTGTCTGGTTGCCATGATTCTTCTGCTGTTTTGATTTTATGGGTGGGAGGGTCCTGAGGGTCCGCATTTAAATTGTCTATTGATTGTAAGGTTGCAAGTCTTATTCCGTATTTATTACTGTTGGCCTCTCAGGGATTCTTCTGTTGCTCCATGTTTATCCTGCTGTCAATCCTGTTCACCCTATTATCAACATATGTATGTATGGCACCGGATATGTCTGTTCTTTTTTCTTGTTTAAAATAATAAAAAAGATTTATAAAAAAAAAGATATTACCGAGTGGCACAATATCCCCACTTGTAATCTCCTACCGGGTAACCATTGATAGACTACAAACCCAGAAAATATGGAAGAAGAAAGCAATTTTCTCAGGTGCAGATTCCGGTTCCCTACAAGTCCAAATGCACAATCAGTTCATGTGTATCACATTTTCTTTGGTGCTGTAGTAAAGTATGCATCTCAATCTTTTGCTCTCAACTAGCATGGAGTTGGTGATTTAGTCTTTCTTCTGCAGGCAGAATGAAGCAGTAGGTGGAATTAGCTCCTGCAAGTCACAAACGTGGTCAAGCGCAGCCTGCATCTCTTTACGGTCACCTGCTCTGGTTCAGGCCAGCATTGATATGTGGCTGTAGCACTACCACACAAGTGCCGGACTGTATAGATGTAGCCCTACTTAGGTGTCTGGCCAACACAGCTACATGCCAGACTCCGCTGAAACAACCACCATGGCAGTTACAGCCCATCATGGCTTAACACAATCACAATATCTGTTGCAACCTTAACCAGGCCGACACAATCACCAAGGCAAGTGTTGCCCAGACAGGGACGACATGTTCACCGAGGGAGTTGCAGCCCTGACCAGGGCTGCAACTCCCTCAGAGCATTGCACGATCACTTAAGCATTGCACGATCACCTAAGCATTCTGCGGTTCCCACCAGGAACCTTTTGAGAGATCAGAGGACTGTCTGCAGCACGGTCACTGCTGACTTTGCTCTCAGGCAGTCATCTTGGTCTGGGAATCTCTCCAACCAAGGACACACTGGTCGCTTCCTCCTGGACCGTCTCATCTGCAGATCCAGGCAGAATCTCTGTGGGCACGCAGGCTTCTAGGCACTAAGCAGATCCGATCCTCAGCTCCTCTAGCAGAATGTGCAAAGCTTAGGTGATGTACCTCCACCTCTGAGATGTTGCCTGTCAAGCAAATACCAACTCTGGCCATACATTAATTAATTAATTATGTGCTTATATAGCGCTGGAATCACTCCCGAAGGGGTACCTCCGCGCTTCGACCGCTGCGAAACCCTTCCTGGCTTCCCTGAGAGATGTTCCCTTAATGGGTATCTCCAGGGTGAGACCAGGCATCCCCGGCGGTCTGGTGGGGCCGTTAGTGAAGATGAGGCAAGCTAATGCCCAGAGTTGCCGAGTGTGATCGCTGATCAGAGTGGGCACCGAGGCGAGAGAATTATCGAGTCCGCTGACCCTGGTCCAGAAACCTGCCGCGTCGGGAATCGAACCCTGGTCCCGGGCCGTCCTCTGCTCTCGGGTCTGCCGCCCCTAACCAGTGAGCCACACTACTTCTAGTACTCTGCAGAGCACATAATTCATTGGTAATTAACCCTTTGGACGCTCATGACGAGCTCAGCTCGTCATGATGTACACCTCCATACACTCATGACGAGCTGAGCTCGTCATGAACAATGGGAAAACCAAAAGCTCAGCACAGGAGGAAAATAACACTAGCATCAATGGTGTTAATAAATAAGTTAGGACAAAGTGGGTGGTTTGGGCTCCACTTTTTAAAATATATTGGAGATAGGATGGGGATCCACCGTCTCAAACTTCACATCTGATTCAAGATTGTTCTCTGTTCAAGTGTTCATCTCAGGCTGTTCTCCAATCACTGTTATTGTGTAGAGTGTTGCTTTGCACAGTAGGAACCTCTGGGGCCTTCTCTGACTGGAGCACCCACTAAAAGGCACAATGAAGTGTGAGGTTTCTGCACCTGGCAGCCTTCGCATCTGTTAAGCAGTAATACAGGATAGACAAAAGAGAAGTCCTAACATAGAAAGTTCCTCACCTTCCACAACAGAAACTCCAATCTTGTTACTCACCACTACCATAAACCAAAAGACAGTGCTCAGGAAAAACTAACCGGCAGCCCCTTGCTAACAAATAGTTCATGGAGTTTCTAAAGGTAGCACTCGCTCCACCCACATCACTTCAGTGTCTGGGTTACCTCATTCTAGACACAGGAAAGCAGGTAATAGATTTCCACTGTCTGGCGTGGCTGTTCTCATCCTCTGTAGGGTGCTATGCCAAACCAGGGTAATACAAAATGGACCCTATTGGATTCAATACCCAGACTCTCTCACAGAGAATGTCCTACTGCTGCACACATTCTACAGGCACACTATACATGCACTTGACATACACACAGAATATCAGTGCAAGGTTCTGGGCACTCGCATAACAGACAGTTACCTACAAGAAATTGGGTTAGTGGTTGACAGGGGTGAAACCTCCTACTCAAGCACCAATCACACCCCTTGCCCGGGTGAAGTCACAAGTAATCCCCAAATTGACTTGTGCTCAACCATCTGGTAGCTTGGCAAAGAGCAGTCAGGTTTAACTTAGAGGTGATGTGTAAAGTATTTATGCAGCACTGCAAACGGTAATAAAGTGAAAACACAAGAAAATTCCTACACCAATTTAGTAAAATAGAGTAAAATTTAATGGACAAGTTACTTACCTTTGATAACACCTTATCTGGCAGACACATGATCGAGCAACACCCATGTGCACTGGTAGGTGGTGTTGGTCAGCTCCGTGTAAATTAGTTGTCGTCATCCGCGCCAGAAGTGACGCCTGCATCATCTATATAAGCGCCATCTCAGGGTACTGATGTCAGTTACTTTTCATGACTTTCCACACCAGAAATGCAGAGCCATGAAGACTACTGACATAGGTGTGTTTTAAAAAACAAGGGCCCTAAAAGGGAACATTCTTGACCGTTAGAAACTTGTCCACAGTGAGGGAAGGATGGGTGGATCTGTAAGGTTTCTGCAGCTCGAACATGTCTCTACCAGAGAAGACTCTTTGAAGGTAAGTAACCCCGGTGGAGGGCTGCAAACAAAGTCTAAACCAGGAAGTCCTGCAGGACCAAATGGATAAAGTGCCCGTTCCTGCAGACCGGACTGTCCAGGCGGTAGTGTTTGGGGAAAAAGTGCAGAGACACCTGCGTTGCTGCCTGGCAGTAATCCAGGACTGATCCTCCACATGCTAGTGCAAAGGTCGCAGCTCTGGTGAAATAACCTCTTAAACATTCAGGAGGCGGCTTCTTCCCCAAAGCACAGCAGAGCTTGATGCAGAGAATGACCCATTGAGAGATTGTCCATTTCTGCACCACCCGACCTTTCTTTGCAACAACATACCCCACAAAGAGTTGGTCGTCAACCCAGAAACCTTTAGTGCAGTGAAGGTAGAAGGAGTAGTTTCTTACCTGTAACTCCAGTTCGGTAGTAGGGGTATCTCTGTTATAGGCATATACATGGGAATAGTCCCGCCCATGTGCGTGGACCCCGGAGCTATTGAAATAGTCTCTTAAGTTGTCCTCTTCTGCAGACCTGCATAGAAACTTAAGAGAAAATTAAAGACAAATAATGCAGCCTGACAGTAACAAGGCTACACTGGCCAAAACGTCATCCTGAAGTGAAAAAAAGGATAGCCAGATGACTGAAATTTAGACATTTTACTAAGTTTCACACAGAGAGAAACTCCCCTTCACAAAAATCCTTTGTCATGATAGAGAGGAAGGGTTGGACAGAGACGACCAATAGGCTGCCATTATGGGTCTGTAAATGGATACCGTTCCGTTAAGAAACCCTCCAGAGACCCTCTGTATCCCATGATGCACAACCAAAGGCTAGTTAGTTTCAGTTCTTTTTGAAGGTGTATAAAGCCAGGCCTGTAGCAATCAGGATATCGTCGTTTCATCCACCGGGGAGGAGGGAAGGTTGCTTATGACTATAAAAGAGATTCCCCAACTACAGACCTGGAGTTACAGGTAAGAAACTACTCATTCTGTAGTAGGGGATCTCTGTGTATAGTCATAATCATGTGAATAGAATGGCAAGCCCATCCCAAAAAAATCAAACCCAGCGGTGGAAGAAACAGACAGAACCACTACTGTGCAAATACATTTCTCAGAGAAGTCTACCCAACCTGAGAATCTGCCCGGGCATCAGAGTCCAGGCAGTAGTGTTTAGCAAAGGTATGGACTGACTTCCAAGTGGCAGCCCTACATAGGTCTGCAATGGGGACATTGCGCAGCAAAGCCACTGTAGCAGCTTTGCCTCTGGTAGAGTGAGCCTTAGGCTTACCCCTAGAGTCTTGTTAGCTTTCTGGTAACACAGTTGAATACAGGACACAATCCACCTAGGGATGGACTGTTTAGAGGTGGCAAGACCAGTCCTGACCGATCCATAATTAACAAATAATGTATCCGATCTACGAATCTCCTTGGTCTTATCTAAGTAGAATTTCAAACACCCTTCTCACATCAAGGGAATGAAGTGACCTCTCCTCCGGAGAAGAAGGATGCTGAAAAAACGTGGGTAACGTGATCGTTTGATTCACATGGAAATCTGACACCACCTTAGGAAGGAACTTCAGGTGAGTTCTCATCACAACCGTAGATGCATGAAATACAGTATAGGGCTCTTGGCAGCAGAAAGCCTGGATCTCACTCACCCTGGGAACCGATGTTATAGCCACAAGGAAAGCCGCCTTCCAGGATAGATGCTGTAGAGAAGCCTTATGAATAGAGTCAAAAGGCTCCTTCATTAATCTAGACAGCACCACATTAAGCTCTCACGGAGGCGAAGGACGCCTAATGGGACAAATCTTCCAGAAAATCTTTGATGACTGGGATTTGGAAAAAGGAAGTTTGTGAAGGGCATTTTATATATGCAGTTAAAGCTGCTAGGTGAACCTTAATGGAATGAAAATTAAGGCCAGCTTGAGCCAAATGCAGTAAGTACGGAAGGATGACATCCTCTTTGCAGGATGTAGGGTCTGCCCCCTTAGACGTGCACCAAATGCAGAATCGCTTCCATTTGTATGCATAGGAAGTCCTTGTAGACTGTCTTTTTGCCTCTTTTAATATCTCCATGCAGTTCTGAGGCAGATTTAAATGTCCATACTGCACTAGCTCAGGAGCCATGCTGCCAAACTCTACGACGAGAGGTTGGGATGCACCATCTGCCCTCCGAACTTCATGAGAAGGTCCGGCCTTCACGGATGTCTGGAGTGCCCCATCTTGCGAAGACGTCTCTTAGCACCTCGTCGTTTAAGACCCATTCGTGATTTTCTTGAACGAGCCTGCTGAGCGCGTCTGCCTGAGCATTCTGCACACCTGGCAGATGGGTCGGCGTTATCGTCAGTCCCCTTGCCAACAGCCAGTTCCAGATAGCTTGCGCTTCCTAAAACAGTGTGCGCGATCTCGAGCCCCCCCTGCTTGTTGAGGAAATACATTGTTGTTGTGTTTTGTCCGAAAGAACTGCTGGAAGGTTTTCAGAGCCAGATGAATAGCTCGGAGTTCCATAAATGTATGTGATACGTGGATTCTGTCTGAGACCACGTGCCTTGTATCTGAAGGTGATCCGAAAGCGCTACCCAGCCCAGGAGAGACGCATCCGTCACAATGGTTTGAGTCTGTATCTCTTTGTGGAAGGGAATCCCTTTGAAGAGATTCACTGGTGAACACCACCACTTCAGGGATTGTAGAGCATGTTGAGACAGTCGGATCCTGTCCTCCCAGCTCCCTCGTTTCTGGTCCTACTGATCCTCCAGACATTCTTGCAGCGGCCTCATATGAAGTCATACATGTGGAGTGAGAAAGATACAAGAGGCCATCGACCCCAGGAGAGAAGACACAGTCCTCACCGTCGTAGAGGAAACGGACATGAGAGTCTGAGCCTTCCGAAGGATCGATAAGCGTCGCTCCTCTGAAGGACACAATCTTGCTTTGAGTGTATCGATGGAGGCTCCCAGGTACTGCAGACATTGAACAGGTGTCGGGACCGACTTTGACATGTTGATGTGGAGACCCAACTGGTTCAACAGAACGGCCGTCCTGTTGAAATGTAGCTGCGCTTCCTGGAACGTGGATGCTTTGATCAACCAGTCGTCCAGGTAAGGATAAACGACACCTTGTTCTTCCTTAGGTGCGCTGCAATCACCGCCATGCACTTTGCAAAAGTCCTGGGCGCAGACTTCAGTCCGAACGGCAGTACTGTATACTGGTAATGATTCGTGCCGACAAGGAACCGCAGGAATTTCTGATGTTTCCTTGCAATGGGTACATGGAAGTACGCATCCTGCAGATCTATGGCGCATAGCCAGTCACCTTAATGCAACTGAGGATAGATCTGGTGCAGGGACAGTATGCAGAACTTTTCTCTGCGAATCCATTTGTTTGCTTGCAGCAAATCCAGAATGGGCCTGAACTTGTTTTTGTCTTTTTTGCGCACAAGAAAGAACCTGGAGTATAGACCGTTTCCCCTTTGAGAAGGAGGAACCGGCTCTATCACCCTTTTTCTTAACAGGGTATCGGCCTCCACTTGGAGTTCGCGCAACAGGAATTGTGAACAAACTGGTGGAATAACTGGAGGAGGGCTGACAAAACGTAGACTGTATCAATTGCAAACAATATTCATCACCCACTCGTCCGGAGTTATTTTTCTCCACTTTGCCAGGTAGTTCTGAATGCTTTCCCCCACCGGAGTGGGTAACAGAAGAGGGGGCTTAGACCCAGCCGGGCCCCTGTTCCCTGGTGTGGACTGTTGGTTGCTTCTGCCCCTTTGACGCCTCTGAAAGGGCTGCATCTGAAACTGCTGCTGCTGACCAGCCTGACGACCCTGCCCACGTTGGAACCGCTGGGAAGAATAGCGTTGTTGGTAGGGACGAAAAGTTTTCCGCTGTTGTTTAGGCTTCTCCAAGCCAACAGCCTTGAGTGTCTCAACCTCCGCCTTCATGCGAGCCATTTCCTCGTCTGCATGGGCACCAAAGAGAGTGGAACCCGAAAAGGGCAGGTTAGCAATCCTTTGATGGGCCTCCAGTGTCAGGGAGGTAAGCCACAACCATGAGTGGATCCGCAGAGTCACACCATGACAATATCCATGGGCTGAAGGAGAGAGGTGTCCGCAGCCGCACTGATGATTTGATACCATCAGACCCTCATTAAGAACCTCCTGGAAGTCTTCACGCTTAACCCTACGGAGGAGCTCAACAAACTGTTGGAGAGACTCCCACAAGGAGCGGTCATATAGGCCCAAGAGAGCAGTCGAGCTTGCTGCCTTCATGGAAGTGGCTGCCGTGCTGCAGACTTTCCTCCCTGTCGAATCAAGTCTGCAGCTTTCTTTGTCCGGTGGAACAGTAGACAATGGGGCCGTAGAGTGCTGCTTCTTTGCCGCCACCACTATGACCAAATCTGGAGGAGGATCCGCGCGAAGGAATGCCGGGTCCGAAGCCGGGGGCCTGTACTTCTTTTGAAGTCGTGATGGAGCCGACTTCACTGAGGCAGGTGCTAGAAACAGTTCTATAGCCGGTTCCTCCAAACCGGGCGCTAAGGGAAGCAGAGGACAAGAGAGTTGCTTCCGTTGCAGAGTCTCGAAGATCACAGACGTGGAAGGGGCAGCACAGATAGTGCGATACCCAGTTTCGCCGCTCCCCTTAACAGCACCTCTTGAAACATGGCAACGTCATTAACAGGTGACACCCTCGTAGGCGGAGAATCTGACAAGGTCGGTGAGTATCTTCCACCACTAGAGGAGTTCGTGTCCCTAGTGTACCTGGAACGTGACCTCTTGTTGCGGCGACAATGGCGAGATCTGGTAGAAGATCTATGCCGGCTGCGAGAGCAATGCTTTGTTCGGGAACGAGATCTCGGCCTTCTGGGCACTGCCGGAACCACCGGCACAGGTGGCTGAGATGGAGGAGGCTGTGGCGGAGGTGGAGGAGGCGGAGGAGGTGGAGGAGGCAGAGGCGTCCGAGGCCGTGGAGGCGACAGACTAGGAGCCACAGGCTGAGCTGTTACCGGAGACCTAGATGGTGAATAGGTCCTGGAGTACTCCGAGTCTGAGGTATGGATCACTCTCCTCTTGTGGGCAGGCCTCAAAGAGGAAGCTCTGGACGCAGTGTCCCTTGATGGGGAACGCCGGTGCCGTCGTGACCTAGGACTGCCTGATGTGGAGATGCTGACCACAGTGGGTGACAGACTTCTCGACGACGAGCTACTACTGCTTCTCGACGTCGACTTCCTTCTAGACGTCGACTTTTGTCTCGACGTCGACTTCCTTCATCGACGTCGACCGGCGCCGTTTCTGAGCCTTCTTCTGACTGGGGAGCCCCCCCAGAGGCCGATGCATGGGTTGTGGAAGAGGAAACACTCTCCTCATGCCCTGCAGTCTGCTGTCTTCTCTGCACCAGGCATTGAAGACGGATCTTCTCCCTGTCACGCAGGGTCCTCCTGGAGAATGACTTGCACATGGCACAGGAGTCAGGAACATGAGATGATGGAAGACAGAGTATGCAAACTCTGTGAGAGTCCGACTTGGCCTTCTTCCTGCCATATTCAGGGCACTTGTCAAATAAAGCTGGCATTTTGACAAGAAAGAAGTGGCTTAACTGCCCAAAAAAGACAGCAAAGGGAAGGAAAAGGTCCCAGACGTCGAATGAAACACTTAAACTATCAAAAAAGCTCAACTATTTGAAGAAATACCAATAAAGGTAGAGCTCAATGCTCGAGGGTCCTGCTAGCAGGAGCCGAAAAAAAGAACTGAAAGTAACTAGCCTTTGGCTTGCATCATGGGATACCGAGGGTTTCTGGAGGGTTCCTTAAAGGCACAGTATTTATTTACAGACACATAATGGCAGCCTATGGGGCTTGTCTGTCCAACCCTTCCTCTCTATCATGACAAAGAATGTTTGTGAAGGGGAGCTTCTCTATGTGTGAAACTTAGTAAAATGTCAAAATTTCAGTTATCTGGCTATCCTTTTTTCACTTCAGGATGAAGTATTGGCCAGTGTAGCCTAGTTACTGTCAGGCTGCATTATTTGTCTTTGATTTTCTCTTAAGTGTCTATGCAGGACTGCAGAAGAGGACAACTTAAGAGACTATTTCGATTGCTCCGGGGTCCACGCACATGGGCGGGACTATTCACATGATTATGACTATACACAGAGATTCCCCTACTACAGAATGACAATTCCCGTTTTGGATACAGACTGTGGAGTCACTCCTGTTCTTTAACCCCTTCGCTGCTCATGACGAGCTCAGCTCGTCATGAGGCACGGTTGAGCTGTGCTTATGACGAGCTGAGCTCGTCATGTATAATGGTATTCAAACAATGTTAGCACAGGAGGGGAAAACCATTAGCAGCCAAGGTGTTAAAGGGATGTAGAGGAGAGGGGAAAGTGGTCACCACTTTCAATGAAAAGTACCAATTTGTCTGGGAATATCGGCAAGAAACGGGTCTTGTATGATAGATCCTGAAGTTTGCTACCCCTCCTGGCAGATGTGCTTGCCACTAAAAAGGCTGTTTTGATGGTGAACAGTGATACAGGGCAATTGTGCAGGGGCTCAAAGAACTAAATTAAGCTCCCTCTGAGGCATAATGAAGGGGAAGGTAGAATCATACGTGCACAACCCTTTAAGAATCTATTTTCAATGGGTGACTTAAATAAGGAGGGTTAGTTTGACAGTCACAGAAAACTAGACAGAGCACACAAATAGCCTTTCAGGGTGCCCAAAACATAGCTCTGCTGGGCAAGGGTCAAAATAAAAAGTAAAACATCAGAAAGGGAAGCTAACCGAGGGTCAATATACTTTTTTGTACAATATATTGCACATTGCTTCAACTGGCAGACATATACTGTCTTAGTGGAAGGAGCCTTGGCAGCCAGAGTAACATTACAAACTTCAGGAGAAGGTCAAAAGCTGTCAACTGCCACCACTCAATCTCCACGCAAGAAGATGTAGAGTTGACAGTTTCGGCTGGAGAATCCTCCCTTACTGCTGCGACAGAAGACCCTCCTGAAGGGGCAGCTTGATCGAAGGCCACAAGGATGACTTGGACCCAGTCATTCTTGATCTTCTTGAGAAGGCAGGAGTGGTATGGGTGGAAATGCATAGAGGAGGTCTGAGCTCCACTCGAGATGAAAAGTGTCTAAGTGCAAGAACCGTCTTGGAAACACCAGCACCCAAAAGTACTGACATTGCATGTTCTCGGCTGAGGCGAACAGATCAGGCTCTCCCTACTGCTGAAAGAGACCTTGCAGCACCTCAAGATCGAGATGGCATTCGTGATTCGCTAGGCATTGATGGCTGAGTTTGTCTGCCTTAGTGTTCAGCGAACCTTCCAGGTGTTGAACCACCAGGGATATGTCCTGCTGTTCCAGCTATGTCCAGGGACACAGGGCTTCTTGACAAAGGATCCACAAGTCCAGCCAGCCGTTTGTTGCAGTACCACATGACAGTGGTGTTGTCCGTGAACACTTGAACTACCCTTTCCTTGATGGAGGGTGGAAAGACTTTGAATGCTAAACAGATCAATCAGAGCTCCAACAGGTTGATGTGGAGTCTAGAGTCCACCAGAGACTAGAGTTTTCTAATCATCTCTCTCAGATGGCCACACCCATCCCAGGAGTGACGCATCTGTCACTACTTTGAGATCTGGAAGTGGAACTAAAAGAAGTCTGCCTCTGACCCA
Source organism: Lissotriton vulgaris (assembly GCF_964263255.1). Taxonomy (NCBI): domain Eukaryota; kingdom Metazoa; phylum Chordata; class Amphibia; order Caudata; family Salamandridae; genus Lissotriton; species Lissotriton vulgaris. Next base: position 1,102,373,235 of record NC_141691.1, on the reverse strand, counting down.
ATCGTGATTTGTGAGCCACCACTGCAGATCCTTCGCAGTTCCCTCTGAGATCTGGACCATGTCGGAGAGATTCCCTTGATGCAGCGTCCACTGGAACTTCAGGTTCCACTGCACAGCCCACATATGCCATTAGGCATGTGTCATTAGCTTTACTTGAGGTTTCAGAAAGTATTAAATGTACTCTGAATCGAGGAGGTAAAGCAATTTTGATACTACTGGACCTTTCGGCAGCTTTTGATACCGTTCCCCATGGGTGACTCCTTCAGAGGCTGAACGAATATGGGGTCGGTGCAAGGTTTTAAGGTGGTTTTCTTCCTTTTTGGAGGGCCGTCAGCAGTCGGTCTGGGCGCCTCCTTTTACAGACGATATCCCTGCACTGAACGTGGGAGTGCCTCAGGGCTCAGTTTTGAGCCCCACTCTCTGGCTCTGTTAGCCGAGAGCTTAGGGGATAAGGTTCTTACCTATGCCAATGATTCGCAACTTCTGTCCACTTATGAAAAAGGTGAGCCTTTTGATGAAAACCAAATATATTTGTGTCTGAGTGCTGTGTTTGACTGGTTCCATGGGAACTAGTTATCCTGTAACTCCGCTAAAACTGAAATTAGTTTGTTCTGGCATACTCCGGATGATGAATGGCGGAAACGGTGGCCTTAGGATCAACCGGCTCCTTCTAGTCCTGTCACTACGGTTAAGAACCTGGGAGTGATGATGGACTCAGATATCTTTATGAAGATGCAGGTGCAATCAGTGGCTAGTATGTGTTTTAGGATGCTAAAAATGATGAGGAATTTTTCTCCCATTGCTACCATTGGCCCATAGAAAGACAGTGGTCCAGGCCTTGATAAAGTCAAGCCTGGACTATGCCAATGGGTATCCCTGAGTATTTACTGAGTCGTCTTCAGGTGTTTCAGAATTCAGCAGCCAGAGCAATCTCCATGGTCGGGCCTAGAACCCACACAACAAATAATCTGAAAGCACTTCACTGGCTATCAGTAAGGAATAGAGTTGCTTTCAAGTCTCTTGTGATGGCCTTCAAGGCTCTTCATAACAGCGGGGCTCAGTATATCAGGAAAAGAATCTTGCCCTATATTCCAGCCAGGGCCCCGAGGTCATCAACTCAACATCTGCTGTGGGTGCCAAAATTTTGTTTGGCCAGGAAGGGCGGACGCTCCTTACAGGTGGTAGTGAGCAGACTGTGGAACAGGCTCCCTTTGTCTTTGAGAGAAGAAGCAGAGCTGAGCTTCCGACACCAGTTGAAAACCTGGCTGTTCCATCAATAACTGAGATTTGCCTATGAGTAGGAGTAAACATTGGTCTCTCTTTTCTGGATCTTTGCTTAATTTTCTTTAGCGCCGGGACACTCCTCGGAGTAGCTGTGCGCTTGTATAAATACCCTATAACATTAACATTAGCATGATGCAGGAGGTCATGAGACCCAGAATCCTCAGATTAATTTTCACCGACATCCACGTTAGAGGCTGAAACTTTGGTATCATAGCCTAAATATCCTGGACTCGCCACTCGGGAGGATAGGCAAGAAACTGTACTGTGTCCAGAACAGCTCAGATGAAAGGAAGCATCTGAGAAGGAGTCAGGTGTGACTTTGGCACGTTGATACTGAACCCCAGTGAATACAGTAGGTCTAGCGTAGTCTGGAGGTGAGAGACGACAGCCTGGGGAGAGCCCGCTTTAAACAGCCACTCCTCGAGATAGGGGAAGATTGACACCCCTGATCTCCGCAGCTGAGCTGCAACCACCGCCATCACCTTGGTGAACACCCGAGGGGTGCTGGTAAGGCCAAAAGGAAGCACAGTGAACTGAAAGTGCTTGTGGCCCACTGTGAATCGCAGGTAGAGCCTATGGGCAGGCAGGAAGGGGATGTTCCGATGCTACCATCCAGTCTCCCGGCTCCAAGGCAGACAAGACCTGAGCCAATGTGAACATCATGAACTTCCTTCTTAGCTAGTAGTTGAGGGCCCCATAGATCTCGGATAGGTTGACGGTCCTTGTCCTTTTTCGGAACCAAAAAGTAGCAGGAATAGCAACTACAGCCTAATTCTGGTGCATGAACCCTCTCTAGGGCTACCTTGAGGGACCCACAGACCGATTCTCATGGGGAATTTGTCCCGCATTTAAGGGAGTACTACTCCTACACTTTCCCAGTGGCACTAGATTACTATAGGCCATTATCTTTCTTACTCTTTATAAACTGTCTTTATTGGTCCTGAAGAATCGCTTTTGGATCTCCTCCTGGGACCGCGATTTAGCATGAAACATGTTGACCTAAAAGCGTATCTAATAGGGGTATGCTAACACCTAGCTACAGAGGGCCATTATATCCATGAAAGCAGCACCACCTTCTTGGTTTTAAAAAATGAAAGAGGGGCTTGCTTTTTCAATAAATTCACTTACTACCCCCTCCAGCAATTTTTAGGGCTCGGGACTGCCGTACACTGCGCATGCAGTGTCGCGCAGCGAGAGTCCTTTTCCCGGGGATTTGAAAATGGACCTGGAAATTCCACACAGTTTATGCGTGTTATTTCCAAGCGCCATTCTCATTGGCCTTTGCGTGCGTGCTGTTTTTAACAGAAGACGCAATAGGCCATGGGCGGTCGCGTAGCGCCGCCATGGCCTATTGGTGTCTTCTACGCGCACCAGAGGCAATATGTTTTGAATTATCGCGACTTGACAGCCGCAATAATTCAAAACATATGCTCGCAGTGACGCACGCACGTGCACCACTCTAGAGCTTCTTCCATTTCACGGGGAAGCTCTCCCTGTCAGCACCTCTTCTCCGTGTCTCCGCGCCCTGTTTTCAATATGGAACAAAAATACTGAGCCTTCGTCAAAAGTATCTACTTTGATGTTTGTTTTTTAATGTTTGCCTTCTAAGTACACCACTTTCAACGCAAATGTTATGTTTTGATGTTTTTTCATAGCACTCACAATTCTAGTAATGCGTTCTGTTCAAGGGCGCCCTTCTTCCAGCTTCCATATTGCTGTAGCTTCATTTTGTATGTTTCCCTCTAGGACAGCGTGGTATTGGTACTACACTGAGCTGCCCAGCCTTTTATCAAACTATACCCCAATGCAAAGCTAGACCTATTGACTTTGACAACGATTTGGTGTAAGAAGGAAGCTAATTATTTTGTGATCCGTGAATGACTTTAGGAGAATAAGGTGTGTATCTTGTATATTTAGCCACGCAGTGCCGAATTTTGAAGGCCTAGTTGAACGAGTCTGTCCATAAGCTTGTCGTGAGACACTGTGTCAAAGACCACAGTGAGATCTAAGAGAATCAGTGCGGCCGTGCCACCACGGTCTAACAGTTGGCGCAGGTGTTCTGTAACTCCTAGCAGGGAGACTTCTGTGCTGTGATCAGCAAGTATATCCTGCCTGGGAGGGGTGAAGGGCAATTTGGGTTTCAACATATGTAGAGAGTTGAGTGTTAACATGTTTTTTAGAAATTTCAGACAGAGTGGGCAGTAATGAGATGATTCTGTAATTTGCCCAGTTAGAAGGGTCTAAGTGGGTCTTTTTCAGCAGAGGGAGTACCATGGCGTGTTTCCAGACTTTAGGTAGGTGATACTTGTGTGCTATAGAAAATGGCTCTTATTTTAGCATCTAGTGCACTAATCATAATTTCTTGGAGAAAATCAATAGCGAAAAAAGCTTTCTATCGAAGGCGGTTAATAGGATTCCAGTAGAATATCAGAATTTTTCAAGTGGGGAAATCACCTTGGAACACACCACAACTCCTAAAATTAGTGAAGTGCTACTAATAAATGATGTATATTGTGATTAAAATATGTTATTGCCCTTTGTATATGCTCCTTTTCTGACCCTCAAAACCAGGCATTCCCAACAAAGCATTGCAATAGGACAGAAATGACAAAGCCTTACCACTGAATAAAATAACAGACATGCACATGCTTTTTATTACCTTCCACCTACACAGTACCAGTAAAGTCATACCATATAACAAATAATTTTGTGAATTTCATCCCAAAATGTAAAAGTTTAAAGTCCAGTAGCATTAGCCAAACGTCTGCCAGGTAGACATTGATCTGGATAAAGTATGGCCCTCAGCTTTGCCTCTGCCCTTTTTGCTCTACCCCGGTCCATAACTAACTGGGAGAGCCCTCACATCTGGATAATTACTTAAATAGATCACCAAGGTTTCACAAACAGATTAGATGTGAATTTACTGCAAAGCAAAATACATGTTTTGGTTAACAGGGATACCCAATGAAGATCTGCGTAATTCCACAATATTTTAAATGGGACACATTTTTTATTTTACGGCAAACATATCCAAGGCCTGTTTCAACTAGATTAGGACTACATGTTTACATATTTCGTAATGACCACAAGTGTTTTCGCACAGTGAGATTGCTGGATCAGATAAAAAAAATGCCGATCATTTCATGAATGATTCATCTAGCATTTCTACTGTAGCTGACCAATTTCGCTTTATAATATTCTTTATTATTTTACCTAATGATGCTGGATAATACAGACATATCTCTGACATACGTTACCAGCTGACTCCATGTCATCAGGATTACATATTACTCTCTCGTTTTTAATTCCACAGACAACTGTGGTCTGTAACTTTAGTTCAGTTGATTTAATTGAGGTTAACCAGGACTACAATTACCAGAATGTATTGGCTGTGCAACAGAAACTCTGTTCTGGAAAACAGGGCCTATGATGAGATGGTATCATCTGGTAACCATATAGTTACTGCCCTTAGTGCACCAGACTTGTGATAAACTTGATATACCCAGCATCGGAATTCATTCCAGTCCACAATAATTTTACGTTGCATACTCATTCACACCTGGGTCAAGTTTTCTCATTGCAAAATGTAAACAATGTAGGAGGAAATGAATGTCTTTATTATGCCCTTGTGAGAAATATCTTTATTTAAACTTGCAATACCACAATTATATTTGTAACAACAAAAGTTTGAAAAAGATCATGTCCCAATCCCCTAAAATGAGGATTCCAAGATTGAAGTTTGTAAAGAATACGGTTCCAATTGAACATAGCCTTACAAACATATTTAAGCAAAGCATGCATTTCGGCAATGCTGATGTCTTGATTGTCGCTAGTGGCCTTCCTCTACAGCCCATGAAAATACGAGTTTAGAGATACCAAGAATTGTAGGCAAGAAGCCACTTGCAATTGTATTTTGCCATTTTTATGAAATCCTTCATCTCTATAGAGTCAGCAGACCCATGATGACGATTTTACACACTTGTTTTTCAAACTCATATCATGGTAAATGCAGGCCTGTTGTCCCCATGGATGGGTGGACAACACATGAAATTCATACAACAGTAAAGAAATAATGTGTAAGCTGAGACTGGCTAAGGTCTCACTTTTAGGACCATGATACAGAGATCTAAGCAAGATACAGTCATGTTACAGCTTTCCGGAATATTTCCAATTACACATGCAGTATTACGAAAAGGTTCTACGTTGTGGTCTTGGTCATAACACAGTTCCATGCTATAGGCCTTTCATGGTGGCAGGGCCTTTAAAAACAGCAACTAGGTGGAACTAGAGCCTTTCATTTCCATATGTCAAAAGCAGCATCGTGTAGAGACTACATTATATCCTGGCACAGCCCAATGATGGAAGCAATTACCAAAACAGAAGAGTTTTGCTAGACACGAGACCCTGCTGTATCAAAATGAAAGGTGTAGAAAAGGGGAAATAGTCAATATTTGAACTGCACTGTAGTGGGTTTTAGATGGTATTCCTATTGACACAAAATATCTTCAGGCAGTTGTCTGCTCCACAGCTAGCCAACTGAAGCCACTCGTCGCTTTCCTGGGTGTCAGATCCAGCCTTCCCAATGCGACCTCTCCAGCTCAGCTGCTTGACGGCAAGGGTGTGACTCTGGCTGCAAAAGAGGTAAGTGTAAAACTTATAAGGAATATAAGGAACTAAATCCGAAAAATATAGCGAAATATAAAAAAACTCAGCTTGAATTTAGAGGTAAATGTCACCATGAATCTATTTAGCAACATCTTTCCTGGTGCTGCCAAAACTGGGTGAAAGAGACTTCTCACAATCAGCAAGGATCACACAAGCCGAAGGAGAGGGATATGATAAAGATTTACTGATCAAAATTAAAATATAATGTATATTTTCGCCTATCGTACGAGTTACTTACCTTCGGTAACAATGTATCTGGTAGAGACAATTCTAGCTGCAAATTCTTTAACGTAGAATATCCCCAGGCGTGAGACTGGATCCAGAAAACTTTTTTGCCACAGCACCCCTGTGCGCCAGGGGGACGGCACCACTTGACTCTGCCCTGACGTCCTCCGTGTCCGTGACGTCAGTGAGGATACATAAGTCCAACCCCGGCGCGCCTACGTCAATTTTATTCGGAGAACTTTTCTGCGCCACAACGCGGCGCCATCACCAACAAAACTGTGAGAATACTGGAACAGTGTGCGAAAAACCCCGCTAACAGAAAGGAAAGAAACAAATGGTGAGGAACAGCACCTTCCAGAGTAGAGCCAGGTACTAAGGCACCAAGATCTGGAATAAAAGAACAGGGCACCGCTACTGGAAACCAATTCTGCAAACAAATACAACAGCTTCCCTGGGGCAGAAGCATGTGCAAAATACACAGCAGACCAAGAAGACTGCAGCCACCGCCCGGAACAGAAGGGGCACCAAGGTCAGAACAGAGAGCAATGACCATTCAACCTCAGACAACACCAGCAGGGGACTATTTTTATCCACACTATGTGTGGGAGGGTATACTCAGACGTGAGTCCCTAGCTCATTGCACCATCAGGATTCAAGCAAGTTGGGCCGACGACGGCTGAAATGCCAGAAACCGGTCCCCGGTAGCTTGTCTCCTTCCCAGTATAAGAATTGGCTTGGTAGTTTGGTTTGCCCTGTTCCCATCATGCACTGGGACAGGAACAGACTAATTTGCATATAGCCAGGTTCTGAAGCTGGGATGGTGCAGTGAGCTAAAAAACGGTGATGGATCAAGCCCTGATCTCTTGACTGGGTAGGAGTATTCTGCATCATTCAGAAACTCTGTCCATCACCTTTTCCAAAATTGATTTTATCCACACTATGTGTGGGAGGGTATACTCAGACGTGAGTCCCTAGCTCATTGCACCATCAGGATTCAAGCAAGCCGGGCCGACGACGGCTGAAATGCCAGAAACCGGTCCCCGGTAGCTTGTCTCCTTCCCAGTATAAGAATTGGCTTGGTAGTTTGGTTTGCCCTGTTCCCATCATGCACTGGGACAGGAACAGACTAATTTGCATATAGCCAGGTTCTGAAGCTGGGATGGTGCAGTGAGCTAAAAAACGGTGATGGATCAAGCCCTGATCTCTTGACTGGGTAGGAGTATTCTGCATCATTCAGAAACTCTGTCCATCACCTTTTCCAAAATTGATTTTATCCACACTATGTGTGGGAGGGTATACTCAGACGTGAGTCCCTAGCTCATTGCACCATCAGGATTCAAGCAAGCCGGGCCGACGACGGCTGAAATGCCAGAAACCGGTCCCCGGTAGCTTGTCTCCTTCCCAGTATAAGAATTGGCTTGGTAGTTTGGTTTGCCCTGTTCCCATCATGCACTGGGACAGGAACAGACTAATTTGCATATAGCCAGGTTCTGAAGCTGGGATGGTGCAGTGAGCTAAAAAACGGTGATGGATCAAGCCCTGATCTCTTGACTGGGTAGGAGTATTCTGCATCATTCAGAAACTCTGTCCATCACCTTTTCCAAAATTGGGGCGGGGTTGAAGCCAGAACAGCGAACTAGCAGCGCCGAAAAGGCGCCGGCTCGGCTACAGATGGGGCAGCCGCCTGTGCCCAGGACCGAGGGGGATTCCGAAAAGCACCCCTAGTCCCTGCCTCCACTCGTGACTCCACCGGAGCTTGGGAGGAAGGCTCCTGGGGCCGAAGGAGCGCTGGCTCGGCCTCTGGTGAGGCAGCTGCCTGCTCAGAGGACCGAGTCAGACTCGGGGAAAAGCCCTGTGTCACGGCGGTCTCTTGCAACGCCACAGGGAGCCCCGTAGGGATTTGTGGTGAGGCAGAGACGCCAGGTGCCGAAGAGGGGAGCCCCGAAGGACCGCACCTCAACACCACCACTCTCCTACGACCTGGAGCCGAAAATTCTGGCGCCGGAGCCACCGGCGACTCCGCAGAAGGCCCTGCACAAGGCAAGGGATCCGCGTCTCAGGAGGTGGAGGAAGGGCCAAAGAAGCCTGCAGCGCCATCACGTAGGCTGTCATTTGGGCCCTAGTAGCTTCTGCACCGGGAAACGGCAGGTAGGAAGGCAACAGGCGGGGGCGCATGTCCTGGGGGGAGCAGGCACCCACCGCGAAAGGAAGACAGGGCCTCTGAGATAAACTGAAGGACCTACCAGCCGGCGAGCCACGTCTTTGGGGCCGCGGCGAAAGACAATGTCGCAGAGAAAACCGGCGGTTCCTTGCTCCGAGGTGGGAGACGGATGTTGGGATGACACCAACCTGGATAAGCACGCTAACAGCAACTTCATCGGTGCTCCCGCCGTGACTTAGGCTTAAGGTGCTGGCAGGCGTAGCAGCTCTCCGAGTCGTGGTGCGCACCAAGGCACCACATGCAAATTGGGTGAGGGTCCGTCGCCGACATGGGACACGCACAGGAGGTACACGTCTTGAAGCCCAAAGGCATTCGCACACTGTTCCCTTTAACACCAAATCGTGTAAAAGAATAGAAGGCTCGAAAACAGGCAAGGACACAATCCGGATCCATGTTGCATGCAGAAAAGAGAAAAAACTGACGTAGGCGCGCCGAGGTGGGACTTATGTATCTTTGCTGATGTCACAGACGCGGAAGACGTTAGGGCGGAGTCACATGGTGCAGTCCCCCCGGCGTGCAGGGATGCTGTGGCAAAAAAGTTTTCCGGATCTAGTCTCACGCCTGGGGATAATTCTATGTTAAGGAATCTGCGGCTAGTAGTCTCTATCAGATATTAATTTCAATTGCAACTCAGTTTGCAATTTAAGCTTTCAAAGCATTGGTAGGTTACAGATCTTAATAAATAATAATTGTATGATCATTTATTTAACTGAGTCTACAATGTTGGTCTCCAATGATAAATACATAACATTTGTTGTTTTAGCACTAGGACCCCTGATATACTGGGAAATGTCAATGAACACGGGAGTGCCTAACTGCAGTTTGGAGATGTAAAGGCCTTTCAAACTAATACAATTGTTTACCTACCTTGATGCATCTGATAGGTATCACCTATCAGCCCTTTCTAACTTGTTTATGCAAATATGCTTTCGGATTTGGAGAATTGTAATCCTTTATAAAGCAGGTACTATCTGTTGTGTATCATACATATAAAGTAAAAAAACGGTTTTAGGCCAAACAATAAAACAGCACTCTAAAACAAATCAGAAGAATTGTTAACATTGACCTCATGTGAATACTTGTCTATATCTTTGACTTATAACAACTTGATACTCCTATATTTGAAAGAACAGTTACCAGCTCTCAGTTCTTCACAGTGGATGCACCACGATACTTTCTCCCAAGTTGAGCACATTGGTCAGGTGATGAACACAGGTGGCAAGTTATCCGGTATTACGGTTATTGGATCTTTTGGCCACAGCCACAATCTAACCTAGTCTGTGCCCGAAGTCCTACTCTTTGAACTGTAACTGGTCCTGGATCTGTCCTAGCTCTAGATGGGTGCACCAAGAGAGCACTTAATAGTAGAAGAGGAATACTGCGATTGTCATGGTTGGTGGGGGCAGGATACTGTTTTGCAGTGAACCTAATCTGGCCAGGGCTTTTTACTCCAGTTACATGAGTGGAAGAATGCAGCCCTATTCCAGGATATTTGCACTGCTAATGGTGAACTTTGAATTCTAGAGTAACACAGGCTTGTGAGTACCATTTTGGAAGTGCAAAACAATAAAGTCCGAGGATCTAGGAACGCCACCTACAACTATGGTGGCATGCGTGCCAACAGTGCAAAAGAAACTTACCCTACACAGGAAGTCCTAACTTAAAGGACAGTATCCCATCACTCACTGAAGTGACATGGTTCATCATCTGAGATCTCCTCCTGGCTGTAACTCCTAGTACAGCCGAGGGCTACGACCCCCTCACTGTGAGGGAGGAGCTCTGGGATGTTTTTTGATGTTATCCCTAACTAAGATCTACTAAAACCCAAGATGAAGAGCTGTTGGTGTTGCATGTAAGTGATGAGTGCAGTGCAAACTAATCTGGAAAAGGCAAAAGTGAGCTAAAACTAACTATTAAGAGAAAAAAGACTTTTAAAATGCAGTTTTAACGTAATAACTGCAACTGTGGTCTACATGTTTCGGCTATTATGACCTAACAAGTGTCTAACCTTCTTCAGGACCTAGATGTTATGTGCTACTGAGTCATGTGTACTCAAAAAAAGTGAGAGGTGTATCCAAAAAATAAATAAATGGAACTAATACAACCTACACCATGGTGTACTAGTCAACCTGTGTAGAAAAAGATGAACAACATCAGTTAATCATATGTCAGTGAAAATTACGCGTAAGTCAGTTAATATCACTAACTATTACGATGTCCAGTGGAAACTTACCCGTGAATTACCAGTAAGGAACATCACCACACCTGGCAGCAGCTCAGGACGTGAGGCACCGTTCTGAACAGAACAGAGTATGAAACAGTGAAAATATCAGATCCAGTTAAGTGATCTGTTTATATCAACAAACTGTGACTAATAGAAAGGTTTTGTTGGAAAAAACAGTAAAATAACCTAGAAAGCACAATACTGATGATGTCAAGAAAATTAGTTAAAAAAGTTATTACTCATACACTTACAAAGTGTATGAGTGATAACTGAACGCTGCCAACCGACACATCAGCTAGCATACGATATTGGTATTCCTTATCAAATGTCTCATGGACAGAAAAGTGGAAACTTGTGAAACCCCGCTGCCTTCGATAATAAGGTTGTAAGACATATGGGCGGCTCAAATGTAGAAAGCACTGGAAAAAGCTAGCACGTAGCATGTTAGCGCAATTACTAGCCTGTACGGCTGGAAGTCAATAATGAGGGTAGTTGTGAACCCCCCAAGCTGCTGCTTGCGATAAAAATATAGTTATTGAGGGCCGCATAAATCACAGAGGAGATTTGATTTTGCGCGTCACTAATAGAGCAGATAAAGTGCAAGACCGTTATTGTCTCCTCATACTGTGCCTCTTAACCGAAAATTAGTTAGCAGTACAAGCTGCGCCAATTACAGTTAAGGGCAGAGGCGCAGCGCATAGTGCATAACGCAGAACATGTACTGCAGGTATATAAGTTTATAAACTCCAGAGAATGAGATGGCTTACCTCTCCGTCGGAAACCCTGGTCTTCGCAAAGCTGCAACCGGAGGCACTGTGTCAGAATCCTGCCTTCCATGTTATTTAATTGGAGTTCTGATTTCCCCATGGAAGCTCTGGAAATGACGTCTCTGAGCTCATGTGGAAACTGGGTAATGTAGTTGATTGCAGGACGAACTGACGATCTCATGATTCATTTGTTAAATCACTGCACCATATAAACACAGGTAATAGGGCTCAACGATTCTATTGATTTGTCAAAGCGATCAAAATGCAAAATATAGCATTAAAAGAGCTTGTTGGATGATCATTTGTATAGCTGGATTCTACACCATGGTACAATAAAGTTACAGGTGATTGAATGAGCACATGGAATGTGCCACACAGTTGCTACGAATATATGCATATAGCAAAGGGCTAAGCATGGGGGCAATGCAAAGAGCCAGTGTCATTTATACTCTGAAAAACGCATATTTAGGATCATAACATGTTGAGAATTCATCATGGTTCTATTAGAAGATGGTTATAAATGCCAAAGGAATTTTTTAACTCTGTTGCGTAGTTAGATGTGTCCAGAGAACATATTCAATGAACTTATCTCGACGGTAGATGTAATAACCCTGTTTAGGCGAGATCAATGTAACCTTTTAGTAACAAGAGCTGAAAGAGTGTGATTAGTTACCTCGTGGAAGAAGGCAAGACTGAAGGCTGGATTACTAACAACGAAGCTATTTTCCTGACCACCACGTATCTGGTAGAGGGGCTAGCCTCTCAACAAATGTAAGTACGGATTACAAGAGCTGTCCCTGTAGTGCTTACAGGCTGAGGCTAGAACAATCCAGGACCTCATCGAGACCGACCAGAGAAGCACGGACAGAACTCTGCCTAGGAGCACCTAATATTCGATGCACATTGTGCTCGCTGACGCCCTATGCAGGGCTTCTGAACAACAGTACTGTAACACGCCCAGCACCCACTGACTGCAGACTGCTGCCTGCTCGCGCGCTGCCTTTAAAGGAATTATTTAACACACACTATAGTGCACTGCACCCATAAAGAACTCTGACTAGAGACTCACTTACTTCACCATAAAACATACGAGGGCATGCTGACGGGAGACTCCAAATAACGAGAATTCGGTTTTCACCCGAGGCTCCTTGGTGACTGAGTCCAGGCAGTGACAGAGTCCTGTTGGCCGCGCTGCAACGTCACTTCAACTCCCTGACCAGGTACTGTTGTCACCCCGCCGCTGCCAGTGACATTTCACTCGGGGGTAATGGTCACTGAAACTGAATCCCCGCCGGTGACCTCTCTGGGCTGGCCAATAACGCGGTTTTAATTTGCGGCACCCAGCTACGCGCGAAGATAGCAGTACAGCACGCCACGACGGCGGGGACTCCTGACTCCCACTCGATTTAATTGGCCTGCCGCTTCAGCCTCACAGTGTGTGCACGCTTACACTACTTCCTCCGGACGTGGCGCAGACTGACGGCAAGACCTGACCAAGTTAGTGTCACATCCAGATTAAAGCCTATGGCTGTCTCAGGCAGTTACAGCATCATGCTGAGGGAGGCCCCCTCCAACCAGTAATTGACTGCAACTATGTGTTACAAACGGCAGGAAATTACAGCGCCAGCACCGAGGATTCGATTGTAACAGTTACATTGTAGCGGCTTAGTGTGCATCCGCGCTCTTACTCAGCACGCAGCGGAGAACAGCCATGATTAACTATTTATGAACTAGAGGAGCTGCTGGCACTGGCTGCAGGCAGCACTTCTCTCGGAGTCGGGAGCAGCTGGAGCCGTGCACAGGCGCCGCCGGTGGCACGAGCTTGGGAGTCGGCAAAATGCGTGACGATGCATTTCAGTGTGGTGATGCGGAACACCGCACTGAAATGCGTGAGTGTCACACCCGATGCGTGATACTTGGCAGGCATGACCACTTTTTCAGCTCTTGTTACTAAAAGGTTACTTCGATCTTGCCTAAACAGGGTTATTACATCTACCGTCGAGATATGTTCATTCTATAAATCCTCTGGACACATCCGACTATACGCAACAGCGTTAAAAAATTCCTTAGACATTTATAACTATCTTCTAAAAGAACCACAATGAATTCTCAACATGTTACGATCCTAAATATGTGTTTTTCAGAATATAAATGACACTGGCTCTTTGCATTGCCCCCTTACTTAGCCATTTGCTACATGCATATATTCATTGCAGCTGTGTGGCACATTCCATGTGCTCATTCAATCACCAGATACTTTATTGTACTATGGTGTAAAATGCAGCTATATATATGATCATCCAACAAGCTCTATTAATTCTTTATTTTGCATTTTGATCACTTTGACAAATCGATATCTATGGATATCAGTAGAATTGTTGACCCTTTTACCTGTGTATATATGCTGCTGTGATTTAACTAATGAATCATGAGATCGTCAGTATCGTCCTGCAATCAACTACATTACCCAATTTCCCCATGAGCTCAGTGACGTCATTTCTGGAGAGTCCATGGGGAAATTGGAACTCCAATTGAATAAAATGGAAGGCAGGATTCTGACACGGTGCCTCCGGTTGCAGCGGGGTACCGAAGGAGAGGTAAGCCCTCTCATTCTTGGGAGTTTATAAACTTATAGACCTGCAGGACATGTTCTGCTTTATGCGCTGCACCTCTGCCCTTTACTGTAATTGGCGCCGCTTGTACTGCTAACTACTTTTCTTTTAAGAGGCACTGTATGAGGAGACAATAACAGTCTTGTCAAGTCAAGTCAAGTCAAGTCGAGATTTATATAGCGCGCTACATACCCATAGGGTCTCAAGGCGCTTGAAGAAGGAGGGGGGGGGGGGAGTTACTTGTCGAATATCCAAGTTTTAAGTTGCTTTCTGAATGCTAGGTGGTTCTGAGTAAGGCGGAGGTGAGTGGGAAGAGAGTTCCAGGTTTTAGCTGCCAGGTAGGGGAAGGATCTACCTCCCATGGTGGCTTTGTTGATGCGAGGTACAGTGGCAAGGGCTTGGTTGGAGGATCGTAGCTGACGGGAGGGGGTGTAGAAAGACAGTCGTGTGTTGAGGCATTCGGGTCCAAGTTCGTAAAGTGCTTTGTGTGCGTGGGTTAAGAGGCGGAAAGTGATCCTCTTATTTACGGGGAGCCAGTGGAGGTTTTTCAGGTGACCAGAGATGTGTTCTTTACGCGGGATGTCTAGTATGAGCCTGGCTGAAGCGTTCTGGATGCGTTGGAGTTTTTTCTGGAGTTTTGCGGAGGTGCCGGCGTATAGGGTGTTTCCATAGTCCAGGCGGCTCGTGACCAGTGCGTGGGTGACCGTTTTTCTAGTTTCGGTGGGGATCCAGTGAAATGTTTTTTTGAGCATGCGAAGAATGTTGAAGCAAGATAATGAGACGGCGTTGACTTGTCTGGTCATCGAGAGTGAGGAGTCCAGGATGACGCCCAGGTTCCGTGCGTGGTCCGTCGGGATGGGTGCTTTTCCAAGGGCCTCTGGCCACCAAGAGTCATCCCAGGCGGAGGGGGAGGTGCCTAAGATGAGGACTTCTGTTTTGTCTGAGTCAAGTTTCAGACGGCTGTGCTTCATCCACTCGGCAACTTCTTTCATTCCTTCGTGTAAGTTGTTTTTGGCGGTGTTAGGGTCTTTGGTGAGTGAGAGGATCAGTTGAGTGTCGTCAGCGTAGGAGATGATGTTGAGGTTGTGTTGGCGAGCGATAGTTGCAAGGGGGCTCATGTACACGTTGAAGAGGGTGGGGCTGAGTGACGATCCTTGCGGCACGCCGCAGATGACTTCCGAGGCCTCTGACTTGAATGGAGGGAGCCGGACTCTCTGAGTTCTTCCGGTGAGGAACGAGGTGATCCATTCCAGTGCTTTTCCTTGGATTCCGATGTTTCTGAGGCGCTGTAGCAGGGTGCTATGGCAGACTGTGTCGAAGGCTGCAGAGAGGTCAAGGAGGATGAGGGCGACTGTGTCTCCATTGTCCAATAGAGTTCGGATGTCGTCAGTTGCAGCGATGAGTGCGGTCTCAGTGCTGTGTTTGGCTCGGAATCCGGACTGTGAGGGGTCGAGGGATTTGATGCTTTCGAGGAAGGTGGCAAGCTGGTTGTTGACCGCTTTCTCGATGACTTTGGCCGGGAAAGGAAGAAGCGAGATGGGGCGGTAGTTTTTGAGTTCGGTGGGGTCCGCTGTGGGTTTTTTCAGAAGGGCGGTGAGTTCTGCGTGTTTCCAGCTTTCCGGGAAGGTGGCGGTGTTGAGGGAGCAGTTGATGACATCTCGGAGGTGTGGAGCTACGATGGAGTCTACTTTGTTGAAGATGTGGTGAGGGCATGGGTCAGTTGGGGATCCTGAGTGGATGGAGTTCATCAGGCGGATGGTGTCCTCAGTGGAGATTGGGTTCCAGTCGTTAAGGGTGTTCAAGGGGGGTGAAGGTCCTGCAGTAGGTTGAGTGGGTTGGTCTCCGGGTCGGTTGTCGAAGCTGTTGTGGATGTCTGCGATTTTGTTGTGGAAGAACGAAGCTAGGGAGTTGCAGAGGGCTTGAGAGGGGGTGATATTTGGAGTTGGCTGATGGGTTGGTAAATTCTTTGACGATGTTGAATAATTCCTTGCTGTTGTGGGCGTTGTTATCTAGTCGGTCTTTGAAAGCGGCTTTCTTGGCAGACCGGATTAGTTGGTGGTGTATGCGGGTGGCGTTTTTGAAGGCGTCCTTGGTGCTGGTGTTTGGGTCTTTTTTCCAGGCCTTCTCGAGGGAGCGACAGAGTTTCTTGGATTTCTTAAGATCATCGTTGAACCAGGGGGCGTGTTTGCTGCCTAGTTTGATTTGACGTTTTTTTAATGGTGCTAGGATGTCGGCGCTGTTGGATAGCCATTGGGTGAAGTTAATGGCTGCTTGGTCGGGGTATGAAGAGTGGACAGGAGGATATAGAAGGAGAGATGAGGAGATCTGGTCGATGGTGAGTTTGTTCCAATTTCTACGCAGGGTGGGTTGAGGGTGGTTGTGGATTGTGGTCTTATTGTAGGTAAAGTGAACGCATCTGTGGTCCGTCCAGTGAGGAGCTGTGGTGTGGCTGAATGAGACATGTTTGCTGGAGGTGAAGATAGGGTCAAGTGTGTGACCTGCAATGTGGGTGGGGGAAGTGACAAGTTGTTTGAGTCCGAGGTTGGCGAGGTTGTCCAGAAGGGTGGTGGCGCTGTTGTCATTGTTCTTTTCCAGGTGAAAATTGAGGTCTCCCAATAGGATGTAGTCCTCGGAGGGGAGGGCGTGTGGGGTGACAAAGTCAGTGATGGCGTCACTGAATTGTGCACGGGGTCCTGGAGGCCGGTAGAGGAGGGTGCCTCGGAGTGTGGTCTTGGGGTCGGTGTGGATCTGGAAGTGGAGGTGTTCGGCGCTGGCAAGGTTGACGTCTGAGCTGGTTGAGATGCGGATGGAGTTCTTATGGACGATAGCGATGCCTCCTCCTGTTTGGTCGGTGCGGTCCTTGCGGATGATCTTGTATCCTTCCGGGATGGCAATGGTGATGTCTGGGGCTGAAGAGGCATTCATCCATGTTTCTGTTAGGAAGGCGACGTCCGGAGAGATGGTGTCTAGTAGGTTCCAAAGGTCGATGGCGTGTCTGTGGACTGAGCGGGTGTTGAGCAGGATGCAATTTAGGTGGTTGTGTCAGGTCTCTGTATGGCGTTGGTGGATGAGGAGTTGGTTTTGGTGCCGTCGAACTTGCAGGAGTTGCATGAGAAGGGTCCATGGGTGTGTCCAGGGGCGGCTTGGACGCAGTTGGGGGAGCGGCCGGGGTTAAGGGCTAGGAGGGAGGTTGCATCGTAAGTAATGCGGGAGGGGTGGGAGGGACGGGGGCCAGGGGGTCTGGCGCTGGGCGCGGGCTTGGCGCGGACGGGCGTAGACGGGCTTACCTTTGGCGCACCTTCGGCGTGGCCGCAGCGCGTGGACGCTGCGCGTTGGGACATCTGTACTTAAATGGTTAGTGGGGGGGCGGAGCATGGGCGGGTCGTCTGGGAGGCGCTCTCTCGGGACAGGCAGGGATCGAGGGGGAGCGAGTGGGAGCGACCGCAGACCAGAAGATCCAGACGGTCACAGGGTCAGAGGGGGACGGGTCATCCAGAGCAGTCCTAGTGTGTGGGCGGGTCGGCTGGGAGGCGGGAGCGGGGAGGAGACACGGGGCCCAGGTAAACAGACAACAACAGCAAGATGGCGGTGGGGTATCCCAGTACAAAGCAGGGGCACAGTCGCCGGTCAAAAAGCCAAAAACACTGCACGAGCGCTGCTTAATTAATTTATTAAATTACCGTAATGCGGCAGCAAAGAGCAATGAACAATGGACAGGTATGCCAATAAACTGCACGAGCGCTGATGAATTAATTAAATTATCGTAATGCTGCACTAAATCGTAAAGAATGATAGGCAGTCTAAATATCGATACCAGGCGCTCCAGGCGCTATGCTGTTGTAGAGGCGCTCTCTCGGGACAGGCAGGGATCGAGGGGGAGCGAGTGGGAGCGACCGCAGACCAGAAGATCCAGACGGTCAGAGGGGGACGGGTCATCCAGAGCAGTCCTAGTGTGTGGGCGGGTCGGCTGGGAGGCGGGAGCGGGGAGGAGACACGGGGCCCAGGTAAACAGACAACAACAGCAAGATGGCGGTGGGGTATCCCAGTACAAAGCAGGGGCACAGTCGCCGGTCAAAAAGCCAAAAACACTGCACGAGCGCTGCTTAATTAATTAATTAAATTACCGTAATGCGGCAGCAAAGAGCAATGAACAATGGACAGGTATGCCAATAAACTGCACGAGCGCTGATGAATTAATTAAATTATCGTAATGCTGCACTAAATCGTAAAGAATGATAGGCAGTCTAAATATCGATACCAGGCGCTCCAGGCGCTATGCTGTTGTAGAGGCGCTCTCTCGGGACAGGCAGGGATCGAGGGGGAGCGAGTGGGAGCGACCACAGACCAGAAGATCCAGACGTTATCTGCTCTATTAGTGACACGCAATGTCTCCTCTGTGATTTAAGCTGCCCTCAATAACTATATTTTTATCGCAAGCAGCAGCGTGGGGGGTTCAACAACTACCCTCATTATTGACTTCCGGCCGTACAAGCTAGTAATTGCACCAACATGCCATGCGCTAGCTTTTTCCAGTGCCTTCTACATTTGAGCCGCCCATATGTCTTATAACCTTATCATTGAAGGCAGCGGGGTGGTTTTTACAAGTTACCGCTTTTCTGTCCATGAGACATTTGATAAGGAATACCAATATCGTTTGCTAGCTGATGTGTCGGTTGGCAGCGTTCAGTTATCACTCATACACTTTTTAAGGTTAAACCGTTTCATTAACATTGCATCAGCTAATGGTGTCACCGGTATCCTCTGATCATCATTGATCAGGTTTTTCCAATCATGCTGAAACAAAGACGTGTGGAAGGCATTTTTTGGGGCTAGTAAAGAATGAGATCTCTAATTATTACCCCATTGTATGCATGTAGATATGGTCTATGTCTTTCTATGATCATTTTTGACTTAGGCTACTGGCGAAAGACATACACATTGCAGTTGAACTATGAGTTCCATTTATTTTAAACTCATTTTCTTGACATCATCAGTATTGTGCTTGTAGTTTCCTTTCTAGGTTATTTTACTTTTTTTCTAACAAAACCTTTCTATTAGTCACAGTTTGTTGATACAAACTGATCACTTAACTGGATCTGATATTTTCAGTGATTCATACTCTGTTCTTTTCAGAACGGTGCCTCACATCCTGAGCTGCTGCCAGGTGAGGTGATGTTCCTTACTCGTAATTCATGGGTACGTGTCCAATGGACATCGTAATAGTTAGTGATATTAACTGACTTACGCGTAATTTTCACTGACATATGATTAATTAATGTCCTTCATCTTTTTCTACTCAGGTTGACTAGTACACCATGAGCCGCCATCAGAGATATTGTGTGGTGTAGGTTGTATTGGTTCCATTAATTTATTTTTTGGATACACCTCATTTTTCTTGAGTACACATGACGCAGTAGTACATTAGGTCATGACAGCCGAAACATGTAGACCACAGTTGCAGTTATTATGTTAAAACTGCATTTTGCACTGTGTTTAATCCTAACATCAAGAGACAACCATTAAAAGTCTTTTTTCTCTTAATAGTTAGTTTTATCTCACTTTTCACTTTTCCACATTAGTTTGCACTGCGCTCATCACTTACATACAACACCAACAGCTCTTCATCTTGGGTTGTAGTAGCCCTTAGTTAGGGATAACATCCTAAAAATATCCCAGAGCTCCTCCCTCGCGGTGAGGGATAGATGGGATTCTGTCCTTTAAGTCAGGACTTCCTGTGTAGGTTAAGTTTCTGGTGCACTACTGGCACACATGCCACCATGGTTGTAGGTGGCATGCCTTAGAGCTCTGACTTTATTGTTTTGTTTATGTAGATTGGGGATATAGTATGTGCTGTTCTTTAAATTTCCCTCTGACCCTCCCATCCTGGTTTGTATTCTTACCATTTTGGAAGCCCTTGGCCTGTTTAGGTGCACAAAATGGAGGTGAGTTTGCTTTTCCAAATAGCGGGAGAGTATTGCCGACTTTCCCTCAGATTAGAACCCAGAGATTGAAGAGGAGTGAGAGAAAACAGGCTACCCCTGATACATTCGATTAGGTCCATTTTGACACGGACGGCTGCTAATTAGCCTTCCAAAACCTGGCATTTGGTGGACGGCAGTGTGAAAAGTCTTTTAGAAAGGGAGTAACTGTGTATCTCTTCCTGATCACTGTCAGGGGTGGCTGTTATGAGTCAGGTGCAGACTGCTCACACCTCTTTGAGCTTCTGTTGAGTTCTTCCAGCTTGAAGATGACTCTGGTATGAAAAGCATCACTTAAGATAAAGCCTGCAGGCACTAGTTACAAAGGTAAACTGAGCAGATTTACATGTGTAAGTTTCTCTTACACTTTTGAGTAACTTTATTATGTTTGGCTAGTTAACATTTACAAGTCTATATTTACTCAAAAATGTAGGCCTACATGTGAACATCCCCAAAAAAGAAAGTAGAGTCAGTAAAAAAACTCTCCAACTGCAAAGTGACTTCAAGACCATATTTGACATTCAGCACACTTGGCAGAGACGCCCACAATTGGGTCATAAACCTATGGTAATGTAGGAGCAAATTTTTTAAAGTGTATTAAAGGTAAAAACAAAATTAGGTTTTATTCATTGTTAATGTCAATGAATTATAACAAGTAATTAAAAAATAGGACAAATTAAAAAATGCTACTGCACTGTTAAACTAATTTTGAATAAAATATGCATTTAAGTACATTAAACTAAAATTATTTGTTAAAGATTTATTTTTAAAAATGCACGTACAGTGCTTTTTTATATTTTCTATCTCTTATAAGTTACTAAAATTTATGTATAGAATTATTATTTTAAATAAATGTTACATTTACTGATAAATTAAAAAACTTTAATTATAATATTTTTAAAGTAAAATAATATGGATTTATAATTCATATATATTTTTTCACAAACTACATTTATATATATTTGTTGAAAAGGTAAACAAAATTAATTTGAATTGGCACTATTTCCTATAGGGTGCTTGCTTCAGTCCCAACCTCGATTATTTTCTACAGGAGGGTATCGCAGCAGTACCAGTGACTGGCCATATATGGTGCTGGATTTAGTCCAGGTCTGAGCTGGAGTACATTTACAACTGTTTTGAGTCTTTCTGGTAGTAGTAAAAATAGATGTGTAGTTTGAGAATACCAATGGGCCTACTCTTTTGTGGGTAGGTGCATATTCCTCCTTAAACCCCTCCCAACTCCTCCCTTAATCCACCTTCATCTTCCCTACACACCTACCATTTATTAATAAAACATTTCAGAACCATTTTCCAAGCCAGTCCCCCATTCCTCCCACATTTACTACTAAAATGTACACCAAGCTGTATGGAGGTCTCCACAGTGGAGATAGGAGATAAGAGAGGCGGAGGCGTAGACCTCCGCATATAGGTTAGTGAACAGCATTTTGCAGTAAATTAGTAGTACCCACAGTGGAGATAGGAGATAAGAGAGGCGGAGGCGTAGACCTCCGCATATAGGTTAGTGAACAGCATTTTGCAGTAAATTAGTAGTACTGTTACAGTACTACTAAATGTACTACAGAATGCAGTTTGAAATTAGGTCCTTGTGTCTGGCAGACAGCCTGAGAAGGACACATACAAAGAGACCCAACCCGGTTCTGAAAGGGAAGAAAGATATTCCACATCCTTTGTCTGCCACCCCTGTATAAGTGTAGGAGCTGTTGACCCAATTGGTGCTCCATTTCAGAGTTCTGTCTCACCATAACGGGGTGTTCCTTACAGCATTCAGAAAACTACTGCAAAACCCTGGTGTCTGCCTGACAGCTAGCATATCAGAGATGAGGGAACAACAACTGGAATCTGATCTGGAGAAAGAGCAGCATATCTTGTCCCAGAAACCAAAAGAGTCTTAACTGAGCGAGTGGAAATAAGAAAGACAATTCTGGCTGTCTGTTGGTGTGGACAGAAGTGGTTAAACCTGGTGCTGTGGTCTGTCCATCAGAGATCCACAACCCATATGACAGGTGGACTATAGTTTGGTAGTCCCGAGTAGTGGCCGCTGTCAACCCTGGCATTGCAGCTATGCATGTGTGAAGTGTACCCAATTGGTCTGCCCGACTAAAGCTGGGATTGATGTTACCTCGTGGCACCTGCTATTATACCAAAAGATTGAACTTTGCAAGAGTATTGCACTATGTGCACTGTGTCTGAGCAGTCCATGCCACCCCAGAAGAAGCAGTCTGCAAGCTAAAGTGCCCACCCCAGGATTCTCCACCAACCAGCCTGAGTGGCATGCCTGATACTAATCTAAGATCTGCTGAATGGACTATGCCGATCTGAAGCACAAAGCAGCAGCTCCAATACACTCTGAGCTGAAATACTGTCTGGCTGTTTTGGGGCTAGGCACCAATGCACCCGATTAGACGTGGCTGCTATTCCCAAAGGCACCTTGATGACGTTAAGTGGCCACTAGAGCCCTGCACCTAGAAAAGAAGCCTGCCAGATCACTTGATCCCAGGGAGACTCCAGCATGACTGCCATTGTGACTCACCATAATGGAATAATGGGACATAGTGAGACCGCAAAGCATGTCTGCCTCCAACACCACTCGAGACCAGAAGAGGGTCACTGGCATAAGCCAGTCACTCCTACTGCTATCTTCAGGTTCTTGCAGTGAATTTATTGCCCACTCTGCCCAAGCAGTTCTGCTGCGTGACCTGACCTGACCCAGAACAACTCAATGAAGCAGAAGGCATATTGTGGCCCACTGCAACCCAAAGGAGCAGAGGAGAGACTGACTGAAGCTAGACAAATACTGAATGGTAACAGGAAGGGGGAAGGTTGTACCTTCACTACCGCATAGGATGGGCCACCTTGAAGAATTTTGGACATGCCCCCATACATCCAGTAACTGGGGAATTTTTGTGTGGAATATATAATAAAGTCAGTCAGTCAGCATGGAATCAGAGCTCCTGTCATGCAGTTCTCAAATATGTCCAGCAAGCACTGAGGATTAAAAGGGATATGAATGTTATGACTTCGCCAGCCTTTTAGTCTTACTTTTTAGGTCTCCTTGGCATAATGTGTATAATGTTTTTAAGTGGAGTGCTTATCTGATGTAATGGTTTGCCATATATGAGCTGTTTTTTTAAAATAATGTTATTATCACAGACCTGGCACCTGATGGTGTCAGGTCTGTTTTAACCTAGCGCTACCTTCTTTTTAAAAATGCTACCTAAGCAAGCACTGCCACGCATTTTATACTTTTGACTCCTAAGAACAGCTAGCACCTTTTACTCCCGCTTTGAATCGGCGCACTCGCCTCAGTCCACCGCAGGGCTCCTACCCTGATTGTTGTGGAGGGTGTTGTGCGCAGGACTTCGACCTAATTGCTCGCAGCTGGCGGGGCTCGGTGGAGGCGGACTCGGACGGTCACATGACCTAGAGCTTCCGTCTACTTGATGCCTGCCATTCCTCATGCGCAGCGGATGGTGTCAGGTCTGTTTTAACCTAGCGCTACCTTCTTTTTAAAAATACTACCTAAGCAAGCACTGCCACGCATTATAAACTTTGACTCCTAAGAACAGCTAGCACCTTTCCCTCCCGCTTTGAAGCGGCGCACTCACCTCGGTCCACCGCAGGGCTCCTATCCTGATTGTTGTGGAGGGTATTGTGCGCGGCACTTCGACCTAATTGCTCGCAGCTGGCGGGGCTCGGTGGAGGCGGGCTCGGACGGTCACATGACCTAGAGCTTCCCTATACTTAATGCAAATGCTATTCCGCATGTGCCACAGGCAAGCCCATCTGCACCCGTCCGCACCCGAACAGGGCCTGGGGCCACGACCCCTGCACAAAAACTCTTAAAACAATTTTTTTTTCTGCCGACCAGCTCCACGCTCTTTGCCCCTGAGCCAAGCAAGGCTTACCTGGCTCCCAATAGACAGGGTAAACACCCCACTATGCCCCAACTGCAAATTTTCCCTTGACTACCCACAACCGTGCATCCCTCCCCTGCCGGGGACGATGCTGAACCCCTTATTATCAACCCAGTCCACAAACAACTTCACCTTCCTTAGTCTTAACTGCCGCTCATTACCCAAGCAAAAAAGGGACATCTATGATCTTCTGACAGACAAACCCGACGCCTTATTCCTCATAGAGAACTGGCTCCATGAAAGCGCTAGTCCCAACGTCGCTGTAGCCTTACCTCCCAACTACGCTATTGTCAGGATGGATAGACGCCCTTTAACTCTGGCTCTACTCCCAGAGCCGAATATCTTCTTGATCCTATCTTCTTTAACCTCTCTAATATTCACTGCACTCCTGCAGTGCCTTTAGATTGGTCGGATCATTTCCTATCTAAATTCAGCTTCACTCCCTCTCTCGCTCCTACCCTTCCCAGTTCGTCCCCTAAAATTCCTAAAAGAGATTGGAAAAAACTAGATACAAGCGCCCTTAATCAGCTCCTATGCTCCAATCCACCCTCAGCTCATTCCAGTATTGAAACACTATCAGGAGATGCTCTCTGGTGCCATAAATGCCTGCCTCCCCCTCACTCAGAAAAAGCCTAAAAAGCATCGAAATCCGGCTCCTTGGTTCAGCAAATCCTTAAAAGCTGAGAAATCTAAATGTAAGCGCCTAGAACGGAGATGGAGGACAGACTACTCTCCCGACTCCAAAGAAGCCTACAAGAAGGCAAAAAAACTCTACCACAATCTATGCACTACTGCTAGGGCCAGCGTTGTCTCTAAAACTATTTCTGAGGCGACTAATTGTTCCAAAACGCTCTTCGGACTGGTGAAAGAGCTGGGTGGCTCCGAGACCACTGCAAAACCATCGTCCCTTAACAGCAGTCAGTGCGAAGAGCTCGCACAATTCTTCCCGAATAAATTTGAAACAATCTACCTGGATATAGCCAACTCACACTCCAATTGGACCCCGCAACCACACACTACCACATCTCGAACCACTACCTGCCCTTCTACAACCAACTCTCCTCAGATTAACTCCCACATGGATTCTGTGCCACTTCTCAACCTGGACTCCCTGAAAAACATCTTAGGGAAATTAAAATCTGGCTTGCCCAAGGACCCTTTTCCCATCCCAATATTAAAACAACATCTATCCCTGATTCTAAATACCCTAAACTCTTCCCTGCTAGAATCCACAGTCCCTGCTCATTGGAAACACACTATGGTGACACCTCTCCTGAAAAAGCCTTCAGTGGACCCAAGCGATGTGTCCAACTATCGCCCAATTTCTCTTCTGCCAGCTTTCTCCAAGATTCTTGAGAGACACATTCACTTTCACCTCTCCCAGTTTATTGAATCCAATCAAATTCTCCATCCCTCTCAGTCCGGCTTCAGAACTGGATTCTCCACCGAAACTACATTACTGGGAGTCACAGAGAACCTGCGCCAACATCTTGATAGAGGAGACACAGCTGCACTCATACTGCTCGACCTCAGCGCAGCGTTCAATACGATCTCACACACCATACTTATCAATACACTAAGTTCACTGTGCATTCATGGCCCAGCACTGAAATGGATCTCCTCATTCCTTGCCCACCGTACATTTCAAATTTTCTCTACCACGTCCAATTCCAACTTTCACTCTTCACCATATGGGGTACCCCAGGGCTCGGTGCTCAGTCCTTTGTATTTTAACTTGTATGTCAGGCCTCTGGCTTACATTGCCGAACAAGCCGGTCTAACCCTATTCACTTACGCAGATGATTCCCAGATCACCTTTTCCCTTTCAAACAGTGATCTTCACCTCCCTTCTTCAATCAGGTTTAGGGAAAATCGCTACTTGGATGAATGACAACCTCCTAATACTAAATGGTGGTAAGACGGATGTTCTGATTCTTGGGAAAAAGAAAGAACTATGGACCCAGTCACACTGGCCTGCTGAGATGGGCCCCCTCCCTCGGCCCTCCAGACACGTCCGTAATTTGGGAATTACTATTGATGAGGCCTTGACGATGCACCAGCAGGAAGTCAAGGTATCAGTGGTCTGCTTTACAATCTTGCGTTGGCTTAGGAAAATCATCTGGATGTTGCCAAATGATAGCCAAAAATCTGTAGTCCATGCCCTTATAACATCCCGGCTGGACTACGGAAATGTCCCTTACTTGGGCGCTAACAAGGCAGTGACTAGACGACTGCAATTGGTTCAAAATTCTGCCGCAAGACTATTATGGAAACCTCACAAAACCGCCCACATCTCCGGACATCTTCGCGACCTACATTGGCTCAGGGTAGAGAGGAGAATCAAATTCAAAACCCTGAGCTACATGTTCAAAATCAAAATGGGCACTGCCCCACAATACCTACAATCCCTTGTACGTCCCTATACTCCCTCTCTCCACCTCCGATCTACATCTCACGGAAACTTTACTGTACCCAGAATCAAAATCGCCAGGATGGGTGGCAGATCTTTCTCATACCTAGGCCCCACACTGTGGAACTCTCTCACTACTGACATCCGCAAAGAAACCATCTACACACGCTTTCGCAGAGCTCTGAAGACCTGGCTATTCAACCAATAACTTTGTCTATCTATATTATCTAAGGTTACCAGTACTCTGCCCGTCCAGCGCCAGGAAACCCTTTTTGGGTAGCTATCACACTCTACAAGCTCAATAAATAAAAAAATAAAATAAATAAAATTGCCCGTATGTCTAGAAACTTAAGCACTTTTTATGGCTATATATAAGAATGAGTATTTTAACTGACTTTAGAATAAAGTACTTTCCTACTGCTATAAGCAAAGAGGTATAGCCAGACTAATATTCCATGGACTTCCTAAATAAGGGGTCTTTTCAATGGAAATTGTATTTGGAGTGGTCACTACGGGATCTCACATCCGAAGGGCTTTGGAATAGGACTCTCCTGAGCAAGCTAACAAGTAAACTCCTGAATAAACAAGTAAAGGCATGCCCAACAGGCGAGAATTCAGTAATTAAGTCTTGCTCCATACTGGCACTTGTATTTTATATTTCTACCAACACCGCACCATGTTTAAAACAACTGTGGTCACTCGAGTCAAAAAGGCAACTGATGCACTATAGATTGGGTCTGATACCACTAAAGGCACAGCGGAATAAAGAGTGGGCTGGAAATGCTCTGCCAGCTATGTAGTTCCGCATCTCACTAATATTGTCTGCATTTGCCCCAACCTTTTGGAGCTACATACATTTTGGCATAAGCAGCTATTTACACTATTAAACAGTTGTACATGTGATCGGGCAGTGAAAACCTGTATGACATGAGACACAGGCCAGCACAGTTTTTAAGGTTCATCAATCAGGTAATCTAAGAACTGGTAGGGCATTTAAAGAAAATGGACTGATATAGATTATAATAAACGTGCAGTTTTAACGTAAAAGCTTAAATTAAAGAAAAGTGCTTTTCAAATTATGAAAAATGTACACAGCTGTCACAATTACAAGTACTATCCCTCAAACAGCTAAAAGTGCACTGCTAAAAGTTCACTTAGAAATGCTTAAAGTAATTCACTTAGAAATGCATTACATGCGAAACAATGTTTTTAGATAAAAGATGAGATCATTCACAACGAAGATACTGCAAGATGTGTAACTCTTGACCTCCGCAAAAAGATGATTTGCATAATAAGGTTAACATTTTATAAAATGATTCATATATTTCTGGTAGAAATGTTTCTGTTTGAATAGAGCTTACTGTTATAATTGATTCGGCTTTAGTCTTTTAAATGGGAAGATGTGCCACCATTTAGGAAGAATCAGCACATAATGTACATTTTGACCTCTACAACTAACTTGTATTTCCTTTCCAGAACATGTAATTGCAAAAATGTGTACTTTAAATAAAAAAATGTTCAGTTTCTACATAGCTTTCGGACGGACTTTAGTTTCGAAGTATAGATTGGTACAAATGCACATGGGAAAGCTAAGCCATTAGCAGAGCTGAAACCTGTTTAACATCGGTTGCAACAAATCTAACTAAAGTATTTGATAAATATATGTTCTCTCAAAGCAATGATGAGAAGCATGAAAATATCGGACGATGACTGGATGGAAGAAGAGGGGAGAGGCAACTTTTGCAGATTCTTACAAAATGTGTTCTTTATAGAAGTGCACATTTCTAGATTAGTTCAGACTACTTCTCTCCTTACCTTCCTTTTGCCAACTTCTTACGCTGACTTGCAGACACTCTTAGTGCACAGAGCTTATATTGAGAACCTTATCCCATGTTGTACCAATTTCTGAGCTTGACTCCTTACTCTCATCTTAGATAAGGGATTCTTTCTTTATGGGACGTGTTTATTGTATTAATTATTTATGGTCCATATTGATGTTAATGAGATTTACAAAACTTACTGATAAATAAAATGATGATAATAAAGATGAGCTACTAAAATATTTTTATTAACAAAATCTATTAAACTTCTTTAACTCTCTTCATTGACTCACACCTATATTGTTTATTGATGATAAACTTTTGATATATTGATGATTCGATTTTCTCTTCTCACCACAACATCCAAGGTCTATTGGCCTGACCGAGCAAAGATTAGCCTAGGTGAGTAGTAAACCAAAATACTTAATTCTGACTCCAACAAACTTGAGTGCAAAGATATGGTTTATATTGAGAAGAAAAGCTAGAAGCATTCATAGCCAGACAAGGAATCCACTGGCTACTACTGAAACAAATGTACACACCCACTTGGCTCGCCATAGAAAAAGCAATGCTAAACGACACCACCCAACTGTCACTACTCACGGCCAACAAAAAATCACTCAATAACAATCCGATCCTAAAACTCGCGAAACAAGTACTGCTGAAGCTAGACCGCATCCTAGAGACCATCATCAAAAACTCAAAATGGGAGTCACTATGGGAAAACAACAAGATAAAATACAAAGGCAAACCCTTGGACATGGGCACATGGAAAGCGAAAGGGATATATTTCCCAATACAGCTAGGACACGATGGAACGCCAAAGACCTTCAACAACCTCCAAAGAGAACACAACCTACCAGACATAGAACTCTACAACTTCCTAGCCATAAAAACAGCACTGACGAAAATCAAGCTACACAGACAAACATCCTCGATCTTCCAGCTCATAGAGAACATAAATAAAGCAGGCCATCAAGTCTCACTGTTGTACAAAATACTCCGTCAGATCACGTCTAAGCTCAATGACAAGAAGATGTCTCACTGGGAAAG
Source organism: Lissotriton vulgaris (assembly GCF_964263255.1). NCBI lineage: Eukaryota > Metazoa > Chordata > Amphibia > Caudata > Salamandridae > Lissotriton > Lissotriton vulgaris. The sequence continues at coordinate 1,102,344,041 of NC_141691.1, read as the reverse complement.
CTCAATGGAGACCAAACTAACCGAACAGGAAAAACAGAAGCTCTGGGAGTCCCCATCCAAGAACATGATCTCTCCAGCGCTCACACAAACAAAATTCTGGATACTTCACAGAGCCTACTGGACGCCAGCACACCTGGCATCAGTGGGAATAACTGACAACAACACCTGCTGGAACTGCAGATCAGATAAAGGAGACCTAGAACACCTTATCTTCAGCTGCCCCAAGGTCAAAAAGTTCTGGAAACAAGTACTAGAATTCCCCAACAAAACGCTTAGCTCCACCCTCAAGGATTCATTCACCACAATAGTCAAAGCACAGATATCACAGGAAGTGGTGATCCAAGAAGATAAAAACCTACTAGACTTTCTCCTCACGTCGGCTACAAAAACAATTCTGACAAACTGGAAGGACACCTCCAAGGCCACATTCAAAAGCTGGCTCAATTGGGTGACCACCCTCAGAAACACGCCTGGCAGACACCGAAGCAGAGAGATGTGGTCCAAACTTGACAATCACATGCACACCTTCAAACCACCATAAGCACAAAGGTCTGCACACCAATACTAGATCACAAGGAGTTCAAAAGCAGCTTACCCACAGAACAGACCCACAGCTTCTGTCCACACCCACCGCAAACAACAGACGCCTTCGGACCCATGGTATATGTCTTGTTATATGTTACATGTTCCTTTTGTTTTTAAACATTGACGCAAATGTATCCAAGCAGTGCAATTATATGTCTGTCAGTATATGTACCGTGTAATCTGTAAATACCAATAAAAACATTTAAAAAGAAAAAAAAAGAAATCCCAAGTTAGATAAATGTCCATGCCCCATTGACCAAACTACAGAATCTCACAATGTGCGATTTATGAAGGCGGCTGCTGTACTGAAGATGTAAGTATTAAAAGGGTTCTACGTTGTGAATACTGATTAGAGTGGTATTTATTGATGAAATATTGGTGCATGTGTTGAATGGGTTGATGATGTTTATGTGCTTATTGTGAAGAAATGAAAAAGGTTTTCAGGCTTGACATAGCCTAAGATCCAGGGATAGATAAATAGATATTGAGAAGCGTAGAATACACTATATGTTTTTCTTGTCTGCTAGAGATCAGTGTTGTAGGTCTTGAGGTACCATTGACTACACAATTGAGATAGTGACTGTAACACTGTTGTGATTGCACTAGATTGTACTACTATTGACTGAAGTTAGTGAAACCTAACTGCAAAGGTGAAGCTACGTTGGATAGGGTGATTTCCTGCTAGTCGAGATTTCCTTGCGAATGTGGAAGACTTTCTTGAGTGAAACAGTCAGAGGGTGTTAAAGCCTTAAAATTCCAATTGATGGATTATAGTTCATTTCTTTAGAGAAACTGACAAGGCTTGTTTATTTTGGCATTGTTTTTGCTTTTTGTATTGTTAAAGTGGTGAAATTGTGTGTATGATAGAAATTGCAAGGGAGGGTGAACTGCTGCATAGAGATCATATGGCATATTGTGCCGTGCTGAGATTGGTTGACGTACTGCTGCGCTGTAACTGGTTGATGACAGCACTGAAGTGCCGGGCTGTGATAGGTTAATTGTGTAAGGAACGCATTAAGACTGGTTAGAGAGACTATTAAAGCTTTAACAGGATTGGAGAAAGGCATCTGAAGTTTGTGGAAAAGAATCAAAACATTTGAGCATTGAGTTTTGTTACAGATTTTTTTGAATAATTTGAAATAATGAAGTGTTACATATTTAGATTATTAAGAATTTTGTGAAAGGTGATGTCACAATTCCAGTATGGAAGGGTGAAGGGTGAAGAGGCACCTCCTGAAGGGACGCCTGCACATTGAATGACAACAAACGTGGATTTACACACATTTACAGCTTTACCAATGGTGCAAGATCACTTGGAAAAAAGGTCCTTTGAGTTTTCCAAAATATGGGACATTGAGAGATTGAAAAATAAGCATAATGATATGGATCAACTATGGATCCACTACCTAGGCCTGCACAGTAAGAAGCCTTAAATATTTGTAGAGAATTAAGCACATGCTAGAGGGAGAATAAGACTAAAAAAGCAGTGTGTAATTATGCAGACGCTCAATGGGATGAACAACAGAGATGGAGGAAAGCAATAGTCGAAGGGACGTTAAAGAAAGACGATGAGGAAGCTGCACAGAAATCCGATTCTGATATTCAGAGCATGAAATATTGGATGCATTGCTAGCTGTGCGTCCACCACACTATGAGGCCTCTGTACCCAATGCTGCGGAAATACCGACCGTGGCTACAGCCCCTGTTGATCTGCATCTAGTTCCAATTGGAAGACCATTATAGTTGGCACAGCTCACTGTTCAGCCTGCTATAATAAGTACAGAGCCTACAAGAATTGAGAATGGTCCTACAGTGATGCCTCCAGGTTTTACTGCACAGGTTGTAACTGGTCCAGCACCCATGACTAGGGGTGTAACTGCACATCCACTGCAAATTCACACACCTACAACTCCTATTAATGTAAACCCGGAAACAGCAGCTCAAGAAACTGTTGGAGGAGCACCAGAAACAGGGTTTATCCCGACATCACAGAATTCACAAATTATCACTTGGACATTTATGTATTTTATTTTATTTTGTTCATTTATTAGGAACACAAATCATCCCAGAGAGGATCTCTAGAGGGCACACAGAATGAGGGTCTACCTCTGTCTAATCGTTTTTCTCCTCTGCTTCAGCTGGAGGGGACTGACTGACTAGTCATTACAAGTAGCACAACGGAGATGATCCCCCAAATCCGTCCCAAATGAACACCTGCAGAATTCTTAGCTGGAACGCCGCGGGAATTGGAGCTAAAAGGCAGGATGAGAACTGGGTGGATTTTGTCAAATCTCACGACATCATAGCGTTGCAAGAAACCTGGGATACAGCAGATAGTCTCTGTTTGGATGGATATGCTAATTTTATTATCCCAGCGACACCTGGTCTGACGGGCAGGGCAAAGGGAGGCTGGGCACTTTTAGTCTCCCTGAATATTAAAGGCTCATTTAAACAGCTAGACTCAGGTTCCCATAACTGTCTAATAGTAGAAATGCCGGCCACAAAATCCCCTAGTGTTCTATTTATTAATTTTTATAACTCACCTGATAGTACCAGTCCAAATCAGCACTTAATCTCCCTGGAATTATTCTTTGAGGAGTACAGAGCGACACAAAACACATTTGAGGTCATCCTTATGGGTGACTTTAACATCCATCCCTGTAGCCTAGAGTGCACTCTGGAAGATAGTGAGGGGCCCCCACACTCACTACCCACGCACTTTGAAACACAAAGCAAGGTGAGGCTTTGGAGAGTCTCCTTGCCTCTCTGAACCTTTATGAATCAGGTTGTTGTGCAGGGGGGATTAGGCCAATCACATTTAAAGTAAATGCTATAGGCACAGTTATTGATTACATTTTTTTGTCTTCCTTAGTTTTGTCTACTGTTTTAAATTATAGGATTGAGAGTCTGTCTTTAGTGATCACAATCCTGTGATACTAGAGGTGGTATTGGGAGGGTTATTGAGCTTTAAAGATGCACAGGCTTCCAGTGCCATAGATTTATTACCTAAGGATCAGGGCAGAAGACTGAAATGGGCTCAAGTGATCCCGGACACCTTCTTACAAGACGTTCTAGCCAAGGTTGAAGTGGAGGTGGGCATTTGTCTTGATAACGCAGGCCCTAACACTAAGATAGTTGAGGCATTCAATTTTATATGCCAACAAGTAAATAACGACCTGAGGACCAAAAGTAAATCAAGTGGTCAGAGGGGTAAAAGATGGTTCGATACCAACTGTTCCAAGGCACACTCCGCCCTACTGAAAGCACTGAAGGAAACACCTAGAAACAGAGCCCGTATAGTAACCCTTAGGAAACTATACAAACAAGCCATCCAGGCTCGCAAATCCCAGATTAAAGATGAGGCTTGGACTGACCTGTTATCAGAAGAAGTCTTACGGGATGGTGCTAAATTATGGGCGGTCATTAACCAGCCTTTTTTTTCAGGAGCGGTGAATCATAGCTTGGAATGCACCATCCCAGATGAGCAGTGGCTTGCCCACTTTGGTAGTATTTACTGTCTGCCGAGTCATGAGCTCGCACAAACCACTTTATTTCCTCTTCAAGTAGGGCCTGTTTTGGCCTTTGGGGAGGTGGATGTTGAAAAGGCAATTAATAAAACACAAAATAACAAGGCCCCGGGCCCGGACGGGGTTTCGGCAGACCTATATAAGAGCGCCCCGAAACTCTGGGTCAAGATACTGACTAATGTTTTAAATGCCACAAGAGAAAATAATTTCCCTGAGTCCTGGGCCAAGTCCACCATCATACCTATTTTTAAAAAAGGCCAAAGGGGAGACCCCGCCTGCTGAAGGCCTATTTTCCGAACTGACTCAGCCGACAAAATCTTGGGCAGAGTCATCTTAGGTAGACTGACAGAGTGGCTAGAGGGTAGTGGGATTCTGTCTAACGCCCAGTACAGCTTCAGGTCTAAGAGAAGCACCCTGGACCAGTGTCTTAACCTCCAACTCTTAATCAGTAAATACACGATAGCTAGGGAGGGGTCTCTATATATGGCATTCATGGACCTCTCCTCAGCATTTGACCTTGTGAATAGGTCGAAGCTGTGGAGGGTCCTCTTGGACTCGTTCCAGACCGGTTGCTCCCACCCTCGCTCCTCTCCCATTACTGCTACCTGCTCTTGGTGATCGCACCCCCAGCTGGACACTACGGTATCGCCTGCGCTCTGCAATCACTATCGCCTGCGCTCTGCAATATTTACATAAGCGTCATTTAAATGCTGTTTGACATTAAGCAGACTCTGCTTTGTAACTGACCTGTAATTATAGCGCATTGAATCGGAGCGCCGCCCGCCCTGCTTTGTGCATTGTACACGCGACTTTGGGTTTATTTTCATTAGCCTGCAAGTATTAAGATAGCACTCTCGGTGCCACAGTCGATTTGTTGCCCCTGCCTCGCCTCCCCTTTGACCTCCATTTTGTTGTGTGTTGTTCTTCCCAGGCACGCCCCTCCTCCCCGCTACCGCCTCCCTGCTGCTGACCCTCCCACCCACGTTCAGAGAGCCTGCCACCTCCTCTAACCCCTTGTGACCGCCCGGACTCGTTCCAGACCGGTTGCTCCCACCCTCGCTCCTCTCCCATTACTGCTACCTGCTCTTGGTGATCGCACCCCCAGCTGGACACTACGGTATCGCCTGCGCTCTGCAATCACTATCGCCTGCGCTCTGCAATATTTACATAAGCGTCATTTAAATGCTGTTTGACATTAAGCAGACTCTGCTTTGTAACTGACCTGTAATTATAGCGCATTGAATCGGAGCGCCGCCCGCCCTGCTTTGTGCATTGTACACGCGACTTTGGGTTTATTTTCATTAGCCTGCAAGTATTAAGATAGCACTCTCGGTGCCACAGTCGATTTGTTGCCCCTGCCTCGCCTCCCCTTTGACCTCCATTTTGTTGTGTGTTGTTCTTCCCAGGCACGCCCCTCCTCCCCGCTACCGCCTCCCTGCTGCTGACCCTCCCACCCACGTTCAGAGAGCCTGCCACCTCCTCTAACCCCTTGTGACCGCCCGGACTCGTTCCAGACCGGTTGCTCCCACCCTCGCTCCTCTCCCATTACTGCTACCTGCTCTTGGTGATCGCACCCCCAGCTGGACACTACGGTATCGCCTGCGCTCTGCAATCACTATCGCCTGCGCTCTGCAATATTTACATAAGCGTCATTTAAATGCTGTTTGACATTAAGCAGACTCTGCTTTGTAACTGACCTGTAATTATAGCGCATTGAATCGGAGCGCCGCCCGCCCTGCTTTGTGCATTGTACACGCGACTTTGGGTTTATTTTCATTAGCCTGCAAGTATTAAGATAGCACTCTCGGTGCCACAGTCGATTTGTTGCCCCTGCCTCGCCTCCCCTTTGACCTCCATTTTGTTGTGTGTTGTTCTTCCCAGGCACGCCCCTCCTCCCCGCTACCGCCTCCCTGCTGCTGACCCTCCCACCCACGTTCAGAGAGCCTGCCACCTCCTCTAACCCCTTGTGACCGCCCGGACTCGTTCCAGACCGGTTGCTCCCACCCTCGCTCCTCTCCCATTACTGCTACCTGCTCTTGGTGATCGCACCCCCAGCTGGACACTACGGTATCGCCTGCGCTCTGCAATCACTATCGCCTGCGCTCTGCAATATTTACATAAGCGTCATTTAAATGCTGTTTGACATTAAGCAGACTCTGCTTTGTAACTGACCTGTAATTATAGCGCATTGAATCGGAGCGCCGCCCGCCCTGCTTTGTGCATTGTACACGCGACTTTGGGTTTATTTTCATTAGCCTGCAAGTATTAAGATAGCACTCTCGGTGCCACAGTCGAGTTGTTGCCCCTGCCTCGCCTCCCCTTTGACCTCCATTTTGTTGTGTGTTGTTCTTCCCAGGCACGCCCCTCCTCCCCGCTACCGCCTCCCTGCTGCTGACCCTCCCACCCACGTTCAGAGAGCCTGCCACCTCCTCTAACCCCTTGTGACCGCCCGGACTCGTTCCAGACCGGTTGCTCCCACCCTCGCTCCTCTCCCATTACTGCTACCTGCTCTTGGTGATCGCACCCCCAGCTGGACACTACGGTATCGCCTGCGCTCTGCAATCACTATCGCCTGCGCTCTGCAATATTTACATGAGCGTCATTTAAATGCTGTTTGACATTAAGCAGACTCTGCTTTGTAACTGACCTGTAATTATAGCGCATTGAATCGGAGCGCCGCCCGCCCTGCTTTGTGCATTGTACACGCAACTTTGGGTTTATTTTCATTAGCCTGCAAGTATTAAGATAGCACTCTCGGTGCCACAGTCGATTTGTTGCCCCTGCCTCGCCTCCCCTTTGACCTCCATTTTGTTGTGTGTTGTTCTTCCCAGGCACGCCCCTCCTCCCCGCTACCGCCTCCCTGCTGCTGACCCTCCCACCCACGTTCAGAGAGCCTGCCACCTCCTCTAACCCCTTGTGACCGCCCGGACTCGTTCCAGACCGGTTGCTCCCACCCTCGCTCCTCTCCCATTACTGCTACCTGCTCTTGGTGATCGCACCCCCAGCTGGACACTACGGTATCGCCTGCGCTCTGCAATCACTATCGCCTGCGCTCTGCAATATTTACATAAGCGTCATTTAAATGCTGTTTGACATTAAGCAGACTCTGCTTTGTAACTGACCTGTAATTATAGCGCATTGAATCGGAGCGCCGCCCGCCCTGCTTTGTGCATTGTACACGCGACTTTGGGTTTATTTTCATTAGCCTGCAAGTATTAAGATAGCACTCTCGGTGCCACAGTCGATTTGTTGCCCCTGCCTCGCCTCCCCTTTGACCTCCATTTTGTTGTGTGTTGTTCTTCCCAGGCACGCCCCTCCTCCCCGCTACCGCCTCCCTGCTGCTGACCCTCCCACCCACGTTCAGAGAGCCTGCCACCTCCTCTAACCCCTTGTGACCGCCCGGACTCGTTCCAGACCGGTTGCTCCCACCCTCGCTCCTCTCCCATTACTGCTACCTGCTCTTGGTGATCGCACCCCCAGCTGGACACTACGGTATCGCCTGCGCTCTGCAATCACTATCGCCTGCGCTCTGCAATATTTACATAAGCGTCATTTAAATGCTGTTTGACATTAAGCAGACTCTGCTTTGTAACTGACCTGTAATTATAGCGCATTGAATCGGAGCGCCGCCCGCCCTGCTTTGTGCATTGTACACGCGACTTTGGGTTTATTTTCATTAGCCTGCAAGTATTAAGATAGCACTCTCGGTGCCACAGTCGATTTGTTGCCCCTGCCTCGCCTCCCCTTTGACCTCCATTTTGTTGTGTGTTGTTCTTCCCAGGCACGCCCCTCCTCCCCGCTACCGCCTCCCTGCTGCTGACCCTCCCACCCACGTTCAGAGAGCCTGCCACCTCCTCTAACCCCTTGTGACCGCCCGGACTCGTTCCAGACCGGTTGCTCCCACCCTCGCTCCTCTCCCATTACTGCTACCTGCTCTTGGTGATCGCACCCCCAGCTGGACACTACGGTATCGCCTGCGCTCTGCAATCACTATCGCCTGCGCTCTGCAATATTTACATAAGCGTCATTTAAATGCTGTTTGACATTAAGCAGACTCTGCTTTGTAACTGACCTGTAATTATAGCGCATTGAATCGGAGCGCCGCCCGCCCTGCTTTGTGCATTGTACACGCGACTTTGGGTTTATTTTCATTAGCCTGCAAGTATTAAGATAGCACTCTCGGTGCCACAGTCGATTTGTTGCCCCTGCCTCGCCTCCCCTTTGACCTCCATTTTGTTGTGTGTTGTTCTTCCCAGGCACGCCCCTCCTCCCCGCTACCGCCTCCCTGCTGCTGACCCTCCCACCCACGTTCAGAGAGCCTGCCACCTCCTCTAACCCCTTGTGACCGCCCGGACTCGTTCCAGACCGGTTGCTCCCACCCTCGCTCCTCTCCCATTACTGCTACCTGCTCTTGGTGATCGCACCCCCAGCTGGACACTACGGTATCGCCTGCGCTCTGCAATCACTATCGCCTGCGCTCTGCAATATTTACATAAGCGTCATTTAAATGCTGTTTGACATTAAGCAGACTCTGCTTTGTAACTGACCTGTAATTATAGCGCATTGAATCGGAGCGCCGCCCGCCCTGCTTTGTGCATTGTACACGCGACTTTGGGTTTATTTTCATTAGCCTGCAAGTATTAAGATAGCACTCTCGGTGCCACAGTCGATTTGTTGCCCCTGCCTCGCCTCCCCTTTGACCTCCATTTTGTTGTGTGTTGTTCTTCCCAGGCACGCCCCTCCTCCCCGCTACCGCCTCCCTGCTGCTGACCCTCCCACCCACGTTCAGAGAGCCTGCCACCTCCTCTAACCCCTTGTGACCGCCCGGACTCGTTCCAGACCGGTTGCTCCCACCCTCGCTCCTCTCCCATTACTGCTACCTGCTCTTGGTGATCGCACCCCCAGCTGGACACTACGGTATCGCCTGCGCTCTGCAATCACTATCGCCTGCGCTCTGCAATATTTACATAAGCGTCATTTAAATGCTGTTTGACATTAAGCAGACTCTGCTTTGTAACTGACCTGTAATTATAGCGCATTGAATCGGAGCGCCGCCCGCCCTGCTTTGTGCATTGTACACGCGACTTTGGGTTTATTTTCATTAGCCTGCAAGTATTAAGATAGCACTCTCGGTGCCACAGTCGATTTGTTGCCCCTGCCTCGCCTCCCCTTTGACCTCCATTTTGTTGTGTGTTGTTCTTCCCAGGCACGCCCCTCCTCCCCGCTACCGCCTCCCTGCTGCTGACCCTCCCACCCACGTTCAGAGAGCCTGCCACCTCCTCTAACCCCTTGTGACCGCCCGGACTCGTTCCAGACCGGTTGCTCCCACCCTCGCTCCTCTCCCATTACTGCTACCTGCTCTTGGTGATCGCACCCCCAGCTGGACACTACGGTATCGCCTGCGCTCTGCAATCACTATCGCCTGCGCTCTGCAATATTTACATGAGCGTCATTTAAATGCTGTTTGACATTAAGCAGACTCTGCTTTGTAACTGACCTGTAATTATAGCGCATTGAATCGGAGCGCCGCCCGCCCTGCTTTGTGCATTGTACACGCGACTTTGGGTTTATTTTCATTAGCCTGCAAGTATTAAGATAGCACTCTCGGTGCCACAGTCGATTTGTTGCCCCTGCCTCGCCTCCCCTTTGACCTCCATTTTGTTGTGTGTTGTTCTTCCCAGGCACGCCCCTCCTCCCCGCTACCGCCTCCCTGCTGCTGACCCTCCCACCCACGTTCAGAGAGCCTGCCACCTCCTCTAACCCCTTGTGACCGCCCGGACTCGTTCCAGACCGGTTGCTCCCACCCTCGCTCCTCTCCCATTACTGCTACCTGCTCTTGGTGATCGCACCCCCAGCTGGACACTACGGTATCGCCTGCGCTCTGCAATCACTATCGCCTGCGCTCTGCAATATTTACATAAGCGTCATTTAAATGCTGTTTGACATTAAGCAGACTCTGCTTTGTAACTGACCTGTAATTATAGCGCATTGAATCGGAGCGCCGCCCGCCCTGCTTTGTGCATTGTACACGCGACTTTGGGTTTATTTTCATTAGCCTGCAGTTATTAAGATAGCACTCTCGGTGCCACAGTCGATTTGTTGCCCCTGCCTCGCCTCCCCTTTGACCTCCATTTTGTTGTGTGTTGTTCTTCCCAGGCACGCCCCTCCTCCCCGCTACCGCCTCCCTGCTGCTGACCCTCCCACCCACGTTCAGAGAGCCTGCCACCTCCTCTAACCCCTTGTGACCGCCCGGACTCGTTCCAGACCGGTTGCTCCCACCCTCGCTCCTCTCCCATTACTGCTACCTGCTCTTGGTGATCGCACCCCCAGCTGGACACTACGGTATCGCCTGCGCTCTGCAATCACTATCGCCTGCGCTCTGCAATATTTACATAAGCGTCATTTAAATGCTGTTTGACATTAAGCAGACTCTGCTTTGTAACTGACCTGTAATTATAGCGCATTGAATCGGAGCGCCGCCCGCCCTGCTTTGTGCATTGTACACGCGACTTTGGGTTTATTTTCATTAGCCTGCAAGTATTAAGATAGCACTCTCGGTGCCACAGTCGATTTGTTGCCCCTGCCTCGCCTCCCCTTTGACCTCCATTTTGTTGTGTGTTGTTCTTCCCAGGCACGCCCCTCCTCCCCGCTACCGCCTCCCTGCTGCTGACCCTCCCACCCACGTTCAGAGAGCCTGCCACCTCCTCTAACCCCTTGTGACCGCCCGGACTCGTTCCAGACCGGTTGCTCCCACCCTCGCTCCTCTCCCATTACTGCTACCTGCTCTTGGTGATCGCACCCCCAGCTGGACACTACGGTATCGCCTGCGCTCTGCAATCACTATCGCCTGCGCTCTGCAATATTTACATAAGCGTCATTTAAATGCTGTTTGACATTAAGCAGACTCTGCTTTGTAACTGACCTGTAATTATAGCGCATTGAATCGGAGCGCCGCCCGCCCTGCTTTGTGCATTGTACACGCGACTTTGGGTTTATTTTCATTAGCCTGCAAGTATTAAGATAGCACTCTCGGTGCCACAGTCGATTTGTTGCCCCTGCCTCGCCTCCCCTTTGACCTCCATTTTGTTGTGTGTTGTTCTTCCCAGGCACGCCCCTCCTCCCCGCTACCGCCTCCCTGCTGCTGACCCTCCCACCCACGTTCAGAGAGCCTGCCACCTCCTCTAACACCTTGTGACCGCCCGGACTCGTTCCAGACCGGTTGCTCCCACCCTCGCTCCTCTCCCATTACTGCTACCTGCTCTTGGTGATCGCACCCCCAGCTGGACACTACGGTATCGCCTGCGCTCTGCAATCACTATCGCCTGCGCTCTGCAATATTTACATAAGCGTCATTTAAATGCTGTTTGACATTAAGCAGACTCTGCTTTGTAACTGACCTGTAATTATAGCGCATTGAATCGGAGCGCCGCCCGCCCTGCTTTGTGCATTGTACACGCGACTTTGGGTTTATTTTCATTAGCCTGCAAGTATTAAGATAGCACTCTCGGTGCCACAGTCGATTTGTTGCCCCTGCCTCGCCTCCCCTTTGACCTCCATTTTGTTGTGTGTTGTTCTTCCCAGGCACGCCCCTCCTCCCCGCTACCGCCTCCCTGCTGCTGACCCTCCCACCCACGTTCAGAGAGCCTGCCACTTCCTCTAACCCCTTGTGACCGCCCGGACTCGTTCCAGACCGGTTGCTCCCACCCTCGCTCCTCTCCCATTACTGCTACCTGCTCTTGGTGATCGCACCCCCAGCTGGACACTACGGTATCGCCTGCGCTCTGCAATCACTATCGCCTGCGCTCTGCAATATTTACATAAGCGTCATTTAAATGCTGTTTGACATTAAGCAGACTCTGCTTTGTAACTGACCTGTAATTATAGCGCATTGAATCGGAGCGCCGCCCGCCCTGCTTTGTGCATTGTACACGCGACTTTGGGTTTATTTTCATTAGCCTGCAAGTATTAAGATAGCACTCTCGGTGCCACAGTCGATTTGTTGCCCCTGCCTCGCCTCCCCTTTGACCTCCATTTTGTTGTGTGTTGTTCTTCCCAGGCACGCCCCTCCTCCCCGCTACCGCCTCCCTGCTGCTGACCCTCCCACCCACGTTCAGAGAGCCTGCCACCTCCTCTAACCCCTTGTGACCGCCCGGACTCGTTCCAGACCGGTTGCTCCCACCCTCGCTCCTCTCCCATTACTGCTACCTGCTCTTGGTGATCGCACCCCCAGCTGGACACTACGGTATCGCCTGCGCTCTGCAATCACTATCGCCTGCGCTCTGCAATATTTACATAAGCGTCATTTAAATGCTGTTTGACATTAAGCAGACTCTGCTTTGTAACTGACCTGTAATTATAGCGCATTGAATCGGAGCGCCGCCCGCCCTGCTTTGTGCATTGTACACGCGACTTTGGGTTTATTTTCATTAGCCTGCAAGTATTAAGATAGCACTCTCGGTGCCACAGTCGATTTGTTGCCCCTGCCTCGCCTCCCCTTTGACCTCCATTTTGTTGTGTGTTGTTCTTCCCAGGCACGCCCCTCCTCCCCGCTACCGCCTCCCTGCTGCTGACCCTCCTACCCACGTTCAGAGAGCCTGCCACCTCCTCTAACCCCTTGTGACCGCCCGGACTCGTTCCAGACCGGTTGCTCCCACCCTCGCTCCTCTCCCATTACTGCTACCTGCTCTTGGTGATCGCACCCCCAGCTGGACACTACGGTATCGCCTGCGCTCTGCAATCACTATCGCCTGCGCTCTGCAATATTTACATAAGCGTCATTTAAATGCTGTTTGACATTAAGCAGACTCTGCTTTGTAACTGACCTGTAATTATAGCGCATTGAATCGGAGCGCCGCCCGCCCTGCTTTGTGCATTGTGCACGCGACTTTGGGTTTATTTTCATTAGCCTGCAAGTATTAAGATAGCACTCTCGGTGCCACAGTCGATTTGTTGCCCCTGCCTCGCCTCCCCTTTGACCTCCATTTTGTTGTGTGTTGTTCTTCCCAGGCACGCCCCTCCTCCCCGCTACCGCCTCCCTGCTGCTGACCCTCCCACCCACGTTCAGAGAGCCTGCCACCTCCTCTAACCCCTTGTGACCGCCCGGACTCGTTCCAGACCGGTTGCTCCCACCCTCGCTCCTCTCCCATTACTGCTACCTGCTCTTGGTGATCGCACCCCCAGCTGGACACTACGGTATCGCCTGCGCTCTGCAATCACTATCGCCTGCGCTCTGCAATATTTACATAAGCGTCATTTAAATGCTGTTTGACATTAAGCAGACTCTGCTTTGTAACTGACCTGTAATTATAGCGCATTGAATCGGAGCGCCGCCCGCCCTGCTTTGTGCATTGTACACGCGACTTTGGGTTTATTTTCATTAGCCTGCAAGTATTAAGATAGCACTCTTGGTGCCACAGTCGATTTGTTGCCCCTGCCTCGCCTCCCCTTTGACCTCCATTTTGTTGTGTGTTGTTCTTCCCAGGCACGCCCCTCCTCCCCGCTACCGCCTCCCTGCTGCTGACCCTCCCACCCACGTTCAGAGAGCCTGCCACCTCCTCTAACCCCGTGTGACCGCCCGGACTCGTTCCAGACCGGTTGCTCCCACCCTCGCTCCTCTCCCATTACTGCTACCTGCTCTTGGTGATCGCACCCCCAGCTGGACACTACGGTATCGCCTGCGCTCTGCAATCACTATCGCCTGCGCTCTGCAATATTTACATAAGCGTCATTTAAATGCTGTTTGACATTAAGCAGACTCTGCTTTGTAACTGACCTGTAATTATAGCGCATTGAATCGGAGCGCCGCCCGCCCTGCTTTGTGCATTGTACACGCGACTTTGGGTTTATTTTCATTAGCCTGCAAGTATTAAGATAGCACTCTCGGTGCCACAGTCGATTTGTTGCCCCTGCCTCGCCTCCCCTTTGACCTCCATTTTGTTGTGTGTTGTTCTTCCCAGGCACGCCCCTCCTCCCCGCTACCGCCTCCCTGCTGCTGACCCTCCCACCCACGTTCAGAGAGCCTGCCACCTCCTCTAACCCCTTGTGACCGCCCGGACTCGTTCCAGACCGGTTGCTCCCACCCTCGCTCCTCTCCCATTACTGCTACCTGCTCTTGGTGATCGCACCCCCAGCTGGACACTACGGTATCGCCTGCGCTCTGCAATCACTATCGCCTGCGCTCTGCAATATTTACATAAGCGTCATTTAAATGCTGTTTGACATTAAGCAGACTCTGCTTTGTAACTGACCTGTAATTATAGCGCATTGAATCGGAGCGCCGCCCGCCCTGCTTTGTGCATTGTACACGCGACTTTGGGTTTATTTTCATTAGCCTGCAAGTATTAAGATAGCACTCTCGGTGCCACAGTCGATTTGTTGCCCCTGCCTCGCCTCCCCTTTGACCTCCATTTTGTTGTGTGTTGTTCTTCCCAGGCACGCCCCTCCTCCCCGCTACCGCCTCCCTGCTGCTGACCCTCCCACCCACGTTCAGAGAGCCTGCCACCTCCTCTAACCCCTTGTGACCGCCCGGACTCGTTCCAGACCGGTTGCTCCCACCCTCGCTCCTCTCCCATTACTGCTACCTGCTCTTGGTGATCGCACCCCCAGCTGGACACTACGGTATCGCCTGCGCTCTGCAATCACTATCGCCTGCGCTCTGCAATATTTACATAAGCGTCATTTAAATGCTGTTTGACATTAAGCAGACTCTGCTTTGTAACTGACCTGTAATTATAGCGCATTGAATCGGAGCGCCGCCCGCCCTGCTTTGTGCATTGTACACGCGACTTTGGGTTTATTTTCATTAGCCTGCAAGTATTAAGATAGCACTCTCGGTGCCACAGTCGATTTGTTGCCCCTGCCTCGCCTCCCCTTTGACCTCCATTTTGTTGTGTGTTGTTCTTCCCAGGCACGCCCCTCCTCCCCGCTACCGCCTCCCTGCTGCTGACCCTCCCACCCACGTTCAGAGAGCCTGCCACCTCCTCTAACCCCTTGTGACCGCCCGGACTCATTCCAGACCGGTTGCTCCCACCCTCGCTCCTCTCCCATTACTGCTACCTGCTCTTGGTGATCGCACCCCCAGCTGGACACTACGGTATCGCCTGCGCTCTGCAATCACTATCGCCTGCGCTCTGCAATATTTACATAAGCGTCATTTAAATGCTGTTTGACATTAAGCAGACTCTGCTTTGTAACTGACCTGTAATTATAGCGCATTGAATCGGAGCGCCGCCCGCCCTGCTTTGTGCATTGTACACGCGACTTTGGGTTTATTTTCATTAGCCTGCAAGTATTAAGATAGCACTCTCGGTGCCACAGTCGATTTGTTGCCCCTGCCTCGCCTCCCCTTTGACCTCCATTTTGTTGTGTGTTGTTCTTCCCAGGCACGCCCCTCCTCCCCGCTACCGCCTCCCTGCTGCTGACCCTCCCACCCACGTTCAGAGAGCCTGCCACCTCCTCTAACCCCTTGTGACCGCCCGGACTCGTTCCAGACCGGTTGCTCCCACCCTCGCTCCTCTCCCATTACTGCTACCTGCTCTTGGTGATCGCACCCCCAGCTGGACACTACGGTATCGCCTGCGCTCTGCAATCACTATCGCCTGCGCTCTGCAATATTTACATAAGCGTCATTTAAATGCTGTTTGACATTAAGCAGACTCTGCTTTGTAACTGACCTGTAATTATAGCGCATTGAATCGGAGCGCCGCCCGCCCTGCTTTGTGCATTGTACACGCGACTTTGGGTTTATTTTCATTAGCCTGCAAGTATTAAGATAGCACTCTCGGTGCCACAGTCGATTTGTTGCCCCTGCCTCGCCTCCCCTTTGACCTCCATTTTGTTGTGTGTTGTTCTTCCCAGGCACGCCCCTCCTCCCCGCTACCGCCTCCCTGCTGCTGACCCTCCCACCCACGTTCAGAGAGCCTGCCACCTCCTCTAACCCCTTGTGACCGCCCGGACTCGTTCCAGACCGGTTGCTCCCACCCTCGCTCCTCTCCCATTACTGCTACCTGCTCTTGGTGATCGCACCCCCAGCTGGACACTACGGTATCGCCTGCGCTCTGCAATCACTATCGCCTGCGCTTTGCAATATTTACATAAGCGTCATTTAAATGCTGTTTGACATTAAGCAGACTCTGCTTTGTAACTGACCTGTAATTATAGCGCATTGAATCGGAGCGCCGCCCGCCCTGCTTTGTGCATTGTACACGCGACTTTGGGTTTATTTTCATTAGCCTGCAAGTATTAAGATAGCACTCTCGGTGCCACAGTCGATTTGTTGCCCCTGCCTCGCCTCCCCTTTGACCTCCATTTTGTTGTGTGTTGTTCTTCCCAGGCACGCCCCTCCTCCCCGCTACCGCCTCCCTGCTGCTGACCCTCCCACCCACGTTCAGAGAGCCTGCCACCTCCTCTAACCCCGTGTGACCGCCCGGACTCGTTCCAGACCGGTTGCTCCCACCCTCGCTCCTCTCCCATTACTGCTACCTGCTCTTGGTGATCGCACCCCCAGCTGGACACTACGGTATCGCCTGCGCTCTGCAATCACTATCGCCTGCGCTCTGCAATATTTACATAAGCGTCATTTAAATGCTGTTTGACATTAAGCAGACTCTGCTTTGTAACTGACCTGTAATTATAGCGCATTGAATCGGAGCGCCGCCCGCCCTGCTTTGTGCATTGTACACGCGACTTTGGGTTTATTTTCATTAGCCTGCAAGTATTAAGATAGCACTCTCGGTGCCACAGTCGATTTGTTGCCCCTGCCTCGCCTCCCCTTTGACCTCCATTTTGTAGTGTGTTGTTCTTCCCAGGCACGCCCCTCCTCCCCGCTACCGCCTCCCTGCTGCTGACCCTCCCACCCACGTTCAGAGAGCCTGCCACCTCCTCTAACCCCTTGTGACCGCCCGGACTCGTTCCAGACCGGTTGCTCCCACCCTCGCTCCTCTCCCATTACTGCTACCTGCTCTTGGTGATCGCACCCCCAGCTGGACACTACGGTATCGCCTGCGCTCTGCAATCACTATCGCCTGCGCTCTGCAATATTTACATAAGCGTCATTTAAATGCTGTTTGACATTAAGCAGACTCTGCTTTGTAACTGACCTGTAATTATAGCGCATTGAATCGGAGCGCCGCCCGCCCTGCTTTGTGCATTGTACACGCGACTTTGGGTTTATTTTCATTAGCCTGCAAGTATTAAGATAGCACTCTCGGTGCCACAGTCGATTTGTTGCCCCTGCCTCGCCTCCCCTTTGACCTCCATTTTGTTGTGTGTTGTTCTTCCCAGGCACGCCCCTCCTCCCCGCTACCGCCTCCCTGCTGCTGACCCTCCCACCCACGTTCAGAGAGCCTGCCACCTCCTCTAACACCTTGTGACCGCCCGGACTCGTTCCAGACCGGTTGCTCCCACCCTCGCTCCTCTCCCATTACTGCTACCTGCTCTTGGTGATCGCACCCCCAGCTGGACACTACGGTATCGCCTGCGCTCTGCAATCACTATCGCCTGCGCTCTGCAATATTTACATAAGCGTCATTTAAATGCTGTTTGACATTAAGCAGACTCTGCTTTGTAACTGACCTGTAATTATAGCGCATTGAATCGGAGCGCCGCCCGCCCTGCTTTGTGCATTGTACACGCGACTTTGGGTTTATTTTCATTAGCCTGCAAGTATTAAGATAGCACTCTCGGTGCCACAGTCGATTTGTTGCCCCTGCCTCGCCTCCCCTTTGACCTCCATTTTGTTGTGTGTTGTTCTTCCCAGGCACGCCCCTCCTCCCCGCTACCGCCTCCCTGCTGCTGACCCTCCCACCCACGTTCAGAGAGCCTGCCACCTCCTCTAACCCCTTGTGACCGCCCGGACTCGTTCCAGACCGGTTGCTCCCACCCTCGCTCCTCTCCCATTACTGCTACCTGCTCTTGGTGATCGCACCCCCAGCTGGACACTACGGTATCGCCTGCCCTCTGCAATCACTATCGCCTGCGCTCTGCAATATTTACATAAGCGTCATTTAAATGCTGTTTGACATTAAGCAGACTCTGCTTTGTAACTGACCTGTAATTATAGCGCATTGAATCGGAGCGCCGCCCGCCCTGCTTTGTGCATTGTACACGCGACTTTGGGTTTATTTTCATTAGCCTGCAAGTATTAAGATAGCACTCTCGGTGCCACAGTCGATTTGTTGCCCCTGCCTCGCCTCCCCTTTGACCTCCATTTTGTTGTGTGTTGTTCTTCCCAGGCACGCCCCTCCTCCCCGCTACCGCCTCCCTGCTGCTGACCCTCCCACCCACGTTCAGAGAGCCTGCCACCTCCTCTAACCCCTTGTGACCGCCCGGACTCGTTCCAGACCGGTTGCTCCCACCCTCGCTCCTCTCCCATTACTGCTACCTGCTCTTGGTGATCGCACCCCCAGCTGGACACTACGGTATCGCCTGCGCTCTGCAATCACTATCGCCTGCGCTCTGCAATATTTACATAAGCGTCATTTAAATGCTGTTTGACATTAAGCAGACTCTGCTTTGTAACTGACCTGTAATTATAGCGCATTGAATCGGAGCGCCGCCCGCCCTGCTTTGTGCATTGTACACGCGACTTTGGGTTTATTTTCATTAGCCTGCAAGTATTAAGATAGCACTCTCGGTGCCACAGTCGATTTGTTGCCCCTGCCTCGCCTCCCCTTTGACCTCCATTTTGTTGTGTGTTGTTCTTCCCAGGCACGCCCCTCCTCCCCGCTACCGCCTCCCTGCTGCTGACCCTCCCACCCACGTTCAGAGAGCCTGCCACCTCCTCTAACCCCTTGTGACCGCCCGGACTCGTTCCAGACCGGTTGCTCCCACCCTCGCTCCTCTCCCATTACTGCTACCTGCTCTTGGTGATCGCACCCCCAGCTGGACACTACGGTATCGCCTGCGCTCTGCAATCACTATCGCCTGCGCTCTGCAATATTTACATAAGCGTCATTTAAATGCTGTTTGACATTAAGCAGACTCTGCTTTGTAACTGACCTGTAATTATAGCGCATTGAATCGGAGCGCCGCCCGCCCTGCTTTGTGCATTGTGCACGCGACTTTGGGTTTATTTTCATTAGCCTGCAAGTATTAAGATAGCACTCTCGGTGCCACAGTCGATTTGTTGCCCCTGCCTCGCCTCCCCTTTGACCTCCATTTTGTTGTGTGTTGTTCTTCCCAGGCACGCCCCTCCTCCCCGCTACCGCCTCCCTGCTGCTGACCCTCCCACCCACGTTCAGAGAGCCTGCCACCTCCTCTAACCCCTTGTGACCGCCCGGACTCGTTCCAGACCGGTTGCTCCCACCCTCGCTCCTCTCCCATTACTGCTACCTGCTCTTGGTGATCGCACCCCCAGCTGGACACTACGGTATCGCCTGCGCGCTGCAATCACTATCGCCTGCGCTCTGCAATATTTACATAAGCGTCATTTAAATGCTGTTTGACATTAAGCAGACTCTGCTTTGTAACTGACCTGTAATTATAGCGCATTGAATCGGAGCGCCGCCCGCCCTGCTTTGTGCATTGTACACGCGACTTTGGGTTTATTTTCATTAGCCTGCAAGTATTAAGATAGCACTCTCGGTGCCACAGTCGATTTGTTGCCCCTGCCTCGCCTCCCCTTTGACCTCCATTTTGTTGTGTGTTGTTCTTCCCAGGCACGCCCCTCCTCCCCGCTACCGCCTCCCTGCTGCTGACCCTCCCACCCACGTTCAGAGAGCCTGCCACCTCCTCTAACCCCTTGTGACCGCCCGGACTCGTTCCAGACCGGTTGCTCCCACCCCCGCTCCTCTCCCATTACTGCTACCTGCTCTTGGTGATCGCACCCCCAGCTGGACACTACGGTATCGCCTGCGCTCTGCAATCACTATCGCCTGCGCTCTGCAATATTTACATAAGCGTCATTTAAATGCTGTTTGACATTAAGCAGACTCTGCTTTGTAACTGACCTGTAATTATAGCGCATTGAATCGGAGCGCCGCCCGCCCTGCTTTGTGCATTGTACACGCGACTTTGGGTTTATTTTCATTAGCCTGCAAGTATTAAGATAGCACTCTCGGTGCCACAGTCGATTTGTTGCCCCTGCCTCGCCTCCCCTTTGACCTCCATTTTGTTGTGTGTTGTTCTTCCCAGGCACGCCCCTCCTCCCCGCTACCGCCTCCCTGCTGCTGACCCTCCCACCCACGTTCAGAGAGCCTGCCACCTCCTCTAACCCCTTGTGACCGCCCGGACTCGTTCCAGACCGGTTGCTCCCACCCTCGCTCCTCTCCCATTACTGCTACCTGCTCTTGGTGATCGCACCCCCAGCTGGACACTACGGTATCGCCTGCGCTCTGCAATCACTATCGCCTGCGCTCTGCAATATTTACATAAGCGTCATTTAAATGCTGTTTGACATTAAGCAGACTCTGCTTTGTAACTGACCTGTAATTATAGCGCATTGAATCGGAGCGCCGCCCGCCCTGCTTTGTGCATTGTACACGCGACTTTGGGTTTATTTTCATTAGCCTGCAAGTATTAAGATAGCACTCTCGGTGCCACAGTCGATTTGTTGCCCCTGCCTCGCCTCCCCTTTGACCTCCATTTTGTTGTGTGTTGTTCTTCCCAGGCACGCCCCTCCTCCCCGCTACCGCCTCCCTGCTGCTGACCCTCCCACCCACGTTCAGAGAGCCTGCCACCTCCTCTAACCCCTTGTGACCGCCCGGACTCGTTCCAGACCGGTTGCTCCCACCCTCGCTCCTCTCCCATTACTGCTACCTGCTCTTGGTGATCGCACCCCCAGCTGGACACTACGGTATCGCCTGCGCTCTGCAATCACTATCGCCTGCGCTCTGCAATATTTACATAAGCGTCATTTAAATGCTGTTTGACATTAAGCAGACTCTGCTTTGTAACTGACCTGTAATTATAGCGCATTGAATCGGAGCGCCGCCCGCCCTGCTTTGTGCATTGTACACGCGACTTTGGGTTTATTTTCATTAGCCTGCAAGTATTAAGATAGCACTCTCGGTGCCACAGTCGATTTGTTGCCCCTGCCTCGCCTCCCCTTTGACCTCCATTTTGTTGTGTGTTGTTCTTCCCAGGCACGCCCCTCCTCCCCGCTACCGCCTCCCTGCTGCTGACCCTCCCACCCACGTTCAGAGAGCCTGCCACCTCCTCTAACCCCTTGTGACCGCCCGGACTCGTTCCAGACCGGTTGCTCCCACCCTCGCTCCTCTCCCATTACTGCTACCTGCTCTTGGTGATCGCACCCCCAGCTGGACACTACGGTATCGCCTGCGCTCTGCAATCACTATCGCCTGCGCTCTGCAATATTTACATAAGCGTCATTTAAATGCTGTTTGACATTAAGCAGACTCTGCTTTGTAACTGACCTGTAATTATAGCGCATTGAATCGGAGCGCCGCCCGCCCTGCTTTGTGCATTGTACACGCGACTTTGGGTTTATTTTCATTAGCCTGCAAGTATTAAGATAGCACTCTCGGTGCCACAGTCGATTTGTTGCCCCTGCCTCGCCTCCCCTTTGACCTCCATTTTGTTGTGTGTTGTTCTTCCCAGGCACGCCCCTCCTCCCCGCTACCGCCTCCCTGCTGCTGACCCTCCCACCCACGTTCAGAGAGCCTGCCACCTCCTCTAACCCCTTGTGACCGCCCGGACTCGTTCCAGACCGGTTGCTCCCACCATCGCTCCTCTCCCATTACTGCTACCTGCTCTTGGTGATCGCACCCCCAGCTGGACACTACGGTATCGCCTGCGCTCTGCAATCACTATCGCCTGCGCTCTGCAATATTTACATAAGCGTCATTTAAATGCTGTTTGACATTAAGCAGACTCTGCTTTGTAACTGACCTGTAATTATAGCGCATTGAATCGGAGCGCCGCCCGCCCTGCTTTGTGCATTGTACACGCGACTTTGGGTTTATTTTCATTAGCCTGCAAGTATTAAGATAGCACTCTCGGTGCCACAGTCGATTTGTTGCCCCTGCCTCGCCTCCCCTTTGACCTCCATTTTGTTGTGTGTTGTTCTTCCCAGGCACGCCCCTCCTCCCCGCTACCGCCTCCCTGCTGCTGACCCTCCCACCCACGTTCAGAGAGCCTGCCACCTCCTCTAACCCCTTGTGACCGCCCGGACTCGTTCCAGACCGGTTGCTCCCACCCTCGCTCCTCTCCCATTACTGCTACCTGCTCTTGGTGATCGCACCCCCAGCTGGACACTACGGTATCGCCTGCGCTCTGCAATCACTATCGCCTGCGCTCTGCAATATTTACATAAGCGTCATTTAAATGCTGTTTGACATTAAGCAGACTCTGCTTTGTAACTGACCTGTAATTATAGCGCATTGAATCGGAGCGCCGCCCGCCCTGCTTTGTGCATTGTACACGCGACTTTGGGTTTATTTTCATTAGCCTGCAAGTATTAAGATAGCACTCTCGGTGCCACAGTCGATTTGTTGCCCCTGCCTCGCCTCCCCTTTGACCTCCATTTTGTTGTGTGTTGTTCTTCCCAGGCACGCCCCTCCTCCCCGCTACCGCCTCCCTGCTGCTGACCCTCCCACCCACGTTCAGAGAGCCTGCCACCTCCTCTAACCCCTTGTGACCGCCCGGACTCGTTCCAGACCGGTTGCTCCCACCCTCGCTCCTCTCCCATTACTGCTACCTGCTCTTGGTGATCGCACCCCCAGCTGGACACTACGGTATCGCCTGCGCTCTGCAATCACTATCGCCTGCGCTCTGCAATATTTACATAAGCGTCATTTAAATGCTGTTTGACATTAAGCAGACTCTGCTTTGTAACTGACCTGTAATTATAGCGCATTGAATCGGAGCGCCGCCCGCCCTGCTTTGTGCATTGTACACGCGACTTTGGGTTTATTTTCATTAGCCTGCAGTTATTAAGATAGCACTCTCGGTGCCACAGTCGATTTGTTGCCCCTGCCTCGCCTCCCCTTTGACCTCCATTTTGTTGTGTGTTGTTCTTCCCAGGCACGCCCCTCCTCCCCGCTACCGCCTCCCTGCTGCTGACCCTCCCACCCACGTTCAGAGAGCCTGCCACCTCCTCTAACCCCTTGTGACCGCCCGGACTCGTTCCAGACCGGTTGCTCCCACCCTCGCTCCTCTCCCATTACTGCTACCTGCTCTTGGTGATCGCACCCCCAGCTGGACACTACGGTATCGCCTGCGCTCTGCAATCACTATCGCCTGCGCTCTGCAATATTTACATAAGCGTCATTTAAATGCTGTTTGACATTAAGCAGACTCTGCTTTGTAACTGACCTGTAATTATAGCGCATTGAATCGGAGCGCCGCCCGCCCTGCTTTGTGCATTGTACACGCGACTTTGGGTTTATTTTCATTAGCCTGCAAGTATTAAGATAGCACTCTCGGTGCCACAGTCGATTTGTTGCCCCTGCCTCGCCTCCCCTTTGACCTCCATTTTGTTGTGTGTTGTTCTTCCCAGGCACGCCCCTCCTCCCCGCTACCGCCTCCCTGCTGCTGACCCTCCCACCCACGTTCAGAGAGCCTGCCACCTCCTCTAACCCCTTGTGACCGCCCGGACTCGTTCCAGACCGGTTGCTCCCACCCTCGCTCCTCTCCCATTACTGCTACCTGCTCTTGGTGATCGCACCCCCAGCTGGACACTACGGTATCGCCTGCGCTCTGCAATCACTATCGCCTGCGCTCTGCAATATTTACATAAGCGTCATTTAAATGCTGTTTGACATTAAGCAGACTCTGCTTTGTAACTGACCTGTAATTATAGCGCATTGAATCGGAGCGCCGCCCGCCCTGCTTTGTGCATTGTACACGCGACTTTGGGTTTATTTTCATTAGCCTGCAAGTATTAAGATAGCACTCTCGGTGCCACAGTCGATTTGTTGCCCCTGCCTCGCCTCCCCTTTGACCTCCATTTTGTTGTGTGTTGTTCTTCCCAGGCACGCCCCTCCTCCCCGCTACCGCCTCCCTGCTGCTGACCCTCCCACCCACGTTCAGAGAGCCTGCCACCTCCTCTAACACCTTGTGACCGCCCGGACTCGTTCCAGACCGGTTGCTCCCACCCTCGCTCCTCTCCCATTACTGCTACCTGCTCTTGGTGATCGCACCCCCAGCTGGACACTACAGTATCGCCTGCGCTCTGCAATCACTATCGCCTGCGCTCTGCAATATTTACATAAGCGTCATTTAAATGCTGTTTGACATTAAGCAGACTCTGCTTTGTAACTGACCTGTAATTATAGCGCATTGAATCGGAGCGCCGCCCGCCCTGCTTTGTGCATTGTACACGCGACTTTGGGTTTATTTTCATTAGCCTGCAAGTATTAAGATAGCACTCTCGGTGCCACAGTCGATTTGTTGCCCCTGCCTCGCCTCCCCTTTGACCTCCATTTTGTTGTGTGTTGTTCTTCCCAGGCACGCCCCTCCTCCCCGCTACCGCCTCCCTGCTGCTGACCCTCCCACCCACGTTCAGAGAGCCTGCCACTTCCTCTAACCCCTTGTGACCGCCCGGACTCGTTCCAGACCGGTTGCTCCCACCCTCGCTCCTCTCCCATTACTGCTACCTGCTCTTGGTGATCGCACCCCCAGCTGGACACTACGGTATCGCCTGCGCTCTGCAATCACTATCGCCTGCGCTCTGCAATATTTACATAAGCGTCATTTAAATGCTGTTTGACATTAAGCAGACTCTGCTTTGTAACTGACCTGTAATTATAGCGCATTGAATCGGAGCGCCGCCCGCCCTGCTTTGTGCATTGTACACGCGACTTTGGGTTTATTTTCATTAGCCTGCAAGTATTAAGATAGCACTCTCGGTGCCACAGTCGATTTGTTGCCCCTGCCTCGCCTCCCCTTTGACCTCCATTTTGTTGTGTGTTGTTCTTCCCAGGCACGCCCCTCCTCCCCGCTACCGCCTCCCTGCTGCTGACCCTCCCACCCACGTTCAGAGAGCCTGCCACCTCCTCTAACCCCTTGTGACCGCCCGGACTCGTTCCAGACCGGTTGCTCCCACCCTCGCTCCTCTCCCATTACTGCTACCTGCTCTTGGTGATCGCACCCCCAGCTGGACACTACGGTATCGCCTGCGCTCTGCAATCACTATCGCCTGCGCTCTGCAATATTTACATAAGCGTCATTTAAATGCTGTTTGACATTAAGCAGACTCTGCTTTGTAACTGACCTGTAATTATAGCGCATTGAATCGGAGCGCCGCCCGCCCTGCTTTGTGCATTGTACACGCGACTTTGGGTTTATTTTCATTAGCCTGCAAGTATTAAGATAGCACTCTCGGTGCCACAGTCGATTTGTTGCCCCTGCCTCGCCTCCCCTTTGACCTCCATTTTGTTGTGTGTTGTTCTTCCCAGGCACGCCCCTCCTCCCCGCTACCGCCTCCCTGCTGCTGACCCTCCTACCCACGTTCAGAGAGCCTGCCACCTCCTCTAACCCCTTGTGACCGCCCGGACTCGTTCCAGACCGGTTGCTCCCACCCTCGCTCCTCTCCCATTACTGCTACCTGCTCTTGGTGATCGCACCCCCAGCTGGACACTACGGTATCGCCTGCGCTCTGCAATCACTATCGCCTGCGCTCTGCAATATTTACATAAGCGTCATTTAAATGCTGTTTGACATTAAGCAGACTCTGCTTTGTAACTGACCTGTAATTATAGCGCATTGAATCGGAGCGCCGCCCGCCCTGCTTTGTGCATTGTACACGCGACTTTGGGTTTATTTTCATTAGCCTGCAAGTATTAAGATAGCACTCTCGGTGCCACAGTCGATTTGTTGCCCCTGCCTCGCCTCCCCTTTGACCTCCATTTTGTTGTGTGTTGTTCTTCCCAGGCACGCCCCTCCTCCCCGCTACCGCCTCCCTGCTGCTGACCCTCCCACCCACGTTCAGAGAGCCTGCCACCTCCTCTAACCCCTTGTGACCGCCCGGACTCGTTCCAGACCGGTTGCTCCCACCCTCGCTCCTCTCCCATTACTGCTACCTGCTCTTGGTGATCGCACCCCCAGCTGGACACTACGGTATCGCCTGCGCTCTGCAATCACTATCGCCTGCGCTCTGCAATATTTACATAAGCGTCATTTAAATGCTGTTTGACATTAAGCAGACTCTGCTTTGTAACTGACCTGTAATTATAGCGCATTGAATCGGAGCGCCGCCCGCCCTGCTTTGTGCATTGTACACGCGACTTTGGGTTTATTTTCATTAGCCTGCAAGTATTAAGATAGCACTCTCGGTGCCACAGTCGATTTGTTGCCCCTGCCTCGCCTCCCCTTTGACCTCCATTTTGTTGTGTGTTGTTCTTCCCAGGCACGCCCCTCCTCCCCGCTACCGCCTCCCTGCTGCTGACCCTCCCACCCACGTTCAGAGAGCCTGCCACCTCCTCTAACCCCTTGTGACCGCCCGGACTCGTTCCAGACCGGTTGCTCCCACCCTCGCTCCTCTCCCATTACTGCTACCTGCTCTTGGTGATCGCACCCCCAGCTGGACACTACGGTATCGCCTGCGCTCTGCAATCACTATCGCCTGCGCTCTGCAATATTTACATAAGCGTCATTTAAATGCTGTTTGACATTAAGCAGACTCTGCTTTGTAACTGACCTGTAATTATAGCGCATTGAATCGGAGCGCCGCCCGCCCTGCTTTGTGCATTGTACACGCGACTTTGGGTTTATTTTCATTAGCCTGCAAGTATTAAGATAGCACTCTCGGTGCCACAGTCGATTTGTTGCCCCTGCCTCGCCTCCCCTTTGACCTCCATTTTGTTGTGTGTTGTTCTTCCCAGGCACGCCCCTCCTCCCCGCTACCGCCTCCCTGCTGCTGACCCTCCCACCCACGTTCAGAGAGCCTGCCACCTCCTCTAACCCCTTGTGACCGCCCGGACTCGTTCCAGACCGGTTGCTCCCACCATCGCTCCTCTCCCATTACTGCTACCTGCTCTTGGTGATCGCACCCCCAGCTGGACACTACGGTATCGCCTGCGCTCTGCAATCACTATCGCCTGCGCTCTGCAATATTTACATAAGCGTCATTTAAATGCTGTTTGACATTAAGCAGACTCTGCTTTGTAACTGACCTGTAATTATAGCGCATTGAATCGGAGCGCCGCCCGCCCTGCTTTGTGCATTGTACACGCGACTTTGGGTTTATTTTCATTAGCCTGCAAGTATTAAGATAGCACTCTCGGTGCCACAGTCGATTTGTTGCCCCTGCCTCGCCTCCCCTTTGACCTCCATTTTGTTGTGTGTTGTTCTTCCCAGGCACGCCCCTCCTCCCCGCTACCGCCTCCCTGCTGCTGACCCTCCCACCCACGTTCAGAGAGCCTGCCACCTCCTCTAACCCCTTGTGACCGCCCGGACTCGTTCCAGACCGGTTGCTCCCACCCTCGCTCCTCTCCCATTACTGCTACCTGCTCTTGGTGATCGCACCCCCAGCTGGACACTACGGTATCGCCTGCGCTCTGCAATCACTATCGCCTGCGCTCTGCAATATTTACATAAGCGTCATTTAAATGCTGTTTGACATTAAGCAGACTCTGCTTTGTAACTGACCTGTAATTATAGCGCATTGAATCGGAGCGCCGCCCGCCCTGCTTTGTGCATTGTACACGCGACTTTGGGTTTATTTTCATTAGCCTGCAAGTATTAAGATAGCACTCTCGGTGCCACAGTCGATTTGTTGCCCCTGCCTCGCCTCCCCTTTGACCTCCATTTTGTTGTGTGTTGTTCTTCCCAGGCACGCCCCTCCTCCCCGCTACCGCCTCCCTGCTGCTGACCCTCCCACCCACGTTCAGAGAGCCTGCCACCTCCTCTAACCCCTTGTGACCGCCCGGACTCGTTCCAGACCGGTTGCTCCCACCCTCGCTCCTCTCCCATTACTGCTACCTGCTCTTGGTGATCGCACCCCCAGCTGGACACTACGGTATCGCCTGCGCTCTGCAATCACTATCGCCTGCGCTCTGCAATATTTACATAAGCGTCATTTAAATGCTGTTTGACATTAAGCAGACTCTGCTTTGTAACTGACCTGTAATTATAGCGCATTGAATCGGAGCGCCGCCCGCCCTGCTTTGTGCATTGTACACGCGACTTTGGGTTTATTTTCATTAGCCTGCAGTTATTAAGATAGCACTCTCGGTGCCACAGTCGATTTGTTGCCCCTGCCTCGCCTCCCCTTTGACCTCCATTTTGTTGTGTGTTGTTCTTCCCAGGCACGCCCCTCCTCCCCGCTACCGCCTCCCTGCTGCTGACCCTCCCACCCACGTTCAGAGAGCCTGCCACCTCCTCTAACCCCTTGTGACCGCCCGGACTCGTTCCAGACCGGTTGCTCCCACCCTCGCTCCTCTCCCATTACTGCTACCTGCTCTTGGTGATCGCACCCCCAGCTGGACACTACGGTATCGCCTGCGCTCTGCAATCACTATCGCCTGCGCTCTGCAATATTTACATAAGCGTCATTTAAATGCTGTTTGACATTAAGCAGACTCTGCTTTGTAACTGACCTGTAATTATAGCGCATTGAATCGGAGCGCCGCCCGCCCTGCTTTGTGCATTGTACACGCGACTTTGGGTTTATTTTCATTAGCCTGCAAGTATTAAGATAGCACTCTCGGTGCCACAGTCGATTTGTTGCCCCTGCCTCGCCTCCCCTTTGACCTCCATTTTGTTGTGTGTTGTTCTTCCCAGGCACGCCCCTCCTCCCCGCTACCGCCTCCCTGCTGCTGACCCTCCCACCCACGTTCAGAGAGCCTGCCACCTCCTCTAACCCCTTGTGACCGCCCGGACTCGTTCCAGACCGGTTGCTCCCACCCTCGCTCCTCTCCCATTACTGCTACCTGCTCTTGGTGATCGCACCCCCAGCTGGACACTACGGTATCGCCTGCGCTCTGCAATCACTATCGCCTGCGCTCTGCAATATTTACATAAGCGTCATTTAAATGCTGTTTGACATTAAGCAGACTCTGCTTTGTAACTGACCTGTAATTATAGCGCATTGAATCGGAGCGCCGCCCGCCCTGCTTTGTGCATTGTACACGCGACTTTGGGTTTATTTTCATTAGCCTGCAAGTATTAAGATAGCACTCTCGGTGCCACAGTCGATTTGTTGCCCCTGCCTCGCCTCCCCTTTGACCTCCATTTTGTTGTGTGTTGTTCTTCCCAGGCACGCCCCTCCTCCCCGCTACCGCCTCCCTGCTGCTGACCCTCCCACCCACGTTCAGAGAGCCTGCCACCTCCTCTAACACCTTGTGACCGCCCGGACTCGTTCCAGACCGGTTGCTCCCACCCTCGCTCCTCTCCCATTACTGCTACCTGCTCTTGGTGATCGCACCCCCAGCTGGACACTACAGTATCGCCTGCGCTCTGCAATCACTATCGCCTGCGCTCTGCAATATTTACATAAGCGTCATTTAAATGCTGTTTGACATTAAGCAGACTCTGCTTTGTAACTGACCTGTAATTATAGCGCATTGAATCGGAGCGCCGCCCGCCCTGCTTTGTGCATTGTACACGCGACTTTGGGTTTATTTTCATTAGCCTGCAAGTATTAAGATAGCACTCTCGGTGCCACAGTCGATTTGTTGCCCCTGCCTCGCCTCCCCTTTGACCTCCATTTTGTTGTGTGTTGTTCTTCCCAGGCACGCCCCTCCTCCCCGCTACCGCCTCCCTGCTGCTGACCCTCCCACCCACGTTCAGAGAGCCTGCCACTTCCTCTAACCCCTTGTGACCGCCCGGACTCGTTCCAGACCGGTTGCTCCCACCCTCGCTCCTCTCCCATTACTGCTACCTGCTCTTGGTGATCGCACCCCCAGCTGGACACTACGGTATCGCCTGCGCTCTGCAATCACTATCGCCTGCGCTCTGCAATATTTACATAAGCGTCATTTAAATGCTGTTTGACATTAAGCAGACTCTGCTTTGTAACTGACCTGTAATTATAGCGCATTGAATCGGAGCGCCGCCCGCCCTGCTTTGTGCATTGTACACGCGACTTTGGGTTTATTTTCATTAGCCTGCAAGTATTAAGATAGCACTCTCGGTGCCACAGTCGATTTGTTGCCCCTGCCTCGCCTCCCCTTTGACCTCCATTTTGTTGTGTGTTGTTCTTCCCAGGCACGCCCCTCCTCCCCGCTACCGCCTCCCTGCTGCTGACCCTCCCACCCACGTTCAGAGAGCCTGCCACCTCCTCTAACCCCTTGTGACCGCCCGGACTCGTTCCAGACCGGTTGCTCCCACCCTCGCTCCTCTCCCATTACTGCTACCTGCTCTTGGTGATCGCACCCCCAGCTGGACACTACGGTATCGCCTGCGCTCTGCAATCACTATCGCCTGCGCTCTGCAATATTTACATAAGCGTCATTTAAATGCTGTTTGACATTAAGCAGACTCTGCTTTGTAACTGACCTGTAATTATAGCGCATTGAATCGGAGCGCCGCCCGCCCTGCTTTGTGCATTGTACACGCGACTTTGGGTTTATTTTCATTAGCCTGCAAGTATTAAGATAGCACTCTCGGTGCCACAGTCGATTTGTTGCCCCTGCCTCGCCTCCCCTTTGACCTCCATTTTGTTGTGTGTTGTTCTTCCCAGGCACGCCCCTCCTCCCCGCTACCGCCTCCCTGCTGCTGACCCTCCTACCCACGTTCAGAGAGCCTGCCACCTCCTCTAACCCCTTGTGACCGCCCGGACTCGTTCCAGACCGGTTGCTCCCACCCTCGCTCCTCTCCCATTACTGCTACCTGCTCTTGGTGATCGCACCCCCAGCTGGACACTACGGTATCGCCTGCGCTCTGCAATCACTATCGCCTGCGCTCTGCAATATTTACATAAGCGTCATTTAAATGCTGTTTGACATTAAGCAGACTCTGCTTTGTAACTGACCTGTAATTATAGCGCATTGAATCGGAGCGCCGCCCGCCCTGCTTTGTGCATTGTGCACGCGACTTTGGGTTTATTTTCATTAGCCTGCAAGTATTAAGATAGCACTCTCGGTGCCACAGTCGATTTGTTGCCCCTGCCTCGCCTCCCCTTTGACCTCCATTTTGTTGTGTGTTGTTCTTCCCAGGCACGCCCCTCCTCCCCGCTACCGCCTCCCTGCTGCTGACCCTCCCACCCACGTTCAGAGAGCCTGCCACCTCCTCTAACCCCTTGTGACCGCCCGGACTCGTTCCAGACCGGTTGCTCCCACCCTCGCTCCTCTCCCATTACTGCTACCTGCTCTTGGTGATCGCACCCCCAGCTGGACACTACGGTATCGCCTGCGCTCTGCAATCACTATCGCCTGCGCTCTGCAATATTTACATAAGCGTCATTTAAATGCTGTTTGACATTAAGCAGACTCTGCTTTGTAACTGACCTGTAATTATAGCGCATTGAATCGGAGCGCCGCCCGCCCTGCTTTGTGCATTGTACACGCGACTTTGGGTTTATTTTCATTAGCCTGCAAGTATTAAGATAGCACTCTCGGTGCCACAGTCGATTTGTTGCCCCTGCCTCGCCTCCCCTTTGACCTCCATTTTGTTGTGTGTTGTTCTTCCCAGGCACGCCCCTCCTCCCCGCTACCGCCTCCCTGCTGCTGACCCTCCCACCCACGTTCAGAGAGCCTGCCACCTCCTCTAACCCCTTGTGACCGCCCGGACTCGTTCCAGACCGGTTGCTCCCACCCTCGCTCCTCTCCCATTACTGCTACCTGCTCTTGGTGATCGCACCCCCAGCTGGACACTACGGTATCGCCTGCGCTCTGCAATCACTATCGCCTGCGCTCTGCAATATTTACATAAGCGTCATTTAAATGCTGTTTGACATTAAGCAGACTCTGCTTTGTAACTGACCTGTAATTATAGCGCATTGAATCGGAGCGCCGCCCGCCCTGCTTTGTGCATTGTACACGCGACTTTGGGTTTATTTTCATTAGCCTGCAAGTATTAAGATAGCACTCTCGGTGCCACAGTCGATTTGTTGCCCCTGCCTCGCCTCCCCTTTGACCTCCATTTTGTTGTGTGTTGTTCTTCCCAGGCACGCCCCTCCTCCCCGCTACCGCCTCCCTGCTGCTGACCCTCCCACCCACGTTCAGAGAGCCTGCCACCTCCTCTAACCCCTTGTGACCGCCCGGACTCGTTCCAGACCGGTTGCTCCCACCCTCGCTCCTCTCCCATTACTGCTACCTGCTCTTGGTGATCGCACCCCCAGCTGGACACTACGGTATCGCCTGCGCTCTGCAATCACTATCGCCTGCGCTTTGCAATATTTACATAAGCGTCATTTAAATGCTGTTTGACATTAAGCAGACTCTGCTTTGTAACTGACCTGTAATTATAGCGCATTGAATCGGAGCGCCGCCCGCCCTGCTTTGTGCATTGTACACGCGACTTTGGGTTTATTTTCATTAGCCTGCAAGTATTAAGATAGCACTCTCGGTGCCACAGTCGATTTGTTGCCCCTGCCTCGCCTCCCCTTTGACCTCCATTTTGTTGTGTGTTGTTCTTCCCAGGCACGCCCCTCCTCCCCGCTACCGCCTCCCTGCTGCTGACCCTCCCACCCACGTTCAGAGAGCCTGCCACCTCCTCTAACCCCGTGTGACCGCCCGGACTCGTTCCAGACCGGTTGCTCCCACCCTCGCTCCTCTCCCATTACTGCTACCTGCTCTTGGTGATCGCACCCCCAGCTGGACACTACGGTATCGCCTGCGCTCTGCAATCACTATCGCCTGCGCTCTGCAATATTTACATAAGCGTCATTTAAATGCTGTTTGACATTAAGCAGACTCTGCTTTGTAACTGACCTGTAATTATAGCGCATTGAATCGGAGCGCCGCCCGCCCTGCTTTGTGCATTGTACACGCGACTTTGGGTTTATTTTCATTAGCCTGCAAGTATTAAGATAGCACTCTCGGTGCCACAGTCGATTTGTTGCCCCTGCCTCGCCTCCCCTTTGACCTCCATTTTGTTGTGTGTTGTTCTTCCCAGGCACGCCCCTCCTCCCCGCTACCGCCTCCCTGCTGCTGACCCTCCCACCCACGTTCAGAGAGCCTGCCACCTCCTCTAACCCCTTGTGACCGCCCGGACTCGTTCCAGACCGGTTGCTCCCACCCTCGCTCCTCTCCCATTACTGCTACCTGCTCTTGGTGATCGCACCCCCAGCTGGACACTACGGTATCGCCTGCGCTCTGCAATCACTATCGCCTGCGCTCTGCAATATTTACATAAGCGTCATTTAAATGCTGTTTGACATTAAGCAGACTCTGCTTTGTAACTGACCTGTAATTATAGCGCATTGAATCGGAGCGCCGCCCGCCCTGCTTTGTGCATTGTACACGCGACTTTGGGTTTATTTTCATTAGCCTGCAAGTATTAAGATAGCACTCTCGGTGCCACAGTCGATTTGTTGCCCCTGCCTCGCCTCCCCTTTGACCTCCATTTTGTTGTGTGTTGTTCTTCCCAGGCACGCCCCTCCTCCCCGCTACCGCCTCCCTGCTGCTGACCCTCCCACCCACGTTCAGAGAGCCTGCCACCTCCTCTAACCCCTTGTGACCGCCCGGACTCGTTCCAGACCGGTTGCTCCCACCCTCGCTCCTCTCCCATTACTGCTACCTGCTCTTGGTGATCGCACCCCCAGCTGGACACTACGGTATCGCCTGCGCTCTGCAATCACTATCGCCTGCGCTCTGCAATATTTACATAAGCGTCATTTAAATGCTGTTTGACATTAAGCAGACTCTGCTTTGTAACTGACCTGTAATTATAGCGCATTGAATCGGAGCGCCGCCCGCCCTGCTTTGTGCATTGTACACGCGACTTTGGGTTTATTTTCATTAGCCTGCAAGTATTAAGATAGCACTCTCGGTGCCACAGTCGATTTGTTGCCCCTGCCTCGCCTCCCCTTTGACCTCCATTTTGTTGTGTGTTGTTCTTCCCAGGCACGCCCCTCCTCCCCGCTACCGCCTCCCTGCTGCTGACCCTCCCACCCACGTTCAGAGAGCCTGCCACCTCCTCTAACCCCTTGTGACCGCCCGGACTCGTTCCAGACCGGTTGCTCCCACCCTCGCTCCTCTCCCATTACTGCTACCTGCTCTTGGTGATCGCACCCCCAGCTGGACACTACGGTATCGCCTGCGCTCTGCAATCACTATCGCCTGCGCTCTGCAATATTTACATAAGCGTCATTTAAATGCTGTTTGACATTAAGCAGACTCTGCTTTGTAACTGACCTGTAATTATAGCGCATTGAATCGGAGCGCCGCCCGCCCTGCTTTGTGCATTGTACACGCGACTTTGGGTTTATTTTCATTAGCCTGCAAGTATTAAGATAGCACTCTCGGTGCCACAGTCGATTTGTTGCCCCTGCCTCGCCTCCCCTTTGACCTCCATTTTGTTGTGTGTTGTTCTTCCCAGGCACGCCCCTCCTCCCCGCTACCGCCTCCCTGCTGCTGACCCTCCCACCCACGTTCAGAGAGCCTGCCACCTCCTCTAACCCCTTGTGACCGCCCGGACTCGTTCCAGACCGGTTGCTCCCACCCTCGCTCCTCTCCCATTACTGCTACCTGCTCTTGGTGATCGCACCCCCAGCTGGACACTACGGTATCGCCTGCGCTCTGCAATCACTATCGCCTGCGCTCTGCAATATTTACATAAGCGTCATTTAAATGCTGTTTGACATTAAGCAGACTCTGCTTTGTAACTGACCTGTAATTATAGCGCATTGAATCGGAGCGCCGCCCGCCCTGCTTTGTGCATTGTACACGCGACTTTGGGTTTATTTTCATTAGCCTGCAAGTATTAAGATAGCACTCTCGGTGCCACAGTCGATTTGTTGCCCCTGCCTCGCCTCCCCTTTGACCTCCATTTTGTTGTGTGTTGTTCTTCCCAGGCACGCCCCTCCTCCCCGCTACCGCCTCCCTGCTGCTGACCCTCCCACCCTCCGCCCCCTCCACCATCCATTTATGGCCAATGTCCCCACGCGCAGCGTCCACGCGCTTCGGACACGCCGAAGGTGCGCCAAAGGTAAGCCCGTCTACGCCCGTCCGCGCCTGGACCGCGCCCAGCGCCATACCCCCTGCCTCTCGCCCTGCCCAGCCCTCCCGCATTACCTACGATGCCGCCACCCTCCTAGCCCTTAACCCCGGTCGCGCTCCCAACTGCGTCCAAGCCGCTCCTGGACGCACCCATGGACCTTTCTCCTGCTACTCCTGCAAATTCAGCGGCACCGACAACATCTCCGCTAAGACCACACCACAGATTCCCGACCCCAACCACCTACAATGCATCCTTCTCAACACCCGTTCGATCCACAGGCACGCCATTGACCTATGGAATCTACTAGACACCATTTCTCCGGACATCGCCTTCCTTACGGAAACATGGATGAATGCTTCCTCCGCACCAGACATCACCATTGCCATCCCTGAAGACTATAAGATCACCCGCAAAGACCGTACCAGCCACACAGGAGGAGGAATCGCTATCGTCCATAAGAAATCTATCCGCATCTCAACCAGCTCTGACGCCAACCTCGCCAACTCCGAACACCTTCACTTCCAGATCCACATCGACCCCAAAACAACACTCAGAGGCACTCTCCTCTACAGACCACCAGGACCTCGCGCAAAATTCAGTGAAGACATCACGGACTTCATCTCTCCACACGCGCTCCCCTCCACAGACTACATCCTTCTGGGAGACTTCAACTTTCACCTTGAAAAGATAAACGACCACAACACCGCCACCCTCTTGGACAACCTCGCCAACCTCGGACTTAAACAACTAGTCACTTCCCCCACCCACATCGCAGGTCACACACTCGACCCCATCTTCACATCCAGCAACCACGTATCCTTCAGCCACACTACGGACCTCCTCTGGACCGACCACAGCTGCGTTCACTTCACCTACAACAAACCGAAACCCATCAACCACTCCCAACCTACCCTGCAAAGAAACTGGAACAAAATCACCACGGACCAAATCTCCGCATCGCTCCTTCGAAACTCCCCAGCCCTCTCTTCTAACGCCAACGAAGCCGCCGCCAACCTCACCCTATGGTTATCCAACACCGCCGACACATTAGCACCACTGAAAAAACGTCAAAGCAAACCTGGCAGCAAGAAAGCCTCATGGTTCAACGATGATCTCAAGAAGTCCAAGAAAGTCTGCCGCTCCCTTGAAAAGGCCTGGAAAAAAGACCCAACCACCAGCACCAAAGACGCCTTCAAAAACGCCACCCGCACTCACCACCAACTGATCCGAAAAGCCAAGAAAACAGCATTCAAGGATCGACTTGACAACAACGTCCACAACAGCAAGGAACTTTTCAACATCGTCAAGGAATTTTCCAATCCCTCGGCCAACTCCAACGACATCACCCCCTCTCAAACCCTCTGCGACTCCCTAGCCTCTTTTTTCCACAACAAGATTGCAGACATCCACAACAGCTTCGACAACCAACCCGGAAACCAACCCAACCTACCACCCGCTGACCATCCTCCCCCCGTGAACACCCTTAACGCCTGGAACCCAATCTCCACCGAGAACACCATCCGCCTGATGAATTCCATCCACTCAGGATCCCCCACAGACCCATGCCCTCACCACATCTTCAACAAAGCAGACTCCGTCATAGCACCGCACCTCCGAGACGTCATCAACTGCTCCCTCTACTCCGCTACATTCCCAGAAGACTGGAAACACGCTGAACTCACCGCCCTTCTGAAAAAACCAACAGCGGACCCCACCGAACTCAAAAATTACCGCCCCATCTCGCTTCTTCCATTCCCGGCCAAAGTCATCGAGAAAGCCGTCAACAACCAGCTCGCCGCCTTCCTCGAAGCCAACAAATCCCTCGACCCCTCACAATCTGGCTTCCGAGCAAAACACAGCACTGAGACCGCCCTCATCGCAGCTACAGACGACATTCGAACTCTACTGGACAATGGAGACACAGTCGCCCTCATCCTCCTTGACCTCTCTGCAGCATTCGATACAGTCTGCCACAGCACCCTTCTACAACGCCTCAATAACATCGGAATCCAAGGAAAAGCACTTGAATGGATCACCTCGTTCCTCACCGGAAGAACCCAAAGAGTCCGCCTTCCTCCATTCAAGTCCGAGGCCTCTGAAGTCATCTGCGGCGTACCTCAAGGATCCTCACTCAGTCCCACCCTCTTCAACGTATACATGAGCCCCCTCGCGGCCATCGCACGCCAACATAACCTCAACATCATCTCTTACGCTGACGACACTCAACTGATCCTTTCTCTCACCAATGACCCCAGCACCGCCAAAACTAACCTTCACGAAGGAATGAAAGAAGTTGCCGAATGGATGAAACAAAGCCGTCTGAAACTGAACTCAGACAAAACAGAAGT
Source organism: Lissotriton vulgaris (assembly GCF_964263255.1). NCBI lineage: Eukaryota > Metazoa > Chordata > Amphibia > Caudata > Salamandridae > Lissotriton > Lissotriton vulgaris. Next base: position 1,102,306,579 of record NC_141691.1, on the reverse strand, counting down.
CCTCATCTTAGGTACCTCCCCCTCTGCATGGGACGACTCCTGGTGGCCGGAAGCCCTCGGAAAAGCACCCATCCCGACAGACCACGCACGGAACCTAGGCGTTATCCTGGATTCTTCACTTTCAATGAACAAACAAGTCAGCGCCGTTTCCTCTTCTTGCTTCAACATTCTTCGCATGCTCAGAAAAACATTCCGCTGGATCCCCTCCGAAACAAGAAAAACAGTCACCCACGCTCTGGTCACGAGCCGACTGGACTACGGAAACACCCTCTACGCGGGTACTACCGCAAAACTCCAGAAGAAACTCCAACGAATCCAAAACGCCTCAGCCAGGCTCATATTAGACATCCCACGCAACGAACACATCTCTGGTCACCTTAAAGACCTCCACTGGCTACCCGTCAATAAGAGGATCACTTTCCGACTGCTTACCCACGCACACAAATCACTCTACGACATCGGACCAGATTGCCTCAACTCTCGACTGTCCTTCTACACCCCCTCCCGCCAACTACGTTCTTCCAGCCAAGCCCTCGCCACTGTACCTCGCATCAACAAGACCACCATGGGAGGCAGATCCTTTTCATACCTAGCTGCTAAAACATGGAACTCACTCCCCGCTTACCTTCGCCTCACCCAGAACCACCTAGCGTTCAGAAAACAGCTTAAGACGTGGATATTTGACAAATAATCCCCCTCCCCTTCCTAAGCGCCTTGAAACCCTCTGGGTATGTAGCGCGCTATACAAATCTTATGACTTGACTTGACTTGACTTGGACGCTGGCATTGACCCCCCTTTGGTTCGATTTTTAGCCGACCTCCATTGCGGCCTCTTAGCGTCCGTCAGAGTCACCCAGGAGGGGAGGTGCACTAGTCATTTTAGGTCAGAGTGAATCCTGGCCCCCCTCCTCTTCACATTATATATAAATGCTCTAGAGCCAGCCCTGGGAGAGTCAACGGTGGACGTACCGCGCATAGGAGAAACCAAGATTCCGGTTCTCCTATACGGGGATGACGCCGTTCTCTTGGCACGCTCGGGGGTGGCCCTGAACAGACTTCTGGCCTCTTTCGGTGATTTTATGACATCATTAGACCTGAAAATTAATACCCAAAAATCTCAGGTCATGATCGTGGGAGCATTCCGTAGGAAAAGCAAAACTAAATCATTCTTTTGCATGGGCAAGGAGGTAAAGAGGGTACCCATCTTTACCTACCTGGGCGTTATCTTTGATGATAAAGGAACATGGGGTCTCCAACAGAAGCTAAAAAGCAATGCAGTAGCAAGGTCAACCGCGGCATTGTTGGGATTCGCCAAACGGATGGGGGCCAGACCAATGGAGGCTATCCTTAAAGTATACAAAGCCAAATGTTTGGCATTAGCCACCTATGGCTCTGCCATCTGGGGATATATAAATCATGATAGCATCCAGAGAGTGGAGAATAAATTCTTAAGATCGCTTCTTTCCGTACCACAGTCCACCCCCACTTTTTCAATACATTCAGAGCTGGGGGTGGGGTTTATTACTGATCTACTAAAATCTGCCCCCGTTATATGATGGCTCAAAACCTGGCTTAACCAGGAAATCTCACTTAACCACATGATCCTTAAAGACTGCCTAGCCCTGGATAGAGCTCACATGATCCCATGGTTGGCCTACGTTAAGTCTATACTTACAAATCTGGGGCGACCTGAGCTCTTTCACTCCCCTGAACATATCAAAAGAGAGGACGTTAAGGAGATTAAATCTGCACTATTAAATTTGTTCATGGTAGAGCGGGAGGAGAGGGAGATAAATAAACCCTCTGTAAGAAGGAATTATGCACTGATAACTGCGCCTGGTCTTGAACCCTATCTTGTCTTAGTAACACCGCCGTTTCATGCGTTTCTTTTAACTAGATTCCGTTTTAATTTAATACATTTTGTGCTTGGCTCCTTTTTAACCTGGGACACTCCAGAAAATGCTAAACCATGCGACTGCGATAATTTCTCTATATAGGACACGCTATATTTTACTATGTTTTGTGAACACTACGCAGAGATCAGGGAAAAATATCTGTTGCCTGTTCTGAGGGAGGCGGGTTTCCTTCAGGTCAGGCCTGCGCTGCTGTTTCTGCAACTCCTGTCTAGCGCACGAGTCACATTTCACGTAGCAAGTTTTCTGGTAGCAGGTGCCGGCATAAAAATGAAATGTCTAAAGTCACGGAATATCTCTCTCATGACTTAAATACTTTAGTGGCCCGGGTTTCCTTCATAATGTAGAGTATTATGAGGAGCCTAAAGCAGTAGAATATTCCGTTTTAGTACAACTTTTTATTGGCCGGTGTGCCTTTTTAGCATATGAATTAATTGCATATTGGACGTTTTTTATTGTATGAATTGTCAAAAAACTTGTCATGCATGTTATTTTAACTCATATTTATGTGTATTTTTGTAATCGATGGACTGTTTTTGTGTTTGCTGTGATTATGTGTAATTGTGTCTTTTTTTGATTTTTGATAATCGAATAAAAGTAATTGACTGACTGACTGTTGATATATTTATGATTTGATTTTCTCTTCACACCACAACAGTCAAGGTCTATAGACCTGAACGAGCAATGATTCACCAAAATGAATAGTAAACCAAAATACTTAACATAATCTGATTCTCACTCCATCAGAACTGAATGGCAAAGCGCCCGTGGAGTGGTCCAGCGAACTGAGGAGATAAGATGAAGACCTGCGTCAAGCATGACACTGTAAGATAATAACTAAGTGGTAAAAAAAATTTTGTTAGCTTTTTTTTTTTGCTTACACAGCCAGTGTGTCTCCCATTTGATTTACTTCATGGGGCAGTATATAGTATGTTTGTTAAGGCTTATGAAGCAGGCACCTAACGCAGTGAATGGAAAGTCCCAGCAGAGCAGTACAGTGACTTGGGAAGACAAGATGAAGAATAGCGCTGAACATGATAGATGTACAGTTTCAATCAGCTTTTCTTTTTCCTGCACTTGTGTCTGACCTTTGATTTACATTAAAGCTCTGTGACATCAATGGCATTGAAATATGATAGACGGGTGTTCCAAACAAGCTAGTAATATTGTGGCCAGCTATGGTTGCAAAGCAGCTCAGGGAGTTAGGATGATGTCCTGTACCAAACAGAATACAGTCTGGAACCTGATTAGTCGCAAAGCCTTCAATAATGATTTACGTTAGGTGTTTTTTTAAAACATGCTTTAAGTTTGTTTGGTATCTGATTTGGTCTGTAAGGTTTTATAGAGTATGGCCACATGTTAGGTGGGTGAGCTGGGTGAGCCCATCACACAGTTTCTTTTAATATTGGCAAAGCTGCTAAACTGAAAATCCGTATGACCAAGCACCTGTCCTGTACAATGGCTGGCGTCTACGCCTCCTGTACTTCAGAAGTCTTACAGTAGAGAGATTAATTGTTCAGCTTTGGAAGCTGATTTTAGAATACTGTTTTTAAATTTTCGGCATTGTTATTGTGAATGTTATTGATTTCATTATTTTATTTTTGCCTATAAGATTAAAGATTTTATTTAATCATACAACAAAACGATTTATACATTCAGTGTACTTTTCTTTCCTAGCAGAGAAGCACAAGGCTGGATAGTAAAGTTCGAGTTTATTAAACATCAAAGTATCATAAAAACAGCACACAAACATAAATTAATACATAAAAACACAATAAAACAAGTTAAACATTCAAATTAAAGTAGATAAAAAAAAGTGGGGCAGTTGCCAGACAATCATATGAGTATCACTAGAGAAGGGCTTGGCTCCACCCACATATTGGGAACCAGTAGTACATGTTTTGATTGGGCGGAAGTTGTGTGCTTCCACAAAAAAGTGCTCCCCCTCTACAGAACTGTTATTTTGTTTATTTATCCAGCTGCCTGAGCTTGAAGGTTTGAGAGGCCACACATGACACTGTAAATCAATTAAAGTGTCTTGGATAAATAGATAATATATGATGTGTTTTTCTCTTGCAGCAGCACAGATGGGAGGAGGGCAGTCATTAACCTATATGGATTTTTAGGTCTGGCTTGACAGTGCAACCGTCACATGATGTAGTGAAGGCAAGGCCCTGCTTGAGCTCATTGCTATGTTAGTATAGGCTTATTAGAACTTTAAACACCATTTTACTTTTTTGCTGCTTTTGCACACAACTCTACATGTAACTGTTATTGTAAGTTAGGCTGCGTGAATTCTTCACATGAGAATGGCTTGTTTTCAACATCGCTAGACTTACATATCGACCTTAGTCTGCACAGCGAGTGCTGAAGCCTCCAAAGTTATCATAACAATGTTAGGTGTTGTTCGGGCTGATCGGCTCATGCTCTAGACATAACATGCACGCAGCTGTAGCTAGCTGAAATTCTGGCGTCTTTAATATCACACTGCATGCATGATTTGAACACTTGGAGAAAATCCGTTTCCTGAGAGAGAGGGCTTTTGCAGATCCTGATGTGATTCACCTCTGCTGATCTTGAAGATATGGGGTTCCCCATTCAAGCCTAAGAGACCTTCTTTTAGTATTATGAAACATAACTCCTAGGTAGGGAGGGTGTTACACTAGGCACTATACATCCTTTTTCCACTAGCATTATAATATGCTTTCATCTTTTCTGTTTTATGGAATTGTAACAATGCTGATCGTATTATTTTAATCATATGCCTGCTTATGTTAGCAAAAATACTGCATCTTAGAGCACGTCGTTAAAATAAACATTTTAAACTTTATTGTGTCTCTTTTTACCCATGTTGTGGACTAGTATGAGAATATAAAGAAAGAGTGTTCTTGATTCCCAGCATTCCTGAGAGTAACCTAAGTCGCATGTTCTGGGTTGCTACTCATTGGTACCTTTCCTATAGGACGAAGAGCTAATGTGACACTGATGCTAGTCGGTTAGGGGGTTCTCTGTACTGAGGTGAGTTTTTTGGTCCACCACAATTCACTGAGGTCCTGGGTATCTGTGTACAGTTCTGTGTGTGAGCAGAATCCCTGCAACACTGACAGTTAACTTACACTACTATTATTCTACAGTGCTTGCTTTTATTACAAATAAATATCCATTCCCATGCTATCTAGCTCTTGTGCTTCACATTACTATATACCATTCCTTTATAGCCAGACCTATTGGCTTTGCCAATACTTGTTTGAAAAATGTGCTTGCACATAAAATTGATACAGGTGTGGACAACATTTGTGCTGTGCCCCTGCACCGACCAGAGGAGCTGCAGAGAGAAATTTGTGGCTGCTATGCTGCCCCCGGACCTGCTATGCTGTGGTCCTACACAATATGGAAGATGGCGGCCAAGTGAGCAAGTGACCGAAGTGCGCTGGGTGCCAGTTGGTAGACCGACCCTCTGGGTGCCATGAAAGGTACCCCAACCCTGGAATGTGGTTGGCCCAAGCAACAACTCGCTAGCCGTATCAATGAGGCATCCCCCTTGCCCCAGGACCAGTTTAGCAGCCAGCAGTGGAAGAAGAACGAAGGCTGAAGCGAGGAGCGAACGGTTAGCGGAGTAGGGTTGTGCCCCCTCACCCCCAATAGGGTGGTACTATATAAGCCGATGGATGTGGGAACAGCAATTGGATGTGTGGGGCCTGTACTGCCTAACTGGGGTCACTGGGTGGGCCCTGTCGGTGGCGGGGGGCTCCTTACTTGTTAGGTTGGTTGGGGTACGCCCCGGTGTTGCGTCGCGACCAGGAGAGCTGCAGGCCGCATGAATTTTGAGCCTTGGGGCCCCTCTTCTTGCATGTCGCCTTGGAGTTCGGCTTGACGGCGTAAGAGTACTCAGCGCACTGCTGTGAGGCACAGGAGGTGGCAAGGGAAGCAACTGTGGAGGCTCCCTGAATTTTCATATAACAAGTCCCATACACCCTGGTTGTAGTGGCCTGGCCAGCCTATAGTAATTCCTTTTCAACTGCAGCATAGCCCAATGCCTTTCTATTGGGTCATGCACTGAGCTGTGCTACACCATCTCCGAGACTATGCCCCACTGCATCACAATGGCATCTCACCTGTGGGGACTGGGGATATCCCTCCCTCACCCTCTCCAGGTCGTGTAGCAAATTCAGAATAACGGCTTTCCTCTCATATTTTTACTACGTCTGCTGTGCGGACTGAGGAGGTACAGGGTAGGTGTTCCAGGACATGGCGATTCTGCAAACTTGGGACGACATGTGCCACAGCTGCCCATGACTTCTTGGGCCAAGGTGGAGGAGAGGTCTAGCTGGTCGGGCCAACAAAAGAAAGACTCACGGGGTCCCCACCCATACTCTTTTCTATCTGGTCCACTTTTTGACTCGCTTTGCAGCTATGGTGAAGAGCAAGCCCACCTCCTGTCAGGGCTAAATGGGCAAGTTTGCAAAGCCTCTTCCTCATTCAGCTCCCAGAAGAAGTTGGGTCAAAAGTACAAGGGAGGATGAGCCATCTTATTAAGACATTGGTGCCATACTGAGGACTATTCAGTCATTCATTCTGCCTGGCCCCCAAGACTAAAATGGGAGAAGAGGATGGATGTGACCCTCGAATGACAGGACCTTCGTAAAACGTCTGGTTGCGTTACTGATGCTGAAACTAAAGTAACATCACTGGGAGATACAGTAAAGGTCCTTTGCCAAACTGTTCAGAAGCTGAAGTGAACATCCAGTGAAATGGCAGCCTGCATTCAGGATGCAGAAAGCCCTTCAAGACGCAAAAACATCCAGCTGGTGGGGTTCCCAGATGGAGTGAAGGGGCAACAAACTGAGTGGTTCCTTGAGACCTGTCTAAAAACATTGTCACAAACCGCTTTTTGCAAACAACTTTCAAACTGCTTTGTGGTGAAAAAGGGTGCATAGGGCTATGACACAGGGGGTTCCTCCTGGAGCACCCCCTAGATCAATGATTGGCTGATTCTTGAACAATAGGGACAGAGCTCTTGTCCTCAGAACAATGAGCGCTGAGCGATGAGATACCCCACAGGGGATGATTCAAGTGCTATACAAATAATAAATCAAATCAAATGAAAATGCAGGCCATGAGTGAGGTGATCCACGACTAATGGACGTTCAAGGTCTTCCCAGACTATACTAGACTAGTTCAGAAGCAACAAAAGTTGTTTTACCTGGTGAAGCAGAAGTTCTCTGCCAGGGACATACAGTATATGCTTCTATACCCTGAGACACCGAAGGTCCTTTGCCAAGGGAAACTTCAAAAGACTAAATGGTAAAATTGGATTAAAAGATCCATACATTACTATTCCCATTTCGTACCCCATGTGAGATTTTGCCAGTTTAGTTTGCGACAAGTGTATGAGTTCTCAGAACTTTCTGTTCGGGCTTCCCTCTTTTTCACTGTAAATTACCAGGTGCTGAGTCAGTCATGGAACTTCTGGAGTTCATGTAGGAGAAGTCACATTGTATATCTATACAGTATACAACTAATGAACCAGGGTACAGCATGACTATGCAAACACCTTTTCAAGGTGACACCACTGCTCCAGGACCTGAGATTTGTACTTAGTTCCTATGTGATCCTATTCAGACTATAGTCTTCCTTCTGTTGCTCATAGACTTGGTACAACAGAGACTTCAACTTTCCCAGAAGAAAATAGCAATCTGAAAAAAAACTAAGGAGGACCTCAGAGAACGGGACTTCTCGAGGAAACCTAGCCACGTTAGTAGGTATCCTGCTGTCATCTATTTAGATGATTTTTCTGGGACAATTAACATGCACTACAGAGACTGAAGGCGGCCACTTTGAGGAAAGGGCTGACTTACGCTGCAGAAGAACAGCTCACAACAGAAGCCAGGAAAGAATTTCAGTGTTGACTCAAACATATGGAGGCCTAGAATGGTAGAACCATCTTTGAATCGGTGCTGAAGCTATTGATACAATCAGGCAGAAGCCGCGTGGGGTGGAGAGACCCATGCAAGGAGAATATATGGGCAGTCAATGATACAGCAGAATAAATAATTGCGCATCAAATGCTTGAAATTGCTGTCTGAAACACTGAACCAGAAATGTAATTCATGAAGCATAGCTTATGCTCAGACAGAGTTTCAAGGTGCTAGAATCTCAAAGTGCCAGGTTTCCAGATGTCTTGTAACCCTTGCTCAATCAGTTTCAAAACGGAGAGATAAGTGAAGAGTATTCTATAATAATTTGTCTCCTGCTAAGCCACCTCCTTTCTGGCTGGTACGGGTTTTGGGGGCAGGATCTGGCAACAGTTGGAGGATCTTAGTAATCTTGCAGGGGAGTGAAATGAGAACAATATCTGAAGGCTAAATGGGGCTGGTTGATTCACTGCCCTATATATAAGTTCAGAATATATATATATATATATATATATATATATATATATATATATATATATATATATATATATATATATATATATATATAATTGAACGCTCTTATCACTTGGAAGCCAATGGAGGTCTTTTAGTTTCTATGACACATAACAGTGTTGGGGAAGGAGTAACCTAGATGCTGAGTTCTGAAGTTTATTGGCGAGTTCTTTGGAAGTTCAAGGTATAGAGTATTGGAATAGTCTAGCAGATATTTTATTAGGGCACGTATCACTGTCCTCCGGCTGCAATGGGAAAAACATCTAACACCTTGTAAAGAGTTATGAATAACCTAAAACAGGTAGATGAAACTGTTAACATCTGCTAATTATAGGTGAGCAATGAACAAGTTACTTACCATCAATAAAGCCTTACCTGGAAGAGACTATATCTAACCACAGATCTCTTACCTTTTGAATTTTCATGTCAGACCGGATACAGAAGATGCGTTGATAGGCTCTAAGCTCATGGACGATGTCGTCGGCACGGACTGATGTTACAGTATTTATACAGGCACCACCAAGGCGCCCTGACGTCTCTTTGTTTTAATGACTTTCCACTCCAGGAGCACGGAGCCATTAAGAACACAGACCACTGGTATATCAAAACTAGGGAGGGACCTGAAAACCGTCATCCCTGTCTCAAGAAATTAGTTCGTAGAGTGGTGAGGATGGGTTCGTCGGTAAGGAATATGCGGGTAGATATAGTCTCTATCAGGTAAGGCGTTAATGAAGATAAGTAACCTGTTCATCCGATAGACTTCTAGCCACAGATTGCTTACCTTTTGAATACATAGCCACACACTACCTTCCCAAGAGGAGGGCTGTAAACTAATTTCAAACGATAAGCTCCTGCAGGACCGAAGGGGCAAAATGCCCCTCTCTGCACGCCTGAATTTTCAGGCAGTAGTGCTTGGTAAAAGGTAAAAGTGTGCAGAGATGCCCATGTTGCTACTGGGCAGACGGCCAGGACTGGAACATCCCATGCTAACACACTGATCGCAACTTTAGCCCTGGTTGAATGAGCTTTCAAGCCTTCAGGTTGATTCTTGGCCATTGCATAGCAGATGCTGATGCAGAGCATGGCCCATCTAGAAATCGTCTGTTTCTACACTGCCCAACCTTTCTTAGCATCAACATACCCCACGAAAAGTTGGTAATCTACCCGAAAGCCTTGTGTGCGATCAAGGTAGAACGACAATGCTCTTTTTGGGTCCAATCGGTGGATTTGCACCTGTTCTTTAAGGGGCTCCGGAGGAGCAAAAAATGTAGGCAGGGTGATGGATTGGCCTACATGAAAAAAGTGACCACTTTGGGAGAAAGGAGATCCGTGTGCAAAGCACTATTTTGTCAGGATAGACTGAGTGGTAAGGTGGCTTAGATGATAAGCCCTGCAGCTCACTCACTCCACGGGCAGATATAATTGTCACAAGAAAGGCTGCTTTCAAGAGAACAAGCCTGAGGGGAAAATTGTGTAGAGGTTCAAAAGGAGAGCACATCAAAAAAGTTAAAATCAAATTAAGGTCACACTGAGACATATTGAATGGTGAAGGACGGAAAAGATGATTAAGACACTTGAGGAACCTATGTACATTATGGGACTTCAACAAAGAGGAATGATAAAGCATCCGTACGAAGGCACAAATGGCAAAAAGATAGCCCTTAAGAGTGTCCAGAATAGATCCCTGCTGGGTTGGAGAAAGAATGAAAAGCAGAACTTCAGAAAGAGGGGCCAAAATGGGATCAACTGATTTTTCTGCAGGTGTATACCGTTTCGGTGGAGGGAAGTCTGGCTGCAAGATGATGTTACTGACTTATGGAGGAAGAATGAAAGCTGTCAACCACTGCTGCTCAATCTCCATTCAAGAAGGCAGAAAGGGACAGGTTCGGGGGGAAATCCTTCTCTGTTGCAGCAACAGAAGATCTTCCTGAAGAGGTAGCCTGATCTGAGGATCGATGACCATGCTCAGAAACTCAGGATACCAGACTCTCCATGCCCAGTCTGGAGCCACAAGGATTTACTGGGCCCAGTTGTTCTTGATCTTCTTGAGAACTCTGGGTAGGAGTTGTATGGGCGGAAAGGAGTACCGAAGCATGAGCTACACTTGAGATGAAAAGCACCTCTGAGTGAGTGCTGCCTTGGAAATTCCAGTGCGCAAAACTACAGAAATTATGTCTTCTCAGCGGAGGCGAACAGTTCTAACCAAGGCTATCCCCACTGCTGACAAATAACTTGCACCAACTTTGGATGAAGACACCATTCGTAATCCTCTAGGCACCTTCGGATGAGTTTGTCTGATCTGGCATTCAAAGAACCTGCCAGACATTGAACTACCAGAGATATGCAATGCTTGCATTCCAGCCATCTCCAGAGATTCAGTGCCTCTTGATAAACGGTCCACAACCCAATACTGCCCAGTACCACATGGCGGTATTGTCGTCTATGAACACTTGTATCTGCCTTCCCTTGATGGAGGGTAGAAAGGATTTCAATGCAAATCGGACCAGCCGGGGTTCCAGCATATAGATGTTGAGTCCGGATTTTCTGGACACCAAAGTCCCTTAATCTCCACTTCTCCCAGATGGCTGCCCAATCCAAGGAGTGACACATCTGTCACTACTGTGAAATATGGGTGGGGAATGGAGAGGGGTCTGCCTCAGACCCAATCGCAGTTCGTTAGCTGCCATGCAAATCCTTCGAAGTTCCCGCTGAGATCTTGATCAGGTCGGAGAGATTCCCCTGATGCTGCGCCCATTAGAACTTCAGGTTCCATTGCAGGCCTGCATATGTCATCTGACATGTGTCACCACCAGGATGCAGGAGCCCATGAGGCCCAGCAACCTTATAGTCGGTTTCACTGAAACACAGAACAGAAGCTGAAATATCGGTATCATAGTCTGAATATCCTGTACTCATCGTCTGGAGGATAAGCCAGAAACTGCACTTTGTACAGAACAGCTCCAATGAAAGGGAGCAACTGAGAAGGAGTCAGATGTGATAGTGTACCCCAGCACATACAGAAGGTTTGCTGTGTTCTGGAAGAGGGAGACAACTGCCTGGGGTGAGCCAGCCTTCAACAACCAGTCGTCGAGATAGGGGAAGACCAGCACCTCATATCTCGGCAGATGAGCTGCTACCACCTTCATCACCTAGGTGTGCACTTGATGGGTGCTGGTAAGGCCAAAGGGGAGCACAGTGAACTGAAAGTGCTCATGGCCTACTGCTAATAGCACCGATGGGCAGGCAGGACGGTATATGAAAATACCCATTACTGGTATGGGGTGACCCAAACAAGTCTGTGGACCTGGGTGATGTTCGATATGGAAAAATAGTGGTCCTCAAACCAATTGTTCACAAAAATGGGTGCAGTCCTACAATTTCCTAAGTTTGGAGCTAAAGTAAGATAGCGCTCCTCTTGGACAAATTTGTTCCAACATATATTATTTGTAATATTACAAAGTTATTTATACACAATAAATGCAGAATTTCTGTAAGACAAGGAATGGATGTGCAGAGTCTTCATACTTTTGTCAGCAGACAACATACATTTATTTTCATTTCAAACTTTTTTTAACTTTATCGAAAGGTATATGAAAATAAGAATGCTACCATCTGGTCTCCTGGATCCAGGGCAGACAAGACGTGAGCCAACGTGAGCATTCTGAATTTCTCCTTCTTGAGGACGAGATTGAAAGTTCGGAGATCGAGGATAGGACGAAGGCCCTTGTCCTATTTGTGAACCAGAAAGTAGCGGGAATAACAACCACAGTTTACTTCTGGCACCAGAACCCTCTGTATGGCTCCCTTGGACAAGAGACCTCTGACCTCCTTGCCGTGAAGGGAAAGACGATTCTCCATCAGTCAGGCATGGGATGGTGGCATGGAGGAAGGGGCAGTCTCAAAGGGGAGAGAGTAGCCCCTTTGGACAAATTGCAAAACCCACCTGTCCGGTGCTATGGACTGTCAGAGGGGCAGATGATGGCGAATTCTGCTGTCAACTGGCTGACGATGGTGGTAAAGGGGCAGACTTGGAGGGTCTGGAGACTGTTCCAGTAGGGGGGTGTCAGAATGACCAGACCGCTGGCCCCTTACCCACGAGGTCTGCGAGTACTACACTGTTGGTCACTCAGAGGCGGGGAAGCATGTGAGGCGTGGTGGACGTGGGGCTGCAGAGAGGCCTAAGATCATGGCCGTAGCATGAGAATCCTTAAATGCTTGAGCTCTGAATCTGCCTGGTCTCCGAAGAGACCCTGAAGGGGAACATCCCTGGCACTAAAAACAATTCCTCAGTGCGGGGCGAATGGGTGGGTCGGTAAGGAATCTACGGCTAGATCGTGTCTCTACCAGATAAGGAATTACTGAAGGTAAGTAACTTGCTCGTCTGATAGAAACATCTAGCTACAGATTCCTTACCTATGAACAGATACCCAAGCAATACCTTCCCCAGAGGAGGGACTGCAGAAACGTTTTAGAGCAGAAAATCCTGCAGAACAGAGCAGCCAAATAGGTCCTACTTGCGAACTTGAGAATCCAGACAATAGTGTCTGGCAAACGTGTGCAGAGACGCCCACGTGGCAGCCTGACAGATATCAGCAATCGGAACCCCATGCTGGATGGATATTTGTTTTAAAAACCAAAACATAATTCAAAGGCATTGTCATTTGGAATGCCAATGGCTCAAACTCGAGTAAATGCAAGAACTATTGCATTGCAAACGCTTGTTATGTATTATTTATTTATGCATGCTCATATAGCGCTACTATTACCTAAAGCTGCTGGAACGCTATAGAAGAAGAATATTTTGTTGGAGGAGGGAATGGTTTCTAGGTCTGTGGGACCTGGATTGTACTAAGAGGTATAGCTGGACCGAAAGATTTGGTGAGAGGTGGAGAGTCTGAAGGGGGGACAGGAAAAAGACATGTAAGGGCAAGGAAGAGCTCCAGGAATGGAGGGGAGAGCTGTACTGCAGTTAGTGGAGGGGAGAGCTGTGCTGCAGTCCGAGGGGTGCAGTGAGGGCGGGGGGCAAGCAGGGGTGGGTGTGGAGGGGAGGGCTGTGCTGCAGTGCGAGGGGTGCAGCCAGGACAGGGGGTGCAAATAGGGTGGCGGGGTGGAGGGGGGAGCTGTACTGCAGTCCGAGGGGTGCAGCCAGGACAGGGGGTGCAAACAGGGGGCAGGGGTGGAAGGGATAGCTGTTTTGCAATGTGAAGGGCTCAGCCAGGATAGGGGGGTCAAGCATGGGGGGCGGGAGGGTAGCGCTGTACTGCAGTCCGAGGGGTGCAGCCATGACAGGGGTGCAAGCACGGGGTGTGGGGTGTGTTCAGGGCAGGAAGGCACTTTAGACGTCCTTACAGGAGGCGGCACCACAGACCATAAGGAGGAGGCAGGGTGGGTTAGAGCCTTGTTTCAAGTACAACTCAGACGAGTCAGAGGCTGGGTGTGCCTCTTGAGATACCTACCGTGTTCTCCCTTCCGAGAAGAGATGTAATGGTGTTGATAACCATTATTATTAGAACGATAACTCTGGCTCTTCATGCCAGGCTGTCATATCAATAGTATACATGTGTGTGTAGATGACCCGATTGAGCTGCAGTTATCTAGACACCAGGGCTCGGCCTGAAGGCCTCCATCATACCGGCCCTGCAGCACTGGAGAAGTGCACAGTGGGTTTCGGTTTTCAGAAAGATTGAAATAATGAAAAGCCCAGCTCGTGCGCACAAATAAGGAACGATATATTGTTCAAACAGGAGTAGGGACTCGTCGCAGCTTGAAGGCCAGCATATTGTTTAATGTTTGGAAGCGTGTCATCTTTATGGAAGCACAGCAGCTAAAGAGATCTGTGCTTGGAAAGGGTCTGTGCTGCACTTTGACGGGGTCTTGCCCGTGCGCGGGATATTCATCAGTTCACTGCACAACCCCGAATGCAAAGATAAAGGCCTGTAGTAAGCAGTTGAATCATAGGACCGAACGCAGGCAAAGAGATCAAGGGTCCTTGTCCCCTGCTTTCGTAGTAAAAAAAACATTGCCTCGAATTGGGGTTAAATGAGCCCCTTACGGCTGGGGCTGTTGTGCCACTGCACCTTCTGCACTATCGATAGCTACGCCCCTGGTAGCAAGGTGCAGCAAACCGCCACTCTACATCACCGTTGCAGAGTCGTAGCATTGCAAACCGTTTCAATGTTAGTTTTGTACGTTGCAATTTTGTGTGCATACAGTGTGATTTTGGACAACTGAGTGTGGATGCAAAATCCAATTTTTTCCTTATCTGGGGGGCGATACAATGGCACAAAGTCTCTTTCGGTGGCGACATAAGACAAATAGGTGCCATTTTGTGCATTACTAAGACAACTGCAAGTCAAGGTGATGTCCAATAATATTTTAATATTTCAAAGCATAAGGTGTGTATTCAATGCTGCGTCAGTGCAAGTGAAAATGGGACGTGCTGCTTCCAGCGGAAAGAAAAGGCAATTGTGATCTTGCAATTCCGGTGACCTGTCCCTCCCCGTACAACCTGCTGGCGCTTCTCTTATCCCTGCTGTGCACGAGGCTGCCAGGCAGATTGTCCAAGAGGCACACAAGGCCCTCCACATTATGTAATCTTGCATAATTGGGGCTCGCAGGCATGGCGCCGGTTCTCTGGCCGTACTTCCTGCAGTAGCTCAAGGCCTTTTTACTTCCATGGCTCTTCAGAAGTTCCGTCTACAGAAAGAACAAACACAAGCATGAACCCTTTTATTCATATTTTTTGTTTGCCATGCCAGTGAAATAACGTGAGCCAAAAGCTCTCCTTCGGTGGAGCAGGGTTAATCACCAGGCCGCAGGAGCATTTGTCATTGGAAATTTGTGTAGGAGCAAGCGCAGTGCAGCGCCAGATGGCCCCCCCTACAGAAAAGAAAGTGCTTCACGATAGTGAAGCAGACGACCCGTCCAAAAGAGAGAAAGAGCAGTGACCAAAAAGCATCCTTTTCAATGAGAAGCCAGCGTTTAGCATAAACGCTGACGCCACCCAATGAAAATGATGGGCGGCGCTTCAAGTCCCCTTCTGAATTCTCCTCTCTCACTATATGTCTCGCCCAGCGAGCAGCGCATGTGCTGTAACGCTGCAACGCTAGGCAAGACTTAAAAACAACCAGAGGAAACGCATCTCCAGATCCACATTAAAGCGCGGAAAAGAAGAAACTGATGCCCATGCCCCAGAGGGGACTCATATGGCTCCACTGACGTCATGACAGGAGACAACGCCATCACAGAGCCATACGACCCTGTCCCCCGACATGCAGATTTACTGCTGAAACATTTCCGGATCGAGAATGGCACCTGGAGAGAATTCAAAAGTTAAGGAATCTGCGGCTAGATGTCTCTGTCAGATAAGGTCAACACTGATGTGGTCTGCTGCTGGCTTAGCCAGAAAGATTGTCATACGGTGCTCTTAAGAAGAAATACATCAATGCCATTGGGACAACCAGTTGTACATGCAGGCAACAATCACTGGTGAATAAGGCCCTTTGAGAAGCTGCCAGGGGAGAGTTATGTACCAGCGCTAAGAAACCTGGCCCTGGTAGGCAGTGGAGACCGAGGAAGCAAGTGACTTATTTGTAATGGAGGATTAGAGAGAGAAGGGTAGGAGACAGCAGGAAGAATGCAGTTCATCTCGGGGAGGATCCGCTGTGCAATTAGAAGCAAGGTCATGACGCAGGTCTATTTTCTTGTCTTGAACAAGTTCTTAAGTCTTTAGATTTGGATCGGTTCTCTCAATAGAGGCAACACTGAGGCGTAGAAGGACAGGGTGGAGCCAATTATAAGGGACTGCAATTATCTTTTTAGCATATGAGGTGATGTTGTGGTTTGGTTGATGTCAAGACTCATAAAAAGAAGATGTGGCCTTCGTCTAGCCGGTCCGGAAGTCTTGTTTTCTGATGTGGAGTCAAAAGAAATGAATCTCCAAAATGTATTCTTGGAATGAGGAGACTAGGAATACATCCTGTCCTCTCACACCTTATCTTCATTATGTTATCCTCACTTTCTATCTCACGTGTGGCTCTGCAGCAAGACAAACGACATACTTTGCTTCACCTTGCTATTATATCTTGCCTCGAGCTACTATCTAGACCAATATTCAGGCTGTCTCAGTTAGGGACAAAATCAGCAGCTTTATGGTTAGATTCAGGCCCACAGCACATCTCTAGAGTATAAATGTAACTGAAAAACCAAACAACATTGTGGTAGGAAAGAGAGACAGATAAGCAAGCTAAAGGATCTTGCAGTGATCTATGATTTAGAAGAAAAGAACAAGTTACTTACCTTCGGTAACGCTTTTTCTGGTAGATACAGTATCTGCCTGTGGATTCCTCACCTTGTGAATATCCCCCTTGCGCCAGCAACGTTCGGAAAATTCTTCGTAGCACGCCGGCGTGGACGACGTCATAGGAGCACGGCATCGCGCGCGACTCCGTCTGACGTCACCGACTCCTCATAAGGCCCACGTCGGCGTGATGACGTCAGTTTCGCCCTTTTTTCCGTGCCTTCGAGGCACCCGGACGGACCAACAAGTACACAAATATATATACAATGTACACAGTACATGCAACTAAAAACAATTAAAGTGCAAAACTATATAATTTCAAATATACAAAATCATAAACACATTTGCACACAAACCCAGGTATTTTGTGTAAGAAGAAGAGGGTATCCCCGACTAGAGTTCCTAATTCGGGATAAGTATAGTGTGTGGAAGAAAGGTAATTAGGAACTGGTTTGAAAAGAGGGGCAAGGCGGACAATTGACTGAAAGGACCAATGGAGAGGTGTGATACAAAAATAAGAATTTTATTTTATTCAATTAGCAGTATGATAAGAAACATGAAAAAATTATTTGTAGTATACAATTGATAAAGAATGAAAATCATGTGCCTATCTCCCCTATACATGTGATTAATCTACATATATATACATTTTATACATATCTTGAGATGGTTCATTTATACTCAAGGATGGAGAGAAATGGATGTTTCAGCACATTATATATAAAAACATGGCTAAATATGACATCTATGACATCTACGCGCGTTTCGGCTGGGGGCCTTCATCAGGGAGCCATGTGAGTATCCAAGTGGACCTGAAGCGGTGGGTGTGGAAGATTTTCACACAAAGAGGTGGCAGGAAAGAGATGGAATGGCAAGGTGCTTGAATATAGACCTTGATGGCTTATTGATTTATTCGGCTGCGTGGGTCTTTCGTGCATTCGGAGGACGCCTCACTTATTTTGGGCTTGTGTGGATGGTCACTCGGCTTCACAAATTATGGTAATTCCAAGCATGGAGAATGGGTGAAGTGAATAACATCAGGGACCTTTAGATTACGTGTGTTGTCGACCGGGGGTCTTGTAAGTGACGGTCTTGCTGTTTCTGATTATGCTGACCGTCTGTAGATTGCATTCGTAGGGTGTTCTGCGGGGGTCTGCAATACTGCTCGTTATCTGGGCGCCGGGGTTTGGTCAATCTTTAAAATTCGCCCATTGAGTGTTCCGTGGGGAGTCTGCAAAGCCGCTCGTGATCAAGACGGCGGGGTGCGGTTAATCTAGGCGTTGTACATACGGACCATATGCCGGCAGACCCCACAATCGGAATGAATACGATGTACAACGCCTAGATTAACCGCACCCCGCCGTCTTGATCACGAGCGGCTTTGCAGACTCCCCACGGAACACTCAATGGGCGAATTTTAAAGATTGACCAAACCCCGGCGCCCAGATAACGAGCAGTATTGCAGACCCCCGCAGAACACCCTACGAATGCAATCTACAGACGGTCAGCATAATCAGAAACAGCAAGACCGTCACTTACAAGACCCCCGGTCGACAACACACGTAATCTAAAGGTCCCTGATGTTATTCACTTCACCCATTCTCCATGCTTGGAATTACCATAATTTGTGAAGCCGAGTGACCATCCACACAAGCCCAAAATAAGTGAGGCGTCCTCCGAATGCACGAAAGACCCACGCAGCCGAATAAATCAATAAGCCATCAAGGTCTATATTCAAGCACCTTGCCATTCCATCTCTTTCCTGCCACCTCTTTGTGTGAAAATCTTCCACACCCACCGCTTCAGGTCCACTTGGATACTCACATGGCTCCCTGATGAAGGCCCCCAGCCGAAACGCGCGTAGATGTCATAGATGTCATATTTAGCCATGTTTTTATATATAATGTGCTGAAACATCCATTTCTCTCCATCCTTGAGTATAAATGAACCATCTCAAGATATGTATAAAATGTATATATATGTAGATTAATCACATGTATAGGGGAGATAGGCACATGATTTTCATTCTTTATCAATTGTATACTACAAATAATTTTTTCATGTTTCTTATCATACTGCTAATTGAATAAAATAAAATTCTTATTTTTGTATCACACCTCTCCATTGGTCCTTTCAGTCAATTGTCCGCCTTGCCCCTCTTTTCAAACCAGTTCCTAATTACCTTTCTTCCACACACAAACCCAGGTATAGCAGAGTGGACAACGGGGAGGCGGGTGGGTCAGTGAGGAATCCACAGGCAGATACTGTATCTACCAGAAAAAGCATTACCGAAGGTAAGTAACTTGTTCTTCTGATAGATACATCTGCCGTGTGGATTCCTCACCTTGTGAATAGAGTCCCACAGCAGTCCCCACTCCCGGAGGAGGGTGACCACTCTGCTATACCAGGAAATCCTGGAGAACAGAGCGCGCAAAGTGGCCGTCCCTCCTCACCTCAGCATCCAAGCAGTAGTGCTTCACAAAAGTGTGGAGGGAAGCCCATGTCGCGGCCCTGCAAATATCCTCAACAGGAACACCTCTAGACAATGCAGAAGTAGCAGACTTTGCTCTAGTTGAATGAGTTCTAATACCTTCAGGAGGGTCCTTACCCTCCAGAGAGTAGCAAATCTTGATGCAGAGAATAATCCATCTCGAAAGTGTGCGCTTGTGCACCGCTCTGCCCTTCTTGCAGCCAGCAAAATCCACAAAGAGCTGATCGTCAATACGATAGTCTTTAGTCCTATCAAGATAGAAACTAACCGCTCTCTTCGGGTCCAGGCGATGAAGCCTCTCCTCCTCCTTGGAAGGGTGTGGGGGAGGATAAAAGGTAGGAAGGGTAATGGATTGTCCTAGGTGGAAGGGAGTTACCACCTTAGGCAGAAAAGCAGCCCTGGTCCTGAGAACCATTCTTTCAGCATGGATGGACAAGAACGGGGGCTTGGAACTAAGAGCCTGAAGCTCACTTACCCTCCTTGCCGAGGTAATTGCAACCAAGAAGACCGTCTTAAAAGAAAGAAGCCTCATGGGACACTTGTGTAAGGGTTCAAACGGAGAACCCATCAGATAAGTTAACACAAGATTCAAGTCCCAATGAGGAACAATAAAGGGAGAAGGAGGGAACTTATTAATAAGTCCCTTCAAAAATCTTAACACTACAGGAGATTTAAAAAGAGAGGGCTGATCTGGCAAACAGAGAAATGCCGATAAGGCCGAAAGATATCCTTTGACAGTGGCAACAGCAAACCCTTGCCGTGCCAGAGAAAGAGCAAACAACAAAATGTCAGACAAATGAGCCTTTAACGGGTCAACATCCCTCTCCCTACACCAAGAAACAAACTTAGTCCACATATACGAATAGATGGACTTGGTGGAGTCGCGCCTGGCAGAAAGAATGACATCCACCACATCGTGAGGGAGTGAGGGAGAGAGAAGGAATTCAGATTGCCCCGTTCAATCTCCAGGCATGAAGGTGTAATGTCTGGAGGTGGGGGTGTAGAACCTGCCCCTCCATCTGAGAGAGGAGGTCTGCCCTGAAAGGGAGACAGAGCGGCGGGTGAGAGGAGAGGTGGAGAAGATCCGTGTACCACACCCTTCTTGGCCAATCCGGGGCGACCAATACGACTTGGGCCCGGTCTTGGCGAATCTTCCTCAGAACCCGAGGAATCAAGGGTATGGGAGGAAACGCGTAAAGGAGCTGACCTCTCCAGCTCAACTGAAACGCGTCCCCCAATGCTCCTTGCATCGGATACTGGAGACTGCAGAATGACGGGCAGTGAGCATTCTCGCAAGTGGCAAACAGATCCACCCGAGGAGTTCCCCACATCTGAAAGATGTCGTGAACAACCTCCGGGTGAAGCCTCCACTCGTGGTCGGCAGAGAACTGCCGACTGAGACCGTCCGCACGTACGTTCAGGACTCCGGCCAGATGATTTGCCATCAGACAAATCTGGTGGTCCTGAACCCAGGACCAGAGACGCAGAGCCTCTTTGCAAAGACACCACGACCCTACTCCTCCCTGCTTGTTGATGTACCACATCGCGGTCGTGTTGTCCGTCAGGACTTGGACCGACCAACCGCGAAGGGAAGGGAGGAAGGCCTTGAGCGCCAGACGTATGGCCCGCAATTCTAGAAGGTTGATGTGAAGCAACCTTTCCTCCGGAGACCAAAGACCCTTGACCTCCAGATCACCCAGATGAGCACCCCACCCTAGAGTGGATGCATCCGTTATCACCGTGGCCACCGCTGGTGGAAGCTGAAAAGGCTTTCCTTGTGACAGATTGACTTCCACGCCCCAGGTACAAGAATACAGGTATCCCCGACCTCCTGAGATGTGCCGCCACCACTGCCATCACCTTGGTGAAAACTCGAGGCGCAGTAGTAAGTCCAAACGGAAGGACCGCAAACTGGTAGTGTTGCGAACCCACCGTAAAACGGAGATACTTCCTGTGCGACTTCAGGATCGGGATGTGAAAATACGCATCCTGCAAGTCGATCGACACCATCCAGTCTCCTTCCAACAGCGCTTGAAGAACCTGCGCAAGAGTGAGCATTTTGAATTTCTCCTGCTTGAGATAGAGATTCACAATCCTGAGGTCCAGGATTGGACGTAACCTGCCATCCTTCTTGGGGATCAGGAAATACCGGGAGTAGCACCCCTGACCCCTCTCCTGCTCCGGGACCACCTCTATCGCACCTTTTTTGAACAAAGCCAGGACTTCTTCCTGCAGGCGAATAAGGTGGTCCTCCGAACAAAAACCCTGGCAAGGAGGGTAATTGGGAGGGAACTCCTGGAAAGGAAGAGCATACCCATTTTCTACGAGATTGAGAACCCAAAGATCTGATGTAACCGATTCCCAATCCCGTAGAAAATGAGTAAGCCGACCCCCCACCGGAGCCACATGATCCAGAATGGCGGATCTAGGGCTGCTTTGCTGCAGAGGGAGGGGGTTGATTATTAGAGGAAGAGGAGGAGGAGGAGGAGGCCTGGCGCCCACGACCACGGCCCCTTTGCTTTCCTCTGTAGGTTTTATACAGAGGATTCTGTCGCTGCTGCTGCTGCTGCTGACCCTGGTTGTAGGAACGAAAAGTGGATCTGCCAAATCCCCTGAACTTCCTAGTCGCAGAGCCCCTTGTCTGAAGGCCCAAAGACCTCGCCGTAGCCCGGCTGTCCTTGAATCTCTCCAGAGCTACGTCAGCCTTCTTACCAAAGAGGCCTGTCCCATCAAATGGCAAGTCCAACAAGGTAGACTGAACATCAGAAGAAAAATCGGAGGACTTAAGCCATGCGGCCCTTCTTGTTGCAACAGTAGAGCCCATAATCCTGGCAACAGAGTCCACCGTGTCCATACCACTCTGTATAACCATACGAGCTGCAGCCTGAGTATCAGAGACCACTTCGTTAAAGTTCTTCCTATCGTCCTCTGGAAGCTTAGATGAAAGTTGTTTCACAGAGTCCATCAACGCATGAACATATTTCCCCAATAGACAAGTAGCATTGGTGGATTTCAAGGCCATGCTACCTGAGGAGAAAATCTTTTTAGCAGACTGGTCCAATTTTTAGAGTCCTTGTCTGCCGGCACCTGAGGGAAAGAACCCGCAGCCCTGCTGGAACAGGCGGCCTGCACAAAAAGACTCTCCGGAGCAGGATGCGAGGAAAGAAATTCAGGATCATCAGGAGCCACCCTGTAACGCCTTGCCACTGACCTGGAAACCGCAGGAGCAGTCAAAGGTCTCTTCCAAACCTCCTTTATTGGCTCAGTCAATGCATCAGTAAAAGGAAGTGTCGGTTCTACAATTGAAGAAGGCGAATGCAAAACTTCCGTAAGGATGTTGGGCTTGTATTCAACTGTGGGCAAAGTCAAGCCAAGCAAATCAGCAGCCTTCCTAATAACAACGTGATAGGGTGCTATGTCCTTAGATGGAGTATCTGAAACGGATGGCAAACCCCACTCAGGAGAAAGTTCCAGGCCACTTGCGCTTTGGAGGTCCTCAAAGCAATCACCCTGATCTTGCAACTCTCCTTCCTCAACCTCGGAGTCCATATACTCCTTCTCCTCCAAGACGCGTTGTGCTCTGCGCCTCGACCATTCCATGCGGACCGAAGTCGGCGGATCCGGCAACGACTCCGACGGCGCCGGAGCCGACGTCGAGCGAGGAGCTTGAGGACGGGAAGCACCACGATCCGAATCACCACGAAGCCGATCCGGAGTCGGCGAAGCAGCATGCGAAGTCGACGACCTCGGCGGCGCCGTACCGAGCCAAGGAGTACAAGGCGTCGGCATAAACGGCATAAAGGGGGCCGGGGCATAAGCCTGAGGCACACCTAAATTAAAAGACAAAGGACCCATGGGACCAACAGGCGCACCAGTGGGGTACATCGCCCTCGAATAAACACCAAACATGGTATTTAAAAACTGCGAGGGATCCTGACCTGGACCTGGAAAGGGAGGGTACGAACCCAACGGCCGCTCCGAAGGAGGCTGATCTGGCAAAGGTGCACCCTGGCCCTCTTGATCTTCAGGCTCCACAACCGGAGTCGGTGCTCGAGGAACCTCTTCATCATGCACCGAAGAGTGGTGCGACTCCAGATCCTGTTCCTGCTCCTGAACTGGAGAACCCACATGAGATTGAGCTGGAGAAGGAGACACAAAGTCCTTGTGATGTTTACGTGACTTCTTCCTCGAATCAGAAGACTCCTTGCCAGAGTGATGTCTGGAGTGATGTTTACTCCTTTTATGCTTCTTTCTTGAGGAGCTCGAAGCATGGCCCGAGGCCGACTTGGATCCGGACCTCGACCTCCCTCTGGACCTCGACCTCTCTCTGGACCTCGATCTCTCTCTGGACCTCGACCTCGCCTTGCTCCTCGAAGCCGACCTCGACTTCGACCGCGACAACTGCCTCGACTTCGAGCGCCTGGACACCGACCTCGAAGACCTTCCGGCTTCTCTTTCCTTCACCTTTGCGAGTAGAAGCTTCGCCTCCCGCTCACGCAAAGCTTTGGGGTTCATCTTGAAACAGGAACGACAGTTCTTAACATTGTGATCCGATCCAAGACACCACAGACAGTCGGAATGCGGATCGGTGATCGACATCATTCGGGTACAGGAACCACATTGTTTGAAACCCGTCTTCCTTGACGACATCCTTGGCGAAGAAGTAAATCTCAACAGAGAAAACTGTAACAGCTAAACAGTGATAAGATACAAAAGTATCGCAGAAGATCCCAGAAACCGTTAGCGTCGACGACGCGGAAAAAAGGGAACTGACGTCATCACGCCGACGTGGGCCTTATGAGGAGTCGGTGACGTCAGACGGAGTCGCGCGCGATGCCGTGCTCCTATGACGTCGTCCACGCCGGTGTGCTACGAAGAATTTTCCGAACGTTGCTGGCGCAAGGGGGATATTCACAAGGTGAGGAATTCACACGGCAGATGTATCTATCAGAATGTAATTTTAAAGAGTATGCAGGAGAGCGGGGAGACTTGGAAGGAAAGTGCTATGCCATCAAGGAAACAAACACTACATAAGACGGTGCTTAGAAAGCAGATGGAAACACAAGACACCATAAGAGATAAAACATC
Organism: Lissotriton vulgaris; assembly: GCF_964263255.1. NCBI lineage: Eukaryota > Metazoa > Chordata > Amphibia > Caudata > Salamandridae > Lissotriton > Lissotriton vulgaris. The sequence goes on along the minus strand of NC_141691.1, from coordinate 1,102,282,360 downwards.
CTTAAAGTCTTGTGTTTGACATACAAAATACTATTTTAAAAATCACTTTAATTTCTACAGACATGTTGAACAAGACTTAACTTTCGTCACTTCTCCAACGCTTTGTTGCCAACAGTCCTGTGCTTCAAAATGCCTTGGCACAGTAGTAGATACTTTGCGACAGCGCATGTGCTGTTGCTTGCAAGACATTGGTTAGTTTACAGTAGGCTCAGAGACCACTCATTGCTCATCATTGGTTGGCTTCATCATCACTCATTTCCTTACTTCTCTTTGGTCAGCGCCTACCAGATTCACTTCCTCTTTGGATGTTGGTCCCTTCCCTGTAGTATGGCTCATGTACTTGTGTCATTCCACTACTCACACTTTCGGAGTTACTTTTTTTCTTTTAGTTGAAGACTACATTAAAGATCAAGTGTTTGCAGGCTCTCCCGTCCCATACATAACGCTTTTCCTTTTTACTGTGGGGCAGGTGGGGGGAGGAGGAGGGGGCGGCTGGCCAGATGGCATCTGCACCCTTTGTGTTGCACGCCCTCCCTCTTTCCGAGATGCCACCTGTCCTCCAGCCAGAAATTAGGGGAAAAAGTACTATGAGCCATTTTCTTCTTAAACTTTCAACCATGCTGCGCAGCAGCATGCCCAAAACATTGACAAAGGCAAGTGCTTGCATAGGCAAGTCGTATTTGCTTTGCTAATGCTTGTCCGTTCAAGCATATAGTTTATGGAGCTCACTTCATTTAGAATTAGGGAACGACACTAACTCAACTTTATTTCACAAAAAGTTCAAAATACACCAATTTCGTCTTTTAAAGTGACAGAACTGTGACTTAGACGGTATCCTTCCACACACTGCTGCCTAGGTACATGGAAACGTATGATAAATTATTGTACTTCATAACAATTCTTATAAGCTAACATATTTTTTTCAAAACGTATTTAAATAAAATAATTAGACTAACAAAAAAACGCAGCAGAGAAAAATCCACGATAAAAATAACAACTTTCAGAGTGTGTAACTTGCAGTTATACAATATGCAATTTTGTTAGGTTATTGAATGACTTAGATTTTTAATAACGATTATAGCTGAAGGACAACCTATAGCGTTTTTTAAAATATACATTTTAAGCCGACATACCGGTGATCCATTTCGAAACACTTGGTCCAATCAGCTAACGCTGAATTCTTCTCATTTGCTTTCCATGTATACAGAATAATTTTGCCACATTCTAATCCTACTGCGATTATGTAGCTGTTAAAAAAATGTAGATACTAAAATTATTCACTATAGCCATCATCAACCAATATCATTTATTAATTTCTATGAGAATGAGTTGGGTTGCTGTTAAATAATTTTGAAAAGAAACTGAAGCAATTTCAAATTTTTCCAACGTACATACTTATATTTACCTGTAATTGGTCAATTCTGAACACCGCCAAACAATGAACACTTGGCCTATTCATCCTCTAGTTAGAGCTCTTACAGCAAATGTATGTGGTGAGACCCAAAGCAGCTAGTTTGTATATGGAAGATGAAAACTAACAATGCCTGATCCCTCATCTCCCCGGAAAAAATATGTCCTTGCACTTTGACCACCACAACGGCATTAAATTGTATTTGCTACACTAGGACCATGGAGATTTTACAACATTCATATAGAATCCCTGACTGTAAAGCGGCTTACATGTAAAAATGTGGGGGGTACCCTGCTGTAGATAGGTATTCCGAAAAGAAATCCAGTTCAATGTAGAAAGACTTGGAATTCTTCCCTGCACAGATGCGTGACCAACATTGTTATCACCTTGATGGACCCCTTTCAATGCTGAACTGAAGTAGGGTTAAAGGTACTGCTCCTCCAAAGACACTCCCACGGTGGCACTGACAATGTGAAACGAGCACAAGAAAAGAGATCATGGATGTGCATATTTGCAAAGTCCTCGGACTCGGTCATTCCCACCCCCTGTGCTTGTTTCTCCTACCCAAACCCCACATGTCTTGAGTCCCCGCTCCTTTTTACTGCCACCAGCCGTTATGAGCTGAGTCAGCTTCCCTTTACGTTGCCTGGCACACAGTATCCCACCCAAGGGACGTTCTGAGTCTGGAAATCTGGTGCGGACACTGGCAGCTCGGAATTAGCTACGCCTAAGGAGAAGTTGGCAGAGTGCAAGAAACTTTGAATCACCGCAACAAACCAACGTTTCTGTCAAGTCATAAGTCAAGTCATAAAATTTGTATAGCGCACTACATACCCAGAGGGTTTCAAGGCGCTTAGGAAGGGGAGGAGGATTATTTGTCAAATATCCACGTTTTAAGCTGCTTTCTGAACGCTAGGTGGTTCTGGGTGAGGCGAAGGTAAGCGGGGAGTGAGTTCCATGTTTTAGCAGCCAGGTATGAAAAGGATCTGCCTCCCATGGTGGTCTTGTTGATGCGAGGTACAGTGGCGAAGGCTTGGCTGGAAGAGCGAAGTTGGCGGGAGGGGGTGTAGAAGGACAGTCGAGAGTTGAGGGAATCTGGTCCGATGTCGTAGAGTGATTTGTGTGCGTGGGTAAGCAGTCGGAAAGTGATCCTCTTATTGACGGGTAGCCAGTGGAGGTCTTTAAGGTGACCAGAGATGTGTTCGTTGCGTGGGATGTCTAATATGAGCCTGGCTGAGGCGTTTTGGATTCGTTGTAGTTTCTTCTGGAGTTTAGCGGTGGTACCTGCGTAGAGGGTGTTTCCGTAGTCCAGTCGGCTCGTGACTAGAGCGTGGGTGACTGTTTTCCTTGTTTCGGAGGGGATCCAGCGAAATGTTTTTCTGAGCATGCGAAGAATGTTAAAGCAGGAAGAGGATACGGCGCTGACTTGTCTGTTCATTGAGAGTGAAGAATCCAGGATGACGCCAAGGTTCCGTGCGTGGTCTGTCGGGATGGGTGCTTTTCCGAGGGCTTCCGGCCACCAGGAGTCGTCCCAAGCAGAGGGGGATGTACCTAAGATGAGGACTTCTGTTTTGTCTGAGTTCAGTTTCAGACGGCTTTGTTTCATCCATTCGGCGACTTCTTTCATTCCTTCGTGTAAGTTAGTTTTGGCGGTGCTGGGGTCCTTGGTGAGAGAAAGGATCAGTTGAGTGTCATCCGCGTAAGAGATGATGTTGAGGTTGTGTTGGCGGGCGATGGCCGCGAGGGGGCTCATGTATACGTTGAAGAGGGTGGGACTGAGTGAGGATCCTTGAGGTACGCCGCAGATGACTTCAGAGGCCTCGGACTTGAATGGTGGGAGGCGGACTCTCTGGGTTCTTCCGGTGAGGAACGAGGTGATCCAATCAAGTGCTTTTCCTTGGATTCCGATGTTATTGAGGCGTTGTAGAAGGGTGCTGTGGCAGACTGTGTCGAATGCTGCAGAGAGGTCGAGGAGGATGAGGGCGACTGTGTCACCATTGTCCAGTAGAGTTCGAATGTCGTCTGTTGCTGCGATGAGGGCGGTCTCAGTGCTGTGTTTGGCTCGGAAGCCAGATTGTGAGGGGTCGAGGGATTTGTTGGCTTCGAGGAAGGCGGCGAGCTGGTTGTTGACAGCTTTCTCGATGACTTTGGCCGGGAATGGAAGAAGCGAGATGGGGCGGTAGTTTTTGAGTTCGGTGGGGTCTGCTGTTGGTTTTTTCAGAAGGGCGGTGAGTTCAGCGTGTTTCCAGTCTTCTGGAAGGTAGCGGAGTTGAAGGAGCAGTTGATGACGTCTCGGAGGTGCGGTGCTATGACGGAGTCTGCTTTGTTGAAGATGTTGTGAGGGCATGGGTCTGTGGGGGATCCAGAGTGGATGGAATTCATCAGGCGGATGGTGTCCTCAGTGGAGATTGGGTTCCAGGCGTTAAGGGTGTTTACGGGGGGAAGATGGTCAGCAGATGGTAGGGTGGGTTGGCTTCCGGGTTGGTTGTCAAAGCTGTTGTGGATGTCAGCAATCTTGTTGTGGAAAAAAGAGGCTAGGGAGTCGCAGAGGGTTTGAGAGGGGGTGATGTCGTTGGAGTTGGCCGAGGGGTTGGAAAATTCCTTGACGATGTTGAAAAGTTCCTTGCTGTTGTGGGCGTTGTTGTCAAGTCGATCCTTGAATGCTGTTTTCTTGGCTTTTCGGATCAGTTGGTGGTGAGTGCGGGTGGCGCTTTTGAAGGCGTCCTTGGTGCTGGTGGATGGGTCTTTTTTCCAGGCCTTTTCAAGGGAGCGGCATAGTTTCTTGGACTTCTTGAGATCATCGTTGAACCATGAGGCCTTCTTGCTGCCAGGTTTGTGTTGACGTTTTTTCAGTGGTGCTAAGGTGTCGGCGGTGTTGGATAACCATAGGGTGAGGTTGGAGGCGGCTTCGTTGGCGTTAGAAGAGAGGGCTGGGGAGGTTCGAAGGAGCGATGCGGAGATCTGATCCGTGGTGATTTTGTTCCAGTTTCTTTGTAGAGTTGGTTGGAGGTGGTTGATGGGTTTCGGCTTGTTGTAGGTGAAGTGAACGCAGCTGTGGTCAGTCCAGAGGGGATCCGTAGTGTGGCTGAAGGAGACATGGTTGCTGGAGGTGAAGATGGGGTCGAGTGTGTGACCTGCGATGTGGGTGGGGGAAGTGACCAGTTGTTTAAGTCCGAGGTTGGCGAGGTTGTCTAAGAGGGTGGCGGTGTTGCGGTCGTTGATCTTTTCGAGGTGAAAGTTGAGGTCTCCCAGAAGGATGTAGTTTTTGGAGGGGAGCGCGTGTGGGGGGATGAAGTCCGTGATGTCTTCACTGAATTTTGCGCGGGGTCCTGGTGGTCTGTAGAGGAGGGTGCCTCTGAGAGTTGTCTTGGGGTCGATGTGGATCTGGAAGTGAAGGTGTTCGGAGTTAGCGAGGTTGGCGTCAGAGCTGGTAGAGATGCGGATGGATTTCTTATGGACGATAGCGATTCCTCCTCCTGTATGGTCCGTGCGGTCCTTGCGTGTGATCTTATAGTCATCAGGGATAGCGATGGTGATGTCAGGGGCGGAGGAAGCGTTCATCCATGTTTCCGTTAGGAAGGCGACGTCTGGAGAGATGGTGTCTAGTAGATTCCATAGGTCAATGGCGTGTCTGTGGATCGAGCGGGTGTTGAGAAGGATGCATTGTAGGTGGTTGGGGTCGGGAATCTGTGGTGTGGTCGTAGCGGAGATGTTGTCGGTGCCACTAAATTTGCAGGAGTAGCATGAGAAAGGTCCATGGGTGCGTCCAGGAGCGGCTTGGACGCAGTTGGGGGCGCGACCGGGGTTGAGGGCTAGGAGGGTGGCGGCATCGTAGGTAAGGCGGGGGGGCTGGGAGGCGTGAGGGGCAGGGGGTCTGGCGCTGGGCGCGGTCCAGGCGAGGACGGGCGTAGACGGGCTTACCTTTGGCGCACCTTCGGCGCGGATTGAGCGCGGTCGCTGCGCGTGAACGCTGCGCGCAAAAATACCTGTCATATATGGATGGAGGAAGGGGAGGGGCGAGGGCGTCTCAGCTGGGAGGCGGCAAGTGTAGCTAAACTCTTCTCTCGCCCCTGAAGTAATGCCCCAGCGGACACCATGCAATCTTGCACCTGAATGACCCATCCAAAGCTTCTGTTACATCGGCTATTAGTTGACAAAGCACAAGTCGAGTTTCAAGGAAATATCTCCCACTTCTTAGGGAACGGGAAATACCTGGAAAAGCAGACTGTCCCGCACTTCTGTGGTAGAAATCATTACACATTCCTTTTTAAAGGAAATGTTTCCACTTCTATACTCAGATGACAATGGAAAGATCGAAAGGAGCGTGGAGAGGTACCCTGCCGGGAGAAAGGAATGGAGCAACTGCTCTCTGATCAACACAAACCACGAGTCTGATGTGATCGCCCACTAACTCTAAACGAATCGCCGTTCTCTTTCCCTGGAAGGTGATAAGTCATGTTATTGGTGAATCTATTACAACTATTTTCGTGCTGCAAGGGCAAAACACACATATCTAGTTATCTATCAGCTTCTATTCCCACCTAACGCTTTCCGAGCAACAATTATGCTACTATTACTGTAGCTAATGGAGTTGATGGTGCATGGAAACGAATGATCTGTTACACTCCCTCAGGTTGCTGCGCTGATGTTAAAGAGTCAAGCAGGTGAGAATAGAGCCGAAAGCCAGGCAGTTCCTCTGTCCAGATTGAAACATTCTAGTGATGGACATTCTTTATCACAGAAAAGGTGTTCACTACTGAAGGGCATTCCGAAAAATAAATTCAGCCCAGAAAATCATGTGATTCTTATCCGCATGTGTCCAGGCACCACACCTATATCAATAGAAAGAGCTATAGCCATATCCAGCTCTGCCTATAGTTACTTACCTTTGGTAACGCCTTAACTGGTAGAGGCAAGATCTAGGCGCAGATTCCTGACCTTTGAATTATCCCCGGGCGCCAGACCGGAGCCAGAACATTTTCTACAGAAGTACCTCTGCTCGTTGGTAGAGGGCATTGAGCGACTCTGTGTCACTGTCTGTGGCATCAACAGAGTCCATATAGCTCTCCCCTGATAAGTTCACATCAGTTTCGATCTTTCCATGCTTTACACGGATCTGGAGAGCGGTTCATCTGCCCATTTTTCAAACTCTCTTGACATTTTGTAGATGACAGTGTGCTTTTTCTAATGTCCTCAGGGTCCTGTGGATGACAAATGTCGGTCCTGGACCCTCTTCGTATTAGTATGTTGTGTCTGAGTTTTCACCATGACTCCTAAGAGAATGGTTCCTGTCTTCAGCTTCGGTGCATGACTCTCTTGGTGGCACGCTGTTAGCAGGCCACACGCCGGTCGCAGTAGTCTTGTTCCAAGGACCGCTCCAGGCCCAGCTTCAGGAATCCTTCCTGCGAGCTTCCTCGCTGTTGACTGGTAAGTTACACCATAAGCAGTTGAAGACACAGCCTTCGCCCTATACGGGTGGCATCTCTGACGCCCCTCCACGTCATCGGGTTGAGGAGTCGAAGCAAGAGTTTACCGCGTGCCTTCCCAGCGCCGGGGCAACTCAGGGCCAGTTGAGGGAGTATTATCTCTCCCTTCATGCTATTTGTGATTAATAGATTCATCAATAACATGCATTAGTCACCTTTCACAGAAAGAGAACGGCGATTCATTTAGAGTTAGTGGGACTTCACATCAGACTTGTGGTTTGTATTGATCCTAGAGCAGTTACTTCATTCCTTTCTCCCGGTAGGGCAGCACTTCACTCTCCTTTCCATTCTGTCACCTGAGTACTGAAGTGAAAATGAGTATGCACCTTGTCTAAAAAATGTTACTTTGTGATATGGTTTGTATTAATGTGGTAAACCAAGGTTTCAGCATTATAGGAATGGACTCATACATGGGGCACAGGTGAACCTAGGATGATTATCATGACACGTTTTGTCAATGTTATTCTGTGTGTAATCAGAACTATGATAATATTCACCTTTGACTCATAATATAGGTCTTACACGTCTTGACTTGAGGAACTTGGTGGTTAGTTTTGTCTTTAACTACTTTAGAGAAAAGTTTTTAACTGAAGTAGGGATTTCTTAGTGGTACTTGATCTCACTGTAGGAATCTTCTTTGTCCTTATATAAGTGATGTACAGATTTTTATGTGTTTTGTTATATGTTTTGTAATTTGTGTTTTTTTTTATACTATGAATATTGTATTTAATTAGTATGTGAACTTATGAACAAGTTACTTACCTTTGGTAACAATATATCTGTAAGAAACATTAGTAAGTTATGGATTCCTTACCGTAGAATTACCCCCAGGCGTCAGACTGGATCCGGAAAGTTTTTCGTCGGCAGTACCTCTGCGCGTTGGAAGGTGGCGTCGGTCAGCTCCACATTCGTCGTTGGCATCGTGTCGCCGGGATGTCGCAGCAGCTACTTAGACGCCGCCCTCGCGTGCTGACGTCTTATCTTTACAAGGCTTTCAGCGCCAAAAAATGCAGAGCCATGCCAGACACTGACCACTGGTGCACAAAACTAGGGCCCTGAAAGTATGTCCTTAACCCTAGAAATTAGTTTGCAGAACTGGGAGGACGGGTGGGGCGGTAAGAAATCTATAACTTATGTTTCTTACAGATATATCGCTACCAAAGGTAAGTAACTTGTTCATCTGAAAGAAACACATTAGTTATAGATTCCTTACCTTAGAATAGATACCCCAGCAATACCAACCCTGGAGGTGGGTCTGAGAACCAAGATCACACCAGAAAGTCCTGGAGAACAGAACGGCCAAAGAAGCCATGTCTCCGGACTTGACTGTCAAGACAGTAGTTCTTCGTAAAAGTGTGCAATGAAGCCCACCTAGCTGCCTGACAGATGTCATTCAGAGTAACGCCCAGTCCCAGAGCAGTGGTTGCTGCTGTCGCCCTGGTGGAATGAGCGCGCAGCACCACTGGAGGCTCCTTCTTTGCCAAAGAATAGCAGGCTTTGATACACAAAACGACACATCAAGAGATAGTTTGTTTGTGAACGGCCTGACCTTTCTTGGCACCCCACGTACCCAACAAATAGCTGGTCATCCACCCGGAACGGTTTGGTGCGATCCAGATAAAAGGAAAGCACACGTTTTGGGTCCAGACGGTGGAGCCTCTCTTCCTCCTTCGAAGGATGCGGAGGTGGAAAGAAGGTGGGAAAAGTGATGGTCTGCCAGATGTGGAATGCAGTGACTACCTTAGGCAGGAAGGATGGACAACTTTGTCCGAATGCACAGAGAGAAAAGGAGGCTTAGAAGAAAGCGCCTGGAGCTCACTCACGCGTCTGGCAGAGGTGATGGCCACAAGGAAAGCAGTGTTGGGAGTTAAGAGCCTCAGAGGAAAGTTGTGAAGTGACTCAAAAGGAGAGCACATTAAATAGGTTAAAACTAGGTACAAGTCCCACTGAGGCATAACAAAAGGAATAGGAGGAAAGAGATGAGTTATGCCTTTCAAGAAACGATTTACCACCGAGGACTTGAAAAGGGAAGGCTGATCTGGGAGCCGATGGAAGGCAGAGATGGCTGAGAAACAGCCTTTGATAGTGCCCAGAGCAGAGCCCTGTTGGGCCAAAGAAAGAAGGAATAAAAAACCTTCAGCAGGAGGGGCAGAGAGGGGATCCACAGCCTTTGCTGTGCACCATGCCACAAATTTGTTCCACCGGCAGCCGTATACCGTCTTAGTGGAGGGAACCTGGCTGCCAAAATTACATCGCAGACTTCGAGAGGCAGGTCGAATTACATCAACTGCCACCGCTCAATCTCCATGCAAGGAGGTGGAAGCTGGACAGGTTTGGGTTGAGGACCGTCCCCTGTTGCTGGGACAGACGATCCTCCTGAAGAGGCAGACGAGTTGGAGAATTGATGGCCATGTTGAGCAGCTCGGGATACCAGACTCTCCGTGCCCAATCTGGAGCTAGAAGAATGACTTGGGCCCGGTCGCGCCTGATCTTCTTCAGCACTCTGGGCAGAAGTGGTATAAGCAGAAAGGCGTACAACAGAACGCAACTCCACTCACAACTAAAACCGTCGCCTAGCGAGTGCCGCCTTGGAAATTCCAACACTCAGAATTGCTGACATTCCACGTTCTCTTCAGTGGCGAATAGATCTAACCAAGGCTCTCCCCACTGTTGAAAGAGAACTTGCACCACCTCCGAGTGAAGACGAATTTCGTTATCCATCATGCACCTGCGGCCTCAGTTTGTCGGCCCTGGCGTTCAGTGATCCTGCCAGGTGTGGACCCACCAAGGATATGCCCTGATGTTCCAGCCATGTCCAGAGGCAGGGGGCCTCCTGACATAGGGTCCATGACACCACCCGCCCTGTTTGTTGCAGTGCCACATGGCAGTGGTGTTGTCCGTGAACACCTGCACTACTCTTCTCCGAACAGCGGGTAGGAATGCTTTGAGTGCAAGACGAATCGCCTGAAGCTCCAGAAGGTTGATGTGGAGCCCGGACTCCGCCGGAGACCAGAGGCCTTTGATCTCCGCCTCCCCCATGTGGCCGACCCATACCAGAAGGGACGCATCGGTCACCACTGTGTGTCCTAGTTGGGGAAGGGAGAGAGATCTGCCGTTGACCCAATCCTGGTTCATGAGCCACCACTGCAATTGTCGAGCAGAGCCCTCTGAGATCTGGACGCAATCGGACAGATTCCCCTGATGCTGCACCCCCTGGAACTTCAGGTCCCACTGCAGAGCCTGCATATGCCACCTGGCATGATCGACCAGCAGGATGCAGGAGGCCATGAGGCCCAGCAGCCTCAGAGTAATTCTGACTGAAACCCGGGATAGAGGCTGAAAGATTGGAATCATAGCCTGAATATCCTGGACTCGCTGTTCCAGAGGATAGACCCGAATCCGTGTCATATCCAGAACCACTCCAATTAAGAAGAGCTTCTGAGAGGGAATCAGGTGTGACTTTGGCACAGTGATGGAGAACTCCAGCGAATGCAGGAAGTTGGCCGTAGTCTGGAGGTGGGAGACCACTGCCTGGGGTGAGCCCTCCTACAACAGCCAGTATTCGAGATAAGTCATCGAGATAGGGGATGACTATAACCCCTGATCTGCGCATATGAGCTGCGACCACCGCCATCACTTTCGTGTACACCCGAGGGGCGCTGGTAAGGCCAAAGGGGAGCACTGTAAACTGAAAATGCTGGCGGCCTACCGTGAACCGCAGGTAGCGCAGGTGGGCCGGCAGGACGAGGATGTGAAAATCAGCGTACTGCAAGTCCAATGCTACCATCCAGTCTTCCGGGTCGAGGGCAGACAAGACCTGAGCAAGCGTCAACATCTTGAACTTCTCCTTCCGGAGGAAGCAGTTGACGTTCCTGAGATCCAAGATAGGATGCAGGCCCTTGTCCTTCTTAGGGACCAGGAAGTAGTGGGAATAACAACCATGGCCTACTTCTGGGACAGGAACGTGCTCGATGGCTCCCTTGGCCAAAAGAACCGTAACCTCCTGCTGGAGAAGGGCCAGGTGATCCTCTGACATGCGGTGGTATGGCGGTGGCATGGCAGGAGGGGTAGCCTCGAATGGTGAGGGAGTAGCCCCTTCAGACTATCTACAAAACCCACTTGTCTGACGTGATGGTAGGGCAGTGGGAGAGGGGATGGCAAATCCTGCTGCCCACTGGCGTTTGATGGGCCTGAAATGTTGGACTAGAAAGGTTTGGAGGCTGCTGCAGAGGGAGGGTTGGTGGACTGGTCCATCTACTGCCCCCCGGAACCACAATGGTTGCGCCCACATCCCCAGTCGTGCGAAGGTTGGGTGCCTTGTCTGTGGCTCTGGGCGGGATGTAGCGGGGCACCCCTTCCGTAGCCATGAAAGGGGCGAAAAGCAGACTGCACAGGTCGGGTGGAGAGGCCCAAGGACTTGGCCGTAGCACGTGAAACGCTCTAGCACGTTGTCTGCTTTGTCGTCAAAAAGGCAACGGCCATCCAAGATCATGTCCATCAAGGTGTTCTGAACATCCCCTGAAAAGCCAGTCGATCTCATCCAGGCGTAGCGAAGAAGTGCTACTGACGTTGAAATTGTCCTACCCAGAGAGTCAACGGTGTCCAGCCCACAACAGATGGTAAACTCCGCTGCATCCCTCCCGGCGGCGACAGCCTGGGAGAGCACTGCCCGGGCCTCCTCCGGACACTGAGGCAGCACCTGCGCAACTGTATCCCACACAGAGTAGGAATAACGGCAAAAGAGACATGCAGTGTTTACAGACCGCAGTCCTAAGCTGGCCGAAGAGAAAATCTTCTTCCCAAGATGGTCCAGCTTCTAGGATTCCCTTACCGGTGGAGCGGTAGGGAATGCGATCTTGGAAGTGGAGGCTTGGACCACCAAGCTCTCCAGGGTGGGGTGCTGGGAGAGGAAAGTGGGTTTGCCCGAAGCGGGGCGGTGGTGTCGGGCAATCATCCTGTCCAGGGAAGCCCCCGTGTTGAGCCTGGACCACGTGCCCAAAAGGACGTCGGTGAGGGCCTCATTAAATGGCAGCAGGGGCTCCGAAGAGCTTGCAGCCGGTTGAAGTACCTCAGTCTGGAGGTTAGTCCTGACAGCCACCGTAGGAAGCTCGAGGTTGAGAGACTGGGCCGCCCTTCGCAACACCACTGCTTATTACCCTCCTTCCTCCATAGCCACGGTAGGAGGAGACAGTATGCCAAGGTCAGGGGAGGTGTCGAGACCACTGGTATCCCCCAGTTCCTCTCTTCAGTCCTGTTTATCTAACTGGTCGGTCAGAGGGTCACCTGACCCCTTCCTGTCCTCCTCTTCATCCTCTGGATGCCATTCTGGCCGAATAGGCACCCCAGGAGTGAATAGGGGAACAGAAACTCCGCTTGACGCCGGTCCGGCTCCACGTCGGGATGGAGGCTGGGGTCGATGCCGGCCGGGGAGCTAACCGGCGTCTAATGCGGTAGTGGTGCCGGAGGAAATGGCTAGGGTGGAGGTGTAATCAAGTCAACCGCCGCCGATCCGGATCCAGGCATGGATCCAAGGAGGGCCTGCGGTGCCCGAGCCGTTGGCGGCGAAGGACTAGGCCCCCCCAACCGAGTCCGTGGGGCCCGAAGGCACGCCGGTGGGTTCGGGACTCCCAAAGATGGCATGCATCACCTCGTAGAACGTTCAAAGCAGGGTAGGAGTCGCTCCGGGAAGGGGGGGAAACGCGGAGTTGACTCTTTGGGCTCCGCGCACGGTGCCGGAGGAGGGGCACCAACCGCAACCCTTGTCGGGTCGGCCAACCGACGAGGAGAATCCGGAGAGCGACAATGCTGATTATCCCAAAGCAACAACGGCAGACCTCCTATGCCGCACCTCGTGCCAATTCCTATACGTGAGTTCGCTGTGCAAACTAACCCTACGCCAGCCATTAAGTGACATCAATGTGCTCCAGATCAGAGAATATTGTAATAAACGGGGTTGCCAGCTCAAGAAGTCCAATAGGCCAAAGTAGTTAGAAAAAATAATTGTTTCCTAACAATTTTCTTTTAAAAAGCATCAGGTATAAACAATCCAGCCAACACGTTCCAATCCCATAGGGAACTTCCTACGGGCTGTACAAATATGACACAAATGCAAACATATTACATACAGATCGTGAGACACAGGACTAGAAAACAAGCACACGTAATACAAAAAACACAAAAAGCGAAACTTATGCAGATAGGGAAGAAAGAAAAGCAACAAACAAATGTCAAACAATTTAACTGCACAATGAAACAGAACATATCATCATATACAAACAAAACATCCAATTTAAGACATTGATATAAAACTTGAACAACTGCTTATTCCAACATAGTAACAGCGTTGACCCTGTAATTTATGAAGAAATTCTTCGAAATGGGAAGTAGCATTCCACACTCTAGTTTTAATCCACAATAAAAATCCCTCGAGCAAGTCAAGCCTAAACTATGAAATAGATCATATGAAAAGAGAAGACAGAAAAAGCAAAGAAGACATAGGGTTGGACGAGATCCATCCAAGGGAAATAAAAAGTAAGACATGTGGGTAAGGTGTGGAACAAAGGCTGGTTGGTGGGAGAAAAGGTGAGGGGAATCATATACAAAAAGTTTAATACAAAGTAACCAATTCAAATTTACAGACTAATAGAATAAAAAGGTGTGAGGAACCCATAAAAAGCTTCTTACCAAAAAATGTGCATCACTTGTAAAGAACACTTTGTAAAAGATGTGAGCAATAATTGTTAACAACCGTTCCCTTGCAGCAGTTGACTTCTCACAACGAACAATATATTCCTTATGTAGGCATACACAAAATTGTGTCTACAATAGTTGGTATTATGGCACAAGCACCAATGGATGTAAGAAAAACAGTACTAGAGGAAGCTCGGGTAGTATACAGGTTTCTTAAAAAAAAAGCATGAATTGCAATCATCTATCAACTGACACACACGTGTGTTTTGACTGAAAAAAAGACTTCCACCAGATGTCTGGAACAGGGGTCCAAATGTAGTAAGATAGCCCCACAAAGGCAGATCAACAACCAGGTATGGGCTATAGTTCAAAGAGATAAGGTCAAAGTGAGAACGCAATTCTATCCCTATAAATGTATGATCAGCAAGGTAGCATCATCCTGATCACAGGGAGGAGCTCAAATATAGGCAATAATCATTAGTCGCGCGATTCGAAATACTGTATCGATTTGGGCGCACCTGTCGTGACCGCCCAAGACACTCCACGGAATTATGGTAAATAAATCCATATGCAAGCAATCAAACAACCTCACAGGAAAAATTCAACTGGAAAAGTAATTTGGAGCGCCTAGTGAGAAAGCAAAATATTTAATTAAACCTATATTATCGTATCGGCATTCCTCCAAAAACTAGTAAGTGCCCCCTAATTAACAGCAATTGAATTTCGGAACACCTACTAGTGGGAAAAGACTCAAAGCGAAGCCGTGGAAACTATTCACAGACATAAATAGGTACCCTCCAAAATAGCAACCATAGCAGAGATGCCAAGTAATAAGTACCACAGTAAATCCATATCAACCACAAACAAAGGTTGTATGTTATCATACCTCAATTTTTTCTTAATATCCCAAACAAACTGTTGCAAATTTTCATATGGTACAGTGTATTGCACCGTGGCCCATATATTTTCTAAGTAGAAATGCGGATTCCTGTTAAGTCAAAAAGGATAAATAGTTAAAAACCTGCCAAGCTAACAGATGGCAACAATTCAATTGACCTATCTGTGTTACAAAAATACGCATTTCCCAATGTCGTATGGTGTGCTTTTCATCGTCCAAAGATCGAAATAGTTAGAGACTACAACTACCAGCAGCCACCATAGCACAGAACCACACAAGTGAAGACACTGCTTAGATTCACTTCAGGCCCATATCCTCAAATAAATTAGCCGCTAGACTCTATCACCCAGTAGGGACAGGTAACAGTACAGTTTGCCGTCATCAATAAAATGATGTTAGAATCGATTCTCCTGAGGCCTCATCTAAGCCTCCTCCGTAATATATGCAACCCCGGACACATTAAAGACTCCGTGTCTATTGACACGTAATACAAACAATCAACGTTACATGTTATGCAGACAAATAAGCCAACAGGGTAATCCGTATGGATTAGACAACAATAAGACAGTCACCAGTGGCCCACCCACCGGTCTCCATAGCCCTTCCTGTTTAACCACATTACACAACCCTTATGACCGTCACAAATTCCAATACCTTAGCGTTGCATACAAATCTGTCCTTCACCTCCGTATACAGCCTATGCTCCTCCCGCCAACGTTCTAAATACACGGGACTCCACCCCCATCCTCGGTCTGACAACCAATCAGATGGGTTGTCATACCAAATCTCGAGTAGCGCTACCTGACTGTGACCAAGGAAAATATAGCGCCCAATATTGAAATGTCCAATGCTGTCCTAGTCACAACAATGCTGTAGAGGGGGTTAAATAAAAATGAAACATAATAAAATACCTAGTCCGCATAGGTCCTGCAATATAGAGGCCAGTGTATATAAATAAATGCGACCAGACCCAATTTTGCTAAGTCGCGGTAGAGTTGTAAAACATCAGATGAAAACTGAATGTCCTAGCTACAATCACCAAATAATGTAGACTATTGTTAGAACGGGGATTTCTAGTTGGCTAAGGCTTGCGCCAAAGCCAGGCAGAAACCACCACTCTAGTCAGGGCAAGGGAGGCACACGCCAAGATAACCCCTGCTCACCCCCTTGGTAGCTTGGCATGAGCAGTCAGGCTTATCCCGGAGGCAATGTGTAAAGCATTTGCGCATGCACACAGCAACAACATCCCAGGCACACTACAAAAGGAACTCCACACAAGGTTATATAAAAATAGCTTTTGTATTCTCATAACACATCAGATAGTAAACACATAACATACACTGTGCCAACTGGCACAAGCAATATTCACAAGGGATTATTTACACAGGACAGGGCCACATGGGCCACTGTCACGATCAGCACTTAACGGAAATTGGTACAAGAAAATAGATCATAAACCTACAACCAGTAGCCACTGGTAATCACTGAGCTCCACCTCTAACATAAGCTTACAGTACGCACAGTCGCATCAGGCGCGAATTACATCCTGCGCCAACCTCACCTGCATAAACGCATTATGCAAACTCTCACTAGTCTAAACACATTAGACCCTACCTCCTAAGTATAACTCACATTAGGGGTGTAAATCACAGAGTGAAACGTCATCTCACTAGCATAACTACAAGAAATGCCAAATAACCTCATAATCATAAACCACAGTTCAGAGGTATAAAACACAGGGTGCGCAAAACATACTAAATGCATTACATTTCCTAGCACCATATTTAGAGCACATCAATCACATTAGGGCCTTGCGCCCTAACCATATACCAGCCCCCCTGGCCAACTGGCCATCCCAGAAGGGGTTCAAATGCCCTGTTTCCAGAATGTCAGGGCGCGCTGCCAATGCAGCGCCAGTCATGGGTGCGCCATCTGCGCAAACCTAAACGTTGCAGCTGCCCACTACTTGCTGGGCAGCTAAGAACAAGACCAGGGCCTAAACGCTGCAGCTGGCACTAAGTGCTGCGCAGCTGGGGAAGGCCTGGCACCTCTGTGCCACTTCTGTCCCTCTCAGGGACTCTCACTGGAACTGCACCTAAACGGTGCAGCTGCCCACTACTTGCTGGGCAGCAGAATATCAGCCAAGGCAAAGGGGGCATGAGCTCTCACTAGCCCGTAGGAACAACTGACTGTGCCCCCTAGATCCATCTGGTTCTTCAAAACAAATATGCGCAGGCCGGAGCCACACGGGGCTCTGTAAACAAAGGTGTCCCCCAAAACACTGTAGCTGCCCTCTCCTACGCAGGGCAATTAATAGAATACTGGCCAAAATGGCGGAGCAGCCTGCTGCCAACCGGGGCCGCTCGAAATGCCAACAATATACTGTGCCTCGATCAGACACTGACTCCCAAGACGTTGGAGCCACGTGGGCTCGAAAACAACAGGCTACAACTGTTGGAGCAGCCCGCTGCATCTAGAGCCGCTCTAAGTGTACAGCCACACTGTGCCTCAATCCGGCACCAACACTCTGCAACACGGCGCCCCCAGCCCTTGCTCACTCACCAGGCTGCTCAGGGGTGCTCCTCCTCGTGCTGCGGGCCTCGTCAGGACACTCAGTGGGGGCAGGCACCGGCAATGTGCCTCGAACCCCCTCCGCCTCCAGTCACCATCTGCTGGCGCCTGTGGGGCTCTCCCTCGCTCACATGAGCCCCGCAAAGGCAGGCACCATCCTCTTCTCACCGGGCAGCTTCATGCGATCCCACTAGGCTGCTGGCCGTGCGCGGGACTACCTGCTGGATCGCAGGCTCCGCCCACGTCCAGGGCAAGGACGCTTGACTTCCGGTTGTTCGGCCTGGCCGCGGCTATTTTCTTTGTATTAAAATGAGGGCTAGGCTCCCTCGGTCCGCAAAACAAGGTTAGGAGCGGGGTGGGCACCCGCTCTGAATTAAAATATCAGAAACCCGGGCATAATACAGGGTAGGCACCTGCGCGCCAAAAATAAGCGGAATCAGCAGGGTGGGCACTCGCAATGTGCACACAAGGGCAGGAGCGCTTTCCTGTGGGAAAACAACACCCCTCTGCCCATAAATACAAATAAAGCACTCACGAGGCGCTGGGGAGCACAAAAAAACCCAAAGGCCACAGAAATGGCCCCTTAAGGCAAAGGGTCCCAGCAACAAGCAGGGAAACACAGGCAAAGGTTTCCAGGGCAAGGATAAAGTCTCCCAGCCATCCTCAGGCAAGGCAGAAGGGCCCCCCAAAGATGTCCTCCAGCAATCCAGGGGCTGGGCAGGGCCCAGGAAGGCAAGCCTTCCCCTGTGCCCCAGCAGCAGCACGCCCCTGGTAGATTCGAGTTGGAAACAAGAACCAAATCATGAGGTCACAGACCCTCTTTTATACACAAAATCTCTTTGTTTCCAAAGGTGCAGCAAGGGGCAAACCAGATGCAACTTGTTCTGGAGCACTTTCTTTTGCTCAGCCCCTCTGTCTATTCACAGGGTGGGCCAGGGACATCAGACAAACCAGCATTGTGCAAGGAAGGCCCAACCCTATTCAGGTCCCAGGTGCACTCCTCGCTCCCATCAACATGCAGATCTCTCCATTCACCACCGGGGCAGACCCATCCTGACTCCTGGAGCCAGGCACACCAGCCAGCTCCAGCCAATCACTAGCCAGACAGTCAATTCACATTTACTGCACAGACATGCCAAATTCTAGAAGTGGCACTTCCGCACTAGACACCACAAATCTGCACACATCATCGTGCAGCATTTAATCTCACAAGTTCGCACATACCAAACTCACCCCTGCACTCCCCACACATCAGGAACTACCATGGACACACATATTCCCCATGCATTCCTATGGGAGGGCAGACCAGTCTCACCACACATACAGAGAGCGCACGCACTTTACACTGGACCACAGTGAAAAAGTGCGCAGAGGCCTAAAATCACCAACACCAGGTTACAGAAACAGGCTAGGAAAATTCAAAAATGTTTCAGGGTGAACCTGCAAAAAGGGCCAAGTCCAACAACTATACAACCTGGTATTGCAAACGTCCTGGGCAAGGGACGGGGGTTTAAATGGAAAATCCTAACTGAAATCGCCAAATATAAATATAGACAATATGGCCTGGTACCGTAGACGTCCTGGAAGAGCGACGAGAGGGAAAATTTAATAAAAATTTGTAATAGACACGGAAAGCGTCTTCATATATATTAGTCTATGAGATAAAGTGTCGCCATTTTCGGCTGGTCAAGAAGGAAAAATCCCAATCAATGATCATCTTAGATAACAGCTTAAAATTAAAATGTGATGTATTGGAACCGGAAGCATCTAATTGTATAATAATCTATGAAATTGACATGTGAATGTCCTATGATGCTGATCCCCAACTCGTACAACTGCAGCAAAAATTGTGGCAAAAATGGTAATGAGCCAATTATCAGTTTTCCCCTCATATATTGCTGATCAGGGAAAATAATCCTGTTCCTTAGTCACCACATATAAATACTTAGAAGTAAAATGCAATCTTTCAGAGCCAGAAGCGACTTCATGAAAATTGCTAAGTAACGAGAAAAAAGTGCAACTGTCTAGTAATGCCAATCCTCATGCACATCCTCATATTAAACACAAATCCATTTGAACCGACATCTCCCCAATCTGTGTTCAGAGTAAAAAACAATAAATCGATCTGATATATGCGGTGGCTAAAATATGAGCTCTGTTGAGGAACAAAGAATCGATAATCCTAACTGCAATAATATAAAAATGGGAGATGGATCTTATCGCCACATGCTAATAATATTCACGACTGCAGTGTAAGGTGGCCGCAACAGATAGAGGGCATTGAAAAATAAGAAACAAGTTCACCAGATAAAATTTGAGCACAGATAAAGTCCCATTTTGAGTATGCTAATAATATTACTCTCTATGTTGACTCCAGTACATTGTTCTAAGTGAGAGCAGAACATAGTCTACCTAGGTCAGCTTACAATGTATAGATGGACACCTATATGTAGTAGCAAACAATCTATAAGCTGACTGGGCCTCAAGACAGAATAGAAGGTAGGTTTGCGAGTTTAGTTGTTGTGAAGTAAAAACAACAAGGGATGATCACAATTAGCAGTTAGTACACATATTGTTAGCAACAGACGGGCAAACAGAAACTGAGATATACCCTATGATGACATTAGATCATGAATCGATTGTGAGCCAATCTAAAGTGTTACTTGTAATGCTGCATCAGAGGGGCCAAGAACAACTGTGCATGTTAAAAATAATCTGGTCCTCCCATCAAACAACACTATCCAGTACAAACTGACACAAAAACCATTTTCCAGAAAATAATGCATTTCGTGATCTGTATTGAACCCATGGGTGATACTACGGAGTTTACATATCCATTTAGATTTGCATTGTCTTCGGTATAACTCCCGATCACCGCCTCTAGCTACCACTTCCACATGCTCGATGGCATGAAACCAAAAGTCAGGCTTGCCATTATGGTTTTTCACAAAATGTTCAGTGAGCGGATATCTGAGATCCCCCTTAAGGACTGCCCTTCTATGCTCCTGAATCCATATTTTTAAGCGACATTTAGTGCTGCCCACATAGATTAACCCACAAGGGCAGCCAATCACATGAACCACAAAAGTGGTATTGCAATTCATGAACTTAAAGATATTATAGTTCATTTATCCATTATATGAAAATCTCTTGATTTTGTCCACCCCTAGATCGCAGCCAAGTAGTACTCATTGTGGTGTCAGTCACCACGTAACTGGGGCAGAGATCATTTCTCAATGTTTTTCCTCTCCTGTATGTGACTGAGGGATTGTTTCTAACCACCTTGCAAACTGGGTATTTCCTCCAGTAAATGCCAGTTTTTGACAAGCTGAATATTAGTGCTGAAGTTATTATCCTCGCTGCAGTTGTGCCTCATACGAACCATTTCCCCATAAGGGATATTCTTAATGGTTGAAATAGCATGCGCGCTGTCCGCATGTAGTACCGCACTACAAGCGGTTTCTTTGCGATACAGAGTACTGTGAATTCGCCCACCCTTCACTTAAAAGTAGAGGTCCAAAAATTGATGCTTTCCTAGCTGTATTTGATTTGTCAGTTTGACATTGAGAGAATTGTTGTTCAGATACTCAAAGTAATCAAGAAGTTGCACCTCAGTACCAGACCATAGGCAAATAATGTCATTGATGTATCTCCCACAGAATACAATGTAATCTGTCCAGGGAGAGGCACATCTGCTCCAGGCCTGCCCCCTCTCGTACCACCCCATGAAGAGGCAGGCGTAGGAGGGAACACACCTGGATCCCATGGCCGTGCCCCTCTTTTGATGACACCACAAACCATCATGCAGAAAATAATTTCTAATAAGGACTAGTTTCATCATTTCAAGTACCATCTGGTTCTGGTCCAGATGGTCTGCTCCATCTCCGTCCAAGTAGAATTCAGTGGCTTTAAGTCCACTTTCATGGTGGATGCACGTATATAAACTTGTTACATCCAGTATCACAAAGAACAACTCATCTGACCATTCAAAATCCTGGAATTTGGACAGAAAATCTTTACTGTCTTGGATATATGATGGTAAATCCAAAACATGTCTACTGAGTTTCAGGTCTATAAATTCAGAGAGCCCTTCCGTTGCCGAGCCCACCCCTGAAATTATTGGTCTTCCTGGGGAAAATTCCCCTTTTTTGTGTATTTTTGGGAGGACGTAAATACAAGGGAATCTAGGGTTTTCAACCTTGAGGTATCTAAATTCTTGATCACTAAGTAAACCCATGTCCCTCCACTCGCTGAGCTTCAAATTGATCTCAATAGTTAACTCTTTAGTTGGGTTGTGACCTATTCTTTCATGACAATGAGAATCCGCCAGCTGACGTTCAGTTTATTCTTGTAATCTACGGTGTTCATAACAACGTTCCTGCCCTTGTCTGCCTCTCTTATAACAATATCCTGGTCTTTTTTGAGTCTATTCAGTGCCCCTCTCTCTCTTGATGTGAGATTACGATGTAACTTATGATGGCACCTATTCTGTTTCTCTAATGTGTACAGACCTTCACTCACACGTTCAGTGAATAAATCAATATTACGATGGTAAGTAGTCTGCATGGATTTAGATTTTGGACGCAAGCCACTATCATTTTTTAGTGTTTTCACTTATATTTAATTCCTCTAGTATTGAATGTACTTCAACCTCCACTCCATCAATAGGAGAAATTAGACATTGCAAGTTCTTGACTTCAGCTATAGTCACATTCGTATGCTCCATAGTTCTACCAGTAACATCATTATTTGGCACTTTGTCATAGAATTTCTTTTTAAATTTTAGCACTCTAGAGAATTTGAAAAGGTCCACATGTACATTGGCAAAATCACCCTTCTGGGTAGGGCAAAAGCCCAAACCCTTACAAAGTAAGTTAGCTTCGTCAGAATCCAATATCCTGTCTGACAAATTGATAACCTTCAATTCCAAATTCTCCCTGTCCCCCTCCAATTCACACGTCATGTCTGAACCCATTGTAATTTCGACCTGGCCTTTGCCCTCTCTGACCTTCTTAGTGAGTCTTCGACTGTATGCACTGTTCCACCCTGGTTTCCTTCTGCCCCCTCTCCTTGTCTTTTTAGTTGTTGCCCCTTTTTTTGCCCGACTCCCACTTGTTCTTAGTCTGGGCATTTATTTATGGAAGATAGTGGATCCCTCCCCTAAAGGTAGTTCACCCGTGGTGGTATAAGAGGATGCACTATCTAAAGATGACAGTGAAGTACTACTTGCGATTCTAACTTCCTCACTATCTTCTCTAGGTCTGTTTTTATTCTCAGACCCAGTGATGGCATATAAACCTCTTCGCAAACGTATAGATTCGTCACTCTCTATAATCCTTGTCATCGCTCTTGATCTTACGCAATTTCTTCTCTTTTAGATAGATTTATATGTATCATGTTTGCATTAGTGACGATGCTGCTTCGACTTCTTCTTATGCTTCGACTTACCCGACCCAGAGTGCGAAGACTTTGATGACTTGGACGAATGGTGCTGGTGCTTAAGCAGCTTTCGGGACCGCTCCCGCAAAGTCTTGGGTGCCATCGACCGGCAGTCAGAGCACGACTTAGGATCGTGGTCGCGCTCCAAGCAAAATAGGCACACGCTGCGGATCCGTCACAGACATCAATCGGTTACAGGAGCCGTATGCCTTGAAGCCGGGCATCCCTCGTGCACCAGGAGTCGACGACTCGAAAAAGATCGAGAAAAAAGTCAGTCAAAAAGTAACTGGAGGTACGGCTCTTCTCGGATCTGTGCAGGCTGGCGCAGGAAAAGAAAGAAAGGACGTCAGCGCGCAAGGGCATCGTCTATGTAGCAATTGCGAAGTCATCCCGGCGACACAGCGCCAACGACAAACATGGAGCCGACCGACGCCACCTTCCAACGCCCAGAGGTACTGCTGACAAAAAACTTTCTGGATCCAGTCTGACGCATGGAGGTAATTCTAAGGTAAGGAATCTATAACTAATGTTTCCTACAGCTATATCGGTACCAAAGGTAAGTAACTTGTTCGTCAGGAGGTTAGCCCTGACCTCCACCATAGGAAGCTCGAGGTTGAGAGCCTCAGCCGCCCTACGCAACACCACTTCGTATGATGCTCCGTCCTCCGTAGCCACGGTAGGGGGAGACAACATGCCAAGGTCAGGGGAGGTGTTGAGACCACTGGCATCCCCCAATTCTTCTCTCCAGTCCTGTTCATCTAACTGGTCGGTCAGAGGGTCACCTGACCCCTCCCAGTCCTCCTCCTCATCCTCTGGGTGCCATTCTGTCCAAAAAGGGACCCCAGGAGAGAACAGGGGCATAAAAACCCCGTTCGGCGCCAGATCCGGTGTCAGGCGATGCCGGTCCGGCTCCTGGTCCACGTTGGGATGGAGGCCGGAGTTGATGCCGGCTGGGGGGCCGACCGGTGTCGAATGCAGTAGTGGTGCAAAAGGAAGCTGGCCGGTGGAGGTGTAATCAGGGCAACCAGCGCCGATCCGGATCCAAGCCTGGATCCAAGGGGGGCCTGTGGCGCCAGCGTCATCGGCGGAGAAGGCCTAGGCCCCCCAACTGAGTCTGTGGGCCCGGAGGCGTGCCGGTGCCCAAAGATGGCATGCATCCCCATGTAGAACATAGGAAGCTGGGCTGGAGTCGCTTCGGGTCCCGGGAAGGGAGGGAAACTCAGAGTCAACACTTCAGGCTCCGCGTGCGGAGCGGCGGGAGGGGCACCACCTGCATCCTTCGTCGGGTCGGCCGACCAATGAGGAGAAGTCGACGAGCTATGATGCTTCTTCGACTTCTTCTTATGCTTCGACTTACCCGACTCCGAGAGCGAGGATTTCAATGACTTGGACGAATGGTGGTGGCTCTGCGACCGGTCCCGCGACCTACCTCGGGACCGGGACCCCGAACGGCGTGGAGCCGACTGCCGGCGCTCCAGCAGCTTTCGGGACCGCTCCCGCAAAGCCTTCAGCGCCATCGACCGGCACTCAGAGCACAACTTGGGGTTGTGGTCGCGCTCCAGGCAAAATAGGCACACGTGGTGCGGACCGGTGACAGGAGCTGCATGCCTTGAAGCCAGGCATCGTTCATGCACTAGGAGTCGAAGACTCAAAAAAGAAGTCGACAAAAGTTGTGAAAAAAGTCAGTCAAAATGTGACTGGAGGTACTGCTCTTCCCGGAGCTGCGCTGGATGGCGTGGAACAAAAAAAGAACTGAAGTCAGCACGCGAGGGCGGCGTCTAGGTAGCTGTCGCAACGTCATCCCGGAGAGACAACGCCAACAACAAACGTGGAGCCGACCGACGCCACCTTGCGACGCTCAGAGGTACTGCTGACGAAAAACTTTCCGGATCCAGTCTGACACCAGGAGGTAATTCTAAGGTAAGGAATCTATAGCGAACGTATTTCTTCCAGATGTGTAAATTATTTTTACTTCTTGACAAATTGGGACAAGGTGGAGATGCAATATCAAGAATGACTCGCTGCTCTGCTAGGTGTATGATTTAAACGTGTGTAAACTGTGGCTACATGTCTCTATCAGATAGGCACTTTAGAAACATTAACTAGCATACTATGGGTGATAAGGGTCACAGTCTGGAAGTAGGCTGTAGCTGCAGAGAACAATCTTTGAGCTCTAGCACATTGGGCACAGTCTCCTCAGAATCGCAGAAAGATTACCAATATTGCAGCTGTGCTAGAAGAGTGACCAGAGGTGACCGTACAGCTGTAACCAAGAAGGAACTGTGCCCATGGTGGACTTTGCTACTGGGATAAAGAACTGTGCCAGTGGCAGTCATCAATTCCACGTTTCAGATGAGAGACCAGCAGCTGCCATCATGTCTCTATGACCCACAGGCCTACCTGCTACGGTTAACTGTGAGATGAAGAAGCAGGTTCAATATCTGTTGTCGGCTCCACCAACACCAAGTACCTGCATTCAGGCAACAGGGCAAACTTGCCGCAACCTACACAGTCCGAGGGGTGCACCAACTACTGCATCCTCTTCCAGAATTGGGACAGAGTAGAGACACATGCTCACTGTTCTCCCATCGGCTACAGAGAGAACATGAAGACCCTTGTTGTGGCGAGACAGGTATCAAAAGAACTGTACTGAACTGAGCACTATCATTACTGAACTGGGATAATATGCCCTTGTACTTTGATTGGGGTCACGCAACAATCTAACCCTATGGGGAGCTCCCTAACATCGCAAGATGAGCAACATCTCGGTAAAATGCATGGGTGGCATCACAAGTCACAATAGCCCAAACGCCAGATGCATTTTGTTGTACCTATTAATATTGCCTGTGTGTTATTTCATTTTAAGTATGTGTATTAAAGTAGTTTTCTTTACTAAGTTAGGCACTGGATTAGATAATCAGCTATTGCACTGCTGGGTGGTTATCGAGTTCTGAGCTTGAGCAACCTCACACAACCTCCCTGACAAGCCTGTGAAAGCATGCCATCGCTACAAATAGAATTAAAAGCTGAAAGTGTTGTACTTGGCCCAGTCCCTCCTTGCTCTGTGGATCCCGGAATAGGGTCTGTCAGAGAGTAATAGAGACAATATTTACATCAGTCATTACCTGGCAACTTCTAGGGTTGGTGAGTTTATACTGATTTTGTCAGTCTGTCGCCCAGACTCTCTCTCTGCCTGCAGTTTCATTGTTGTCTACCATATAGTGTGGTTACCACATGTGTTGATATGCATTCTTCTACTGTCTGGCAGTTGAGCTTCCAGTATTTTTTGGTTTGCAGGCAGTCTTCCTACTAACAATGTTGTCTGGAACTGTTTCCCTACGTGACTTCTCAGCGTATGCTCTCCCAAGAGGGTGCCAATACTTTTAAGTTCTATTACAAATTCCTTTCAGGTCTTCTCTGCACTCATATAGATGCACTGCTCTGGTGTCTTCCAGATTCTAGTGTGTTCCTACGTTTATCAACTTGTAATTTGTCTGCCCTTTCTACCTTATCCCTTCCGGAGGTCAGACTTTTAGCTAACTTTATTCCCTTGATGAATTTGGTGTCTCAAGCCAGAAGAGAGGCTGGTGGGTTGTCTTCACCATGCTCTTGCTCATGGCTACAACATACGAAAACTGTTACTTGACATATATTTATATGACTATGTTGTGACTATGCATGAAATTATATCGGACATACATATAGCATAACATTCTGAAGCTATATTACAGTTTTACATCTTAAAAACAACGATATGGACTAAAATAGCATTCACAGGGGTTTAGGAGTAAGCAGGCACGATTCAGGAACTAGGCACAGAAAGAAATTGGCCTCTTGAGATCTGTAATTGAGTGACTCTGGTGTGAGTTTTCCAGGTGAATACTATGAGCATCCAAGCGTCAAGGAATTCCATGCAGGGGTTGGTGTTGTTTGCTGAGTGTTCCAGCAGACCGATTAGTCTAAGATTTACCCTTTGGTGTAGTATTCCAACTCCATCATGTAATTCGTTAATGCCTCGATTTTAGTGGTTAGGCCACATGAGTGCTTCTCTAATAATAATTTGTCATCTTCCAGCTGGCTTAGTCTAGATTCTGATTATGATATTCTATTTGTGAGATATTTAAAGTCTTTCCTGATTCCTGGTATTTCATTTTGCATTATGTCTGTGATGGGTTTTGCTCCTTGTGCTATGTTGTGTAAAGATGCAAGCCACTGAACAATCATATCCTTGTTGGCGCCTGAGTCTGAATTAAATGTTATAAGTAAGGGATCGGTGGATCTGGCTTGGATCAGTCTTGCCCGGTTTTGATCCATTTGGCCACTATCCCACTTTTTAATTTTGGTCTGTCATGGTATGAGGATTGTAGCTGGGTGGATGTAGTTGTCAATGATGTTAATAGCTTGGCCTGTTTGATTAGTGCTTGTAGATGTTTATTAGATCTGATGTGATCCTCCAACATGGTAATTGGCTTTCTTCGCCTTGACAAGTGCAGAAAGTGATGGTTTAGTGATGTCAGCACGACTGCCATAACTTTTGCTTATGAGCTCTGGGGAGCCTGACAATTGGTCGATATGGTCCCTCTCAGGGCGAAAAACATGAGGTCTAGGTAAAGCAGGGGTCCAGACAGTTTATCACAAACAGATCGACGGCGTTCAACACGGTGGACCATACCATCTTATTACACCGTGTCGAACAAGCCGGCCTGCGAGGCTCGGCCCTCGGCTGGGTGAAGACTTTCCTGAGCGACCGGTCCCAGGCAGTTAAGCTCAGGAACTTCACAGCGCCCAAATTATCGACCACCTATGGCGTCCCGCAAGGCTCGTCATTGTCCCCCCTCCTGTTTAATTTATACCTTAAACCTCTATTACACTCTTTAAAAAACAGGAGGGTTACGATTTACAACTATGCTGACGACCTGCAGCTAATTTTCCCACTGGACTCAACCGACTCCGCGGCGGAATTTCAGGCTACCATGCTGCACATTCAACGGTGGATGGAGTTGAACCACTAAAAACTCAACCCCGGGAAGACCGAGCTGGTACTCCCGGGTAAAAGTTCGATCAGCTGGGGCCCTTATTTCTGGCCGTCAACAATGGGATCTCCTCCCTCTCCCTCTCCCTCTCCCTCGGTGAAAAGCCTCAAGATCACAATCAACTCCGATCTCTCTTTGAAAAGCCTGGTGGGAGCGGTGATCTCGTCCAGCATTTTTCAGTTACACAAAATTAGGAAAATTGCCCATTTACTCACGCACCCTGCCCTCATTCAGGTGGTTCTCGCATTGGTCCTCTCCCGATTAGATTTTTCAAATTCTATCTATTTAGGCCTTCCCCTGTTTTTGTCTAAACGCTTGCAAATTGTGCAAAATCAGGCGGCCAGATTAATCTTCAAAAGCCACGGTAGTAGTTTGGCGAAACCACTGCTGGTCACTCTTCACTGGCTACCTGTAGCCCAACGGGTAACATTCAAAGTAGGATGCTTGGCCTTCAAGGCCCTCCACGGAAAAAGCCCCATGTTCATCAACAGCCTTATAATCAAACATGAGTCGACTCGCAATCTCCGCTCTGCCCATCTATCCCTTCTCACTCTGCCCTCCTTTAAACGGAAACGTCTTGGTGGGTGCCGATTCGCTCATCTTGCTCCAAAGGTCTGGAACTCTTTCCCGGTGTCGCTGTGGTTCTGAAATTCTGGACCCTGCTGTAATATGGTCCCGAGGTCCAACACTTGTGTCACAAAATATCATCGTATCATGACGAATGTGGTATCGGCAGACCGGTAATGATTAGGACATTACCCCTATGCATTTGCGTCGTGATTGAGCGATGCTAACTCCCTTTAATCATGATTTCCGTTCTGAACCCTCGGACTCCATTTTGTGAACAGGCATCCATCTTATGGCTTGCCCTCATATAGTCAATTGATTGAGGTCGAGCTTGATCTGAAAGGACACGTCCACCTTAGCTGACTTCCCCGTGACCTGGCCAAACTGACTCCATTGCCTCCAGCCAAACCTGTTTGGGCAGCTCCTCGCCCAGTGGCCGAGAAAGATAGCATCAATGTACAACATGCTATAAACCATTCACTACATACAGACCATGTTTTCTACAAACATACACCTGTCCATGTTTCTTGTTTATGGCCAGTTTTACGGCAAGGAGGTGCCCGATTTTATTGGGGTTTCATCGATATCTGATGGGAGTTCTGGGCCTGGCTGGGTAATCCATCACGAACTTGACATCTAAAATGTGGGTTGGCCGTCATGACTTTGCTTTCCGCTTTATTGTAGAAATATGTGTATAGCCGTATTGTAAACTCAAGAATTCTTGCCTGCAGCTGTTATTTCTGTATATAAGGAGAAGGCTGGTTCTGTAAAAATGAACAGTCTCCTGAGAACTTACGACCCGTGCTGTTGTAATTCTAGGACGCTTGTTACTTGGTTGCAGCCAATAAAACTCGATCTCTGACTTCACCTAGAAGACTCTTGGTTTCTGTGGTCCGGAACAGGGAGAACTCAGAGGTCTTCGGGTGTTATCCCCTGGCACCACCGTGTTCCTAAAAACCCGGCACCTCATCGCTCAGGAGATGCACTAATCTCATGGAGTTCAGGGGCGCACTGAAGACCTGGTTATTCAAGCAAGCTTCGGGTTAGGTTAACTGTTTTGTTATTTCTCCTCACTACTAGCGCCATGAAACCTCTGGGTGCCCGTGCGCTTAACAAATTCAGAATAACATAACATTGTAATGAGGCTTCTCTAATTACTGCCTGACCCGCGTACTTAGGAGAACACTGACCGGTGTTGAGTAATGCAAATCACTGATTATGGACATGCAGTAGATCTGGTTTATTGCACAGTGCTTTTGATTTGTGACAAGATAAAATGGCGCTCTATGAAAAAAAGCCTGCAGCGGCAGATAGATTGAGTTGCAGTCTGATTCCCTGTTAAAGCTTGCCCCACTATTTTGAGTCAGGTTGCAGGAGGATCGAGATCAGTCCCACTATGCTAGAGTTCATCCTTAATAAACAAAAGATGCTAGTGCAGCACTGAGCAATGTGGGCAGGTTAGCAGGTTGCATTCAAAGCGATTGCTGAGATCCCTGCAGCTGCTGCTAGGATTATTATTGTTGCCTCTGCCTCTGCTGCCATTTACGATCATGATTCGTGAATAATTACACACGAGTAGTTTTACCCGGTACAGTCGTTAGCAGCCCAATAGTTGAAGCTTGTGCGGGCAGTTACTGTCCATTTTAGTTGAAGTTTTGTACTCATCTTTGCAGCAGCAACTTTCCAATATAAGACAAACCTGCTGCGCATCAATTTTACTGTTGTAGTGCTTTATTCAGTATTGGGATGATAGATCTCCTTGATCCCCCTTAAATCATTTTGGTGGTAGTTGGTAATGCCCTATTGAGTTTTAGTGTGCGCGGAGTGATAGTTTCAGGTGGCCATCTTGCTCCAACACTAACCACCTGCCCTAATGGTAAAGTGTTTTAACAAACAAAATACAAGAACATTTATTGACATGCAAAAATCCTGCACTTCTGGATGCTGTTGGAATTGCCAAGAGCGTCAAAACTTAACATGATTATGTTAAGATTTTAAACAAATCTGGGCGTTGACAATATTTGTGTTGTTCAAACTCTTAAAGGCAAAGGAAAGGGAAGTTAAAAGTTGCTTATACCAATAAATGTTTTGTGTAGTCGGCGTCTAGTGGTGTTTGTTTCTAATGTATTTTTTAAGGCATGTTTCTAGTTTCACATTTTGTCTAGCAATTACAAGAATTTGCAGCAATTATGGTGTGCTGGAGAATTTTGCAAGCGTGTCATAATTCTAACAAAAAAGGAAGACAATGTAGTGATAATTGACAACAAAAAATAGCATGAATAATATAATTTTAATCAGCCCGACTGGTGCCACGAAAGGAATCTGAATGTAAACATACGGTTCCCAGTATTCAGATAGATGGAAAACCCATTGACATACTGATGTACTCTGGGTACAGAGTTACTATCATTTTTGATAGTACTTCTGATTCTGTGTGGTGTATCAAAGTGTAGAAAGGACCTGTTATCACACCAGATGCTTACGGGGGGCGAGATTAGGACTTGATCTAATTGGCCATTTTCAAACTACTATTGAAGTGAAGGGGAGGTTAATTTCTGTCAAAGTGTATGGTTTTTATGTTGTTTTGTATGAATAGAATTTTTTTTATACTGCATTACTTTGTATACACTGAGCTTTCTCTACTAGCATATAGCAATTATGGGTTATAATGCTATATAGAATAAAAGTGGCCTAGGGAACTGTTTTGAACACTTGTATTTGCCCTGGGAACAGATAATAGTAGAGGGGGTCATTATGTATGAACTTAACTTCAAGCCATTCAAATAAATGTTTGATCAAAACAATGGCAAATCTCTGAGCAGGTGGAAGAATCTGAAAAGGTCCGAGAAAATGTATACTCAACCTCTCCCACACCTTCTGAGATACACCAGGAATAACCATCGGTGGTTCGACACATTTCAAAACCTCATCATTTGTCGCACAATTAGTACACTTACCAATCCTATCGTCCACATCCTTGTATATCCTGGGCCACCAGAAAGTTTCTCTCAACCTCTTTTTAGTCCTTGTCATGCCAACATTACCCTCATGACTAATTTCCATCAGTTTCTCCCTGACAACACCTGGATGAATGAATTTGTCTGTTCTGAAAAGCAATCCATCTTCCAATGAAAGTCCAGATTGTACCTTGCTATAAAGGTGAAGATCAACAGCAAGGCATCCTTCTCTTGGCCAGCCCTTTCTGGTGAATTCCACTACTATTTTAACACCTAATCCTGGTCTAAGGCAGATCTCTAATCTCTTACATTTACACACTTAGAGTGTAATAAAAAAACATTGGTCACTAAACATTCCATGTCATACTGATCATACTACTTCTCCTGAGATGGGATATCTAGATAAGCAGTCAGCTTTCTAGTTTTTACCACACGGAATGAACTCAACAACAAAATCATACTCCAATAATTTGACACTCAATCTCACTAACCAAGCTGTAGCCTTAGAAAGAAAGAACATTAGTACAATTCAAAATGGGCATTAATGGGCTGTGATCTGACCATAACCTAAATCTAGTGCCCCATACATAGGGCTTAAACCGCTCCACTGCCCAAACACACACTAGCATTTCACGCCCAATGACCGAATACTACCTCTTAGTCGGACTATGCGTATGAGACGCACACGCCACAGTGCGCACATCATCCCCTCTGTCCTGTGACAGTACAGTCCCAAGTCCAACAACACTTGCATCCACTGTTATAGTTAAAGTCTCACCAGGATTGAACAAACTCAGTAAAGGAGCATTGCTCAACCATTCCTTGATCTTTACAAAGGCACACATTCGCAACACACCACACAAACCTGGCATTTGTTGTCTTCTTTTTAACATAGTAAGAAGAGGTTCAGCAACGGTGGAAACATTCTTTACAAATGTACAAACAATATTCGAACATTCCCAGGAACACCTTTAACTGTTCTTCATCTACAGGAACAGGTGCATCTTCACAGCGTTCAATATTCCTGGCTGTGGACCAATACCCTTGCCAGAGATGGCATGGCCCAAATATTGTACTTCACACACACCAAAGTCTCACTTGTCTTTTCTTAGTTTCAAACCGCTCTCACTCCTAGCAGTCAAAACATTGTTTAACCTCACGTGATGTTCATAAACGTCCTTCCCAAAAACACACACATCGTCTTGAAACACAAGCACACCATCTAGTCCCTTCACGACCTCACACAATTCTTTGAAAATCCTGTGCAGCAAAAGCGAGACCAAAAGGAATCCTACAGAATTGATACATAAGATAAGGTGTTATAAAGCAATAAGATGTCTTGATTGTTTTATCAAGACAACCGGACGATACATTGAATGCAGATCAAGTTTCGAAAACACATTAGCTTCGGATAATGTAAGGGATACCCATCCACAAAAATTGCTTGGTTTTTATTCCTTAGATCAATGCAGATTGTGATTGCATTCTTCTTATGTGCCAACATAATAGGCAAAAGCCACAGAGAAGATTCTATCCGTGTAATCATACCATCTTTGCACAGGTTGTCTAACACATTTTTCCCAATATCTCCAACACTCAATGGCACCCCCCTCAGTTTTTGTTTCACTGGGATACACCTATTTCCCCTTTTGATATGTTCAATAACTTCAACATTCCCTACTGCTCTATGCCTCTCAAGCAAGTGTATCAATTATCTACATGCCCTTTTAATTGACTGTTCATACTGTCACTATCTGATGTACCCCAACTGGTTTAAGAACAATACATAAACATGCTTGGTGGTGCCACCCAAGAATATCTGGCCCACTATGTGAGCCATATACTTTCCCCTGGACCTCCCAACCTTTAAAACCAATGAAAGTATTGAAGAAACCTACTAAGTCAAGTTTGGGACAATCATACCCTTATTTATGTAATTTATTTATTGTGTTTTTATAAAGCGCGAACATGACCATCAAGGTATCAGAGCACTGTACAAAGAACGAGCAGATGAGGGATGCTGAATAGTAAAAATGACTATTACTTAAGATCCACTGTATATAGCATTTGAGGAGCTCTGTATAAAAACAATAAGTACAATATACAATAAGGTGAATGACAGTTTCATGATAGTTCCATTATGACTTCGTCTCTAACTTCCTCCCTGAAAGCCAGAGTGAGGTAATAGCTCATGTTGAGTGTGGTAGGGAGTTCTATATTATTGGAGCAGATCCAGCGAAAGTGTGGCTGTGAGTTTTCCTTTTTTTTCAAAATGGCTGGTTCTAGTATGAGGGATTTAGCACTTCTAGAATCCCCTCCTGATAGTTTGTTCATATTCACCAAGTATTTGGGACCAGAACTGTTGAGAGCTTCGTGTGTTATGCACGCCACCTACAGTTGGATCCTAGCTTCAACTGGAAGCCAGTTGAGGGCCCTGAGTGATTGGGAAATGGGGCATAACGACATGTGCCCGTTAAAAAT
Organism: Lissotriton vulgaris; assembly: GCF_964263255.1. Lineage (NCBI taxonomy): Eukaryota > Metazoa > Chordata > Amphibia > Caudata > Salamandridae > Lissotriton > Lissotriton vulgaris. The sequence goes on along the minus strand of NC_141691.1, from coordinate 1,102,248,827 downwards.
CTTGCTACTGCATTTAGTGTCACTTTCATTAGAGCTAGGCTGGATTTAGGTAGACCTAAGAGGTTTGCATTTCCATATTCCAATCTTGAGAGCAGTAGAGACTGAACTACAATTTTGAGGTCATCAAGCGGTATGAATGGTTTTAGATTTTTTTAGAAGGTGCAGATCGGTGCTTCTGGTTGCTGCTTGTATGTGAGTTTGCATGTTTAGAATAGAGTCAAGTAAGAGGTCTAGTGATTTTTCAGAGTCTGAGATGGTTGGGGTGCAGTTTAGCAATTTGAGGTGAAGAGACCAAGGATGTGGGTGTGGGGATCTAAGGGATGGGTAGACAAGAATGAATTTGGTTTTTGCAGGATTCCGTTTTAGCTGGCTATGTGCTAGTCAGTCCTGTGTTTTTCTCAGGGTGCCATTCAGTTTCTTGGTATCTTCTTTAACACCTTAAGTGCTGCGCCTATTCCAACGGCCGACGGCACCACTACCTCTGGAGTGCTGCCGTTGGACGTTCCAACTGCACCTGCGCAATGGAACGTTCAGCACTGGAGCTGGACGTTCCATAGCTGCTAAGGTGTTAATTAAGTTTTTGATGTAGAGCGGAGTATCATCAGCATACATGTGATATGGGATTTTTGACTGTTTAAGGATTTCAGTGAGTGGTTCTATGTATAGATTGAAGAGCGTTGGTGAAATTGTGCATCCTTGCAGAACACCCCTGTCAATATCTGCTTCCTGAGATAGGGTGGTGCTGATATTGACTCTTTGTTGTCGGTTCTGCAAGGAGGTGAACCAGTTGAGGAGAACTTCTGAAAGGCCCATTCAGAGCTAAAGAGTTATTTGTAGCTGACCATGTCAAACGCCACTGATAAATCTAGAAGTATTTGAAGACAGGATTTGTTTTGGTCTAGTGATGTTTGTATATCATCCAGGATGTTTGGAATGGTGACCTCGGTGTTAAGTCCAGGCTGAAAGCCTGATTAGTGTTCGCATAGCTGATCATGGGTGCATTCTTCTACCAATTAGCTAGGAAAGGCAGACTGAAAACTGGTTGGAAGTTGTTTAAGACTTTCTGGTCAGTGCCCTCTTTCTTTTAGTAGAGAAGCTACTTGGCCAATCTTCAGGCACTCTGGGAGGGATCTTTGCTGGAGAGATGCGTTCACGATTTTCATCCATAAGGTAGTGACGGATTGGTGGATCTTTTTCAGTAGTGGGAGTGAATGGGATTGTCAAAATGTGTGGTAAGTTTCATTGAATGGATGATTGTCTAGATTTTCCCCTCAGACATAGATCTGAAACTGTTTCTGAGACTCTGTTTTTTCTTGGGACTGTTGGTCAGTATTTTTGCTGTTTGTGTGGGATTAGTGTGTTCGGTAAGTTGGGTACTAGCTTGGCTAGGGATAGAATTTCTTATGGTTTCGATTTTTTTCTTTAAAGAAAGTGGGGTAGGCATTCAGATGTCCACCAAATTGTTTGCAACTGTAGATTCTGCAAGTTTTCCTGATTGTTGTTTTATTATATCGAAGAGTTTTGTTTTATTATATCGAAGAGTTTTCTGGGCCTGTTCTCTTCCTTATCTAGTCCAGATTTGTTTGCTGTTGTTTTGCCTTTCAAGATATCCTTATTGTAAAAGATTGTGTGCCTTCTAAACTGTTCAAGATGGGTAATGTTTGGGTCCTTACTTCAAAGTCACTACAGATGTCTTAATTGTCTTCTAATGCTAATTGATGCTAATGTTTGGGTTGAACCATGGTACAATAAATTGTATCTTTTTACTTTTCAGAAGTAATAGAGCCGCTTTCTGAGCTTTGTTGGTCAAGCTGCTGTTTTAGAGATGCAACAGTTCATGAGCAGATGTTTGGTCTGTCCGAGTTGCCAAGGAGGGTTGGCACAGGCCCACAAGTTCTGTTTATGTTGCTATAGTCCCTTGTCCACGTTTTTTCCCTTCTCGTTTGACCCTTGATTATATTATTTGAGCAGACATTAGGAAATTAATTTGATGGTGGTTTGAATAGTCTGTAGGGGTGGTGTTTACCATGTTAATTGATCCCGGTTAGTAATATTAAGGTCAAGTGGGTTGGTCCATTGCATGCTTAAATCATGTTGAGGTCTCAGAGTAGGTTACTGAGTGCAACCACTGTGGGGTCTTTGTCATTATTCCAGAGATATTGTGTTGGGCACTAACAAATTACATTCTCATTCTGTGTGACTATTTACAAAATTACGGGATCTGTCTGCGTTTTTACTTCTATTACCTGCTCTTTGTCTGGGTGATGTTTTATGAGCAACGACCCATTACCTGTTGAGCTCTACAGGATGAGAGAGATGATTGTACTGCAGGTTACAATTGTCAGAAAGTATGATTCTTATGGTAGAGTTGGTGGGTTCGGTTCAGTTCAGCAATCTTTGTTTGGTATGTCAAACAACCAAAAAAGCGGTAACAGATATACAAAAATAAATACAAATGCTATATAACAAATTTGATCATATGTAAAAATCCAGTCGATTATATGTAAAATCAATCATAAATATCAATACTTTTTCTCACATAAATTGATATTAGGATATATGATGCAACATAAAAACATATCCGTGGGCCATTTAATGTAACTAGTAAATTCATAGCAGCGGAGTTGGTGGGTTTAAGGTGATAGTGAGGAGACGGAGTATGAGACGGGTAGCTAGTATGTAATGCCTGAGGCTGCTACTTGCCTTTTTAGTTCATTAAAAAGAGAGTCAAATTCTTGCAGGCTCTTGTCTGCTGCTTGGATTAGGATGTTAACCATTTTTATAAATGTATTATTTATTATGCCATTTATAGAGAGCCTTGTTACACCAACGGTCTGTCCCCGCGCTATAATCAGACCATCCAATGTCAAGCATAAGAGCATGATGCAGCAATAAGAACTAAGACAGAGACCTAAATAGCCAAGGCCTTAAGGCCCATAGGAATGAATGGGAATTACTGAATCGGTAAATACCGATTCGGTAAAAGGGGGGAAACATTGAAGGGTGGCAGAGTGTCATTTTGACACCCTGTTGCACCCCTGAATTGTGTATGGGTGCACATGTGGCACAGTATGTCTGCCACATGGCACTGTTATTATTTGCATAAACTTGCATTTTTTAGGGTTTTCGAAATTTACCACCAACTTGTAGTTGGTGGTAAATAACAAATTCTAAAATGGGAAAATCACTCATTTGAGTGCTGCCTACATATCAGGATTCGGTAATTTACTGATTTCTTAAATTACCGATTCTGTAAATTACCGAATCCTTAATGAAAATCCTAATTCTGGTCGGTAACGGCCGAAATTCGGTAATTTCGGCCGTTACCGACCGGAATTAGGCTTCCTACATCTGGCCCCTAATTTACTTCACAATACTTTGGGAAGAAGTGCATATTTATATTTCAAAAAGCAAAATAACTCACTCTAAAAAATTAGGAGTGTTAGAATCAATAAAAACTAAATTAAAAACAAAAAAAGAAAGAAATATAAAAATATCATCTGGTTCTTGCGGCATTACAGAGACACTGCAGTACAAATAAACTCATTGGATTCACCATGCATGCAACATTACAGAGATGCCGAATGCAAGGGGAGACCGAGTCATACGACAATGCTCGCAGCAGTCAAACTCCTAGCAAGTTGTGCACACTGATAAGCTTGTCTCCACTTGCGAGTTAAGCAGTCCCCTTGTAAGCGTGCTCTGACATGCATAGAGTATTAACTTTTTTACCGTGAGTTGGTGCAGTCAAAAGTGCAGGACTCTACTCCCTGGGAGACCTCTAAGAGAAGGGGATACTCCTAGATTTTCAAATGCTACAAGATACGCACAACCTAGCACTAGGTTAATGTTTGAAGTATGGTAAGACTAGGGGATCCCTCCGATGAGTCTGGAACGTGACCCCAAATGTACCCCTCACCAATGCACTACTGCAGACTGTACACACCATAGGATATTGCTTCAGATTAGTGTACTAGATCTGCAAGGCATAAGGGAGCACAGAGACATCTCCTTGTAACCTCTTCAGGAGTCCTAGAATGCTACTTCCAGGAAAGCCTGTAATGACAAGGAACGGCAGAGGCAATGGAGTTTCCCCGTAAAGTCTCCAGAAACACCTGCTTCCAATTCATTCAGTTTAATATTCTGCTTAGGGCCTCCCTCACACTGCAGAAGATTGGAAGCTTGTACCTAGGGGAGCGCTCTAGTTGCGCCAGATGCCGTCACTCCCCTGCAGACTTCCATCAGGCCAACGAGGACTGCCCCCAACTTCAGGAGTTCTGGAATATAGTGCAAACCACACTCTTGACAGGCATTGGGAAACCTAAGCTTACCACCATGGATGACCTGCCTAAGTCCCTCAAGTCCCTTAAGGCAAAGGTCTTGGGGTTTGGGATCACGATTTTAGTGTAAATCCCTCCCGGCTCGTTTAACCCGCCTCAGCCATTACCTAAGGGGACCCAGGACTTACCGGTCTGGCAACAGGGCGACAGAAGAAGTGTTCCGGAGTGCTTCTCTCCAGTCTTCCAGGTCAGTCAGCGATCCTGCCCAGGAGTCCTGCAGCTAGGGCGCCCCAGGCTCGGAGCGGCGTCCTAGAGCCTGCGCTTCCCAGGAGTGCGAGGACAGGTGCCAATGAGGTTCCGGTAGGGAGCGCACTAACGCCTCGCGGACCCCTGGGGGGGGGGGGCGCATACCCTCAATGAGCGCCGCAACGTTCTGGCTCCCAGCCCCCCTCACCGAAGCATGCAGTCAACCAACCATCCACCCCGCAAGTGCTTGGTTTTGTTTTGAACCGGGAATGCTCCATAATTAGCTCCAGGCATCATCCCACAGCTTCCCTGCTGGTTCGACCGCGATGCCTGGCCCTAAGATGGCCGACAACACAGACACTGCCTGATGAGCCTAATGCTCCTTGCTGTTCTTCCGCACATTTTACAGCGGAGCTCTGCCTGGATTTTGGACGTGGTTTCACCCCCTGAGACCTGTCGTGATGATGGATAGTCTAGACCCCTGACGTCGCTTCGGATCTTCGAGGAGTCTCTGCCTGGTGCCAAGATGGCCGACGCTCTTCTAATGGCCGAATATATGATTTTTCCACGATTACTAGTTCCACACATGGCATTACCACGCAAATTTTATTTCGCAAGTGGCTTTACCACGCTGGAATTTTCAACGAAGGATCATTCCACGTGTAGAAACGCCCATTAAGCCTAAATGTCTCTGTAATTAACATAATGAAACTGATCGGCAAAAAATTATTTCTTGAGTATGTAGTAACTGTTTTTCAACCCAATCAATCATTTTTTTCAACATTTAAAAACTACAAATTCCCTTAGATTTATTTATTCTTTTATTTTACTGTGCGCTTAAATATATATATATTTTCTATAAAGATTATTTTCTTACCTGTCACCTTCCCGTCTTTCACCAGCAGCCCTTACTTCCATCCACCATGGAAACAAGCGTCAAAACACGTCTACCAAAATTAAAAAAGGACTGCTATTTTGACGTACACGGCACGTCTTTGGGGGAGGCACTTTCCTTTTACTTCGGTGGTACTGAAGTGCGTTTTTTTAATTTAAGTAACCCGCTCCTTTGTTTTTTTTTGGGGGGGGGAGACCCCCCCCAGCCCCCCTCCGAGCCCCCCCCAGAACCCCAAGCCCACGCAGAACGACTGGAAGGAATACCACGTCTCCCCCCCAGCCCACGCAGAACGTACTTGCGTGGTAAAGACGGTCGTGGAAGGCACCCTCGTTGTAAAGACGTTTGCGTGGTAAGTGACCCGTGGTAAACGTTATTAGTGGTAATGCCTTCGTGGTAAATGATGTTTCCCCTAATGGCCCCGATGCAGACAGCCCTGTTTTCTGCAGCTCTTCCTGCTCCTGCCTACATCGGAAGACGTGGCCCCACCCCCCTTTGACCTATCAAGAGGGTAGTCAATCGGAGACTACTGACTCCACCTCGGCCCTACATAAAGGGGTCGCCTGGCCTAAGATGGCTTACGCTGTGGACCTTGCCTGATGGTCCCTTTGCATACAGCCCCGTTTTCCGCAGCTTTGCCTGCTCCCCCAAACCGGAGCTCTCATCGGACGGAAGCGTGACGCTTCCCTTCCCCCTGTCATACCCCGGAGGAAGCCAGATGAGGATCCTCATTGGCACTGCGCTGATACCTGTCCCTGTGATGCCCTCTGACAGTCCCTCGCTGCAAATGGAAAGGGGCCTTTGACTGTCCAGAGGGTTATCCAAGCAACCTAGGACCGTGCCCAGTTCGATTTCTGGAACGCAATCCGATTCAACTCAACACCTGATCCTCTTAAATCCCCAATGCAGATTGGTGACATCCTTCTCGACCACAGGACTGCCCCTTGACTGCCCCAGAGATGCTGGTGACGCCTGGCCCACACAAAGGTACCTCTCTGTCTGTGCCGTTTTCACCCTTTGGTAACATTCACCTCATTCCTCCTACTCAATTCTGGATCAACACTGTCTCGGGATCAGCACTTACAATGTTGTTCCATTACTCCGAGGCCCTCCCTATCTACCGAACCCCACGGCGGCCACAGTAGCGAAAGCCCCCTTGTACCTGCCAACCACACGAAACCAAAACAATGCCACCGAGCACCTCAATTTCTGTCAACTCACCCTTGATCCACATGAAATCGCTAGGCATAAACGCCTTTGCAATCAGCTCCCCCCCCCAATCTCTCCATCAAAGCGAGAAGAAACCGCGAACACAATCTAATCAGACAATACTCCGAATCACTATTTGTGGACACCTACCACTGCACCTCCAAAGGACGAGTAAAGATGGACCTCATCTTCCACATCTGTAGTGATCCAGACCTGAAGACTGGATCACTACACTAAGATCGCAACTTCACATACATAAAACGACGACCACTACACATAGCTGTAATTTGACGACCTCTCTCCCCAATCAGACGTCTAGAAATAGGAACACAACAGTGACCATCTACTCTAATGGCACAGTGTTGATACAGGCTAACAACGAGAACCTTGAGGCCTTCTACTCCCTCTTCCCTCCACTCCGCTTTGCCCATCTGCACTCCCTTGGATTTGCCCCGCCCAAACCCCCTTCCCCGGTCACCCTTCCCCACCAGGGAACGCAAATACCCCCTCCCTCCCCCTGGTGAGACCATCCAGCCCACCGGCTAGACGCTCCTCCCACTCCTCTGTTCATATTAACCACGAACATCAATCTTTCGAGGTGGATCGGCCCCCTTCACCTCCTCAGACCTACCCTCCTCCTCACCCCATCACCACCCCACGAGTCTGGTCCACTGACCGTTTCAATCCTGTAGAACCACAGAGGAAGAACGCTGGACTTGACCCCTCACTGAGGGTCGTAGACAGTGGCAGTCAGGGCGACCCAATTAACATTGGACCCTTCAATGTGATCTTGCCCCCATTCTCAAGGGCGGTACATACCCACAACTGCATGCCCCCTGCCCCTGCCCCGGAAAACATAATGCACCGACTGACCCTATTAGAGAGTCAGCTAGAAATAATATGCAGAGGCCTTGACGAAATCTTAATCAGCCTAGACAAGGCTCGAATGCCGCAGCAATCCCATACCAGCCCCCCTCACCGACCAACTCCAACCTCTCAAAACCCCACTCCGAGCCCTCCTTCACCTTAAAAAACTGGCCCCAGAGGCCCACTAAAACCGACGTTAAGACACCGCCACAGACCCGCACTAGAAGCAAATCTCCTGTGTCCAGGCTTCAGAGTCCCCCTAGTAAGGATGGGGTAACCGAGACTCAAAGACCGACCAGGACCATAACAGCAATGTCTGCGGAAGAAGCAGCGGACTTAGCCGCTACTTATGACTCTTCCCCCCACAGCCTCCCCTAAATCCAATATCGAAGTGATCACTGGCTTCAGAAGAGATTACCCCCCCTTAAAAGCCTCAAGACCCCCTCCCTCCCTCTCCTCCATACCCAGGGCCCCATCAGGAAAGTATCCTAGTAAAAAGAAACTATCCACTAACTGCCTGCTCATTAACTGTAGATCTGCTCCCAAACATGCAACGGCATTAGCGGAAGCCATCCTCTCGCATGATCTAGACATTGCTTTCATCACGGAGACATGGCTAAATGAGATTTCACCTCCCTGTCTTGATATGCTCGTACCCCCAGTTTCACCATCATCAACAAAGATAGAAAAGATCAACGTGGTGGAGGTGTAGCCATCATTCACAAGGACAACATTGATATCACTGTTACAGACTCCTGCCAGTACAGCTCCTTCGAATGTCTTCCTGTCACCATTAAGACTAAGGACAACAGCCCTTTAGCCTGTCACCTTCTCTATCACCCTCCAGGCAACACCCCCACTTTTGGTGAACACTTATCCGATCTGATTGCCCATTGCACACTAAGTGACACTAACACCCTAATTCTAGGTGATCTCAACCTGCACTGGAATGAAACCAACAACTTTTTAATTCAATCTCTCAATAACCTCCTCTGTGACAACAACCTTTACCAACACTGTTCGGAAGAAACTCACAACAAAGGTGCAACCTTAGACGCCATCATCGCTCACCGTAACACAATCACGATCGAAAACATTCTTCCAGTTGGCTGGTCAGATCACCACATGATCTTATTCCACATCAACCAAAAAATCTCACCCCTTCCTCCTATTCACGACCCCCCCACATGGGCCAGAAATTTCACCCAGATTCCAATAGATGCCATGGAAGAGAGGCTACATTTGCTCCTCCCTAGTGACAACGAGCTCTCCACAACTGATCTCACCTCGCTCTATAACTCGAACATGGTAACCTTGCTTGACCAACTTGCTCCATTGAAACTAAAAAAAAAATTGTCCTACTCCATCCAGATCTTGGTTCGACTCGGTCATCAATGATGAAAGAAGGCAACTAAGAGCCACAGAAAGACGATGGAGGACTATGCCCACTACCGTTCATCGTGACCAACTTAGAGCTTTCCGGAAGAAATACAACAGTCTTATCAAAAACAAAAAATCCATGTACTTTCGTTCCGCACTGGATAGCACCAAGAACAGACCCAAGGAGCTCTTTAATATCATCAGACGCCAAACCTCCAAAGCTGATACATCCCTAGGGCCTGCATCCAAAGAACGGTGCGACAACTTCGCCAACTTCTTCAATGAGAAGATCTCCAAGATCGAGCAATCTATCTACACCAATTGCGCCCCCTTTTCCGGTAGCAGCCCGGGTGAGGTGCTGGGTAGCGCTCCCTCTCTCACTACTAAACCCTGGTCAGTCTTCCAGCCCATCCCTGAAGAAGAGATAACTAAACTTATCTCCACCTCCAAACCGTCATCCATGCCCTAGACCCTTTACCTGCTCAACTCACCAAAAAGCTGAAACTCCACCTAGCCCCACTCTGGTGTACGATCATTAACAGCTCCCTGAAAACCGGAGTCGTCCCGGACTGTCTGAAAGTGGGTCAAGTAACCCCACTGATGAAAAAACCAGGCCTTGAAATCAACGACCTGAACAACTTCAGACCCGTCTCCAACCTTCCCCTTCTCTCCAAAATCCTAGAAAAATGTGTACACCAACAACTAACCCATCACCTGGTCAATACCACCCTTCTCGACTCCCATCAGTCGGGATTCAGGAAAGGTTGCAGCACTGAAACCGCGATCCTCAACAAAATTGATGATATCCACAAATCATTGGACTCTGATCAATGTTGCCTCCTCATTCTCCTAGACCTATCGGCAGCATTCGACACAGTTGACCACAAATTTCTCCTACAGGCTCTCGAAGACAGGGCCGGTCAGGACGCGGTGGTCCTCAAATGGTTTGCTTCTTTCCTCCACAACCGCTTCCAGAGAATCAAAATCAAAACTTTTGAGTCCGACCTCCATCCTGTCAATAGGGGAGTACCCCAAGGATCGGTGCTTTCCCCTCAACTCTTCAATATTTACATGGAACCCCTCACCTCCTACTCAGGAAAGCCAACATCCCTTTTCACTTGTATGCTGACGATACTCAAATTTATCTGGAAATCTCCTCGGCCAAAGACATCCAAAGACTCAATGAAACACTAAGAGAAGTGCAACTTTGGCTGTCTAGTAACCACTTAAAATTGAATCCGGACAAAACTGAACTACTCCTCATTTCAAACAAAGATGCGAACCCACAAATGGGAGAGTGGTTAAATCTATCGATGCGCTCAATGGGAACCTCACCCTGGCTGATTCTGTCAAATCTTTAGGCATCACCCTAGACTCAAAACTTGACATGACCAAACGCATTAAGATCTCGGCGAAGAGCACCTTCCTTAACCTTAAGCTGTTGAACAAAATCAAACCTTTTATCCTGCCCAAAAACCTTAAACAAGCCACCCAGGCTTTGGTGCTGTCTAGACTGGACTATGGGAACGCAGTCCTCTCTGGAATAGAGAAAACACATCTTGCCCCGCTGAAAACAACTCTCAACGCGGCTGCCAGAATGGTCACGGGAATAAAGAAAGTTGATCACATCTCCCCTGCACTCAAGGACCTCAAGTGGCTACCAATAGAATGGCGAGCAAACTTTAGAACAGCCTGCCTCACCCACAAAGCCCTTCACACAGGCAAACCTGAATATCTGGCGGCTAAACTCAAAAAAGCCGTCCAGAACAGAACTCTCAGAAGCTCTAACACTCTACTCCTCATCCCGCTAAAATCACAAAAACTAAAAACTGCGGCCAGGTCCTTCACTGGTAACGCGCCCAAAATCTGGAACTCAATTCCCCCTCACACCAGAACTATTCCTTCTTTCGCTAAATTAAAAAATCAGCTCAAAACCCTCTTCCTCGATCGAGCCCTAGCGAACAGATAGAAACAGCTGGTGCCCGGAGATTGTCTCCTCACCCCTCCTGGATGTGGTGATTTCAAGTCCTCGCATCAGAACTCTGTATCATTGTCTTTTAGTCTGTCCTGAGCTATTGTATTATGTTCTGCTCTCACTTCTTGTGCTTTGTAACTGATGTGAAGCGCTCTGATACCCCCGGTCTGGCTAGCGCTATATAAAACTTCTTAAATTAAAAAAAAAAAAAAAACCTGTGTTGGAAATCCAGACACCCTCCAAGTGAGGCTGGCTGGAGAGCGAATGTACTTTTTTGGGCAGAAGCGGAGAGTAAGGCCCTCCACAGAGACCAGAGGCAAGGACAGACAATCACATCCCTATATGATGCCTTGATACTAGGTCTGGTGCAACACGGAGATAAAGATGACAGTCCCCTTGGACCCGTCTTTCGAACTCCACAGTCACTGGAATAGGAATGGATGAACCGTATGAGTAACCAGTCACTTGAACCCGACGGCACAGCAATCCCACACTGCCCATCACCCACTTCTGATACTCAGGAGCCCTCCCTCATCCCCTGACTCCTTGCTTACCATCTCTCGCCTGCTGGTCTAAGCCAATTGAGTGGGCCCTTACCAGGGCATTGTACAACTCCCACTATTACGCAGCTGCAGCATCCATGTATTAGACTGTGGACTACCGTAGATCTGCTATGGTCTCCTTTTGTGCAACATTCCAGGTGAAGTGATTGGGTTTTCTTAGTTAGCAAATGTTCTGATTATCATGTACTACAAATTTCCCATTTGTACCCTTATGCCAGTGTTAGAGACAATACATGTTTTGCTATACTGGGCCATCTTGAGCAGCATATTGTAAAGCCACAATAAAGTTATTATTTTTTTTAAAACAAGTATTACAATTTTTTTATTTTGAGATAACACTTTACAAACTCATCCTCAATCTGGAAGTTGCTCTACGTATGGAATAAGTGTGACTGATCAAGAGCCTGTGGGGATAATTGAAAGTACTATCTGAAACGAGAATTTGCTTGAGAGTGAGTGGCAGTCTATGAAGAATTTGGGAGTACTGATGAGCCATAACTAGGGTATGCTATGGGGGGGACCCCTTCCTAGAGCAGGAGAGTCCCAACAGGACCAGGACAGGCTCTGCAGCAGATTGTTTGGCAGGTCACTCACACTCTCCAAATCACTGACAAATGACCCTGGGGAGATTTAACACACACCTTAATCCCTTTGACCACCACTGTCCTAGGCTCTGTGGGTGAGAGAAAAAAATGATCACAAAGTTGGTAAAATGCTTGGCAAACAAATAGTTCCAACCCTCTGGGTGGGTTAGTGTACTTGGACAGCCGGACTCTTAATCCAAGAAGGTGTTTGCCCATAAAGAAAGGCTGGCAGGCCAGACTAAGAGCATCAGACTCCCCAGGTGTGCTCAAGGTAACACTTTAGAGGGTAATCCCATTAGGTAAACTGGAGGTCCAGGCACTGCAGTTAGCAAAACTTTCCTTGCACTTCAAAGGCCACCTTGTCGGTTAGGACTACAGAAGCACACATTTGGCTGATGGAATTTTGGCTGTGGGCTAGCTAGAGGACGAATCCAAGAACAGGGACGTTCAGATAGGAGGCATACATCACTTAGGGTCACTTTCTTTAGAATAAATTTGTGTGCGACCACTAGAAACTGTGCCAATGTTGTTGAACTTTAGAAATGCTTTTGAAGATTGTGTTGAAGTGGCATTTTAGTAAAACATAAACAAATCCTGAAATAAAATAGAAATTACTACGGAAATGCGGTACCTTTTATTTGAGGTAAGCACAGGGCTTACACTGACAGCAGTGGCTGCATCTCCTACATCAAGCATCGAAGAAGCGGGCTTAATTGATCCCAATGCATTGCCTTCACTGGCATCAGCCCTGTTAGGATCACTCCAGACAACCACCTGCAAGAAAAAAGACAATCCGTCAAACACTGGTACCATTTGACTTTGGGGCATTCGAAAAGCTGTTCAGAATAACAAGGATTGGAAAACTAATAGGTCTCGTCTATGCGGGACGTGGGTTAAGAGGACTTGCTAAACAATTTCAATCTGACGCCATTCCGTTCATGTATGTAAAAGAAACTTGATGTAACTTATGTATGTTTTTTTATAAACATGCTTTTATTGTTTTCATTACCTCAGAACAAGTTGCAGTGCAGTCAGTACAGGTCTCCACAGGGGTAAAAAACATTCTAGCAGGAATAGTCCCTTGCTGTAAACACATTCTTTTCTGCAGTACTGTTAAAGCAGGTCCATAGCCACACCTCCAAATCATTGGCTCCATATTTAGCATACTTGGCTGGGCAACCTCGTGCTTCCTAAACAGGCTTCTCCTGCTGGGCCCACCAGTCCACCATCCTCCTCCACTGTGCCAGTGCAGAAAGCATGGACGCATTCCAATGGGCTGTCATGTCCTGGCTGGCCGCCAGTAAGACTGTACCCAGTAATGCCCGGTCTCACCTGCTTCCCCGACCCCCTCCATCACCCCCAGCAGTACCATTGATGTAAATATGTACATGCCATATGAATAAATAATGAATACAACAACCATTAACGGGGAAAGTTCAATCTCTAGACCCACCAACCTGGAAAGCTCAGCAATGATTCTTCTCCAGTACCCTGTATGAAGTAACAGGATCACGTCATATGAAAAAAATCAGCAGGTGTGTGGGAGCAGCGAAAGCAGGAGGAGCTGGACAGCAAGTTAGCCCTATTAGGTCTGTCATGGGTTAAGTAAGCACATTGTAGATAATATGTCTGCACCAAGCGCAGGTAGGATGACATGGTTAATACCACTTGAGGGGACATTAATGAGTCCCTCCAGTCTGCATCTTCCAACCGCCCAAGCCACCCCTCCGAACGCACTCTGAGTGTTGGTGAGGTGTCCGGGACGTTGATGATAAGTGTGCAGTATATGTGGGAGACTCCCCCTTACATAGAGCTCTCATCAAGGTCTTTGCCTCCACTAGGCTAAATTCTGGGATCTGCATGTCTGGGGGCCCATGCACCCTAAGGGCATGTTGAAGTTGCAGATACTTGTGGAACAGGTCCACTGATGGGGAGTAGGTTTGCTTTAGATCATGAAAAGAGACAATGTGTGGATCCCTTCCAGAGGTCCCCCAGAAGCGTAATGCCGATGGCATCCCAGCGGTTCAAACCCTCCAGTGACACTCTCTCTGTCAGCCACCTGCCCTGCCACAACAGAGTTTGTTGCGTGAGCTTGGAACACCACCCTGTGTGTTTGTGGGCTGCTCTTCAACCTTAAAAAACCAACCGGGTAATCTTGTGGAGCGTAGAAGGAACTGTGTCCCCGTATAGCAGTTTGAGAAATCTGGGGAAATCCATGTTGCTGAGCTCTACCTTGTAGGCTGGGTCAGACCACCCTCCACCCATCCATTCATTGATCACTAACAATTGTGATGCCAGGTAACAGAGAAACAGATTGGATGCTCCCATACCACTATAGTAGGGAGCGCATTGCCAGGTCTTGAATGCTAATCGAGGAATAATATTGTCACTGAGTTCATCTCATGAAAACAGCAGTGGGGGATCCGGTGTGGAAAATTTGATAGGAGATACAGGAAGCAGAGATGTGGAATTCCTATAGTCCAACGCCCAGGACATATTGTTTAAGCTCAAGGGTAACAAGTTTCATTGTGTATTTTGTCCTTGGGACAAGTAGGCCCACCCCCTGCAGTACAAACCCTTCGAATGCCAGATTGCAGTACCACATTATGGATCAGGGAAGTGCACTGTCTGCAGTTAAGGTAATATTGTTGTCTATATTCTAATGCTGTTAAAAATTGTATTTATGGTTGATTAATTGAAAGCTTTTATTATTAGGGTAAGCGCTCTAAGTAAATGTAAGCTCTGACTGCACTACTGACAGTGACTCCAGTATAAAAATGTGCACACATGTTTTCAAAGTTTAGCAACAGGAGGTTTGAAGCAGATATTTGAAGAAGCTTGAAAGCAAGATTGATGATTCTTTGCTTTCAAAATGAAATGTTCATAAAAAAATGAAAGAAGGAAAAAAACATTTCACTAAACTACTGTAAAAGTTCAGGTACCACTTCTTTGCAGCATCATTTAGTAATGTGATGATAAATGCTAGTATTTCCCACAAATATTCATAATGGAAAATCAGTGTAACCAGTTTAAATAAGGTATGGGAAACAAAAATAAACATGCAATGGCAAAGCCAGCAGGTCTGAAAATGGTGATCAGCTTTTTATTTTTGTCAATGTGTGAATTGGTTTGGAATGGTTTTTGTAAAACTTTATTAGTGTAGGAGCTGCCAGGACCTCACCATTGGCAAAAGCAATAATAGTTTTTGGTCTCAGAAAGCACACAGGGCCACAGTAGTTATTGCCACTGAACTTAACTACTTTGTTTGCTGATATGCTCCTTCTGAAGGAGCAGAATGTGTGACAGTGGAGTCAGCCGATACAGAGAGAGAGAGAGAGACTTTGAATCAATGCAAATGTTCGTGGTCTATGCCAGACCAAATTAGGGGCACAATTATTAAAGAAAGACTCAAAAGTGCACCTATGGTATATATACTTGCATTAAGTGCAGATATACAGCTTTTGTTAATTTCGAATAATTTACAGAAGTAGGACAAGAAATAGTTCTCCTAGAAAATATTTGTGAACTGCATTTTATCAATTTTATCATGAGCAAATGTGCATGTGTAGATTTGCTCATGTCAAAATCTGAGTGCTTGCAAGTTCACTTTCCCTACAACCACTTTTCTCCCAACTCTTGAAGAAGGTTTATGTCTGCCATTGTCAGGAGTAGATTTCCAACATTTCTCAGTATGGGAAAATATTAGAGACAAGTTGTTGGAAACCTCTAAAAAAACAAGTTAGTAGGTTTGCACAGACGCAAAAGGGCATTCCAAACCTGGAACTATTGCTTACCTTCAGCCCCAGTATGTAGATCTGCGAAAGCGTGGCAACATAAGGGGATTGCAAGTATTCAAACACTACTATGGTATGAGCACTGGCATAATCAAGGAGGCTATATCAGAGCTCTTATATAATGAAATTGCTGCCTAATTTGTCACCGCACTACATGGCACCAAAGGGACAAGTGGATTTTGTTACATAAGAAGCATATTTATGAAGCAACCTGCCCCATGGACAAGTAGATATTTTTTTTAATTCCACACCCCTGAGGAAGCATGGTAGTATCATCATTTTGTATAACGCTATCCTCTCCATTAGACTCAATGGGAGCAATTGTCATCGCTTCAGATCTTCCCTGCTTTTGCGAGTGAGCAGGATAATATTAAGTGACCGTGCTAATTGGGAAATCAAAGCCACCATGATGCCTTGGTACTTAAAGCTGAGGTGATGAATAGGAATAGTTGTCTGCTTAACCACACAATCGCGCAAGAGTACCAGGGGGACCAGCCCCGATTTCGCTGTGTTGACGGTTAATCCTGATGCCTCTGCAAAAAATTGCAGGATTCGGAGACACCGAGGGCCACTAGATGCTAGGTCAGCCAAGTATAGCAGAACATTGTCCACGTATAACTATAAGGCAATACGGTCTTCATGGCCACAGCTCCATTCCCACCCGCAAATCTGCTCAGAGACCTCACCATTAACCGGAACTCTGGCAGTGGGATCCGAATAAAGCTTATTTACCAGATTGTGGAACCGGGGTCCAAAGCCTGCCTGGTCAAGCACCTACGTCAAGTACCCCCAAATCAACAGTATCAAACGCTTTCGCAAAGTCGACTGAAAGAAGAGCAAGGGAATGCCGTAGGAGGTAGTGATGAGCAAGTGCGACATGGAGACGCCGGAAAAAGTATCCCAAGCTCCTTCTGGGTGTGAAGCTACACTGGTCAGGATGAATAAGGGACCAGAGGACCTGCCTGAGGCGCTTAGCAAGAATCATTGCACAGATTTTCACTTACCTGTTAATGAGGGAGATAGGATGGTAATCAGCACATGGCCAAGTAAATCTCTATGGGAAAGGAACCGAGTTCGATAGCCTCCGTATACATGTCTAGGAAGTGGGGCAAGGACATCCCGTATTTAATATAAAACTCAGTAGGGTACACATCTGGCCCGGGTGTTTTGTCATCCGCCATTGAAGATATACCCTCATCCACCTCTTCCAGTGTGATGGCCTAAACCAATGCACGATGCTCAGCCCATGACAGCAGTGGCAGTGGCACTTCATCAAGGAGAGGCGTCTCCATCTCACCCATAGCGCGCTGGGTAGCTGCCTAGAGAGACGAATAGTAGTATGCTAATGCTTGCCCAATGCTGGGGAAGGTACGGTGGGCGCAGCCTGCACCATCCAATATTTCTGGGATAACTCTGCTAGCTAAGTTTGCGACCCCAGCCAGTAAAGTAGTTTCCCTTTTTTGTCTCCCCACCCATAAACCTGCGCTGTGGACGCCCATCAAAGCAGCTTTGCCACTTTAAGAGATAGGAGTTTGATCTCCTCACAACTCAGCGCTAGCTGTCTAAGTTATCATCTTCAGGACCTCTGGCCAAACACTCTCCCAGGTGTAACACCTTCATTTCTAGTCGGGTCACCTGAAGGTGGCGCTGTTGCTTGGCTTGTCTAGCGATGTTCTTGGCCTGACCCTGGAGGGTGGCCTTACATCACCCCCAAAGAGTACCTGTGACTGTACCGACCCAGCATTGAGATGGAAGTATTGCTGGACTTCCTTACCTATTGCCCGAACATACGTCTTATCCTAGAGATACCAGGCATTAAGCTGCCATATAGGACTGCAGTGCGACGTGGGGTCACCTAAGTTGTAGCAGTAATGGAGTGTGGTCGGAGATTCCCGGAGGGAGTATCTTAATGTATAAAACTAGGAGAACACCTGGAGCCAGCAAAAAGATCAAGTCAATTTGTGCATGTGTATGGTGTGCGGCTGACATGTGTGTACTAAGATTGTCTGGGGTTCTAAACCCTCCCTACATCACACAGACTCCGCGTATTTGCCCATTTTAGCAATGATAGGGCTCATGTATTCTGGTGCTCGGAAATAGTGCCCGTAATAGCCAATGACGGATCGAGGACTGCATTGAAGTCTCCACCTATAAGGGTAAGGCCAGATGGGAGCCCAGCTACAAAGTCAAGGAGGGTGGACAGGAAGGAATCTAAACCCACTGGAGGAGCATATATGAGTAGAAGGTTCAATGAATGGTCCTCCAGAGAGCCTGTGAGTACAAGGTACCGGCCTTGAGGGTAAGAATAGACATGAAACACCACCATGGCAAGGGGGTGCCTTAGAGGACGGCTACACCTCGGTCTCCCCTAGTAAACCCAGCATAATAGACGCTGTCAAAGCATTGTCTTACAAGAAATGGGAACTTGGTCCCAGAAGGCGTGTATCCTGGAGCATTAAGACAAAGGCAAGAAAGGGCTGGGTGTATTGCAACACCGCAGAATACTTGATATTGTTGAAGAGACCAATAACGATCTAAGACATAACACTACATGGAGTCATGGCGGGGCATTTGGTGACAGCGGCTTAAGTCGTAAGTCCATGGGACACGTGCTAAGAAGGATTTAGCATCAATGGCGAGGGCAGTAAGGTACTTGGGACCTATTGCCACTTACATAATATCAAACCACTGCAACAACCTAAAAAGGAAAAATGCACAAACAAGCAATAAAAAAGTAACAAGTACACTTACGGCGTGCAACCCCTTGTCCACCCAACTACCCCCTCCCCATAGTTCCCTTTAAGAAGCATCTATCTCCCAGGTGTCCACACTGGGAGTAAACAAAGGAGAAAGTAATTAAAAGGAACCCCTCTTATCAGGCATGGTATGGTGGACCCCTCCAAATATTAGGATCAAAGCGGTAAATCCCTCGTACCTATACAAGGACTTTTTGAAGCTTGCAGCGATAATACTTAAAGTTCTCTGTTTGCCAGTCCCTCAACCATGAGTCCAAGGTACGTCATATAATCGGTGCGGTCGGGAGTGCGGCTCAGACTTTCTTCAGATTCAGACTACTCATGTTATTCCATGATGTATGTGACAGAGGATTTCAATCCAGTTGGGTGCTGAATTGCAGAGGCTTTGGATTGCGGGGAGTGTGATGTGGTTCCGCCGCACGTCGCCGTGGGCGACAGCGGGTCCAGTCTCTTTTTTGGCAGCCGGTCATCTGTTGCCATTAGACTGCGAGTTACGAGGAGAGGAGGGTGAGGGTACCCGCTGGTCAAACAACAGTTTTTCTTCTGCAAGTCAGTCTCAGGCAGATTGTGGGGTTTCGAAGAAATACGACTAACCCTCATGAAGGATTTTGAAGTGTGGAGGGAATAAAAGAATGTAGGACAATTGAAGGTCTCTGAGCTGCTGTTTAACGGCCTCATAGGATCTGCGTTTCGCTTGAAATTCCTGTGCGCAGTAAGGAAAGAGCAGAATTTTGGAATTGTGATAGTGTGGGCCCTAGCTTCCCTCAGAATGGAGAACCTATCTTTGAATTTGAGAAAGTGTGCGATCATTGGCTTTCTTTGGGCACCTGGAGGGGTGTAGGGGCTAATGAGCAGTGTGCCCGTTCCACTACAAACCAGGGTGAGAGTTTTCCTTTAGGCATCAAAGATTGAAGCCAGTCCTTCAAAATCTTGGCTGGGTCGCAGCCTTCGACGTCCTCTGGGAACCCCACTAAGCGGAAGTTATTACGACTAGATCTGTTCTCCGCGTCTTCAGCACAGTGGTGGAGCTCCCCGTGTGGGTGAGAAGGCACACCACTTTTGCTTTGTGGTCCGTGACTTCACACTCCACTGTGGATATGCGTCCTTCTGCTATAGCAATGCAGCTGGTGGCTTGATGGAGGAGTGCCACATCGATTCGGACCTCCCCAATCTTGTTTTCGACAATGGCTTGTGAAGTATGGATGGCTTAAAGAATTATCTCTAATCCCCTTTAATTGTAGTGCATTTGTCTGGTGCCTCTCCCTCGGCTGGGGTGGCTCTAGTTGTGTACTGATCAGTAGGTGGCTGGAAAGTGGGAGGTTTTGCAGGTCTATCCTTCCACTTTTCTCACAGGGAGTGTAGGAGTAGACTAGTCCAGAGCTCTCTGGGCCCCACCATAGCGCAGTATGGTTAGCAGTCCTCTAGCTGTCTGTGTCAGATTAGTGAGACCAATAACCGCAAGTCAGTTCCACAGGAGTCAAAGACGACCGCAGCCCCAAGACCACCTTGCAGTGGGCCAGTACATGAGAGAAGCGGTCGAGGCCCCCGTCAGCAGTTTAAGAGGCCTCCCT
The DNA here is from genome assembly GCF_964263255.1 of Lissotriton vulgaris. Classification (NCBI taxonomy): domain Eukaryota; kingdom Metazoa; phylum Chordata; class Amphibia; order Caudata; family Salamandridae; genus Lissotriton; species Lissotriton vulgaris. The sequence goes on along the minus strand of NC_141691.1, from coordinate 1,102,228,710 downwards.
AGCCAGGAGGTGGTGTCTTGTTAGACGCCTCCAGGGTAATGTGTTCAACTCAGAACTGTGGTATGCGCAGGTAGGGGAAGGAAGAACGGCCACTACTCCACCTGTCAGAGCCTCCTGGCCCAGGGCCCATCCAGGTTAGGGGCACACTCCAGGCCTCAGCAATACCGGAGCACCTGCCACCCTACTCTTTCCTACACAGGTGGAGAAAGGAGCAGCTGTATGTGACAACAAGTGGGGAAGGGATGCAAAGAGTGTCTCACAGGCCTCTGCCCAGCCGCGGCTCCCAATCAGGCAAAGTGTTCAGGGAAGCCAGCAGGCACCAGGAGAACCAGGTCGTGAGGTCGTCATTCCACACTATGAACAGGGGGCCCACCACCAAGCAATCCTCTGTCTGTTCCGGGAGCTTGTCCCGCTCCGCTGTGGTGGTGAGGCAGTATCAGTGTGCAGCAGTGGGCTTGCCAATCGGTGCGGGTGCGGCAAACGCAGCAGCCACCCAGCCTCCCACTGGTCACGCTGGTCCTGAGGTGGTGGGGCCCTCCCAAAACCTCAAGCCGATGTGCGCTCTTGACCGGGGCTGCAGAACTCACCAGAAACTGTTTTGTGGCAGAGCCAATAAAGGCACTGTCAGTGTGTAGGGGAAGTCCTCTCATGTGGCCTTGCTGCCCTCTCTGCAGCTCACTGCCCTGCGGCCTGCCGGGCACTGCTCTCTCACGGCTGGGCCAGGACCACCATCCTGTGAGCAGCTGCCCTCCTCAAGTCTACTAAACCAGTTCTCCAGCACGGAAACACGCCACCAAAAGCCTCCGGCGGACGGCAGTTGGCAGCGGGAGGTCGTCACAGCATCTCACCCGCCCACATTGCACCGGGGATCACTGCAGATGGAGGCTGATAACGGAGGGGTCCGGAGCACTCGGAGTGCGACTGCCATATTGACGCATCAAGCCACGCACCCCATGTTTTTTTTTTTTTTCCAGAACAAATTTTATTGAGTTTTAGTATATGCCGGCTTAATATGGAAACATGATGACATACATATCGATTGCATAAGACATTACAGGTTCTGGCATTTTCACTGGTTGTAGCTGCTATACATATGGAGAAATTAAAATAAACTGCAATTAACCAACATAAAACATTGTGCATCGAGACCCATTGTTTCCGTCCTCTTGTCCCTTTAATTTTGGGCCCTGTCCTGTATTGTATACCCATTGTGTGTGCTGGAATGATCTGATTTCATCGTCTAATCTTTGCTCCGGTGTAGTGTGTGGTTCCAGTGGTAAGGCACGTTAATCGGCCTATCTTTGCTATATTTTATTGTGCCTTTGTGGGCAACCTCCAGCCGTAAAAATTGGGAGCTCTAAGCCTATATTGAAGTCTTTCCCCTTCCTCCATATACCTAAGCGGGTGGAGTGTCTGCTCTCCATAGTCTTGCAACATCACGCTTGCCTAATGTTAGGCCCAGGAAGAGTAAGTGTTGCTTATATCTGTCCCCCCCTATTTTCTCGGTGCAGCGCAGTAATATAAGTTTGGGAGATCTAGGAATGTCCCATCCCAAAACATCCATCAGGCAATTTAATACGCCTCACCAGAAGCGGTCCAGGGCCAAACAGGTCCATATCATATGTAGGACTGTGCCTTCATCATGTTGGCAGCGGAGGCACTGTGGAGAGGTAACCAGCCCTGTTCTCCATAGTCTGTACCTGGTATAGTACACCCTATGAAGATATTTAAATTGTATAAGTCTTACACAAATGGAGATCGCTGCCCCCTGGGTGATTCAAGTGCCTCAGTCCAATCATCGTCTTCAATTGGGCCCACGTTTGTTGCCCATGATGCCCGAAAAGCCTCTAAGGTACTAGGATTATTCGCGATCAGCGATTGATATATTTTTGAGATTTTGAGACCTCCAAGGTCACACATCAGGATTTTGCCTTCCAAGGGGATGGTGGTTAGGTCTCTAATATATGGGTATAGAGCATGTCTTAGTAGTAAATATTTATAAATCTGTGTGTGGGGCATGGAGAATTCTACTCGATGTTCATGAAACGATTCAATGACAGGGCCCTTCATCACGTCACCGACGGAGGAGATTTGGTCCCATTGAATGAACCCCTGAAGCTCCACCACCTGGAGGAGTAGGCGATTTGACCACAGTGGGGTTTCTCTTGTGAACAGTTCCACCAGCCCATCCGGCGGAGAGACTATCGCCAAACCAGGATCACCAACCTTGTCGCGGGAAAGATTTGAGGGGTCTGATCTATTATATAAATATGCATAAAGAGATGGATCTTCCATGATCCATTGTTCAACTCTAAGCGCTGGGTCATCTCTATAGCCATACCACTGCTTGTTTAGAATCTGTAAATGCGCTGCTGCATGATATGACAGTACATCGGCACCTATTCAACCACAGAACGCAGATTAGAAGCTGGTGCTATGTGCTAATAGTTATGTGCTTCCTCCCCATAAGAACTGGCCCAGTATTGTATTGATTTGGTGAAGCCATGTCAATAAAATTGGGTGAGATTGAAATTGATATGCTAGGCAAGGAAGGGATACCATCTTAAAGATGGGAGATCTTTCGTAAATTGACAGAGCGAGATTTGACCATGAGCGCACCTCTGCTTTAACCCGATCTGTCAGGGCACCTACATTTCGGACTCAGGAGACTGAGTGTGTGTCAAGACAGATATACGCCCAGATATTGTAGACCGTCAGTTGCTATTGTTAGTTATTCTAGCCAGAGTCCATTCCCAAGGGACTCCTTAATAGCCCACACAGAGGATTTCGATCTATTCATGTGGGAGCCTGATGTCTTTGCCAAAATGTGCATATTTTGAAGGAGTCTTGGGACAGTTCTATGGTGGTTTGTGAAGAAGAAAAGGATATTGTCTGCATAGTGGAAATACAGTCCGATATCTCTGGCAACCACTCAAAGCCCAGCACTAAGGCATCACACCCCATCCATGTAGCTAATGGTTCTATAGCAAGCACGAATTGAAGGGGGGAAAGGGAGCAACGCTGCCTAGTACCTTAACCTAATGGGACATTGCGCAAGCCACCCAAATTGAGGCTGTGAGAGCTGTGTAATCGTACATGGGCAATGAATTCGGGGCCCATATTTAGATGTTTCAGCAATATACACATACGTGTCTAACTAACAGAGTTGAATGCTTAAGCGATATCCGTGAGCAGAGCAGCGAGTTGGCCCAGCCGATACTCAACTGCAATCGCATTGGGTGCCTGGCGTATATCGTGGCGTGGCGCTCTGCTCAGCATTAAGCCAGATTGATCCCAGTGAATCAGATTAGTGAGATTGAGTATCAGCCAATTCGCCAACACTTTATCCAATAATTTAGCTTCTAAGTTTAAGAATGAAATTGGTCTGTATGAAAGCTGCGCTCTGCACCAGTATTACAAAAGAGGCATTCTCCTCCATAGCCACGGCAAGAGGAGAGACCAGGCCAGTGTCTGGGGAGGTGTCCAGTCAATTCCCATCTGCAAGAATCTCACACCAGGTGTTCTCTGGATCTTCTAAGAGCTGGTAACCATAAAGGTCCATAGACCCCTCCCAATCATCACCCAATCCAGGCATGTTGTAGGAATAAGGTATTGGAGCAGTTATGTGTAGTCTGCCTCCGGTTGGCACCGGATCAGTCATCAGACAATGCCAATCTTGTTTAGAATCAGTCAGGAATGATGATAAAGGCTGTGGCACAGCTGTGCATCGGTGGCGCCGGCACCTGAGCAGGTGCTGGGGAAGGTCAAGGTTGGTCGACTGGTGCAGCTCTGGATCCGTTACTGGATCTCCAGGGCCTGACTGGTGCCAATGGCAAGCCCACTAGCGGAAGACCAGTAGAGGCCCCTCTCAGAGCTGTGGGGCCCATGGGTACTCCAGAGGGGCATGAACCCAACAATTAGAAGTAATGTACATTTGGCTGGAAGCTTGGGGAAAACAAAATCAATCAGGTGGATTCCTATCTCTATCTAAGGGTATGGCTGAATTAAAGAGTGGGCCCCAAAACACACACGATTGCATTGAAACTTAATCAGCCTTTTTAAAGACTTCACTTACAAGGCTTTATCTGAATTTGTCTAGGCTGTCTGTACCTATCTTTATCCCTTAGTGCCAAACATATTTCTAGATTGTTACATGAAACGCTCACTTTTTGAGAAATGTTTTACTTAGGACTACACAAGGCTTTGAGTAGGTGCCTTAGATATATTTTTAGTTTACTGAGACCTGTCTTCTTTCTTAACTAAGACTTCAGGTTGGTTTGGTCAGCATGACATTCATTATAAAGTGCATTATATAAATAACTGAAAATTATTTAATCTACCTGAAAATGATCCTTTTCTCTCAACAGTAGTGGCATGCACAATTATACAACTGAAAGGGAGCCTGAAATGTTCTGGTATGTTATATGTAACAATTACGCCATACCAAAGGGGGATGATGGACGGAGCATTTGAGCAAATCAAACACTCACCCCAATCAACTGTTCTGGGTTTAATCCATCATCATTCTTTAGCTCACTCCACCACCTCAGTTCGGACATGGCCATATGCAAATCAGTCTGCCCCTGTGCCTCATGTGAACAGTCCAGCCCGAACTGCCAAGCCATGAATTCCCTGGACTGGAAACAAGCATCCTGGGACTGGTTTCGGGTTCATAACCCTCATCAGCCAGGCTATCTTGAATCCAGTGGCAAAGTGAACAAGGGACCCACGTCTGGGTATAACCTGCCAACTTAGAGCGAACAAAGCGATTAAACCCAGATCAGTAGACTGGGGTTGAGTGTTTGATTTGCTCAAATGCTCTGTCCATCATCCCCCTTTGGTATCGCTTTGTTCGCCCTAAGTTGGCAGGGTATGCCCAGACGCGGGTTCCTTGCTCACTTTGCCACTTGATTCAAGATAGCCTGGCTGATGAGGGTAATGAACCCGAAACCGGTCCCAGAATTCTTGTTTCTGGTCCAGGGAAGACATGGCTTGGCAGTTCGGGCTGGACTGTTCGCATGAGGCACAGAGTCAGACTGATTTGCATATGGCCATGTCTTAACTGGTGTGGTGGAGTGAGCTAAAGAATGATGATGGACTAAACCCAGATCAGTTGAGGGGCTGGACTGTTCCCATGGGGCAGAGGGTCAAGACTGATTTGCATATGGCTGGGTTCAAACTGGAATGGCATGGTGAGCAAAAAAACGATGGATTTAGGCCCAGATCTCTGTACAGGGGTGAATGTAGGACATTGTTCTGCATTCTGTCCATCAACTGTTGTTTTGCATTTGTCATCCCGAGTGGGACAGGTATGCTCAGACGTGAGTCCCGTGCTCTCCATGCCACTGGAATCAAGCTATCCTGGCTGATGAGGGCTGAAAACCCGAAACCGGTCCTAGGTGATTGTTTCCAGTCCAGGGAGGACCTGGCTCAGCAGTTCGGGCTAGACTGTTCCCATAGGGCACAGGTTCAAGACTGATTTGCTTATGGCTGGGTTCAAACTGGAATGGCATGGTGAGCCAAAAAACGATGGATTTAGGCCCAGATCTCCGTACTGGGGTGAATGTAGGACACTGTTCTGCATTCTGCCCTTCAACTGTTGTTTTTGCATATGTAACAATTAGGCAGCAATCTAATATTTATAGGGATTTGGGACTACAAAGCTGCCTGCCATTACCATTTGTTGCCAGGTTTACAAATAAATTGTGACAGGCTTGTCATCACAAAGAAATGTGTGAATTTAGATGAGAACTCCAACAGCACTAGTATAACAACTTGGACTTTTCATTCAATAATTCTCATTTTCAATGTTCACCATTCGGCATTTGGTTAACAACATTTTTTAACCTGTAACTTTTGGCATGTGAATGCAGAGTATCCAAGAATTACTGACTTACAGACCCTGCTAAGTTCATAGGTTGGAATAGCTGCCAGTGAGATGCTGATAATAATATTACACTTTTACTCACTGTCAGTAAGAGACATTAAGCTAGTACACTTCTGCTTGCTGTTCAATTAAATGAAATCCAGTATTTGTAAAGCACACAATTACCAGATGGTGTCAAGGCGCTGGGGGCCGTCGGGAAGATTAAGCGAGCTATTGCCCACAGTCACATGGTACTGGACTAATCTGCCGCCGGCACCGGGGATCAAACCATGAACCCCCTGGTCCGGAGTCGGGCGCCCTGGCCGCTGCCCAACACCTCTTCCAAAATCATATATTTTGAAAAAATTCTAAAACATCCCTTTAAGAGTGGACAACGATCCAGAGCACACTAAACATATCAAAATGGTGTTTTTGTATTCAAGTATTCATTCTTCAGGGAAAAATCCACCAATCGCAAGTTTTTCAAATGGTTTTATTGTCAACAGTGTTCACCCCTTGGGAATCACTGTGTTTATCACTTTAGCCTACACGTGTTTCATCACAGCATGTGGCTGTGACTCTTCAGGGCTATAAAAGATATAATAGAAATCAAAGTGATGTTATGAAGTTACAACGTGTGTGTAATGAGAAAGGGACACCGGTGCAGTGGAAACCAACACAGAGAGGGTAGGAGTAGGAATAAGATAAAGGGTGACTGTTATCACCGAACGGAATTCTACTTTATTATTAATATTTTCAATGATTCCAACATTTTGTGTGATAGCCTGTTGTGTTGTGACATACTGCGCATCTGAAGATGGACTAACAAGACTCTACAAAACGTGTGCTGTGACGTGACTTATTTATACTGGCCGTTATAATTAGAACATTAATCATAACCGAACAAATAAGATTAAATAAACGCATTATTTGGGGTAAAGTTCACTCGGTATATATCTTCTAAGTAGTATACTTCATATGTCAGTTCATTTGAAGGCTCAAAACAGCAACATAGTTCATAACTAAGTTTAGATTATCATACTGATTCATCGCAACTCGTAGACTAACTGGCAGTGTCAATGATAGTAATTAATACTTCTAAATTGAAAGAGTCTCATAACATGTAAGTAGAACAATTGACAACATTCGAATAAAAAGGTAGCCATTATTGATGAAGAAATAATTAGGCATTAATTGGAACAGGTTGTGTTGGATTGAATTATAAGTCATGCATTTTGGGGCATATATTGTTTTAACTGCCTAGCCGGTATTTTAAAGTACAAAAAAAACATGTCTGACAGAAGTAGCACCACAAATCAGCCTTTCTAAGCCTTCTGAGATTCTCCCTTCATTAATCGTGTGAAGCATTATTTTTATCTCTCAGCATATGGTAATTGTGAAACCATTAGCCGTGTCACTCAATTGAATCCTAGCTGGTTACTAAGTTCTAGCGGGACCATTTACATATAAGTAGAATCTTCGTGACAAAAAGGGGGGGGAAAATACACAGTTGGTGGCTGCGAACGAAATACAGAGAAAGGGGTGGAGGTATTACCTGATCTGATTGATCAAGGCGGGTGGTCTGTAAGTAGGGAAAAAGGCAGGAATTTATAGTTGTACTCTCTGAAAACGTTATATTGCGTGAATAAAAATAAATCACTAATTATCAGAAAAACTCACAGGGGAACCGGTGATACTTCCGACCCGGTCCTAATCGGGTGGTTTATTAATTTTGCAGAATTAGCGGCACCAGTCGGTTTGTCCGGTTGCCGTAGTAAACAGAATCTTATTCAGGTTCACGGCGGAAAATATTCAAATTGTCCGAATTCAGGCTGGAAGTTTAAATGGACAAGGATATCAAGAATGAGGTTTCTCCAATGCGAAAATGTTCACCAGGAGAAAGGTCTACGCTTGTGGTGTCAGGGAACTTACCCGTGTACAGCCTGTGATAAAGCCTCCTCCGGCTTCAGTATCGGTTGCCAAGTGCGGGAACAACGAAATCAGTTGTTCCCGCCCCTTTTCTATGCAACGCGCGAAAAAGAACTAGAATGCTCAGGGTTGAAAGATTTGGCAGAAAAAAGAAGAGTTACTCGCAAAAGTAACCGTAATGGGAACCTGGGCTTTTTTATTGCCCAAAGGATTGAGGTTTAACAAATTTTACCTGCCATTAAGTTGAAAGTAATGGACGACTCATTCCTTTGCTAGTAATTAGATTTTAAGGAAAATTACCATGTAAAAATTAAACGTGTAATCCAATTATAGCATATTGCATGTATCATAAATTGGGTCTCAGAGTGTGAAAACAGTTGAAAACATCGACGGGTAGAAGAGGCGTAGTCTCAGATTTAGTAAAAGTAAGTGAATATAGACAGCCTGAAATTACGGAGGGCGGTTTTTTACGCACATATTTAAGGAAATGTTCGCAGCTCCTAATTTGTAAAGTGAACAGGTGGAACCCAATGGGCAGAAAAGTTCACTGTTTGGGTCCAACTGGGTTGTTAGGAATTCTTGGAAGTTAAAACATACTGACAGAAATTAAGAACCACAACTCCCATTACAAGAATTGGGAGGAAAAGGATATAGAAACTTCAGATCAAAAGGATCCGTGGTGTTCCAATATTTATGAGGAACGATAGTGGTGTTCAATTTGTTTGGTCTTATCCTTAACACTGGTCTAAGTTATAAACTCATTTGGCTGTGCAATATATTTTGTCAATTACATTGGTGATTGTATATCATATACATTGGTCAGTGTACATCATTTATCAACATAATCTCAGTCCTGTTTGTAACCACATATGCTACAAATACTTAATGATGGAATGTTTGGTGGGGGATTAGCCTAGTTGTCCGATCCCAAGAAAAAATGCAGTTCATCATCAGTATTTTGACCGGTCCTAGTCGTATCCAGACGCATGATCCATAGCGCTTCTTGTCTTCTAAGGCGAAGTTCTCTGTTTCCTCCTCTTACTGTGGCTTGTACAGCGTCGATACCATAGAAGGTGAAGGATTTGGTCTCACCTTGTGATGGACATGAGGTCATATGTGTAGCCATAGGGTATCTCGGATCATTGGTAGCATATGCTCTAGCATGTTCTCTTATACGTTCTCTGAGTGCTCGGATCGTGCTCCCCACATACCTGCTCTTACAGGCACATTCGATAATGTACACAGTGTACTTTGTGTCACAGTTAATGTTAGTACTGATTTGGTATACTTTTGATCTATGATCCACAAATGTCTTGGTTCCATGTTTTGCCCATCTGCACATAGAGCACATACCGCATTTGAAAAAACCTTTAGATTTCTGAGTCAGCCAGTCACAAGTCTTTGTGTCTTTGGGTACAGTTGGGCTTAGTCTATTCTTTAAATTTCTTCCTCTACGAAAAGTTATTTGAGGGTGACTTCCTATTGCAGTTGTAAGGGTTTTGTCAGCACTCAGGATATTCCAGTGTTTCTGAAAGCTCTTTCGTATTACAGGACTTAGTTCGTTGAAGTCCGTGACTAGTCTCACCGGTTGTTCAGTTCTTACAGTTCCAGAGTTTTTGGGTGTTAAGGTCGACTCTCTGCTTACTTTCTTTATTCTTTTGTCCGCTTTGGAAATGACTTGGGGCTTGTAGCCTCTTTTGGAAAACCTGGATTGCATATCTTGTATGCAGGTTTCAAATTCTTGTTCCTCGCTACAGTTCCTTCTTGCTCTCACAAATTCCCCATAAGGGATACCATTTATCTGATGGATAGGATGACAGCTATTGCTATGAAGGATTGAGTTGCATGCTGTTGTTTTGCGGAATAACCTGCTATGTAGAGTTTCATTTTTTACGTATAGTTCTAAGTCTAAAAAAGAAACCTTAGAACTACTGATGTGTGTGGTGAATCGCATGTTCATGTCATTATCATTTAAATAGATACAGAATTCCGTAAGTGTAGTCTCAGTTCCTGACCATATTAGGATGCAATCGTCTATGTAGCGACCCCAGTAAATGATATAGTCAATCCATTTAGTGCCTCTAATGCTCCAGATCATGTCAGTTTCCAGAGTTCCCATGTAAATGTTAGCAAAAGAAGGGGAAAACCTTGAGCCCATGGCTACTCCCCTAGTTTGTCTGTACCATTGTTTGTCAAATACAAAAAAGTTTTGGTTTAATATAATATCCATCATTGTTACCAGCATTTTGGTGTGTTCCAGAAGTGTGATGGGTCTGGTGTTTAGTGCTCTAGTTACGGCCGCTAATCCAAGGTCTGGCTTGATGGAGGTATACAGGGAAACCACGTCAAGGGTCGCCATTATGAGTCCAGGTTGCCACGTTATGTCTGCTAGGATACTCAAGATATGCTTAGAGTCCTGAATATAGGACGGCAGGTTCTTTACCAATGGATTCAGGAACTTATCCACGTATTGCGAAAGTCTTTCCGTTGGTCCCCCAATCCCGGACACAATTGGTCTTCCTGGTGGAAATGGAGCAGGTTTGTGGATTTTGGGGAGGGTGTATAGCCAAGGATAAGACGGACGTGTGACCTTTAAATACAAGTATTCCGCATCATTTATTAGGCCTGCATCCTTCCAGTCTCTCAGATGGTTGTTAATCAGTATTGTCAAAGGACCCATGGGATTGCCAAGAATTGCTTCATAACAGGAATTATCAGATAGTTGAGAGAGAATTTCTGTATTGTAATCTGTTTTATTCATTACCACTACGTTTCCCCCTTTATCAGCTTCTCGGATTACAAGGTCCTGGTTGTCACTCAAAGTTCTTAATGCTATTCTTTCTTCTCTGGTTAGATCGTCTCTTTTTACTGGTCGGTGATTAGAAATCTTAGTCTCATATTTATTGATGTCTTCTAACACAAGTTTATAGAAGATGTCGATGGTGTTGCCACTGGGCAAAGTGGGTGTCCATTTTGACTTGCTTTTTAGGCCACTATCTATAGTACTGTTAGTTTTTAGTTCTAACTCAGTTAACAAGTCATTGAAGGAATTATTCTCATTGTCCTGAATGAGAATAACAAATCGCACAAGGGTTACTCAAACCTACACAAAACCCGCAGAGGTCAGAGAGGAGGACAAAGACGACTACAGAGAAAGACTGCGATCCAGCAACAAGAAGTAAACGATACATCTGATCAGGATGTACAGGTAATTAACCTTTCAACCACAAACCTGGATGAACATATGATTTCACTGTTGAGCAAAGGTCTTAGTTTTAACCCTACTGAACAAGGAGACCCATGTAGGATGAAAATTGACCTGTTCAAGTATATTAGAGGACTTAAATTGAGAAAACATTTCTGGGACACACCTACGGATAATGCCATTGGCATCGATGATACTGTAGAGGTCTCTACCAACCCCGTCAGCATCCAAGAGGTCTTGGCATCACATTTGTTACTATCAATTACGGACTTTGATGATCCACCCAATTCCTTCAATGACTTGTTAACTGAGTTAGAACTAAAAACTAACAGTACTATAGATAGTGGCCTAAAAAGCAAGTCAAAATGGACACCCACTTTGCCCAGTGGCAACACCATCGACATCTTCTATAAACTTGTGTTAGAAGACATCAATAAATATGAGACTAAGATTTCTAATCACCGACCAGTAAAAAGAGACGATCTAACCAGAGAAGAAAGAATAGCATTAAGAACTTTGAGTGACAACCAGGACCTTGTAATCCGAGAAGCTGATAAAGGGGGAAACGTAGTGGTAATGAATAAAACAGATTACAATACAGAAATTCTCTCTCAACTATCTGATAATTCCTGTTATGAAGCAATTCTTGGCAATCCCATGGGTCCTTTGACAATACTGATTAACAACCATCTGAGAGACTGGAAGGATGCAGGCCTAATAAATGATGCGGAATACTTGTATTTAAAGGTCACACGTCCGTCTTATCCTTGGCTATACACCCTCCCCAAAATCCACAAACCTGCTCCATTTCCACCAGGAAGACCAATTGTGTCCGGGATTGGGGGACCAACGGAAAGACTTTCGCAATACGTGGATCAGTTCCTGAATCCATTGGTAAAGTACCTGCCGTCCTATATTCAGGACTCTAAGCATATCTTGAGTATCCTAGCAGACATAACGTGGCAACCTGGACTCATAATGGCGACCCTTGACGTGGTTTCCCTGTATACCTCCATCAAGCCAGACCTTGGATTAGCGGCCGTAACTAGAGCACTAAACACCAGACCCATCACACTTCTGGAACACACCAAAATGCTGGTAACAATGATGGATATTATATTAAACCAAAACTTTTTTGTATTTGACAAACAATGGTACAGACAAACTAGGGGAGTAGCCATGGGCTCAAGGTTTTCCCCTTCTTTTGCTAACATTTACATGGGAACTCTGGAAACTGACATGATCTGGAGCATTAGAGGCACTAAATGGATTGACTATATCATTTACTGGGGTCGCTACATAGACGATTGCATCCTAATATGGTCAGGAACTGAGACTACACTTACGGAATTCTGTATCTATTTAAATGATAATGACATGAACATGCGATTCACCACACACATCAGTAGTTCTAAGGTTTCTTTTTTAGACTTAGAACTATACGTAAAAAATGAAACTCTACATAGCAGGTTATTCCGCAAAACAACAGCATGCAACTCAATCCTTCATAGCAATAGCTGTCATCCTATCCATCAGATAAATGGTATCCTTTATGGGGAATTTGTGAGAGCAAGAAGGAACTGTAGCGAGGAACAAGAATTTGAAACCTGCATACAAGATATGCAATCCAGGTTTTCCAAAAGAGGCTACAAGCCCCAAGTCATTTCCAAAGCGGACAAAAGAATAAAGAAAGTAAGCAGAGAGTCGACCTTAACACCCAAAAACTCTGGAACTGTAAGAACTGAACAACCGGTGAGACTAGTCACGGACTTCAACGAACTAAGTCCTGTAATACGAAAGAGCTTTCAGAAACACTGGAATATCCTGAGTGCTGACAAAACCCTTACAACTGCAATAGGAAGTCACCCTCAAATAACTTTTCGTAGAGGAAGAAATTTAAAGAATAGACTAAGCCCAACTGTACCCAAAGACACAAAGACTTGTGACTGGCTGACTCAGAAATCTAAAGGTTTTTTCAAATGCGGTATGTGCTCTATGTGCAGATGGGCAAAACATGGAACCAAGACATTTGTGGATCATAGATCAAAAGTATACCAAATCAGTACTAACATTAACTGTGACACAAAGTACACTGTGTACATTATCGAATGTGCCTGTAAGAGCAGGTATGTGGGGAGCACGATCCGAGCACTCAGAGAACGTATAAGAGAACATGCTAGAGCATATGCTACCAATGATCCGAGATACCCTATGGCTACACATATGACCTCATGTCCATCACAAGGTGAGACCAAATCCTTCACCTTCTATGGTATCGACGCTGTACAAGCCACAGTAAGAGGAGGAAACAGAGAACTTCGCCTTAGAAGACAAGAAGCGCTATGGATCATGCGTCTGGATACGACTAGGACCGGTCAAAATACTGATGATGAACTGCATTTTTTCTTGGGATCGGACAACTAGGCTAATCCCCCACCAAACATTCCATCATTAAGTATTTGTAGCATATGTGGTTACAAACAGGACTGAGATTATGTTGATAAATGATGTACACTGACCAATGTATATGATATACAATCACCAATGTAATTGACAAAATATATTGCACAGCCAAATGAGTTTATAACTTAGACCAGTGTTAAGGATAAGACCAAACAAATTGAACACCACTATCGTTCCTCATAAATATTGGAACACCACGGATCCTTTTGATCTGAAGTTTCTATATCCTTTTCCTCCCAATTCTTGTAATGGGAGTTGTGGTTCTTAATTTCTGTCAGTATGTTTTAACTTCCAAGAATTCCTAACAACCCAGTTGGACCCAAACAGTGAACTTTTCTGCCCATTGGGTTCCACCTGTTCACTTTACAAATTAGGAGCTGCGAACATTTCCTTAAATATGTGCGTAAAAAACCGCCCTCCGTAATTTCAGGCTGTCTATATTCACTTACTTTTACTAAATCTGAGACTACGCCTCTTCTACCCGTCGATGTTTTCAACTGTTTTCACACTCTGAGACCCAATTTATGATACATGCAATATGCTATAATTGGATTACACGTTTAATTTTTACACGGTAATTTTCCTTAAAATCTAATTACTAGCAAAGGAATGAGTCGTCCATTACTTTCAACTTAATGGCAGGTAAAATTTGTTAAACCTCAATCCTTTGGGCAATAAAAAAGCCCAGGTTCCCATTACGGTTACTTTTGCGAGTAACTCTTCTTTTTTCTGCCAAATCTTTCAACCCTGAGCATTCTAGTTCTTTTTCGCGCGTTGCATAGAAAAGGGGCGGGAACAACTGATTTCGTTGTTCCCGCACTTGGCAACCGATACTGAAGCCGGAGGAGGCTTTATCACAGGCTGTACACGGGTAAGTTCCCTGACACCACAAGCGTAGACCTTTCTCCTGGTGAACATTTTCGCATTGGAGAAACCTCATTCTTGATATCCTTGTCCATTTAAACTTCCAGCCTGAATTCGGACAATTTGAATATTTTCCGCCGTGAACCTGAATAAGATTCTGTTTACTACGGCAACCGGACAAACCGACTGGTGCCGCTAATTCTGCAAAATTAATAAACCACCCGATTAGGACCGGGTCGGAAGTATCACCGGTTCCCCTGTGAGTTTTTCTGATAATTAGTGATTTATTTTTATTCACGCAATATAACGTTTTCAGAGAGTACAACTATAAATTCCTGCCTTTTTCCCTACTTACAGACCACCCGCCTTGATCAATCAGATCAGGTAATACCTCCACCCCTTTCTCTGTATTTCGTTCGCAGCCACCAACTGTGTATTTTCCCCCCCCTTTTTGTCACGAAGATTCTACTTATATGTAAATGGTCCCGCTAGAACTTAGTAACCAGCTAGGATTCAATTGAGTGACACGGCTAATGGTTTCACAATTACCATATGCTGAGAGATAAAAATAATGCTTCACACGATTAATGAAGGGAGAATCTCAGAAGGCTTAGAAAGGCTGATTTGTGGTGCTACTTCTGTCAGACATGTTTTTTTTTGTACTTTAAAATACCGGCTAGGCAGTTAAAACAATATATGCCCCAAAATGCATGACTTATAATTCAATCCAACACAACCTGTTCCAATTAATGCCTAATTATTTCTTCATCAATAATGGCTACCTTTTTATTCGAATGTTGTCAATTGTTCTACTTACATGTTATGAGACTCTTTCAATTTAGAAGTATTAATTACTATCATTGACACTGCCAGTTAGTCTACGAGTTGCGATGAATCAGTATGATAATCTAAACTTAGTTATGAACTATGTTGCTGTTTTGAGCCTTCAAATGAACTGACATATGAAGTATACTACTTAGAAGATATATACCGAGTGAACTTTACCCCAAATAATGCGTTTATTTAATCTTATTTGTTCGGTTATGATTAATGTTCTAATTATAACGGCCAGTATAAATAAGTCACGTCACAGCACACGTTTTGTAGAGTCTTGTTAGTCCATCTTCAGATGCGCCGTATGTCGCAACACAACAGGCTATCACACAAAATGTTGGAATCATTGAAAATATTAATAATAAAGTAGAATTCCGTTCGGTGATAACAGTCACCCTTTATCTTATTCCTACTCCTATCCTCTCTGTGTTGGTTTCCACTGCACCGGTGTCCCTTTCTCATTACACACACGTTGTAACTTCATAACATCACTTTGATTTCTATTATATCTTTTATAGCCCTGAAGAGTCACAGCCACATGCTGTGATGAAACACGTGGAGGCTAAAGTGATAAACACAGTGATTCCCAAGGGGTGAACACTGTTGACAATAAAACCATTTGAAAAACTTGCGATTGGTGGATTTTTCCCTGAAGAATGAATACTTGAATACAAAAACACCATTTTGATATGTTTAGTGTGCTCTGGATCGTTGTCCAATTATAATAAAAGGGAGGTTTTGATACTTCTTCTTTTCACAGAGGTTAAGGTTTTCCTCTGTCCAAGAAGCACCTATTGTGACTACATTAAGCAAATACCATACCGTAAGCAGTTGTGCGCCATAATTTCTGAACATTCCAAAAACCTATACATAGAGCAACCAAATCCCTTTAAGAGTCTCAATGTAAAAAAAAAGGAACTTGTAATCTAAAATTGTGAGGAAATGCCTCTTTTGACATAGTTAGCCCCCACCTTTTGCCTCGAACATGATGTGGTTTTAACTGAAAGTGCACAGGGACCCTGACAACTTGGTCCCCTGTGCCAAAGCTCCTTCCCTAAAACTGTACTATGATTGGCAACTTCAGACCCCCTGTAAGTCCCTAGTAAATGGTACCATGATACCTAGGGCATTGGGACTGAAGAGGGTCCCCTAGGTACCCTGCATCAAGGCCATGCTACCTGCCACTGCAGCCTGCATGCCTTGATGCAGATAAGAACAACATGGCCCACTGCCTATGTGTCATACCAATGCAGCACTGCCTAAGGTATAGGTAAGTCACCCCGCTAACAGGCCTTACAAGCCGTAAGGCAGGGTGCACTATTTCTCAGGTGTGGGCATATCTGCAGGAGCATATATGCCCTTACAATATTTAAGTATATTCTTAATATTGTAAGAGCCAGGGAAGTCACAAAAAGTAAATGGTCTGGAAAACACAACAACTCAAGTTTCCCAGCATCAAGATGGCTTCCTTGAACCCAGTAGTGTTTGGTACCAAACAATTCCTCCTAATAAACCCACTGTTAGAACTGGGGGTCTCTAGTTGGCAATGGTATACACCTTTGACCAAATAGGGACCCTTGCTTCTAAGTCAGGGAAAGGGGATTACACTACTGGATAACCCCTGCTCACCCTCTTAGTAGCTTGGCACGAGCAGACAGGCTTATCTCAGAGGCAGTGTGTTAAGCATTTGTGAACACATAGAGCAATACAGTGAAAACACTACAGATGGACACAACACAGGTTTTTAATCAAAATAAGTATGTTTTCTTTATATAGACTTATCACAAGACAATAAACAACAAAAATCCACAATACTGTACCCAATAAGAATTCTTTAAGATGGTAGAAATAGTTTCAAAAATAGGTTATTCACTTAAAAGCAGTCTTTTAGCAACAGATAACCCCAACTGGAATTAACACAACGTCAAGGTCAAAGAAATCCCAAAGTACGGCGCCGACCGTGAGGTGAGCGGCGTCGGGCCCGGAGTCAAGACAGACCCACAAAGAACAGTATCTTGGAAAAACGAAAACAAAGACAGCTCACGGCGTCAGGGAGATGCGGCGTCATTGGCGCGTTGAGGCGTTGGTTCTTTGCTTCGAGGGAGATGAGGCGTCGGGACCTGGATGCTTGCACAGGCAGGGGAGGCGTCGGTTCCGGACCTGAGAGGAGGTGACGTCACAATGGCGCCGAAACCACGGTTCTGTATGATGTCACAATGTCGATGGATTCTTGACCACCCACGTCGACGACCAGCTCCTCGATGATGTTGGCTTCGGAGTCGATGTAGCACAGCAGCAGGCGTCGGGCCGGCGTCGTAAGTTGGAATAGAGCTCACGGCTGTGGCACGGCGGCTGGCGTTGGGTCTACGTCGCAAGTCGGAGCAGCGCTCACGACTTCGTTGCAGATTAAAGCGTCGCTCGCCGGCGTCGTTATTGCAGATTCCTTATGAAGCACTAGAACAGCAAGTTCCTGATGCACACAAACAGAAGGGGGTGAAGTCTGGTATCCCTGAGACTTCAGTCAGGTGGAAAGCTCAAATCAAGCCCTTGGAGTAATATTCTGCAAGATTGTGAAAGTTCTGTAAAAGTTCCTTCTCCTTTCCTCTGCAATGAAGAGACCACTGCAGGCCAACCCAGCAAACAACACACTGGCAGGGGGGCAGTCCAAACTCCTGCAGCTTCCTTGGCTGTTCTCCATGGCAAAAGGTGTGTCTTGTTCCCATAAGTGATCTAAAGTCTTGGGGTCTGGTTCCCATATTTATACTCAAATTCTCTTTGTTCTCTGAAGGCAGAGTCAGTCCTGGAGCACTCTGTTGACAACACTCCTCCTTTCCTTTCACAGTGTAGGTCAGGGACATCAGACACACCACAGGAGGTGGAGCCAGCATTGTGGAGGGAAGGCACAGCCCTATTCAGGTCCCAGGTGCAACTCGTCCCTCCCATCTGCATGCAGATCTCTCTATTCAGCCTTATGCTGACTCACCCTGTCTCCTGGAATCCCCCAGCCCCTGTCACTCAAACTCCAGACAAGGAATACACAACCTAGCAGAGGCAGGCTTGGAAAGTTAGGATAGAAAATACCTACTTTCTAAAAGTGGTATTTTCAAACACAGAATGTTAAAACCAACTTCACTAAAATATGTATTTTATCATTATGAGTTCATGCATACTAAATTCGAATTTCTACCAAGTCCCCTGAGTCAGTTAGGATTATAAGATGCAGTAATCAAACTGCCCATTCTGGCCAATGGGGAACAGGTAACCTTGCAATAGTGAAAAATGAAGGTGGCTGTAATTCACTATCAGGAAATGTTTCACACACCAGGGCATGTCCTACATTATCTTTACAATGCACCATGCCCTTGGTCCTACCATAGGGGTGTCTGATATGAAGAAAAAGGAAGGTTTGGGGCCTGGCAAGTGGGTACACTTGCCAAGTCGACACAGCATTCACAGACTGCACACAGGCCCTGCAATGGCGGGCCTGAGGCACACTTTACAAGCTGCTTCTGTGGGTGGCACAAACAGTGCTGCAAGCCCACCAGCAGCATTTGATTTACCAGCCTTGAGCACACATGGTGCACTGTAT
The DNA here is from genome assembly GCF_964263255.1 of Lissotriton vulgaris. NCBI lineage: Eukaryota > Metazoa > Chordata > Amphibia > Caudata > Salamandridae > Lissotriton > Lissotriton vulgaris. The sequence goes on along the minus strand of NC_141691.1, from coordinate 1,102,209,960 downwards.
TAGGTCTGACAAGTAAATCAAATAACCAAATCATGGAGTCACTAATCAATACATAAATTTAACATAGGGAGCACTTGCACTGTAACACTGAATAGCAGTTGCACAGTGCCCAAAGCATCTAACCAGTGAAACATATCAAAAACAGAGGAGGCAATCAGTAAAAAATGGAAGGGAGAATCACGCCAATGATGCCAGGTCTAACAACCACACTGATGCCAGTGTTAAATGTATGGCACCTTAGAGGTGCCCCCTGAAAACCTATCAACCCTGGTGTGATCTGTGGCTGGCTTTAGGCAGCCTGCCACCATAACATATGTTTCTGGACCCCTGCTCTCTGACCCAGAAACAAAGCCCATCATGGGCAGAGGTGCCACACCTCCTCTCCCATGATGAGCACAGTGCTCAAGCAGGAAGCTTCGAAGCCCTTTCTGCTTTGCAATGCGACCCCAGACTCTGCTGCTAGAAGCAGATAGCAGCCCCCGGTTCAAACCCTGACATAGGGCGGGAGAGCTGGCAAGAAAACTTGATGAGAAAAGGAGGAGTCCATGCTTCCCCCTAGCATCAGAACTTACCTAGGCAGCTGTGGATTTTCTTCGTTCAGCCTCCTGGCTTGAGCCTGTAGCCTCTTTTCAAAACCGACCTCCCCCACTAAGTTACATTGGGCGCCCAATCCTGTGTTGGCACTCTGCACCCTGCCGCCCCAGTGCTACTAAAGGTGTAAGTTTGGTGTTACCTTGTGCCCCCCGCCCCTGTGCTTACCCTAACCCCAGGAGATCTACCCCTGACACCGCTTTACTCACTTGTGAGCAGAGCATCTTCAATCCTCCCCAGTCTCCATTGGTTAATATTGGGCACTCGACCCTGAGTTTGACCTCTGCACCCAGCCACCCCATTGCCTCTGATGATGCAGCCCTGGGGCTAATCTGAATGCTGCCTGTTGTTGACCACAGACCACGAAGATTGGATTTGTAAGTAGTGTACTTACCTGCAAAACCGCATTCTTGTTTTCCTTCCACAGGTTAACAGTGTCAAAAATTGCAGGGCCCACTTTTGAAAGTGAAAAGTATTTTTATTTAAAAACATGCTTACCTTGTAACGTACATCTTGGTCTTAAAATAAATCTTGAAAAAATCTTATTTTTATAAAATTCATGTGGCTCTTCTGATTAAATCGGGTGTCATTTATTAGTCACTGGGGTGTCTAGAACACATGTCTTACACACCTCTGTGTTAGGCAAAAGGCTGCACAACCACATTACCACAATAAAGCACTTTGGATTTACATTGAGCCATGTACTCTTCTGGGGGAGTCACTGGACTCTCCACGATATAACCTCTTAGTGGTATAATACATACAATGTGAAAGAAAAAGGAGCCTTGTCAGGTTCCCACACAAGATACACAACCACATAAGTGCATGACTCCAGTCTTTCACCAGTTTATCACTCTTTAATCTTCGTTTTATCCAAATGTTCTCCTTGAATTTAATCCAAAGTTTTCGTAATGTTTTAATTCTTCAACACTTTATTTTCAGAGGTGGCTTTCACATCAGCCCAAGAGGTTTCAAAGTTCCTCATAATACAGCGTATTTAGTCTCTACCCAATGGATTTCGGGATAATTCCCTTCCTCATGACTAACTAACACACAAGATTTTACAGAAAGAACCCATCATATCTTGTTAATGAGGCATAAACTTAACTATAACAAGCATCCTAACTTTACACATCGTGCAGTGTGACTAACCCAGTGACAGCCTTCCCAACTCAATATTCGTGAGCCCAAAACCTCATCACGAAAATAATCCACTTAAAAAAAAACCAACAGAGTGCTTTTAAAACCAAACATCACATTCAAAGAGCAAAGCAAAAATCCTAAAAACAAAAATCAACTACATATATACAAATAGAATAAAATAAAATCCTTCCACCCTCCAAAAAGAACCAACTATACTGCCAATGCCACTAGAATGCTTACGTCATCTTCGCCCGTGGTACCTTGTGTAGCGCTAGCCTGCTTATTTATTAGGGGTGGCTGTTAGTGTGGCAATTTTTTCAAATCATCCTTCAATCTACTGTCTCAAAGATGACCACATCCGTGTCTGTGTTTAACTGAACCCCGGTACATCACGGTCTGCTGAAAGCTCCAGCGCATTTGACGACTTTCAGGTGTTCTAATCTACCCCATCTAATTAAGAAACAAACGACAGATGCTAAGCATACAGAACACAGCATGATATCAATCAATCAGATTTGGTAAAGCGCAACTACTCACCCTTGAGGGTCTTAAGGGGTTGGGGGGAGGGGGGGCAGCTCCGCTGATTGGTGGGGTCATCCAAAGAGCCTGGTCTTGAGGTCCTTCCTGAACTGGGGCAGAGTGGCAGCTTGTCAAAGATGGAGAGGTAGGTGTTATAACCTAATGTTGTGTATATGTTTAAGGAACCTAGTGATGTCATATAGAATGTGAACTCCTGACAGAGCCAGTTGGAGTTGGAGTTGAAGCTGACTGGACGTTGATGCTGTGCTTATCAATCTTCATTAAAGATACTCTTTTCTACCTTCACTATGAGTATCTTTTCAATTTAACAGTAGGTCATTCCAGGCCTTGGCTGCAAGGTAGGAGAAGGACTTTTCTCCTGTTCTGGTCTTGTGAATGGATCGGACGGTGGCCAGAGTGAGGTTGGATGATCGGAGGTGTCTTTTGCGTGCGTGGAAGGAGAGGTAGTTGTTAAGGTGTATTGGTCCGGTGTTGTGAAGGGACTTGTATTCGTGGGTAAGGAGTTTGAAAGTGACTCTTCTTTCGACTGGAAGGCAGTGGAGATTGTGGTGGTGTTGGGTGATGTGACTGTGATTGGGATGCCGAGGATCAGTCTGGCTGCGGCGTTTTGGACTGTCTGGACTTTGCTTAAGCAGACCCTCCAGGATTTCACGGTTTGCAGAGAATTCGGCACTTTTGTAAAAATGCAGCGATTTTTACAAAAGTTCCTGCGAAATCGGCACGTTTGTAAAAATGCTTTGTATTTTACAAAAGTGCCCGAAAAATCAGCCCTTCATTAAAACAATTTCAGAAGTTAATGTTGCTGCAATGTCCAATACAGGTGGACAGCCGTGTCTAACTGACGTCACTTCCTGCACTTACACTGCTTCCCGACTGGTTTAAGTATTAGCACTGGTTATGTTTCTGTATGGGTTTATATAGGTTTATGAACCTGACCAATAAATATTCTTGTTCGGTAGCATCACAGGATTTAATGGTTATAAACAGTCCAAATTTGAGCCGTTTGTTAGAATACACAATAGGCATTCTGCACACATGTATTGGGTTCTGAAGCATGTTGTGAAATGTACATCTAAAAATAGTGATCCGCACTTTAGCATCCGTGCATTGTGAGTAAATCAGCCTTTTTCATTCATTTGCTGCATACGACAGAGTCTTGTTGGTTTCGCATAAGAGAGCCGTGTTTTAACGTAAGATCTTTTATGAGCATGAGCATTTGAAATCCAAGACAGCCCGAGACTCCAAGACAGCAATGAGAACTAAGGAATGAAAAAAAACGATAATAATAATAATATTATTATTATTTTTATGACTAGCATCATTATTGGGATGGTTTTTATGAAGTATTATTAGTATTGTCATTAGTATTATTATTAACAATAATACTAATGACAATACTAATAATACTTCATAAAAACCATCACAATAATGATGCTAGTCATAAAAATTATAATAATATTATTATTATTATCGTTAATAATAATAAAAATGACAATAATAATAAAATAATAATAACAATTAACAAGAATAAAGACAGTAATACGAATATGAAAAAAGAATAACAATAGTAAAAATACTACTAATGGTAATACAATAATAACAACGATAATCCTACTACCACTACTCCTGCTACTACTAGTAATACAAACATACAGTATGCAGTCATATGAAGATAGGGAATTAGTAAAAACATGGGTGCAATGAGGCCTTTTAAAACCTCTTAAATGGAGATTCCTGTTTTTCTGTGGATATCCACATGAGTTTGACAACACACAATAGGGGATCCAACCCTTTTGACAGGGCTCCTGGAGACCTCCTCTAAAGTTCCTGATGAAACAAACTACTGGATTTCAGTGACAGATTTTGGACTTTTGTTGAAATTCAGGACCCTGTTCACAGATAAAAGTGTTTTTGTATGTTTGCAGTTGCTTCTGACGTTTGCATGGACGTTTACAGGTTTTTGGAATTCATACAATATGTTGCTAGGGTATGACTAGAAAACTGTGCCAGGTGTAGATTGCCAGAAACAATCCTGTGAACGTTTTGTGAAATCCGTTTTACCCATGTGCTAATCAGAGTTGTATAGAGGGTTCAATTGTGAACTGTCTAAACGAAGCGCCTTTGTACAATAGCATATTTCCTTTCGTGTATATATCAACAGGCACAAATGGCTCTGTGGATCGAGCACATTTCGATGTGTCTATTGTGTTGAGATGCAACTAATAAATATAACTGTTCATGCTTAGCTGACTCCTGTTTTACACTATTTGTGATAAACTCTGTACTTTTATTGATTTTCCAAAATTCTATAGATGATTGAATTTATCAGAGTAGCATTCTGTATTTATGATCCAAGGGAAGCATTGCTTTCATTCCTGCATTTTTGGTCACAGCTGCAGTTGCACCACCTCTTTCTGAGGTAGGGTCCCAACCAAGACTGGCAACACTATGCATCCCAGTATCACAGCCACAGGTGTTCCAGCTGTAGAAGGAACTGCTTCATCATCCAACTACAGAACAAAGAACCTTCTTAGAAAGCCAGGCCAAACATCCAGGTTTTGATCCTTTACCTGAAAAGTGGCTCTGACCCAATTTCTGAAGATGGAACAGAAGCTGATTCCAAACACACAATGCCTGATAGTTGAATGTGTGCTGCTTAACTTTTTCCGTTAGATTTTTGGGACCTGTAATAAGCAGGGCTCCGATGAACAACGAGATCCACTGAAGAGATCTACTCAGAAAATGGTGCTGAAGTCTATCCGAAAGGTAGAGAGGACCAGACCATGAAAAGCATGATGGGCCATGATCAAGTCTTTAATTTGAACCTGTTCCCTAATTGACAACCAGTAGGGTTTTTCAGATAAGGTGAAATAGATGCCTGTAAGGAACTAGCTGTAGCGGGCACAGGATGGTTTCCCGGTAGGCCGGAAGAGTGGGGGTCGGTTTTGGATCAGTGAATGCAGCTTTTGTTACTGGTGCTGGTTTTGCAGCAATGCTGCAATATCGGCCCCCCTGGAACAAAAACGCAGCAGCAGTGTTTCCCACCAGCCATTCTTCACCACCCCGGCCAATCAGACATAATTGCCAGGGCTAGTTTGTGTTCCCAGAACGGCCCTGGTTGTGGCACCTTCATAAGTTGTCCAGCCGCTTACATTCGAAAGGCTCTGGCCTGGGCTGCCTGACCTTTGCTTTCTGAGCTGGCTGTAACATGGCACATTGTGTGATCTTAGGCAAATATTTAATTTCACTAAGGTAGCTTCTGGAATGCCATTTCCTATGGGATGCTACCAGGCTATCTTTATTGGGCTTCTCAGAACCTATACTAAAGCAAATGGAGGATTGCATTTCCAAGGGATAACAGCCTTCACCTGTTGGCTGATTCCTCTGTTCCATATCCCAGGTTGCCTATTTCAAAGTGGACTACTCTGCTAAAACAGTTTCCATTGATTTAAGGTTGAGAATGAATGATTATGAGTAAAATAAAGTGCCGCAAAAATGCCACTAAATTTCCGTATTTGTGCAGCTAAATTTCCATATCTGTGCAGCTACATTTGCTAATCCATGCCGCTATATCCTGGGGGGTCTGCTTAAGGAGTTTCTTGTTGATTCCAGCATAGAGGGCTTTGCCGTAGTCCAGTCTGCTGCGTGCGTGACAGTTTTCTTGGATCCACCTGAACGTCTTTCAAAGCATGCGGAGGGTGTTGAAGCAGGTCGAAGATATGGCATTGATCTGGCGTCCATTGTGAGCGACGAGTCTGGTATGATGCTGAGGTTTTGTGCGTGGTCAGTCAGGGTGGGGGATTTATATACAATTTTACAGAACAAGGCGAGCATATAGAGTGATTTCTCTCAGGTAAAGTATTCCTGACAGTAGAATGTGTACGGCTTAAGATATTAATGATAAATAACTGTTTGCCTATCTCGCATGATGGGGCAGTACTTTTACAGCACTGCATTTTCTATAGATGCTATTTTTCTCTCACGTATATGCTCCAAGAGCAAAAATAATGACAAGGTTAATCCCACTCGTCACAGTATTTCGGATGGGCAACAAAACTTCTGGCAATAATTAATGATGATGGGCATTATTTATTTATTTTTTAAATCTTTTTTTTATTGAAGTGAAGACCAACAGTGGCAAACATAGTCACACATAAGGCTGCAGAGGCGTACAGTAGATCACACGAGGGTACAGGGTTACATCAGTGTCATGGCAATAGGACTATAATACATACATACAATCAACCGTCTACCTCAAGTACCATTCGTCGAGGTTGGGGGATTCACATATGCCGCCTCTGTATTCGATCCAATTGTCCCATACCTCACCCCATTTTTTGGGACACCCCCGGGCTAGATATACTGTCCTTTCTTGCAACATGCACCAATCCATGTCCTGCTTCCATTCAGCGAGTCGTGGAGGCGTGACTGCCCCCCCAGAGTCCTGCAGTGTTGCGCTTAGCTACCATCTGGCCGAGCGAGGCCCAGAGCCTGCCTCTAGCTGGTAAGTCTGTTGGCTCCCATATGTACAGGATACAATGTTTCGCTTCTGGGCACAACTCTACCCCCCAGACGTCCTGCATACATCGCACCACCTTCACCCAGTATGCCTGCAGTAGTGGGCACTCCCAAAGCATATGAAAGAAGGAGCCCACCATTCCGCATCCCCTTCTACACCCGTCACCCTCACTCCTGCACATCCTTTTCAACCTGGTGTTTGAAATGTAGACTCTGTGTAGTATTTTAAGTTGGATGAGCCGCAGCCTGGATGAGATAGCCACCTCCTTCGGGGAGGCCAGCGCACACCTCCACTCCTCCTCATCAATTTCCAAACCATCCGCCTCCAACCTCCCTTTAAGGCCCAGGAGTAAATCGGGAAGGTTATTTATCAGTTTCTTATAGGTGAGTGAGATTGCGTGTTCAAGTATATGACCATCCAACAGTCTATCCTCCAGGGGGGATGCCTGAGGGGGCACCGCACCCTGTGGGTTGTTGTTCTGCAAGGAGTGACGAACTTGGAGGCAGCTAAAGTATTCAGTGTCTGCTAGCTCGTATGTTGATTGTAGGGATGGGAAGGACTTGACCCCGCCAAAGTCCCATAGATCCCCATTCCGGGAGATACCTATAAGGTTCCAATTCCGGAACCCCTTGGTACGACCCAGGAGGCCAAGTCGTTCAGAAACCCAGAGCAGGGTGGCCATGGTAAGCGTGTCGTGCCAGCCCATTTTGCGATGGACAATGTGCCACAATTGTACTGTGTGGCGGGTCGGCCCCGTTAGTGCGTGTTGGCATGGCCGTAAATACAATGCTGCTTCGTAATTCCCCCCTGGCAGGAGCCACCTATCCATGCCATAACCTGGGCCGTTCACGTCGCAATAGGTGCCTTGGTTAATAGCCGAAAGATGCGCGGCCCAGTAGTACCTACGGATGTCAGGTAACGATCCCTCCATCGTACCACCCCAGAGTCCGTTTTTGAAGAGCTATTCAGGGTACACCGGACAATAGGGGGTTCCTCTGCGCCGCCTCAATAGTCGTGAAGTACAAAGGTGGGAGTAGATCTGGATAATTCTGCAGGGCGTAGAGGAACCGGGGCAGCGCCATCATTTTAAACAACGCTGCCCGGCCCAGCAGGGAGACCAGGAGTCTCTGCCAGGCGACGTAATCATGCTTGAGCCTCTGAAGGGGCGGGAGCAGGTTCCTATCATACATGGTGGTCTTGTCCTTAGACATGAAAATGCCCAGGTAGGTGAAGCCCTCGGTGACCACCCTTATGGGACAGTTGCGAGGAGGTATGGGGGTGTTTCCGTGAAGGACATACATTAGAGATTTACTCCAGTTGATGCTATACCCCGAGTTCTTGCCAAAGTTTGTAAAAATGTCCAGGGCTACGTTCAGTGATTTCCGGGGTCGCGAAAGATAAAGGAGGATGTTGTCGGCGAACAGGGAGATCCTGTCCTCCCAACAGTCAGACCACCGAAGCCCTTTCAGTGAGACGCCTTGTCTGATCCAGGTGGCCAGCGGCTCAAGGGAAAGGGCAAACAGAAGGGGCGAAAGCGGGTACCCCTGGCGTGTCCCTCTTCCTAGGGTGAAGGCCTCTGAGACCTTGTTGTTCACAACCACCTGGGCAAGCGGGTCTGAGTAGAGGAGTCGTACTCAAGAGATTAACCCGGGACCGAAACCCAGTTTACGAAGGACCGCCATGATATATGGCCATTCAAGGGTGTCAAAGGCCATTGTGGCATCGAGCGATACCACTACTGCATCTTCGCGTATTCTATGGCATCTTCCCAACACCCGGTTTAGTCGGTAGAGATTGAGTGCAGTATTACGGTGGGGCATGAAACCTGATTGGTCTGGGTGGACCAATGTGGTGAGAACCGGCTGGAGCCTGTTGGCCAGGACCTTCGCTAATATTTTAGGGTCTGCATTTAACAGGGAGATAGGCCTATACGAGGCACATAGCTCCCTAGGCTTCCCCTCTTTAGGAATCGCAACTATAGTTGTCTATAGTTGCTATCCTTTGGTCGCGGGGCAGTATCCCCTTTGACTTGCTTTCGTCGAACATGCGCTTCAGATAGGAGCTGATGCCATCGGGTTTGAGCTTGTAGAGCTCAATCGGGAGGCCGTTGAGCCCTAGTGCCTTGCCGAGACGAAGATTCCCAATAGCACGTTCCACTTCCGCCGTGGTGAGCACTTCGGAGAGGGCAGGCATCCTAATCCGCTAGTAGTGCGTCCGAATCTTCCACCGGGCGGTTAGACCCCCTACTATAGACTTCCTGGAAATGGCGGGCAAATTCAGTGACTATGTCTTGTGGTTCAGTACCAACAGTAACGTTGCTGTTTGAATCTCAGCCACTACCTTACTCGCCGGCTGCTTTTTGTCGAGCCACGCCAGGAGCTTACCCGCCTTGTCACCCTGGTCGTAGATCTTACCATCTCTAGTGGCATGTTTAAGGTAAAGGTGCCAGCAAGGGATTTGTTTACTGATCCAAGAGTTGACAGTGTAGGAAGGTTTATATTAATCAGACTTATCCACTGAACAGAACAGCAACTGTTACATGTATTTTTAATCTGTTTCAAAAACTCTAATTGAAGCTACCACACTAGCCCCATATAGGTCCAACAACTAAAAGAGATCACCTTTGACCCCACGCAGAGGAGACGCTACGTGCTTTACGCAACTTGTTTGAACTTATTTGGATCCTGAAATTGAGTTCACAAGGATTCTTCATCATAAGGACCTAATATCTTTTCTGGCCTGAATATATGGACACATCTATAGGGGAGACCTGTCGTTCCCTTAAGGGGTCATCTTTATTGCATTAATTCCATTGTCCTGATGATGGTCTCTGGATTTCACCACTGAGACCGAAACGTCGACACACCAGTCCAAGTCTACCTTCTACACTTGACTTTCTATTTATTTCTTTTTAAAAGAGGTCAATTTTATATACTCTGTTAAGACTGGATTGTCTTTCTTATGTATCAATGGATTGTTTCGTCATCTCCATGTACTTAAGATATACATGCAATTATCATTGACTGTATACCCTTGATAATTTGACAAATCTGCATTGAAAAGAATGCAAATAATAATTTTCTTTGAATAACAAACCTTTCCGTGTTGCCTTACCTTCTTGTTTTCAATATTTCATTTATTGACCATAATCACAAAAATCACTGTGTTTTTGTTTAAATTACTAGAACTGATTTGAATCTCTTTTAGTTGTTGGACCTATATGGGGCTAGTGTGGTAGCTTCAATTAGAGTTTTTGAAACAGATTAAAAATACATGTAACAGTTGCTGTTCTGTTCAGTGGATAAGTCTGATTAATATAGACCTTCCTACACTGTCAACTCTTGGATCAATAAACAAATCCCTTGCTGGCACCTTTACCTTAAACATTTGACTGCCCAAGCCCGCAAGGGTATATTGGGTTACCCACCCCTACTATCAATCTCTAGTGGCAGCCATCTTTTTTTTGCCTCTGTGACCACTGCCTGGTACTCTGCGGTTTTTAAGGCCAGCCGATGACGCGCCCCGGGCGCGTCCTCGGCACGTGCCACCTCTTCCAGCTTCCCCAGGTCGGCCTCAACAGCAACTTCCTTCTCTTTACGTCGATCAGCTATCGCTGAGAGGGCCTCTCCTCTGAGGACCGTTTTAAAGGCCTCCCATAATGTAATTGCCAATTCTACTGAACCGTTGTTGCTATTGAAGTAATTGGCTATTGAGCCGGTCAATGCCTTACGGATGTCCTCATTGCGAAGATACCAGGCATTGATAGGCGTCACGCACCCCTCCCGTTTACTGCCAACGGTAAGGTGAGCCAGTACTGGCGAGTGGTCAGAGATACCTCTTGCCAGATGTGTCGCCATGCGCACTGTTGTGTCTCAGTGCAAGGGAGTAAGGATATGATCCAGACGGGAGAAAGAGTGATGCGGCCCCGAAAAGAAAGTGTATTGTATGTCCGTGGGGTGTGCCAGACGTCTGTGAGGCCAAACCTTTCTAGGAAATCCCCCAACCATCTCTGCCCCGTGGTGTATCCCTGGGCCGGTGCCTGTCCAGTGTACCGGAGACTACCACATTAAAGTACCCCCTATGAATAACTGCCCCTCCGGGAGGGAGAGGAGGAGTTTACCAAGATCAGCGAACGCCTGCGACAGGAGACTTGGCGGGATGAATGTGGATGCCAGGGTCAGCCTGCGCCCCTCCCATCTACCCGAAACTGTGGCAAAGCGACCCTGCGGGTCCATGGCAGTGTGGTCAGGAAGGAAGGGGAAGGCGCGCCGGAGAAGGATACCCACGCCCTGGAACTGTAAGGATTGCAAGAGAGTTCCACAGGAGCGTCAGGAATCCGAAGAATAATCCACAGTCCTCCCCTACGGCCTCCCGACTCTATCAAACACTAGAGTACGAGAGACACGCCAGGGGAACACAGGGAGACAAAACAAGGGAAGATGATGAAGAATAAATGATGTGTCGGTACTCTTCTGGATAATCTGCGTGGTACATCAATTGGGGAACTGACAACAGGCAGCCTGCAAAGAAAAGCAAGTAAGCAACTAGCTATTGGTACCCTACAAAGAAAACATTAGCACTCCTACAATTAGAAACAACACGTACCGGAATCCTTACTCTTTGTAGAACATGTATATATACGACGTCTAGATATGGAACATCATCTGGCTCTGTGACAAGGATAATGTAAGGTATTAGTGAGTATGCATTAAACTCAATAGTGATTCTATGATCTAAGCAATACACTTCTTACTTTAGCTGTTTTGTGGACTTCATGAAGAATTAGGCACTAACGAGTGATATGTAAGAAAACCTTTAGCCACCTCTTCTGATGCTGGGTATCTCTAGATGAAAAGCAATACAACATGCATAAATTATATGTATAACTAGTTTAGCATAAGTATTAAAGAGCGCAAAAGCGCTGTTACCGTGATTCCCTGTAGAGAAGCTGCAGATAGTACCCAATTGGATCCACGCAAGAATCACTCCAAACACAAAGGCAGTGAATCAGAAGTATAATAAGGTTGGGAAGATTAAATAATGAAGGGGGCAAAAATTGAACGAAGATAATCTAGCTATCTAGCTAAAGGGAAAGGGGGAAAGGAAAATGTAATGTACAAAAAGGAACAACAGTGATCCAGGCTGGTTGTCCGGTAAAGCGCCTTCAATTCAGGCACAACTGAGAACAACCGGAAAGGCAGGAAAAAAAAACCCTGCCGCCGGAACACAACTTCAAGGGCAAAATTAGGAAAGGTTCACGAAGAACGTGAACTCAGGACACTAGGATTACAAGCGCCAAGCCTGAACGCCCGTAAAACTAATTGCCACTGCTTCGAAATACCAATCCGAGGTCCGCTCGAAAACGCGGGGGCCGGTAAGACAGACTGCCGACCAGCGCTCCAAACAGGAAATCCCAAAAGCAAAATACGGACGTCAGGCAAAGAAGGTCAAGACGGAAGCAAACACGAAGGGAGCTTGACGCAAGAACGTGAAGCGTCTCTCCCAGCTTCCTGATGCTCTAAATAGCATTCGTCTTAAAGGGACAGTGTCTTTTGGGAATCTCGAAGCATGACAGTAACCCCGTGGTAAAGCCAGAATGGACTGCCAAATCGTAACCGTAACTATTGAGGGCGTGGCAGGTGTTGCCCAACAAATGAGTCTCCTGTAACAGGACCGCATCAGGCCGGTGGCCCTTAACGAGCTGCAGTACCATGGTGCGTTCCAGCTTATCCCCCAGCCCATTAACGTTCCAACTTAGTATCTTGAGGCTTTTGTCCAATGTGTTAGCCATATTCACAATTCAGATCTTGCGTAGACCCTGGGACCTCTGCACACCACTGGACCCTCTCAGAACCTCTCAAGTGCGACCAAACAAACAGAGCCCCCCGCCCCAACTCCCCACAACTCCTCATCCCCGCCAGCCCTTTCCACCCCCAGCCCCCCCAAATACCACCCCCGCCCCCCCATCCCCACTCCAGCCCCCCCCCATTCCCACTCAACCCCATATTTCCATCCTGCCCTAGCCCAACTAGACTCATATCCTCCGCCCGAAACAGACCCCCCCCCCACCCTGCTCCCTGCTCTGTAGGTTTCAAACTACCCACTGCCCCAATTAGAAGAGCGCCTTTCGCTCAACCCCTGCCCAGGAGTGAGGAACCGCCCCCTCCCGAGAAAACTCTGTAGGGAGAACGTGTGCCGGCCCCAACTCCAGGTGCCGTGTCCTCCTCAGCCCCCAGACTAGAAAGTCCCTCCAGTCATGGAGCACCACAATCCAACAGCAAAGTCTCGGAGTCATTAGGCAAATGCCAATACCTTCCCCACATTAAGACCAAAAGGCAGAGACATCACAATGATAATATATGTTACAGTTCAGCTGGGCATGGTTCCGCTATGAAAGTCCTCAGCCTGCAGCCGCGTCCTGGCTAGGGTCCCCTCGGGGACTTGCTGATCTGGAGCGCCATGATCGCTGGCTCTGTGCTTCCCCTTCCGATTTGTCCGCAGCGGACCCGGGGGATGGGCCCCGAGCCCCCCGCAACGCACCATGGTCCTGCTGCTCCCGTGGAGCCGGTGCTGCTGTGTCAAGCCACTCTTGGACCGCCGCTGGCGTGGTGAAGAATAGGGACCTGCCTCCCACGATGATCTTTAGCTTGGTTGGGAAAATCATCATATAATTTATGCCCCGGTCACGTAGCGCCGCTTTCACTCCCAAGAATGATTGCCGTTCCTGCTGGACCTGCAGGGTGAAGTCGGGGAAGAAACGGATGGCGGCCCCCTCGTACTGCAGATCGCCTTGTTGCCTTGCCACCTGAAGGATAGCGTCGCGATCCCTATAGTTCAATATTTTGGCTATTATCGTCCTGGGCGGAGCCCCCGGCTTTGGTTTGGGGACCGGTGCGCGGTGGGCCCGTTCAATCGTAAACATTTTTGACAATCGTTTAGGCTTCAAATGTTGGAGGATCAGGTCTTCGAGAAACAGTTCCACACTTTGCCCTTCCGTTCCCTCCGGCACACCCACCACGCGGATGTTACTTCTCCTGGCCCTCCCTTCCTGATCCTCGAGGCGAAGGGCCATTTGGCGGTGTTGGTGCACAAGTTCGTTGATCCGACCTTCCAGACGTTTTTCAGCGGCCTGCAACGTTTTAATGTCCGTCTCGTTCGACTTCGATCTGTCCGTGGTCTTACCCAGATCTGTGCGAAGCTGGTTCACCTCAATGGAGATTTTGTCCATTTTCGTTTCAAGGTTGGTACCTAGCGTTTGAATCGCGGCCATTATTGAGGTCAGGGATGGTTCCGTCTGGCCCACCTGGTCCCCGGCCGCCGCTCCCGACTGTCCCTGACTCAGTGGCACTGCATACTTGTCCAGCCTGTTCGTCTGGGTGGGCACACCTCCCTTGGGCCTCATGGTGAGCAGGCAGCTCCCCCGCGGCCCAGCCGCCGGGCCCGATGGAGCGAGGGACGGCAGCTGTGATGTTCAGCGGCCCGCCGTCTATTTCGCGTGGCCGGTGCCTTCTTGCGGCCGGGAGGACCTCAATCCGCCTACTATAAGCAAACTTGCGTCGGTGAGATCCCTACCTCCAGGCCCCAACGTGCCAACTCGGTCGAGGGTGTCCTTGCCCGATCTCCAACAGGCCAAAACGAAGCGTCTTCTAGCCCCGTGTGCCACCACTCCGGGGAAATGTTTCACTAGGGGCCCAGGTACACACCGCTGCCCCTGGATGTATATGGCATTTTCTCAGGCCTTACACTGTCTCCGGGCCTCCTCACCTCCACTAGTGCCAACGCTCATGTGTAGGGCCCAACCACGTCCGGTCCCACGTTGCAGGGGCCATGTCACCCTGGGGCACTTCAACAGGACAAGGCCGATGCTGTGATTCCGGTCCGTCCACTTCACCACTGCTGGGTCTCAGCCGCCTTGTCGTCGAATCAGGAGCCCCCCCCCAGAAATGGAGGTGCTCTACTGTGCCTCGCGTGGTCCACCAGGCGCTCCCCGCCTCTCTGTGCCCTCGGGCCCAGCCAATCAGAGGGAGCCTCAAAATGGCGCTGACAGGATTACATTTGGTGCTCCCGGGGGGGTTGGTGCTCCCAGGGGGGCTGGCGCCCCCCCCCCGCCTCCGCACCTCACCTGGCCCCACCGGGTGGTCAACAAAGGCGCGGCCTGAGCGCCACATCTGCAGGATGTTCAATGGGCCAGCGGCCCCCTTCAGGCAGCAGTGATGAAGTTAGGCCCCAAGCCAGGGCCTCGAGTGTAGTGGCTCCCGGCTCGCGGGCTCCAGGCAGACAGCCCCAGGCCCGCCGTTACTAGAAATTCGGCCGCGCTGGGTCACGAAACTCCGGTTTTTGCTCCGGTCGAGGGCACCAACTGTAAGGGGGTCAGGGAGCAGATGGAATAGCGCCCTGGCCAGGATTTAGGACGGATGTTCGCTGGGACAGCTCCGATCCCGGCGGAGCTCGAGTCTTAGGCGGCCATCTTCGCTGGCGCCTGGCCACGGCCCCCCGATGATGGGCATTATTAACGTTAAAGCATTGTTTTAACTACGGGATCATATTTTAGATTTGGAATATTTCCGGTGTAACATTTTCTCATGTACATCCAGCGAATCTCCTAGCACAGTTTAAAAAAAATTAAAAGTGCACAGGGTAATGCGGTCTACAAAAGTCAACATGCCTTTGTTAAAATAGTTGGTTAATTTTCAGTAAAAAATAAACAACAACTTGTGTGGCAAAATACCACCTGAAGTAACCATAACTACGTACCTTTTTGTCTCGACTTCCTGTTAGGAAGTACTTGCTATCGGGGGTCCAATCACACGTCCAAATAATCCGGCTATGCACTGCTGTACTTTTGCTTGTGTGGGCATGCAAACTGAAGAATGGTTCTGTAAAAAACAGGGTAAATCAGCTACATTTTTGTTGTAATAGGAAATACGATTATATAGTCTTCCAAGCCGTTTTTGTCTTAAACAGGAGTCGAAAGGTACGATTTGTTGAATAAACTGTCTTGAAGCTCGGAGGAATCAAAGTGATTTAATCATTAGATAACTGAATTCTACCTTTTGATGAGAAACTCCCATGTTTATATTTGTATATTTCATGTTCAGGAACACCCTATATTACTTAACAACTCAGTGAGAAATTGAAATCTCAATATGAGCAAAACAATATTTGCCAAAGTCAATCGACTTAGCTACATCAAAATAAAAGTCCAAGTACTTCTTCAATCGTCAGTGACTTTGTGTGTGTGGTTATGAGGCTGGATGAGTGAAGTTTTTAATTAATGCATGGAATGATAAATGAGTCAATGACTGAGTGCATCTCTAATTAATTGGTGAATGATTGCATGGAAAGAATGGGCCAAAACATAGATGGAGAGCACTTAGATGACGTCAGACAAACACGTTTATTAGTTTTACAGGGACTTCATGCAGCAGACCGAAGGCACGGCAGTGGCTAAGGAACACATTGCACATGAACAGGGAGGAGGCAGTATAAAATATAAAATATACAGGGAACAGGGAGGAGGCAGTGGCAGATACAGAGCCCAGGAAGGCAGAGTGACAGCACACGGAGACAAAAGCCGGAGCGAGGACACTGCAGCCGATGCGGGTGGACGATGAAATGAGTAACAGACACCGAGGCATTTTAAAACCTGCATTGGGAAAACTTTAGAGGCATCATAGGAGTTTGCAGCAGTGGTGAGATGACAAATGCATAGAATAAGCTGGCGAGGCAGATAAAAGACAGGTAGCGTGCAGAGAAGGGGACTGTTACAAGAGTGAAACAAGCATTAGCAAAACCAACAGGTCGCGCCTCTGCAAGAGCTATCGGCTTTTCCAATTTGTTTTAGCCACGTTGTACATCACCGTGGCTGTTCTTGTGTTTTAACTATGTTGTACACCACCGTGGCAGTGCTTCAGAATGACTAAAAGTTTGTGGTTTAGAGAAGAGTGGTGTGAAGTGGAGAGGCGAAGAGTGGACTGTCATAGAATGGAGTGTGGTGGATTAAAGTGGAGTGCAGTAGAATGGCGTAGAGTGGAGGGGCATAGAGTGTTGTGGCATAGACTGGAGTACAGCGGAATAGAGTGGAGTACAGCGGAATAGAGTGGAGTACAGGGGAATAGAGTGGAGGTGCGTAGAGTGGCATAGCATAGAGTGGAGTAAAGTGTTGTAGAATGGAGTAGAGTGTTGCAGAGTGGAGTGGTGTTCAGTGAACTGGCGTGCAGTAGGATCACACAGACTGGTGTGGTGCAGAGTGGAGTGTCGTAGATTAGACTGTCATAGAGAAAGTGTTGTAGAGTAGAACAGAGTAGATTGTTGTGGAGTAGAATGTAGTGGAGTAGATGACCATGGAGTAGAGAGGAGGGGTGTGAACAGTCAGAGTGGATTACAGTGCTGTAGAGTATCATAGATCTCAGTGATATAGAGTGGCATAGCATAAAGTGGTGTAAAGTGGAGCAGAGTGAAGTGGAGCAGAGTGAAGTGGCGTAGAGTGGAGTTGCATAGAGTAGAGTGTCATAGAGAGGAGTGATGTAGAGTGGCAGGGCATTGAAAGACGTAGCATAGAGAGTAGTAGAATGGAGTACTGTAGAATGGAGTGGCATAGCGTAGAGTGGAATAAATTGTCAACGTGGAGTAATGTTTCAGAGTGGAGTGGCATAGCATGGAATAGAGTGGAGTAGCCTAAAGCGGAGGAGCTTAGAGCAGAGTACAGTGGCATGGAGTTGAGTGACACAGAATGGAGTAGAGTGTCTTAGTGTGTCGTGGAGTAGAGTGGACTGGCGTACAGTGGAATATACATAGTGCGGTAGCACACTGCCATTGCAGACAACACATTTTTAATTGAAATGTCCAGTACATTTGCATGGATATACACTCTTTACCCATAATACTATACAGTGCACAAACGATAATGTGTGGAAGTGGCATCACCAAGTGCATTGATTTGTTTTGATCATATGAAACTATTTGTTTCCACTACACTTCAGAATTTTAAAAAATGTGGTACATTTGATCTTTCTAATTCTGATATATTTTGAAATATTTACACAGTTCATTCAGAAATTAATTTATTTTGGTGCTAGACAAAATAACATCCTACAGCTACTCCTCTCATGTGGTACTTTGCAGGATTGTCACACAAATCATCTAATTTAGAAGTGAGAGAAAGAAAAGTAAACACCAAGCTCCCTCAGAAGACAGCGCCTGACATTTGACATTTGTCTTTGAGTGAACAGCAAATGTGACAAGATAAGAGCAAGATTTAAAGGCCTGTTTCTAGAAAGAGAGCACTCGTGGAGGAATACAGTATATAGGCTATGCTCCACAGGAGGGACAAACTCAAGCTGGACAGCCTTAAAAAAATAAAGCCAGCAAATAGAAAGCAAGTAAATGTGAGTTACATAACACAACACCAATGGTAAGACATGGGTGGAAAGAGTTCCCAGGAAAGATTTCAGAATGTCCCCAAGATGCAGTTAGCAAACCAGACAGCTTCTCTGTCTACTAAGCTTCGTCCTAAAAACCTAGAACAATGGCAATTTCACATGAATGTAAAAACAAGACATGACAGCAGCCAGTCGTCTGCCACCTGAAGCAACTCAGGCTTTCATACTGCTGGCTGTATACTTCCTAGGCAAATCAGAGTGCTTTTGACATGTCTTATAATGCAGCAGCAATACTTCAATTAAATTAATAAAGAAACACACTATGTACTAAATATAGTCCTTGTTCTTTAAATACCCATTTTTATGAAACAGCTTGCCTGAACAAAAAACAAGCTGAAAGTAACATCTAAATAATTATGAAAAATAGTATACTATACTCACATATGTTTTTAGATCAACTCAGATAATCATTTGTTTATGACTAGGGATGTGTGTTTTTTTAGTCAGGAATGGCAGCAAATTTCAACTAAATGTCCTTGCCAACTGTAGCTGTACCTGAAAAAATTAATCTCATAGACTGAAATGGAAGCACTCCCCATGATCAAGAATAAATAATATCCCAGTAGAATGACGGTGCGAAATAAGTACTCACGGCTGATCAAAGATGGGATTGACAATGTCTCAAAGCAATGGCTGAGGGGGGCTGAGCCTAAGCCCTCGCTATCTTGATTTTAAGAAAAGCCATGAAAGTAATAGGAAACAGCTGGAGATGCAGCTGGAGCTGTTAAGCAGCCAGACTTAAACATTAACTATGTGGCCAATCATAATTATTATGGAAGGCTTTGGCTGGATAGCAAATAGGAAAACAAGCTGTTAGCTGTAAAAGTTATCAATTGTTTAATCTGAATCATCTCCGTAAACCCAAAACTTCCTAAATGCTAGATGAAATACCCTTTTCAATGTGTTATTCTGTTTTATGTAGCACATAGTGATTAACAGGACTGTAAGCCAATCATCAGCGGTCTAAAGAAGGCATAGTGGTAGAGATAAACAGAGCAGAGCCTACAGGCACGTCTATAAAAAAAGTGGCTAAAGGGTACTTTTCTACCACATGAGTCTGTACAGCGCCACTGACAGAAACGACACACTCTACATTAAAAAAGGTGGGCTCCATTAAGCATGGATTGAGGTATAAATGAATCAAGCACATTCAGCAACCCCTTGCTAACAAGGGGCCCGATTTATAGTTTGGGAGACAGGGCACTCCGTTCCGACAGAGTACCTTCTCCACCGAACTGAAGGTCCACCCCACTTCATTTAGAGGCAGGCAGATCTTCAATATTTTGACAGTGGAGACTACTTCATCTTTGCCGCCAATATACACCTCGAATGGCTCCACAGGTTAAGGCCTGTCAGAGGTTTGGCCATTTGTCTGCCCAAGCTATTTACAGTGGGGGGACAAATGGCCAGTGAAAATTATAAAATGACCCCCGCGCCATGGAAAAAAAAAACCTTCTATGGCGATGGGTCATTGTTTTTATTTAAGTTAAAAAAAAATCCCAATTTAGGATTTTCTTTAAGAGAAAAAAACATTGAAAGTTTGCCGCATGGTTACATCATGTTGATGGACTCATCCGTTTACCCGTTGGGTGCATCGACGTGTGGAAGTCATCCAACGCAAAAGTGCTCATGTGTGTCGGACGGCTCCAGTGTGTCTGACCCATGGCACTGGAAATTACTCTGGTGCGGGCAGCAGAGAAATTTCCCCCCTCTATCCCCCCCCAACCCCAACAGCCCCAGGAGCTGTTCCCTTAGTTTCTCTGAAATGACGATCAGCGTGCACGTCACGCTGATGTCACTTCAGAGAAACGGAAACTGAAATGAGCCGACCGGCTCATATCAGATTAACTGTATACATGCTCGTGGGGCTTGTGGAAGCATGTAGAAAGAAGAAGAGAATGTCCCCTTTCCAATGGTACCCCTCCCTAATGGATCCCTGCTTGGGAAATCCCAAAAAGGGATCCACCCACTGGACACCATGGAAGGGGGATCAGCCCCTTGGGCAAGGGCCTTTGCTCCCCCCAATTGTATTGTGGCACATTCACTCTTTCTGCTCCCCCCTGGGGGGGCAGAAAGCGCACTAGGCACCAGGTATTTATTTTTTGAGGACATTCAGGGGTGGGGGCTGCCTAAGATGGGCATACCAATGCCCAGCACCGCAAAATTTTACAGTTTTTCAGCCGGCACCAATATCTTACCACACAGCGTTACCCTCGTTCTCACAATAAAAATTATACCTTACTTGTGTGGGATTTCAATGCAGAATCGCCTGAAAATGAATTGCGCTGTGTTATCCCCTTAATCCCTATGTTTGGGCTCTTCCCCGTTGCAGGCCCTTGGCCCACCCACACAAGTGAGGTATCATTTTACTTGGTAGACTGAGAGGAATGTTGAGTGCTAGGACATTTGTTCCAGCAATGTGATCCCAGAGAGAAATATGAGGAAAATTAATTTTTTTCAGCTAAATCTGAGGTTTGCCGGGATTTCTGGGTAGGAAAATGTTGGGGGATTAACGCACGCCATACCTCCCTGGACTCCCCCGGGTGTCTAGTTTTCAGAAATGTCCGGGTTTGGTAGGTTTCCCTAGATGGCCACTGAGCCGGGGGGCAAAAACCTAGATGACCCCCCTTGCAAAACCAGGTCATTTTGTGATAGGTAATTTTGATGTCTCCACAATATGTTTTAGGCTGTTCCCTGCCACGAGCACTGAGCCCAGCCACACAAGTGAGGATTTATCGGGAGACTTTGGGGAATGCTGGGTGGTGGGAAATTTGTGTCAGCCTGGTGATCCCACAACTTTCCCACACAGAAACGTGAGAAAAATTTGATTTTTTTTTAGCTAAATGGGATTCTGGGTAGGAAAACGTTGGGAGGTCCACGTAAGCCATACCTCCCTGGACTATCCAGGGTGTCTAGTTTTTAGAAATGTCTGGGTTTTGGTAGGTTTCCCTAGATGGTCACCAAGCCCGGGATCAAAAACCCAGGTGACCACCCCTCGCAAAACTAGGTCGTTTTGTGATAGATTTGTGGGCACTTGTGTTTTTGGTCCCGGGTTTCAAACATCTAGGGGAACCTAAAAAACCCAGACATTTCTGAAAACTATACACCTGTGGGAGTTCAGGGAGGTGTGGTTTGCATTGATCTGCCACATTTTCCTTCCCAGAATTGGCTGCAAACCTCACATTAGGCTGAAAAGTAAAATTTTCCTCAAATATCTGTGGGAAATTTGTGGGATCATTGCACGGCACACATTTCCTATCACTCAATGTTCCTCTTAGTCTCCCGATAAAAATGATACCTTACTTGTGTGGATGAGCCAATTACCTAGGACATGGAAGGGCCAAAAACATGTAGATATTGAAGGGGGCCCAAAGCAGGGCCAAAAGGGCAGTTTGTTTATACAGTTTTAGGTTGTCGCTTCTTTGGGCACCCACACAAGTGAGATTTAATTTTTCTTGGGCGACCAAGAAGAATGCTAGGTGGTAGGAAATCTGTGCGTTGATCCTACAGCTTATCCACACAGAAATGTGAGGGAAATGTGACTTTGTAAGCAGATTTGAGGTTTGCAGGGGATTCTGGGTAAGGAAACGCTGGGGGACCCATGCAAGCTACACCAACAGCCAAGAGTCAGTACACGCACACCACCAGCCAAGCGCCATCCACGTACAACACCAGCCAAATGCCATCTATGCACACAGGCAGTCAAGATCTATCCACGCACACCGCCAGCCAAGCGCCACCCACGCACTCTGTCAGCAAAGCACCATCCCCGCACTCTGTCAGTCAAGCAGGGCACACTGGAAACAGCAATCAGCCCTGGCAGATTGATGCTCGACCAGCCCTGGGGTGGATCATGAAAGTAAAAAGCAGTGCTACCGCGTTTGTTACTGTGGGCCGATATTGCAGCACTACTGCAAAACCGGTCCAAACGGTCAGAAAATAGGCCCCTTCCCTTCGGCCACTGGGGAAACCCCCAGTGCCCGCTATGGCCAGTCCGCCCCTGCAGCCAAGCACCATCCATGCACACAGCCAGCCAAGTAGCAGTCCACGTACACCACCAGCCAAGCGCCACTCCACGCACACCACCAGGCAAGCACCAAAGTACACACACCGTCATCATGCGCAAGTCCACCAAACACCATTAGCCAAGTGTAGATCCACACAGACGGCCAGCAAAATACCAGCCAAAGGTCAGTACATGCAGAACATCAGCCAAACTCCAGTTCACACACACACACACACACAAACACAAACTCTCCCTAGTTTCTAGTGGTTTTCTGCCCCTGCTTGGGTGCAGATGGGACTACAAATATCACTGATGGGGCTTCTGACTGGCATGCCCATACACATATCCATGGTGCCTAGTGGGTGGGCCGATAAGGGGGTTTTACCCCGATCTGCCTTCAGGGTGGGGGGAAGAAAGACTTTTTAGGGGTTGGGGGCATTAGCATGCCCGTTCTCCACAGCCCCCACCCCTATGTATAAAAAAAAAAAATCCATGGTGCCTAGTGGAGATCATGGACTACTGCCCCCATCTTCCTCCCAGGGAAGGCAGAAAGACTGTGGTAATTTGGGGGGGGGGAGGGGTGGGGTGGGGGGGGGGGTAGGGGCATTCTCAAGATCAAAAAGGGGAATGGATCACTTGACCTGAGTAACCAGGGTTTGCAATATTCGTTAAGTTTGTCAATAAAAAACCCTCATTCACGCACTCAAACAGTAAGGCGGTATATCTTGGTTCTCCGCCCTGTGTTAAAAACGTGACAGCATCATCATTGGGTTTAATTTTTTTCGTATGGTTCCTCCAACCGGAGGAGAACCACTGGTTATTACAGTAGTGATCAACGAAAAAAGGGTAGTGAACAGTGCTCTAGTGAGGTGAAATCTGAAGGCGATGTTAAAAAACTTGTATACCTAGATTACATTTTTTTTAATCAGTGTAGGTTCAAGATTGTTTAAAAACCGTGCGTGCGTGCATGTGTAGACTTATTATTAGTCTAACTCACTATAGTGTCCATAAAAAGGTCGACATGTTTCAGCCCTTTAGTTTGCCCAGAAGGGTCAGGGGGCTTTCTTCAGGACCTATGAAGAGTGTGGGATCTGTGTATTGTCACAGTCTTAATAAAACAAGGTACATTTTACCAGTTTCTAAAGGTCATTTCGTACCTCAAAGTCCTTGATTGTGGACTTCTTCAGGTAGCCGTTGAGCGAACTCGCCTTCTGCAGGGAGCTGCGCGACTTGTGCTGGCTCTTCCCTTGGCAACTTGGATATCCAAGAAAACCCCCCTGACCCTTCTGGGCAAACCAAAGGGCTGAAACATGTCGACCTTTTTATGGACACTATAGTGGTTAGACCAATAATGAGTCTACACACGCAGGACACAGTTTTTAAACAATCTCGAACCTAGACCGATTTAAAAAAAAAATTATCTAGGTGTACAAGTTTTTTAGCATCACCTACAAAATTCACCTCACTAGGGCACTGTTCACTACCCTTTTTTCGTTGATCACTACTGTAATACCCAGTGGTTCTCCTCCGGATGGAGGAAGCATACAGAAAAAATTAAACCCAATGACGATGCTGTCACGTTTTTAACACAGGGCCGAGAACTAAGATATACCGCCTTACGATTTGAGTACATGAATGAGGGTTTTTTATTGACAAAGTTAACAAATATTGCAAACCTGGGTTACTCAGGTCAAGTGATCCATTCCCTTTTTGATTTTGAGTATTAATGGAAGGAAGCTAAATGGATCACAATCCCTTCCTTCTCCCCCTTCTTGATTTAATATAGGGATAGGGGCATTGGAATGCCCATTTTGGGCAGACCCCCACCCCTATATACAGAAAAAAATCCCTGGTGCCTAGTGTGCTTTCTACCAATGTAAAACAAAGGGTCAGTTTTCACTGGAAAATTATGATGTGTCCATGCTGTGTTTTGGGCAGTTTCCTATCTCAGGCACGAAGCCTACCCACACAAGTGGGGTACCATTTTTATTAAGAGACATTGGGGAATGTGGGGTGCATGGACGTTTGTGAATCCATGCAGATTCCAGAACTTTCCATCAAAGAAATATGAGGAAAATGTGTTTTTTTGACAATGTTTGAGGTTTGCAAGGGATTCTGGATAACAGAACCTGGTGAGAGACACACAAGTTACCCCATTCTGGATTCGCCTTGGTGTCTAGTTTTTCAAAAAATGTACAGGTTTGCTATGTTTTCCAAAGTGCCAAGCTGAGCTAGGGTCCAAAATTAACAGCTAGGTACACTGCCAAAAAGGATTAGCTTTCACTAGAAAAATGTGATGTGTCGATGTTGCGTTTCAGGACGTTTCCTGTTGCAGGCACTAGGCCTACCCAAACAAGTGAGGTACCATTTTTATCGGGAGACTTAGGGGAACATAGAATTGCAGAACAAATGTTATTACCTATTGACTTGCTATGCATTTCTGCCTTCCAAATGTAAGACGAAGTGTAAAAAAAGTAGTCACTTTGAAAAATGTCCTATTATTCACGTTAGTATGGATACCCACAATTTCGCAGATATGCAAATAACTACTGCTTCTAAACTCTACATTTTGTTGCCATTTCTGAAATACATAGGTCTTCTTGATACCTATTTTTCACTCTTTATATTTTACCAAATGAATTGCTATATACCCGGTACACAAAAAAAACCATTGCAAGACGCAGCTCAGTTATTGGCTCTAGGCTCCTCAGGTTCTTGGTGAACCTACAAGTCCTATATATACCCACAACCAGAAGGGTCCAGCAGATGTAACGGTATATTGCTTTAAAAAATCTGTCATACTTAGAAGTTGTTACAGGTGAAATTGTTGTCACAAATGGCTGTTTTTTTAAACTCATTTTCAATATTTCTTATTTTCAACTGTTAGTTTCTATAAAAAAAACTTTGAAGGATCTACACAGATGAAGATGGTGATTTCAGCACCACAAACCCTTTGTTAATACAATTTGCAGGGATAAAAACCAGACACTTTCTTCTGCAGCACTTATTCCACATTCTTCCCCCCAAAAACAAATGTAGCAGTATTTTGGCTTATTTTTGGGTCCCCTGCAGGGCACCCATAAACCCTGGCTACCTTTAAATTCCTCATGATGAAGGACACAAATTTGGCGTGGATACCATAAGTGGACAAAAATTTACAGGGGCCTAAGCGCGACCTTCCCCAAATAGCCAAAAAAAAGTCTTAGCACAGGGGAAGAAAAGGCCTAGCAGCAAAAGGGTTAAACATTCAATACATGAATAAGAAATCCAGTGACAACGGTTCTTGTAAGTGCAACAAATGTCCAGTGGGCCAGCGGGCATCTCAAAATGTGGTGGACAAGAACTCCCTCGGAGTGACTAAGTAAATACTCGTCCGCCAAACTCTAAATCAGGCCCAAAGTCTTGACTGAATTTTAGTGTATGAATCTCCACCCTCCAGCCACAGGAATGCAGGTGCATTACTATCTGGAAAGGCTCTACTCATCCTCCATCTTGTGCCATGTCAAACAAGAGGTGCCCAAAATGGAATACACTTTGCTTTACAATTAATATTCTGAGCCAAACTTGAAGACATCCAGTCCAGAATTTGCAAAGTCTCCTTCCAGGGTTTGCACATAACCATTTTTGTAAGCTTCCAACCCTTAAGCTGATCAAATGTTTTTGCCGAAGTGGTGGTCTAAAAGTAGCCTATCACTGTACAGACTGTCCCCAATTATAGTACCTATCAGACTAATCTAATATAGACCTATCTTCACATGCAAATAATGTTGCTTCTGTCTAGAGTCCTGCATCCTCAAATTGTATGCTGTCTCAAAAAGCTTCCTCTATATTCATAAAATCTGGCATGAAAAATTGACCTTTACTTAAAATCTGATTGTTGCTTCTCCTTTTTTCCTTTCAAATGACCCGCTTCTCTTTTTCTCACCTACAGCATGCTTTTGCTCTCTGGGCACAACCATCTCTAAGTCACTTGCATGATCGACTTAATGTCCATTACTGTATTTCTGCAATTTGGCACAACCCATTTCAAAGGTCACAATCTCTACTTTTTTTTGAAAGCCATATCCCTCCAACCTAACATTATCAGACCTCCACTAGCTCATCTATTTATCACCAAATTTCAGAATGAACGCACATACCAG
Source organism: Lissotriton vulgaris (assembly GCF_964263255.1). Taxonomy (NCBI): domain Eukaryota; kingdom Metazoa; phylum Chordata; class Amphibia; order Caudata; family Salamandridae; genus Lissotriton; species Lissotriton vulgaris. Next base: position 1,102,183,578 of record NC_141691.1, on the reverse strand, counting down.
CCCCACTCATGCCACTAAGGAGCACACCTAACTCCTATTAATTTATTCTACAACAAAGAAACTTTAGAGAAAGCGTGGAATAGTTTGTTTGAGCTCACAAGACTAACCCCAGTAACCCATAACACTGGACTAACCACTAATCATGGGTTTCGGAGCAGCATGGTGCCTGGTGTAAAGCACTTCAATACCGCCTCCTAAGGGGTAGTAAGCGCTATATAAATGCATTTACAATTAATCTTCAATTCCATCTGCCCACAGCATTAAGGGACTAGGGGCCAGATGTAGGTGGCCCAAAACCGGTCGGAAGTGGCCGAAATTACCGAATTTTGGCCGTTACCGACCGGTATTGGGCATTTGGGATGTAGGTGGCCTAAATTGCAAATTCAGTAATTTACTGATTCGGTATTTTAAGGAATGGGTAAATTACCGATTCCTTAAAATACAGAATCGGTAAATTACCGAATTTGCAATGTAGGGAGCACTCAAATGAGTGCTTTTCCAATTTTAGGATTCGTTATTTACCACCAACTATAAGTTGGTGGTAAATAAGGAATACCTTAGAAAATGCAAATCTGTGCATTTTCAACTGTGCCATGTGGCAGACATACATGCCCTTAGAATTCAACAAGAGGAGGTACCCCTGATGTCTATAACAGGGAAGGGGGTATTTGTATCAGAAAACAAGAATCCCTGTTTAAACAATGGTAGGCTAAAGTGGCCGGACAAAATAGTGCTAGATGGGGTAGGAGATAAGTGAATAATTATCCTTATGATAATTCACTCATAGTAACCTATTAAAGCAGGCAGGGACTAAACATTCACACTGCAATATTCGAAAGTATACTCCACAGATCAATTTTTGTTGGTTGCAAAAAAGGTTAAAACAATTTATTACCTCCCAATGTGGGTTACAGTCTAAAACATGATAAAAAACATTGAGATTAAAAACCACCGAAGGTGGTAAGGCAATGACTATATAGTAGAACAAAACAGTCGACGCAGCGTTTCGGTGTATTCTAATTCTTCACACCTTCTTCAGGACTTTTGTAAAATATTGACTCAATATCTATAAAATTAAGAAACACATTTTACTATATGATTTCATATATATGAAAAAACCAACAACCTTACGTTCCTACTGCCTTGCTTAAAAAGTACACATCTGATGTTATTAAATACATTTCTTATCTACAACCCCTAGACAAAACATATTTTAATCAAAGAAACACACAGTTCATTTTTAGCTTGTTGATAGAACCTCACAGGCTTGTTTTATATACAATCCATGGGTTTAGTGAGCTTTCTTCATGTAAAATTCTACATGCGGACATTATTAGAAGTTACCTGGTTTGATATGAACAAGGCTTAAAATTTCCTTTCCTTTAGGCTTGAATTGCTTGCACTAGTGTTTCATAGGCTGTTTGAAAATGAACATAGAGTACTATTTTAGTGGTTTTGCCCTATTTTAACATTACCAAAAAAGCCGGTATTATACATTTATATCCGGGATTTTACCTTCGTATTCAATTGAGAAAAGCCTATGTGTACACGGAGGAGCCACCGTCAATATGAAGGATGGGTCATCTTTTTCTTAGGATCTGGAAGGGTCATATTAATTGCAACACTTATTGAATATGCATGCTAGGGGTCTACATTTACATTCTAGTTTATACATGACCAACGCTACTAACCTGTTTCTGTTTATTTTCTCTCAGAAGATCTTTGGAAATATAGATCAAAGTACGATAATCTTGTTGTGCCAGTCTTCACCTTCTTGCTTTGATGAAGTGGTCTAATATAAAAATAAAAGGAAGTTTATGCTTAGGATCCTGCCCCCACTGTGTACTTGGGTTGTGAGTGGTTTTCATAACTCTACGAAACGATGTCTCACTAATGAGGTTTACCCAGCTCTATGCGGTTGATCTAAGGGCTCCATGTCTGTTTATAATTGCCATGAAAACTTGTGTTAACATGACTCTGGGCTGATACGCCTTGTAGTCTTTATTTTGCCTTTAAGATAGAAAATATTTAAATAAGGAAAAAACTGCACTATTTGGTTGTTACAGCTTTACAAAGCAACCCATATTTACTTTTTAGGGTAGAATCCTACAACTACACATTACTCAGTTATCCATCTATTTGGGGAATAGTCTGATCCTACAACCTAGATCTTTTCGAGTTTTTAAATAAAGGGAAAAACCAAATCCTAATCGCGGCTAGTATATTGCCTACCTCGGATTCAGAAATCGGCCTCCCTGCTCCTCCATGTATCAAAACTCCATGGCGATTCGAAGTAGAATGAACCTCTCAGAAACTCCTCTTTTTATGCTGCCGCTGCCTATCTCGACCCGGAAGTCGTCCGATCGAAGCAAATGATTGAATTAAATATCGCGTTATAAACAAAGGATAGTGTGGTCTTTCCCTGTTATTTTAAGAATACTCTGTCTCCAAAGTAAATTATGTGATAGCATCTTTTGTAGCCGGGAGACCTGGTTTTTCGTTAGTGTTGCCGATCCCTGACCCGGAAGTGCATCTCTATGCTTCGTGATCCAGCAACCGAGTCCCTCAATTTTAATACAAGGGGCTCAAATCCCGAAATGGCAATAGCGACTTTCTAAAGATCCTAATATCTATATTAGTATCTTATCGAATCCGCATAGGGGTGTATCTTCTGTTTCCGACATCCTGGATTTGTGTCGGCCATTTTGAGTCAAAATGGCCGACACAAATCCAGGATGTCGGAAACAGAAGATACACCCCTATGCGGATTCGATAAGATACTAATATAGATATTAGGATCTTTAGAAAGTCGCCATTGCCATTTCGGGATTTGGGCCCCTTGTATTAAAATTGAGGGACTCGGTTGCCGGATCACGAAGCATAGAGATGCACTTCCGGGTCAGGGATCGGCAACACTAACGAAAAACGAGGTCTCCCGGCTACAAAAGATGCTATCACATAATTTACTTCGGAGACAGAGTATTCTTAAAATAACAGGGAAAGACCACACTATCCTTTGTTTATAACGCGATATTTAATTCAATCATTTGCTTCGATCGGACGACTTCCGGGTCGAGATAGGCAGCGGCAGCATAAAAAGAGGAGTTTCTGAGAGGTTCATTCTACTTCGAATCGCCATGGAGTTTTGATACACGGAGGAGCAGGGAGGCCGATTTCTGAATCCGAGGTAGGCAATATACTCGCCGCGATTAGGATTTGGTTTTTCCCTTTATTTAAAAACTCGAAAAGATCTAGGTTGTAGGATCAGATTATTCCCCAAATAGATGGATAACTGAGTAATGTGTAGTTGTAGGATTCTACCCTAAAAAGTAAATGTGGGTTGCTTTGTAAAGCTGTAACAACCAAATAGTGCCGTTTTTTCCTTATTTAAATATTTTCTATCTTAAAGGCAAAATAAAGACTACAAGGCGTATCAGCCCAGAGTCATGTTAACACAAGTATTCATGGCAATTATAAACAGACATGGAGCCCTTAGATCAACCGCATAGAGCTGGGTAAACATCATTAGTGAGACATCGTTTCGTAGAGTTATGAAAACCACTCACAACCCAAGTACACAGTGGGGGCAGGATCCTAAGCATAAACTTCCTTTTATTTTTATATTAGACCACTTCATCAAAGCAAGAAGGTGAAGACTGGCACAACGAGATTATCGTACTTTGATCTATATTTCCAAAGATCTTCTGAGAGAAAATAAACAGAAACAGGTTAGTAGCGTTGGTCATGTATAAACTAGAATGTAAATGTAGACCCCTAGCATGCATATTCAATAAGTGTTGCAATTAATATGACTCTTCCAGATCCTAAGAAAAAGATGACCCATCCTTCATATTGACGGTGGCTCCTCCGTGTACACATAGGCTTTTCTCAATTGAATACGAAGGTAAAATCCCGGATATAAATGTATAATACCGGCTTTTTTGGTAATGTTAAAATAGGGCAAAACCACTAAAATAGTACTCTATGTTCATTTTCAAACAGCCTATGAAACACTAGTGCAAGCAATTCAAGCCTAAAGGAAAGGAAATTTTAAGCCTTGTTCATATCAAACCAGGTAACTTCTAATAATGTCCGCATGTAGAATTTTACATGAAGAAAGCTCACTAAACCCATGGATTGTATATAAAACAAGCCTGTGAGGTTCTATCAACAAGCTAAAAATGAACTGTGTATTTCTTTGATTAAAATATGTTTTGTCTAGGGGTTGTAGATAAGAAATGTATTTAATAACATCAGATGTGTACTTTTTAAGCAAGGCAGTAGGAACGTAAGGTTGTTGGTTTTTTCATATATATGAAATCATATAGTAAAATGTGTTTCTTAATTTTATAGATATTGAGTCAATATTTTACAAAAGTCCTGAAGAAGGTGTGAAGAATTAGAATACACCGAAACGCCGCGTCGACTGTTTTGTTCTACTATATAGTCATTGCCTTACCACCTTCGGTGGTTTTTAATCTCAATGTTTATTATCATGTTTTAGACTGTAACCCACATTGGGAGGTAATAAATTGTTTTAACCTTTTTTGCAACCAACAAAAATTGATCTGTGGAGTATACTTTCGAATATTGCTGTGTGAATGTTTAGTCCCTGCCTGCTTTAATAGGTTACTATGAGTGAATTATCATAAGGATAATTATTCACTTATCTCCTACCCCATCTAGCACTATTTTGTCCGGCCACTTTAGCCTACCATTGTTTATACATGCCCTTAGGCCATTTATGTGTGCCACATCTGCACACAAGCAAGATTCAGGGGTGCAACAGGGTGTCAAAGTGACACCCTTGAATGTTTCTCCCATTTTACCGAATCGGTATTTACCGATTCGGTAATTGCCATTCATTCCAATGGGCCTCCAGGCCCATAGGAATGAATGGCAATTAACGATTCGGTAAATACAGATTCGGTAAATACCGAATCTTACAGATTCGGTAATTTTTACCGAAAATGTATCTACATACCATTTACCTATTCTTAAATACCAAATCGGTTAAATTCGGAATTTAAGAATAGGTAAACTGGGATTACCTACATCTGGCCCTAGGTTCTTTTTTCAATTATTGGCTTTCAAAGCAAGATGTATGCCTTTTATGATGGGTAACAGTCGTCCATGGGGCAGGGTTTGAGCAGACAATACAAGTGGTCTGTTATACATCAGAAATGTTTTCATACCATGTGGCCTACTGGAAAGGAACAATGGCTGAGCTTTGATTTTTATACAGGCTAAGAAAAAAATTAATCTTCCACTGGTTGCATTGTTATGTTATTTGTAAAGTACACTATCTCATCTGTGCCCGGACCAAGAACTAGGTGCTGCTTGTATTTTTACTTAACCTAAGGAATCATCCTAACAGTCTCTGTCTCCTTGCTAGGACATAGACACACAATTGTGTTCTCTGGCACAAATACATTACGCCAGCCTCCAATATTAGCCTACGAAAAAGACGTCTCTAGCTCCTTGCTTGGGCATGTAACTGTGTCTGTGCCCTCAGAAAAGAGCCAGACTCTAAATCCAAGCAGTGTCTTGTTCATAGCAGGGGCATGGACACATTGCTCTTTCCTCTCATCAAAGGAGTTAGAAGCTGTCTGAAATGAATCCGGAAACGGAGATGGGAATGGAAAGATCTAAGAATAATCCCAGTCCCTTCCCTTCCCTTCAATCCCCGTCTTCTGTGCCATTACGTCTGTTGGTGGGTTGACAGGGTTGGATGAGGGAAGCTGTACTGCTACGCTCTCCCTCTTACCTCTTCCCCACCAACAAAACAAAAAGATCAAACTGGTGGGCATGACCAGGAAGGAGCTGGTGGGACGGAGAGTTATATATGATGGCATCCTTGCGACAGGAATGAGGAATTGGAGATGAGGAGGTAATTTAAAATGTGAGTGAAAACTGTGTGGAATTGCTATTGTGACTTCTGAAAAAAGTAGGGACAGCTCACTCCCTTTCTGACTAGATGCTAAGCCCAATTGGTCTGTATGTGTATTCACAAAACCTTAGCTGTACAAACTAAACCTTAACAAAAGAATAATTGTATTCATTTAAAGACAAATACTTTAAGGTACAGTTCTGAGTGAAAAGAATAGCAAAGTAGTCTGAGCATCAAAGAAGATTTAAAAGATGAGCTAAATCTTGTCGCAAGAATAGATATGTTCAAAGAATGTCAATGTAAAAACATACTAAATTTACAATCATACCACAATGCAGCTTACCTTGTGCTGTAATAAACAGACAGACAAAACTTGTACATACCTATTTCGGTTGAGCCTTCATCTTGCTGCTTCCACAGAGACCAGTTCCTATCTCGTGAAACTGCGATTAAGTATCGGTTATCAGGAGAAAATGCCATCTGAGTCACAGTCAGGTTGTGGAAAGACAAACTCTGCAGCTGCTTCCAAGACACTGTGCTCCATAAAATAATGCCGGCATGCTCTCTTCTGGAGGCCTGTAAGGGCATGACATAACATCATAGTATGCTCTTCCCTTTGAATGTCGGTGGCCAGATGGAAAATGGCATGCTCCCATCTGATATGCCATATGTTATTAGTGTGGTACATATGTTATTGTATAATATGCAGCAATTTGCAATTATAGCTTGTAGAGGGCCAGAACCCAGAGAAATCTTTCCCAAGGAGTACATTTTCAGATTTAATAAGAATTGTTTTCAACATTTAAAGACATTAAATAAGTTCTGACCACAGTTTCAAAAGCATATTTGATTGGAGGTTTTTGCCCTTCAAAATTGATGTACCTTTTAGTGAGAATACAGAATGACATAAAAATAAATGGTAGCATTTTGTGAGAACTCTTTAATCAAATTACACTTAAAGAAAAAATATTTAAATCACTTACCTTCGTGGCAATTAAACTGATGGCCTATGGATTCCCCTGCTTCCACTAGACTCATGTGACTTCCCAATTCATGCGACACCATAATACAGTTTGTGGCTCATTAGTCAGTGTATGCATATCACTTGCACCACCACCAAAAGATCTCTCTGGCTTCCACTTAGTTCCTTTCTTTCCATCTATACCTAGGGTAATGACGAAGAAAGAAAAGAAGGTGGCACCCTTTTCAACATCTATTTTAAAAAACTTCCGACCCATTTCCTTGCTTCCTGCCCCTGCTAAAATACTGGAAGTCCACCTCAACCAACATCTTATCACCTTTCTGGATGACTAGAATCTATTGGATATCTCACAGCACGGTTTTCGGAGAGCACACAGTACTGAATCAGCATTGACTGTGGTGATTAACAGCATCCGTTCGAAGGTTGACAGGGGCCAGATCACCCTGCTGGTATTACTTGATCTCACGGCGGCCTTCGACACCCTGTCCCCCGCCATCCTGGTTTCCAGGCTCGGGGAGATGGGGGTTGGGGGCCCTGCCCTCAGACTCCTAGCTTCCTTTCTCCATCAAAGGGAGCAGAGAGTTAAACTGAGTGATTTCCTGTCTCTTTCCACTCCTGTGCAATGTGGGGTCCCTCAAGGATCTTCTTTAAGCCCCACCCTTTTCAACATCTATGTGGCCCCACTTGCCAGGGTGGTGAGATCCTATGGGTTCGAGTTGTTATCCTATGCTGATGACACCCAAATCATGGTCTCCCTTACCCAGTCGGTGAAAGACTCTGCCCTCAATTTTAAAACCTGCATGGAGACAGTCTCCCGCTGGATGGTGCAAAGCTTCTTGAAAATTAACGGGGAAAAGACCGAAGTTTTGATTTTTGGGGGTGGCCATGATATTTGGTATAAAGATTGGTGGCCGGACTCCCTTGGGGATTGCCCTCTTCCATCCCATTCGGCAAGGAACCTTGGGATACTGATCGACACCTCCCTTTCATTTGACCTCCAGGTCAGTAGGACCGTGTCTACATGCTGCGGGATCATTAGGATCCTGAGAAAGATAGGTTCCTATCTCTCCTTTGATGCGAGGAAGCAGGAGACGGTAGCATTAGTATCATCGAGATTGGACTACTGTAACGCGTTGTACGTGGGAATGAACAAGAGCTCTGTCCATCGATTACAGATGGTCCAGAATGCGGCAGCCAGGGTGGTGCTCAATCTTCCCAGGCTTTCCTCAGCTTTCCTGGCCAGGAAAGACATTCACTGGCTGCCCATTCATGCCAGGATCTCGTTTAAGCTTCTCTGCCTAGCCCATGCGGCCATTTATGGCTCTGGGTTAGAGGGTATCAGGTCCCTTCTTGTCCCCTACCTCCCCACTAGAGCTCTTCGGTCCTCCACAAAAAATCTTCTCTGAGTGCCTAGATTTGCTAAGGCCAGATGGGGAGGGAAGGCTTTCTCCTCTCTGGTTCCTAGGCTGTGGAACTCCCTTCCGCCCGATCTGGTGGGACAACCATCTCTGGTCTTATTTCGTAAGGATCTAAAAACTTGGCTGTTCTGAGAGGCCTACTTCTAAGCCTTGGATCCGGTATCCTTGAGACTCGTTGTTTTGATCTTGCTTTGCTTGGCGCCTTGATGCCCTTGAGCTAAGTTGCGCCTTATAAATTCCGCTTCATTCATTTATTCAGGCCACATTCTCGAAGGGGTGGACTATGAACCTCCAGTCACTATGTAAGACTTATTGTATCCCACACCTACTTCCTGCAGATTTAAGAATAAAAAAATTGTTGTGTCAAGGGGTTGTAGGCAACCCATTAGCTACTCGGCAAGAAAACAACTGCTTCATGAATCGGGATCAGTGATAGACTGAGGTGGACTGGTATATCACCAATGGCCAATGCCACCACTCTCGCTTCAAAAACAGGTGGTGGCTCTGAAATACATTTCAGCTATACAGCGTTGCCCATCCATGAGATGGAATGAGGTAGTTGACAGGAATCCAAGGGGCCCTGTTCTTTTTGCGTATACTAGTTGACAATGTGTATCCTCTGTTTCTCCTTATTTACAAGCAGATGCCTTAAAGAGTTATGTATTTTTACTGTGGAGGTACTCCTTGTTTTCAAAGATGGCCCCTGAATATGGGAACCAATGATTTGGTCCTCTTCTCAAAGTGCAACTGATGGACAGTCCCTGGTAGGAGGGATTCAAGAGGCTAAGGGTTACTACAGTAGGGGGTGACAGGCCTGAAAGCCCCCAGAACAAGGCTCTTGTTATCCCTGTGGGTTCCAAAACTAAAGTACACCTTCCTAACCTCTGATGGTTCAGTGCCTTGTGGAACAACATGCGATCTTAGCTTATCTGCAGCGCAGAAGTGTCCACTTAGCACTCCTTCAGGAGAGGCATGTGAGCTGGGCTCAAGATTTTAAACTTTCAAAACAGTGTATGAGTCAATTATATTTTAGCTTTTACTCCACCTACACTTGTGCAATGTTTGTATGGGTAAAGCTGCGGGTCCCTGTTTCAGAAGATCTTGGACTGAACTGACGAGGAGAGTCGATAAGCCCAGGGTGAGGAATAACTTCACTGCAAACCCTTCACCGTACTCTGCATGCAAGCTCCAAAAATTCTCCCTACTTTTAATAGAATTAGTGGAAAGCATAATCAGCATGCCCCTACGTAATGTGCAGGGGCGTTACTTGTTCAGTAAGATGGGGGGGGTGAGGGTATGAGGGGGTTAAGCTTCAGATTTCCCGACAATCACACTGGCATATAATGTTAAAATATGTTATCGGACAAGCATGGAGCATGAGAGGTGCTTAAGAGGAAGTGGAAAGGCAGAGGAATGCGGATTGGTAGGAGTACTGAGAGAAACAATATTTTGTTAAGTAATCCCAAAATTTTAGGGCTTTTAAAAACAGATATGAGAGAGAGTGTGTGTGTGTTTTGTCAGTGTGTGGATGCAAAAATCTCAGGTGAAATCCGACAGATACTTCACCATACCCGACTGAAAGTACAATCAATCAATCAATAGTTTATTTGATTCAGACCTCAACAGAGATCAACAAATACAGATATAAAATTATCATTATTGAGTTTAAAATAATTAAAATGGTAAAACTTTTAAGAAACACTATAGAATGAAAAGTAACAATGTTTTAGCGTCTACTTATACAACATTCAATAAAATAGAATAAAGATGTTAAGATTGCGTGATTTACCTTTAGGACAGCTTCAAGAAACTTTTAAAAATTTAAACAAGTTATGGCATACAAATTCATTGACTGGAGAATTACACAACATAATTAAATCATGGGCCAAGATAGCATTATACTTTAATTGAATTGGGGTTAAATATCGTCGTCCAGCCTCAACCACACTCGCATTAGGACAGATTAATAAAACGTGTAGCAAATCTTGTGGACCACCTTTGCCTAATTCACTTATTCCTTTAGAGTTATTTGTACCATCCCAGCTAGTAAAGGATGTTGCTAACAGGAGTATACCCAAACGTAAAAGCAGAATACAGCGCCTTACCCCCGTACTCTAGTTGAAGACTGAAAGTACAAGTACCCAACTATTCATCAGAAAATAAATTTATTAGGGAGGTGTAACGCCCCAAACACCCCCGAAGGTATGCCTCTTAGGATGGGAACTTTAATTAATTGTGCTGCTGATGCTTTACCAGATAGGTCCATCTCCCTCTAAAGGTACAATCCAGTCGGGCTCCTTTAAATATTTGGGCATCCATATTACAAACAGTGCGGCGGAATTAAAAAAAAAATCTAAAACCTCCCCTGGAACGTCTGCATAGCGATGTGAAGCATTGGGCGGCCTTACCGTTGACCCTTCATGGTCGAGCTGCTCTTTATAAAATGATGGCTCTTCCGAGGTTCCTGTATGCCCTAGAGAATACCCCCTATCAGGTCCCTCCGCGCTATTTCCAACAGGTCACGGCATTGGTTTCCAATTTATTATGGGATAACCGACCGGCACGCATTGCCCATATCAAATTGAACAGAAGCTGGTATGAGGGAGGAATTGCACTGCCAAACCTACAGCTATATTATTGGGACCCAATGAACTTTACAGATACGTACAAATCAGGCACGCATTACTACAGGCAATACCGACAGACACCGACATTCCGGAATCCTCACAGTTGGAGGACAGGTTACTTACTGACTTTATTCAACACGGCTCAACTTCCCTTACATATCGGAAACTCCTTAATAAACTGCCCGACCCTACACTGAAATTGCGAGAGCGATGGACAGAAGAGGTTGGCGACATAGACGACTCAGAGTGGAATGAGGCGTTGGCATCCCCGAGGGAGGTGGGAATCTCAGCAAAATTCAGATTAGTACAACTGAAAATCCTTCACCGCATGTACTACACTAGACCCATGCTCCACAAAATACATAAAGCACCACACCCATATTGTCTACGTGGATGCGGTGGAGAAGGTACATTGTTCCACACCCTCTGGGATTGCCCACCCATAGCTGACTATTGGCGTCAAGTGATGCGCACTCTCTCACAGGCTCTCAAAGTATCCCTGGTGCCAGAACCACGTAAGTGTTTATTGAATATATGGGACCCAAATGATTTATCTAGACATGGCCATATATGGGACACATTAGTCATAATGGTAGTGAAACGATACATAGCCCAAAAATGGGGCGCATCTGACCTTCCCACAGTGTCCCAATGGTGCAGAAACATGGATACACTGATGTTCACGGAGCGGGCGGTATATGTTGACTATGGTTGTAGTTTACTAGCTTTGAAAGTACACAGAAACTAGGGAGACAGTACTGGTTGTAATATGTACAGACTGTTTTTGATCAACACACTGAAGTGTAGAAACATGGGGTTATTAGGGCTATTTACTTAATCAAAGTTAAGGGATGCTAGTGAAATATTGCTATTTGTTCTGATCACGTTTTAAGAAGATGAGAATAAACTCTGTTTTATGATGTCTGGTGAAGGTAGTACTTTGCTACTCCTTGAGTAGCATGTGATCAGCTTGCTTGCACCAGCACATCTTTCTTATATACAAACTTATCTCAATATATGATTTCTTCATCAGTGGACCACTACTTCATACTTGCTTACCTTGCATGCTGAAGCCACCAGGGTCCCTGCAATGTTGCTGGCCACACAGAAGATTTCAAAACCGTGTCCATACCTAGACAGTTATTGAAAATGAAATAAAACAAACTGTAATGCAATTTTTGCTCACAAACATGCTAAGATCATCATTTTGAGGGGAGTTAGTAAATTCATTGTATGTTCTCTATAAAACTATTAAAATAATACAGTATCATTAGTAAACTGTTCACATTTTTTTTAATTAAAAAAAAAAGTTTTTATTGGTATTTTCACATTACAGTGTATAATAACATATAACACATTTCGCGGCAGGTTCTTTCAGGGCGCATATGTTACAGTATTGGATACATATATTAGCAGGGTCATCGACTGGGCCTATCAGGCTGCTCTTCTCCGCCCTACTGACTTTTATACATATAACATAGAACATAGAAGTATTTGTGGTTGGATTCGTGTCTAAAGGGGTAATATAAAATAACACAAAACATGAAGGTCTTTGGCCTTCCAAGGTGTGTTTTTTAGTGCTGTGCAGTCGGCCCCCCTTAGGTATGTCACCCAGTTCAGCCACCCCTTGAAGGTGGCTTTGGTGGTGTCCTTCCATTTGGCTAGCATTGTTTTGACTGCTGTCGTTAGGAGGAAGTCCAGGAGTTTTCTGTCTTGTTGTGTGGCTATGTCCGCCGTGAAAACGGAGAACACATCACATTGGAGACTTATTACAATAACTGTGTTCAGAGGAATTCGTAACAAACCAAGTCCAATCTAAAGTTTCAGCATCTTAAAAAAATGCATAACTGTTAGGTTAACGGGCAAGCTACTCAATTAAAGAACATTGAGAAATTTGAAGTAATATCCGATTGTAGTCACTGCATTCTCTTATCCAGTGTGTGTGATTTTACCAGATATTTTGCTTTAAACTTTATTCCCGTGAGTTTGCTTTTAAAGATTCTGTTTTACTAATGTCATTGGGCAAACTGTACCAATGCATTTGTAATGAGGTAACACCCCTTTATTTTAACCAACTAAAATATGTTCAGTTTGTGGTGTTTAGTTTACCACTACCAATCGTTTACCCTAACAACACTTTTAAACTATTGTCTTCATATTTAATTTAATTTATTTTGCTTTTTATATCCCTGACAGAAACTGTGTACACTAACAGAACATACTACGCAATACAGCAACATGTGTTTTCTTTGTGTGTATGATTGTTCCCATTACCAATTCTTTGGGATCTCCCTAAGACATGGCAACCTATGTGTCTACCTTACGAATCAGATGGTAATAATGAGCAAGTTACTTACCTTCAGTATCGATATATTCTGTAAGAAACATTAGTAGTGATAGATTCCGTACTTTAGAATTACCCCCAGGCGTCAGACTTGATCCGGAAAGTTTTCCTCAGCAGTACCTCTGCATTTCGGTAGGTGGCTTCATGCGGCTCCCCGTCCGTCGTTGGCAACATGGTCGCCGAGATGACGTCGTGGCGATACTTAGACACCACCTACAAGCGCTGATGTCAGTTCTATACACAACTTTCCATGCCAGGAACGCAGAGCCATGCAAGATCCTGACCGCTGATGCATTGAAACTAGGGCCTTGAAAGGAATGACCTTAACCCCTAGAAATCAGTTCGCAGAACGGGGAGGATGGGTGGGGCGGAAAGGAATCTATCACTACTAATGTTTCTTACAGATATATCGTTAGCCAAGGTAAGTAACTTGTTCATCTGAAAGAAACACAGTGATAGATTCCTTACCTTAGAATAGATACCCCAGAAATACCAACCCCGGTGGTGGGTCTGCGAACCAAGATCAAACCAGGAAGTCTCGGGGAACATAACGGCCAAAGAAGCCATCTCTCCGGACTTGGCTGTCCAGGCAGTAGTGCTTAGTAAAAGTGTGCAGCGTTGCCCATGTAGCTACCTGACAGATGTCTTGCAGGGGGACACCACATCCAAATGCAGTAGTGTAAATGTAAAATGTAAAAATGTGGCTGCAGTAGCTCTAGTGGAATGAGTACGCAGTCCCACCGGAGGTTCTTTTTTTAGCCAAATTTTAGCCAAAGAGTAATAGGCTTTGATACACAAGACGACCCAGCAGGAGATAGTCCTCTTGTGTCCCACCTGACCTTTCTTGGTGCCAATGTAGCCAACAAAGAGATGGTCATTCACCCGGATGCGGTTGAGATGAAAGGAGGATGCACGTTTTGGGTCCAGACGGTGGAGCCTCCCTTCCTCTCTGGAAGGATGCGGAGGTGGGAAGAAGGTGGGCAAGGTAATATTCTGCCCAATGTGAAAGGCTGTAACCACTTTTGGCAAAAAGGAAGGATGGGGCCTGAGCACAACCTTGTCCGGATGGACCGACAGAAAAGGAGGCTTACAAGAAAGAGCCTGGAACTCACCCGCCTAGCGGAGGTGATGGCCACCAGGAAAGTAGTCTTCAAGGTCAAGAGACGAAGAGGACAGTTGTGAAGGGGCTCAAAGGGAGCACACATAAAGTACGTAAGAACAAAATTCAAGTTCCACTGTGGCAACACAAAAGGAATAGGAGGAAAAAGATGTGTAATGCCTTTAAGAAATCTATTCACAACAGGGGACTTGAAAAGAGAGGGCTGATCAGGGAGCCTGAGAAAGGCCGGAATAGCAGAAAGGTAACCCTTGATGGTGCCCAGAGCAGAGCCCTGCAGTGCCAAAGAAAGAAGGAACAAAAGGACTTCTGAAAGAGGGGCAGTAAGGGTATCCAGAGCCTTTGCTGTGCACCATACCACAAATTTGTTCCACCTGCAGGCGTATACCACTTTAGTGGAGGGACGCCTGGCTGTCAGAATGACGTCACAAACTTCAGGAGGCAAGTCGAAAAGAATCATTTGTCGCTACTCAATCTCCACGCGAAGAGGTTGAGGCTGGACAGGTTTGGGTGGGGACCGCCCCCTGCTGCTGCGACAGAAGATCCTCCAGAAGAGGCAGTCTGATCGGAGAATCGATGCTCATACTGAGTAGCTCGGGATACCAGACTCTTTGAGCCCAGTCCGGGGCCACAAGAATGACTTGTGCCCGGTCGCGCCTGATCTTCTTCAGCACTCTGGGCAGAAGTGGTATAGGCAGAAAGGTGTACAACAGACTGCAGCTCCACCCACAACTAAAAGCGTCGCCGAGGGAGTGCCGCCTTTGAAATTCCAACGCGCAGATCTGAGGACATTGCTCGTTCTCTTTGGAGGTGAATAGATCTAACCAAAGCTCTCCCCACTGCTGAAAGAGACCTTGCGCCACCTCCGAGTAAAGATACCATTTGTGATCCATCATGCACCTGCTGCTGAGTTCGTCCGCCCTGGCGTTCAGAGAACCTGCCAGGTGTTAAATCACCAGGAAAAGGCCCTGATGTTCCAGCCATGTCCAGAGGCGCAGAGCATCCTGACAGAGTCCACGACCCCACCCAACCTTGTTTGTTGCAGTACCACACACATGGCAGTGGTGTTGTCTGTGAACACCTGCACTACTCTCTCCTTGACAGAGGGAAGGAATGCCTTCAGTGCAAGTCGGATCACCCGAAGCTCCAGAAGGTTGATATGGAGCTTGGACTCTGCCGGAGACCAGAGGTCTCTGATCTCCGTCTCTCCCATTTGACCACCCCATCCCAGGAGGGACGCATCTGTCACCACTGTAAACTCCGGTTGGGGAAGGGAGCGGGATCTGCTGTCGACCCAATGCCGGTTCGTGAGCCACCACTGCAAATCTCGTGCAGTGCCCTCCGAGATCTGGACGTGATCGGACAGGTTACCCTGATGCGGCGCCCACTGGAACCTCAGGTCCCACTGCAGAGCCCTCATATGCCATCTGGCATGATCGATCCGCAGGATGCAGGAGGCCCAGCAGCCTCAGGGTCACCCCGACCGAAACCCAGGACAAGGGCTGAAAGATTGGAATCAGAGCCCGAATATCTCGGACTCGCTGTTCGGGAGGTTAGAACCAAAACTGCACCATGTCCAGAACAGCTCGGATGAAGAGGAGCTTCTGAGGTGGAATCAGGTGCAACTTCGGCACGTTGATGGAGAACCCCAGCAAACGCAGGAGGTCGGCAGTAGTCTGGAGGTGGGAGACGACTGTCTGGGGCGAGCCTGCCTTCAACAACCAGTCGTCGAGATAAGGGAAGTCTGAAACCCCTGATCTGTGCAGATGAGCTGCGACCACCGCCATCTCTTTCGTGAACACCCGAGATGCGCTGGTAAGGCCAAACGGGAACACAGTGAACTGAAAGTGCTTGTGGCCTACCGTGAACCGCAGGTAACGCCGGTGGGCCCGCAGAACTGGGATGTGGAAGTAAGCATCCTGCAAGTCCAGCGCTACCATCCAGTCTTGTGGATCGAGAGTAGACACGACCTGAGCCAAAGTGAGCATCTTGAACTTCTCTTTGCGGCGGAAGCGATTGACGTTCCGGAGATCCAAGATAGGACATAGGCCCTTGTCCTTTTTTGGCACTAGAAAGTAGTGGGAATAACAATCAAGATCTACTTCTGGCGTCGGAACGTGCTCGATTGCCCCCTTGGTCAAGAGGGCTGCAACCTCCTGCTGAAGAAGCACAAAGTGATCCCCCGACATACAGTGGTACCGAGGTGGCATGGCTGGAGGAGTAGTCTTGAAGGGGAGGGAGTAGCCCCTTCTGACTATCTCTAAAATCCACCTGTCCAATGTGATGGTGCGCCAGTGGGGGAGGTGATGGTGAAGCCTGCCGCCCACTGGCGTTTGATGGCCCTGAAAGTTCGGACTAGGAAGGTTTGGAGGTAAAGCTTCCAAACCTGGATTGGGGTGGAGATGGACTGACCCGCCCGCTGGCCCCTTGGTCCGCCACAGCGGAACCCGCGTCCGCGCTGAGATTGCTGCTGCGCGGGCTTGTGGCTCTGTTGTGAACACTGTGGGGTGCCCCTTCCGGTGCCATGAAAGGAGCGAAAAGCAGAAGGCGGAGGAGGGCGGACTGCAGAGAGTTCCAAGGACTTGGCCGTAGCCTGTGAGTCCTTAAACCGCTCCAACGCGCTGTCCGCTTTGTCACGGAAGACGCGACGGCCATCAAAAGGCATGTCCATAAGTGTGCTTTGGACATCCCCCGAAAATCCAGTTGTACTCAACCAGGTGTGGCGTTGGATTGCCACCATCGTTGGAATCGATCTGCCAAGTGAGTCGGCAGTGTCTAGGCCACAACGAATCATGAACTTAGCTGCATCCCTCCACTCTGCTACAGCCTGGGAGAGAGCTGTCTGGGCCTCCTCCGGACACTGAGGCAGCACCTGCGCCACCCTATCCCACTGAGAGCAGCCAAGAGGCATGCAGTGTTCACAGACCGCAACGCAGAACTGGCGGAAGAAAAAAATCTTCTTTCCAAACTGATCCAGTTCTTAGATTCCTATGCGGTGGTGCGGAAGGGAAGGCGGTTGGGTAAGCAGAGGCTTGGACAACCAAGCTCTCGGGTGGGGTGTTGGGAGAGGAAAATGGGGTCACACGGAGCCGGGCGATGGCGTCGGGCCACGTTCCTATCCACAGGAGCCCCTGTGGTGGGCCTGGACCAGGTGCCCAAAAGAACGTCAGAAAGGTCTTTATTGAAGAGAAGCAGCGGCCCCGCAGAAGTAGCTGCTGGCTGAAGCACTTCTGTCAGGAGGTTGGCCCTGACGGCCACAGTAGTGAGCACGAGGTGTAGGGCCTCGGCTGCCCTACACAACACCACAACATAACTAGTACCTTGCTCCGTAGCCATAGTAGGAGTAGACAGAATGCCAAGGTCTGGTGAGACCACTGGCTTCCCCCTCGTTGCGAGAACGGCCGGGGAAAGTAGGAAAACAATGACGTTTCTTCTACTTTTTGTGCTTTGCCTTACCTGACCCCGAGTACGAAGCCTTGGATCCCGAAGAAAGATGATGATGGCTCCGTGCACAATCCGTCAATCTCCCTCGGGACCGGGACCTCGAACGGCGTGGAGCCGACTGTCAGGCCTTCAGCAGCTTTCGGGACCGCTCCACAAAGTCTTCGGCGCCATAGCCTGGCAGTTGGGGCACGACTTGGGGTAGTGGTCGTGCACCAGGCAGAAAAGACCTACTCGGTGCGGGTCCGTTACCGACATCATACGGTGACAGTCCCCGCAGGACTTAAAACCGGGCATCCTAAGTGCACCAAGAGGCGAAGACTCGATGAAAAATAGAGACAAAAAGGCCTAAAAAAGTCAGTAAAAAAATGACTGTGGGTTCCTGTTCTTCCTGGATCTGCACCTGCACGTGCGGAAAAAGAAGGAACTGACATCAGCACGTGTGGGCGGTGTCTAAGTAGCGCCCGCAACTTCATCTTGGCGAACAAAACGCCAACGACGGACGCGGAGCCGCACACTGCCACCTACCGACACGCAGGGTACAGTTGACGAAAACTTTCCGAATCCAGTCTGACGCCTGGGGGTAATTCTAAGGTAAGGAATCTATCACTATTTGTTTCTTTCAGATATGGCAAAATACGTTGAACTGCTATTAAACTATCACTGCATGGAAATCCAAGAGGCAGGGCGACAGTCAGAATTAATCTTATGCTCGCATGAACTCAAAAGCAACACTTTTGAAACGCTGTTCAACTGATACCTTTCCACTACCACTTGCCAGGGATTATTCCAGCATTGAATTGTAAGTGCACACCTACAAGCAAGTCCCTTTAAAGTTGTGAGATACAACAGAGGAAAGTCATAACCCCTGACCCAGCTCAGGTGAGATTAGAATTTGGCATAAACAACTAAACATTGGGGCGGATGTACGCAACCATTAAGCAATGGTACAGACTAAAACGAAACAAAGCAGAATCAGACTTGCATAAAGCTTTGTGGGAGGAACTATAGAAGGAAAAAAAGTCTTCCTATAATCAATATTTACAAAAAGCTTTGTTAGCAACCTGTACAGGAGAGCTTTGGAACACCAACTTGTTGTACTCATCCTTCAAACAAGCCATAAATAAATCTGCAAAATGCCACTCTCTGCCAGTAGATAAAAATATCTTCAGCAAGAGAAGGCACGCCTGGATGGTAATCACAAATTATAAGACACTTACCACAGCACCATACCTAAATATTACATTCTTGGTCCATTGTAAGCTCCAACTGATGGCCCTGCGATTAGGCAAATTACTGTCCATCGCGGATCAGCCAAGATGGGTCCACAAAGGGCCGAAAGAGTGCAGACTATGTGGCAGTAGCAAAGAGGACTTTACTCATTTAGTCTGTATATGTCCCAAACTTTCAAAATCACGTGTCACTTTATTAAAAAATGCACTGAACACCAGAAGAATAAGGAGGTGCAGATCAGCCATTATAGCTGGGTTGGATCCAACTGATACCTTAATTAACTGTCAACTGATAAAGTTCCTCACCTCACATGAGCAAGCATTAAAAACTCAATCTCCAGTCACTGCCCGGTAATGGGTACCGGCAGGGTTGAATCAAGAGAGAGACCATACGCTAAGTTGGAACCATGTCTGGAAAGTATCTTTTTAACGTCACAGTGGAACAAGGACTAATTATTGCTTTGATCCATTAATTGTTTATTATATATTCTTGTACATGATTATTATTAACTGACTTATTAATAGCTTATTACACATCTTTGTACATACTTAAATATTAATAAGTGACAAAACAAGGCTTTTTGTGGTTTTATGCAATTTTACAAAGATTTTACTGTTGACTTCTTTTAAACAGGGGACACATTCTAATGGGTTTAATTAAATGAAAAAATAAATATTTGATTTGATTTTCATAACCCCTGACGGATGTCTTCCATATTGAACTATCAGTATATGCTTCAAGGTTGTTTAATGGAACATGGGATCTTTGTTGCCCTGGATGTGGCTGTTCTACAGATAAGCAAAATAAACCACTGTATGCTCAAAGTTCTAAATTCTGATGGTTTGCCTTCAACATTGACCCGTCATCGTGGTCGGCATCAAGCTTCTGGCACTAGTTATAAACCATCAGATTTTTTCTATTCTATATTTTGCAAACTATAATATGTATAGTATTTATGTCTTCCAAGTACTTTTGTGTTCTTAATGCTGTGTATGTTTTTTTATACTTTTTTGATAGAGTTAGATATACTTTCCATGGCGTGAAGTTGTTGTCAGTATCTAATGTATTTAGTAGGGTTATTTTTGTAGAGCATTATTAACCTTTAAATAAACCCTTATATTTATCAGCTCACAATAGGTCTCAAACCTCAATCAGACATAATTAAACAAATAAACATTTTTGAATGAGTACTGTTGTAGATTGTTAGAGAACAGTTTCTCCCTGCACTGGACGGTCCCTTTAAAAAGCCATTGCTTTGTTTTGCTGCGACGGGTAACATGTTAGATTAGCTTGAAGCTTGCACAAGATTTAAGGGAACGGCATGCTCTTGAACATGGTCTTTGGACGGCTGGTTTAATTCACAGACCGGAGGAGATGTAATAAGGACCGTGAACTGTTGGACTCTTTCAGTGAAAACAAGTAAAGAATTGACTAGATTAACAAAGAAAAAAGAATGTATTGTCTGTTTTTACGTGAAGCAAAAGAACATACAGAATGAATCGACGTTTAAGCTTATTATAGAACTAATGGTCCAGAGCAAAGGAAAAAACAGCATGGTGTTACTAACTTTTAGGGGGGTGGCTATTCCTTGACTATAGACAATATTTTAATTTCTAAATATAGCTTGGCAACAGTAGATTCCTTTAGGGTTGAAATCAGCTCCTTTAGTGATCACCAACCGTTACTGCCAGTCTTAAATATTAAGAACCAACAGGTGAAGTTTTTTGGATTCCCTATCAGGTTGTGCGTTAGGGTATGCACCTCTTGACGTGGAGGCTTGGACCACGAAGCTCTCAGGCGGGGGGTTGTGAGAGGAAAGTGGGGTCGGCCGGGCCGGGCGGTGGCGTCGGGCAATCATCTTACCCACAGGAGCCCCTGTGTTGAGCCTGAACCAGGTGCCCAAAAGGATGTTGGTTAGGGCTATATTAAACGGCGGCAGGGGCTCCGAAGAGCTCGCTGCCGGTTGAAGCACCTCTGTCAGGAGGTTAGTCCTGACCGCCACCATAGGAGGCTCGCGGTTGAGAGCCTTGGTTGCTCTACACAACACCACTGCATAAGACGCTCCATCCTCCGTAGCTACAGTAGGAGGAGACAACATGCCATGGTCTGGTGAGGTATCCAGACCACTGGCTTCCCCCAGTTCTTCTCTCCAGTCCGGTTCGTAACCTAACTGGTCAGTCAAAGGGTATCCAGACCCCTCCCAGTCCTCCTCACCCTCCTCTTGTTACTAATCTGGCCTGAAAGGACCAGGGAAGAACAGCGGCACAAAATTACCCATCAGGGTCAGATCCGGCGTCAGCTGACGCCAGCCCAGCTCCATGTCTACATCGGGGTGGAGGCTGGGGTCGACGCCGGCTGGGGACACAATCGGCGTTGGCTGCGGATGTGGTGCCAGTGGAGTAGGCGCCGGGGGAGGTGTAGTCAGGTCGACTGGCGCCGATCCGGATCGAGGCCTTAATCCAAGGGGACCCTGCGGTGCCAGGGCAGCAGCTGCTGGCACCGAAGGCCAAGAGCCCCCAGCCGAGTCCGCAGGGCCCGAAGGTGCGCCGGCGAAGGCAGGCTGCCCAAAGATGAAATGCATCACTTCGTAAAAACTCCGAAGCTGGGTAGGGGTTGCACTGTGTCCCGGAAAAGAGGGAAACCTGGAGTCGACCCAGCGGGCTCTGCACGTAGAGCCGCGGGAGGGGCAACACCCGGATCCTCATCGCGGCAGCCGACGGACGGGGAGAAGTCGAAGAGCAACGGTGCTTCTTCGACTTCTTCTTGTGCTTCGAATCCGGAGGAGTGCGAAGACTTGGAAGAAGATTGGTGGTGGTGATGGCTCCGCGACTGTTCCCTCGACCTCCCCGGGATATCGAGTGGAGTGGACAGCCGGGTCTTGATAAGCTTTCGGGACTGCTCCCGCAAAGACTTCGGATTCTTGGTCCGGCAGTCGGAACACGACTTGGAGTCGTGGTCGAGTTCCAAACAGAACAGGCACACGCGCTGCAGCTCGGTTACCAACATTAACCGCCGGTATGAACCACAAGCCTTGAAACCTGGCATCCCTGATGTGCACAAGGAGCCGAAAACTCAAAAACGTCGTCAACAAAAGTCGGCAAAAAGTCAGTCAAAAAGTGACTGGAGGTACCGCTCGTTCCAGATCTGCGCTGGCTGGCGCAGAAAAAGAAAGAACTGACGTCAGTGCACGAGGGAGGCTCTAAGTAGCTACTGCAACATCATTCAGGTAACCACAACACCAACTATGAACGCTGAGCCGACCAACGCCACCTTTCGACACGCAGAGATACTGCTGACAAAAAAATTCTATGGATCCAGACTGACCCCTGGGGGTAATTCTAAGGTAAGGAATCTATAACTAGTTGCCTCTTTCAGATGGTCAGTGTACCACAAGGTTCAGCGCTACAAGGGACATATGGCAAGGGTGCGTTCTTGCATTCTTTCAATTTTCATTGTATATAAATGGGGTGGATGAAAGCTTACAAAAGCTGCCAGCAGATCCATCTAACGTTGGCAATCGCTCAACCCCAATACTTTTGTATGCAAATGACGCAGTACTAATATCGAGGCAGGCAAATGGCTTACAACATTTAATTGATGGATTTGCAATATTTATGGAGGGAAAGGACATGAAACTACATTTTACAAAAACCTATGTTATGACTTGCGGTTTGGGAAAAGCAAGGAAAAAAGCCCATCATGTTAATGGTCATGCATTAGAGGAAGTGAAGAGTTTTTCATATTTGTGGCTTACATTTTCCAACTCAGGTTTTTGGAATTCACATTTGAAAATTGGAAGACTGAAATTTATCAGAATCTTGGATAACATTTTTAGATTTGCATCTAAAATCGCAAATAAACCAATTAGGGAAATGCTACAACTATATAAAAGTAAATGTGTCAAAGGCGTAGTATATGGGGATGCCTTTTGGGGCATGTCTAATTGTAAGGCATTACAAATACTGACTAGAGAATCAGTTCTTACGCAGATTATTGGCAGTACCCAGTTCAACTTCATCCTATATTGTTTGTAAGGAACTAGCCACTCCCTATATTGAAGATTCCATTAATATCTGTGCAGTTCTGATTTGGCATAGCAATTGGACCAAAGATGGAACTAAGCTTACTAAAATATAATTAAAGACTGTCATGCCCTGGATTGTAAAGACAATATCTCTCGGTTTAAACATGTGAAAAGCCTTTTAAATATAATAGGAAATAACTTCTCTCTGGATGACCCTACGAGTTTTTTATACTATAGTAAAAAATAAATACAAATGCTTCTTATGGACAACAGAGCAAAATGTTATTTGATTTGGGCAAGAGAGACGCAACAGGGGAATCCAGTGAGAATACTAAAGGAACAGATCAAAGATATATTGGAAATAAATTGCGCAATGAAATGTCAAATTATTTATTATTTGTAACCAACACACAGGAAAGGTTTTACTTTACATAGATTAGATTTGAAACACTACATTACATAGTAGCATTTCCAAACATTTCTGAGTGAAAAAAGATTTTACACAAATGTACTTGTAATGGAATAACTGCTCAATGTACTCAGCACTTTTTGTTGTTTTGTATTTTTACCAGGATATAAGGAAACGTTTTTTAAAATTGTTACTTAAATTACATAGATTGCTTCATTTTAAGGAAAGTTTTAAATATTTATTCAATTTAGATACTATAAAATTATGTTTTGCAGTCTCTACATTTATTACTTTGGCTATTAAGTGAAGGAAAATGTATGCCTATTTAGAAAATGTATATTACAAGCAGGTTTAAAAATGAAGATCCTATATCTCTGTATGTTATATTGTATTTTAACTAGATTACTTATTAAAATAAAATCTATTTTTATGTATCTTTTATGTATTTATTTCCCAATAACGATCGATTGATTGATTGTATATGTGCTACCCTGAAGAGTTGATGATGTAATCTGAAGCATGGAATGAAAAGTAGAACAAAGAGTGGAATGTTATGATATGAAATGTGACCAGTACTGGATTGGGGGCTGCACCGTGTGCAGCTGGATACTGCTGTGGACATCCGTTTACAATAAACTCACTTGAAGAAGAAAATAGGCAGTGTTATTCTTGCATACCCTTTCTGTAACGTTTTAATTGCACAAGCCTGCTCCCTCTGCCAGCACCCACATCTTGACCTCCTCCTTCTATATACATTGTGGTGGCTCTTCAGCAGACCCCCCAATACATTGTTATGGCTTGCCTGCCGATCATCAAGGATAAATGCAGGAATTTGCCTCATGAATCTTGCTAGTAGCTCATGCCTGATTGCATATGTGGCCTCTGCAGTAGGATCTGAATGTTCAGTAGGCACAGCATCAGGGGAACCTTTCCGACATGGTCCAGATGTTGGAGTGAACTGCGAAAGATCTGCAATAGTGGCTCACAAACCGTGATTGGGTCAGAGGCAGGCCCCTTGAACTGTACCAAATCACACATTTGCATGCACGACAATAGTAGATTAGTTATTCTGAAACTACTTTGTTTATACATCCAGCTTTGCACAACATTATCACGATGCTTTGAACATCATGTACTAGGCCTCTCTACGCACTAGGTACAAAAGTAGTCTTATCTTCATCCATGGAGCGACAGTTCTATCCACATATTCATAACATCACTAATCTAGCGTGCACATCGCGAATGCTGTTTTGTATTATAAATAATAGAAACTCCAATAGGTTGGTAGAGGAGGCACCTGCCTGCTGGGAAATTACCAAACACCGGTCTGACATTCTGTGAGGGGTGTCCAACTCGAGACCAAGAAGGGGTCCTTCACTCTCTCCAAACAGGTAATGGGGTTGGATCGTCC
Source organism: Lissotriton vulgaris (assembly GCF_964263255.1). Classification (NCBI taxonomy): domain Eukaryota; kingdom Metazoa; phylum Chordata; class Amphibia; order Caudata; family Salamandridae; genus Lissotriton; species Lissotriton vulgaris. Next base: position 1,102,158,682 of record NC_141691.1, on the reverse strand, counting down.
CTAGGGGGGATTCTTGGCTCTACACCTACACACACTCTAGGTACACTTAGAGTAGGGTTTGCGTCATAGGAGTACGTTAGATTGCTTCGGTCTTCTAATCATTGCAGCACACTTATCTTATGCAAGAATAACATTGGTTGAGGGGCGCTAGGTGGCGCACGACCAGAATGGCCGCTGTGTGGTGAGGCTCCCGTGGACCGGTTGAATAATCCTCAAATTATCCTTCTCTTTGCCCACATGTGATTGAAAGCTTTGCAGGGGGTGATTGCTATTACCCTTGAGGTGCCAGCGGTGCGAGTCCTGGGGTCGCGGGAGCAGCTGGCGTGTGCTGGTGAGCGGGCGTAGTGGAGAGCGTGTTTTTAGGTTTCGCCTATTACCATTCGCTTGCGAATGGAATAGGCGAAAATTCAAGGGCTTGATCGACTAGTGAAACCACTGCAGTTTCTTTACAGTGCATGTGAGGTCACGTGACCACAAAGCGGGTCACGTCACGTGACCACACAAGCATGAGCATCTCCCTAATCCGCCTGCCTCCCCTCGCTCGCATTCACGCCCCCCCACCAGCCTCTCCCGCCCCCATCAGGCTTCCCTCCTAATCCGCCTGCCTCCCCTCGCGCATTCACGCCCCCCCACCATTCAAAAACACAGAAACCCCCACCCCCATCCGGCTTCCCTCCGCGCATCTGCTACTGTGCGCACTACATATGGGTAACGTGTATTTCATACCACACACTAATTACAATTGTTACCTGCTCACACTATTGTGCAACTCACCCCTTACCCTCTCCCAAAAAAACACAATGACTCTCGGTCTCCCCAATGACATTTAAAAATCACACAGAGATTGCGCGCAAAAAAAAGTAAACTCGACAATTCGAGACGCTCTGCTTGTTCAGAGCCTCGAGAAAGCAGGTCAGCAGCTGCCGAGGGAGCGCCCGCTGCTGCCTCAGCCCCACACTCTGCTGTTTACTTTTGCGCTTTCATTGAAGGCACCCCTCACTGTGCCCAGGCCGAAGGGGATGTCCGAGGCTCACTTGCAGCTTACTCTAGAACAAGCGTTGTCACAACAAGGAAGAGAGCCCAGGAGGGTGGCAGTGCAAGCGTCAGCGATGCCTCTGTGTGCATGGTTTTATCATCGGAGAACAAACACTGCTCTTGCAACATCTGCTTGGGGAAAATCTATCAAATGCCAGGATGATGCCTTTAGACATCTTTTAAAGTAGCCCTCGTGCCAGAGACCATGCACACCCTGACAGATAGCACATAACTGGCGGCCGCGCCTCGTGGCTTCCTTCTAGTGTAGTGGGACTTATTTTATCTGCACCCAGAGAATGAACGGACTAGTAATGTT